>NC_132820.1:7410000-8010000 GCF_048594095.1 Paramormyrops kingsleyae
AATTCAGGTGCTAATTAAACAGCGTAGTGAAGCCAGCAGGAGTCTGCCAGAGTTGTGCACCCCTGCTGTAAGGAACATTTTCAACAAACACGGAAAATATGTCAGAGAATGTTCTGCGACCTTCCGGAGTAGAGGCCGGCCTTCTGCAATGTGTGCGCTGTCCGGGGCTGAGTGGAATAAAAATCAGTAGATGTTGAGATATGCGCCGCGATTTGGGAGACTGCAGAAAGGAAAAATATGGATGGAGAGCAGGGAGGAGGAAGAGGAGGAGAGCAAAACGGATATGGTGGCGATGTAATGACATCACTCTTAGCAGGCCTGTAGTCAGAAATGAGTTGGGGGGGAGGGGGCCTCCTGAAATTTGCCAACCAGGATGGGGGGCTGAAGCAAATTTCATGGGGGTTTAAATTTTGGAGGGGGGGGGTGACTTTCAGTCACTCTGGATCTATTTCCTCTCTCTCTCTACCCCCTCCCACCAAAGTTGCATCAAGAGCAATGTGGACGGGCACTACTTGGTGGACAGCGTTCCATTCAGCTGCTGCAACCCCAGCTCCCCCCGGCCCTGCATCCAGCACCGGCTCACCAACGACTCGGCCCACTACAGCTACGAGTACGAGGCGGAGGAGCTGAACATCTACGTGCGCGGCTGCCGGGAGGCGCTGGTCAGCTACTACATGGGTCTGATGAACAGCATTGGGGCCGGCGTGCTCTCCATCTTCCTCGTCCAGGTAAGGCTCTCGTTTCCACGGCGACATTGCGGGATGGGATGATATCCAATGGAGGCCCTCGGGGACCCATCTTGGTCGAGTGTTGTCAGTGTCAGCACCTGGGGGGGGGCAAATAAATACCTTTGCCCCTCCGAAAAAAGTAATCAGCCAAAGATGCTAAGAACGAATGATTAAGAAATATTATCTACGACTTTATAGGCCCCCAAAAAGCATCATTTGTGAACCCCCCCCCCCCCCCCCCCCACGAGAAGACTGCCTGGCCATCAGATTTGTTCTGGCACTGATACTCGTTGGTGCATAAGCAGGTTTTCTTTATTGCACCTCCTTGTACTCAACCTCGTATTTCAGTGGACCTCAACCCAGTCCTCAGGTCCCCTGCATCCAGTCCTTGTTTTTGATCTGTCCCTCCACCTACACTCCTCATTTTCCTCATTACCCAGTTATTAAGCCCCTGATTACCCTGCTCGGACATGCTGGTGGTAGACTGGCACAAAAATGTGGATCCGCTACAGGGGGCTTAAGGACTGGGTAGAGAATGACTGTCCTTTCTGGGCCGGATTGGCCTGCTCTCTCACTACATTTACATTTTAATTATTTAGCAGATGCGATTATGCAAAGCACCACACATTTTTGAGCGGGGATTGTCCCCGGAGCGATTGGGGTTAAGGTTACGAACCTTGCTCAAGGGCCCAATGGTGAAATCACTCCGCTGAGTCTGGGATTTGAACCAACCACTTTCCGATCACCGGCACAGTGATATTGCTAATGGTCTAAATAGAGCTGGAACAGCTGTAAACAGTGTAACCCAAAAGGCCCAGGACTGGGGTGACTTCTGTCTATAATTTAGGTATCATTTGACTGAAATGTGCTGTTAATTCAATGCTCAGTCCCGTCCTCGGTACGTGATTTTCAGTCTACTTTCTTCGTCCATCTTGCCTCTTCCCCACTGTCTCTTTCATCCCACCCAGATGTCTGTGCTGGTGAGCCTACGCTATCTCCAGACCGCCATGGAGGCCGTGGCGGGACAGGAGAACACGGAGATGGAGACAGAGGGCTACCTGCTGGAGAAGAGTGTGAAGGCGACGGCGAAAGA
Source organism: Paramormyrops kingsleyae (assembly GCF_048594095.1). NCBI lineage: Eukaryota > Metazoa > Chordata > Actinopteri > Osteoglossiformes > Mormyridae > Paramormyrops > Paramormyrops kingsleyae. Next base: position 7,411,822 of record NC_132820.1, read on the forward strand.
GTTCACGGACAAAGTGCTGACATTACTACAGCTCAATCAGGTGCAGGCAGTGGAGGGCCAGGCGGCAGAGGGCCAGGCAGCGGAGGCCACTCCGGAAAAGCCCGTCAGCTAAGAGGGGCGAAGCAGTGCTTCACCTTCACCTCACCTGACAGCTAAGGGGGGGGGACAACTTCAATTCACCTGCCAGCTAAGGGGGGCAAAGCAGTGCTTCACCTTCACCTCACCTGCCAGCTAAGGGGACAAAGCAGTGCTTCACCTTCACCTCACCTGCCAGCTAAGGAGACAAAGCAGTGCTTCACCTTCACCTCACCTGCCAGCTAAGGGGACAAAGCAGTGCTTCACCTTCAATCTCACTAGTCAGCAAAGGGGGGTGAAGCAGTGCTTCACCTTCACCTCACCTGCTAGCTAAGGGGGGGACAACTTCACTTCACCTGCCAGCTAAGGGGGGCAAAGCAGTGCTTCACCTTCACCTCACCTGCCAGCTAAGGGGACAAAGCAGTGCTTCACCTTCAATCTCACTAGTCAGCAAAGGGGGGTGAAGCAGTGCTTCACCTTCAATCTCACTAGTCAGCAAAGGGGGGTGAAGCAGTGCTTCACCTTCAATCTCACTAGTCAGCAAAGGGGGGTGAAGCAGTGCTTCACCTTCACCTCACCTGCCAGCTAAGGGGGGCAAAGCAGTGCTTCATCTTCACCTCACCTTTACCGATGACCATTGCACTCTTTTGTGTTTATTTTTTGGTTCCTGTCCTCACTCAGCAGCCCTGCGTACCCCTGGCCAACGTGTCCGCATTTCACGCTCACGCAGTTACACCCACACACTCCTAAAACATCCCAAGCCAGAGATAGAAGTCGAAAGCAAATTTGCTTCCACCAACCAAGAGAAAATTGCTGCCCGCGGCCCGTAAAAACACTATAAAAGCTAAATTGTTTTCTCATTAGCCGAGTCTCTCAAATTTAACTAGGGGTCCGTTCAGGGGTCATGTGACGGCTCCTTCAGCTCTCAGTCACCCTCCGTCTCCTGGCTGCCACCCGAAACACCTGCAACCTGACCACTGGCCTGTAGGTGGCGTAGTGTCTGAGGAACCAGGTTTAAAACTTGTCACAGGCACATTCACCTCCCGTGAAATGCCCTGCCGCCCCCCCAACCCCCACCCAACCTTCCTCCAGGTCATGCCAGTCCCCTCTGAGCAAAGGTGTCAGAGAAGGTATGAGGAGAACCAGTACGTGAAATTGGCTATGGATTATAAATGGAGTCAGGCGGCACTGCGACAAGCAGTAATCATCGTAGGAAAGTGGGAGAAAAACACTAAAGGGAAAATGCTACATTCAGCATCACAGAAAGGTATTTTCCTTAGAATAAGATAAGTCATTCATACATCCATCCATTTTCCAACCAGTCAGAACTCGATCATTCACTGTAAAATAAAATGCTATTTTTTTCTCTCTTAGTTTAGCATAAATTTTCCCCTCATAACCCCAACCAGGATAATCACTCAGAAGCTTTGGATTCATTGTTTCCTAATCAATATATGCACCTTTAAAAGGCATTTATAAATGCCTCATGCAGTCTCCATTTTGCACGAGAGTAATTCTTTGTGGCGCATGTTGCAAGATGCACTGAAACACTAGCAGACTGCAGACCACTCACTGTACATATATTAATGGCAGACGAATACAGGACTGATGTAAGCAGAAGTAACGCATTCGGCGACTCTAGCATGACGCTGCTGCTTTTTAAAAAACAGACAGAAAAACAAGTGGAACGGTTGCTGCGGATGAGCCTATTAAAGTTCCACATTTTCATCAGCCTCTTTGCCTGTTTTGTCCTTCATTTATCCTTCCATTTTTTTTTTTTGTAGTTTATTCCCATTTGCATCACGAATAGGCACCGGTAAACCTGAAGGTTGTCGGGTTCAGTCCCGGTAGGTTGATTGGCTGCTGAACCCTTAACCTAAACGGACAGAACTCCAGGTCGCTTCAATAAAATAAAACATGAAGAATAATAATGTGAATCGAAAACCATTCGTTTGTATTCCTCGCCCCTCTGTCAGCATTCCATGCTTGTCGTCTCTCTCACTCTTTTGTTCCCCCCCCCCCGATAGCATTTTCTCCCACCCTCTGTATCCCCTGTGTCAATGACAGGTACAGGATTATGGAGATTGATGACTGATGTCAGTAATGCAGTAAAAGCCCCTGGACTATGTCCTCTGCCATGACACCTTTCAAAACCCCTGCTAATCCCGATAGCTAATACCTAAACTGCTGTCCCAGCAAACACAGCAGTATTTCAAAGCAAATGTGGGTGGGGGGGGGGGGACGGTTGTGCATGCGGGGGCGACGCATTTTATCATTAAATGCATGGAAGGAGATAAGCAATGAAAAATGAGATAAGGGACCAGGCGATAACATGCGACCACATTCCCAGCATGGGGCTAAAACCTACACAGTAGCCATGGTAACCTATACAGTCGGCGGAGTCTTTTTTTTTCCACGCAACGCTGTGATTTAACCGGCTCCTCGGCATGCGCCTGCCAGCCTAAGCGCCGTCTCTGTTTCGATTAACGTTCTGCCGGGCGCAGACGGGCACCCGCGTCTCCCCTCCGTCCCACATTCTTTCACGCGCACTTCCAGCCCAGGGTGATTAATCTCTATCGTTATTATCTCCTGCAAAGCACCATCATGTAGGTTAAGGAGGGATAACTCCAGGCACGAATAGGCACCTAAAGACTGCGACTCATAATGCCACCTGTCTCCATTCCCCAGCTGTAGCTATTATCCGAGGAGAGGGGACGAAAAATTTAATGAGGTTTTCCACACACCAATCACCTCCCGGTTCCGCAGTTGGCTTCACAGCCACTGGGTCCAACACCCCAGCTGCCTATTACTGGTGTACATGGAAACACACAGCTACACAAGTAAAAAGGTCCCACACTTCCTGTGATGTCTAGACACTGTTCCCTCTTAACGTGGCCTAACAGCCTATAGCTCTTGACAGCTTCAGATTGGGTGTCAGAATGTATCTGTTTCACTCGACTTCATCGTTTTAACCGCACTGTATGTGAGAGAGTTACCTTGCAAACTTGAAGCCGACCCCCTGGACACACAAAACTGAAGACAGGGGGCCCCCTGGCTAGGGTAGCAGGCCCTCGCAGTGCACGCATACACACAGACACGCTTGCGAGGGGTAATTTTGTGAGACTAATTTGCCTAACTACATGTTTTTGGGCTGTAGGAGGAACACCTCATCAAATGGCACAAATCCAGACACAGGGAGCTGAGGGCGGGAATGAAACCAGGGCCCTCAGGCAGCCGAGCTCATCACGGAGCCGCCGTGCCCCCCCTCCCATAAAGAAAATCCGATATAACGAGAAGGGCTCTTCTCACCTGACACACTGATAAACGACAGCGTTCGCTCACTCGGGCGAGACGTCTGGCGTTACAGTTTAACCCATTAGCGGGGCCGCTCCAGGGCGCGGCGGCAGGTCCCATCTTCACGTTCGGGCATGAGACGCGCATTCCTTGACAACTCCGCGAGCGTTAACGATAATCGCATGTGGCAGTGAGTCACGGCCGGGCCTGCGATCGAGCCAGTGAAGCTGTTGCAGTCAAGCTGTTCTGTCTGGCTCTCTTACGGACGTGTCGGGCTCCCCAGGACCCAAGTACAAGAGTCGCTCTTTTCCCAGGGCCCCCGAATCTCCACCGGGGCCCCCGTATGGCGGGCAGAGGAGCAAAACATATGACAGAACTAGAAAGAAATCAATTGGGAAAGAAAAATAAACACATCCAGTCAATATTTTATTTCAGTGTCTCCCATTTTGTTGGGAATTGGTTTGAAGACCTTAGTAATACAATCAATAAATGTTTCAAAATATTTATTCTGTTTTGCCAGCATCTGCTTCCTAAGTTAATCCAGAGGAGAATTCCCTGTTATTACTCGCTACCTCCACTAGGTGCCAGTATGGAGCTGCACCAACCCACAGCCGATTGTTATTTGTTTCCTCTGCAAGTGGATCGTTCTCACACACCAAGGGCAATTTGGATCGAAGGAAAAACATGAGCGGCGGGTGCAAGCAGTCTCATGCGACCCGGTCTTGTTTATAACAAAGAGAGGTTCTGCGTTATGGTATCGTCCGCTCGCAGTAACGTACGTCCCCGAGGACGTCGGGTCACGTCGTCTGAACCCAGAACTCTGAGCCCAAAGCGAGGGTGATGAGCAGCGTTTTGGGTCTCTGGGATCATGTGACCCATTTTGGGACTGAGCCAAACTCCCAGAGTCAGGTCACGCTCTAAAAGCACAAGGTCAGGAAATCAGTGCCTGCACTGAGCACATAGGGCCGGTGCAGATGCGGATCTGCAACCCAGCTGCGCAGATTGTTGATCTAGAAGAAAACCAATAAATCTGAATTATGGTCTGAATTATACCGCATTGCTATTTTTGCTCCATTACAATGAACGATTTGAAAATGAGGGACAAGTCACATGACCGTCATTGTACCATTAATCCTTCGGTGGATCATTTGCTTATGAAATTGAAATACATTGAGCATGACAGATGAAAATGGATGGCACAATAAATCAGCCATTCTGTCAATTATAATCCACACACTTGGAAATTACCCAATATCTGACTCAACCCCAAAGGGATGAGTATGTGGACCGCCTCAGTCACACACACACACACACACACACACACACACACATACATGCACACCGACAAGCACTCGTTCAGGCAAACATATATCTTACTAGCATATTATTGACGTTCCATCGTTTTTAATTCTAACTCGTTAATAATTGAATGAGCCGCGTAGCACAGCGGCACCCGTGTCAGTAAGCGTGTCAAGGTGAGTTACATGGCAGCCTCTCCCTCTCCCTCCCCATCCTCTATATTTGATTCGGGTCTCTTCCGGGACACAGCCTCCATTATTGAGTAGCCGAGCATATCTGCTGTAAACAAATATCCAATTATTGGCGCGCCTGAGAGCCTGCCACGCAGGTAGGAATGGTACTGGTGGCCGTAAGGCACCTTCCCACTCCGCCCGACCATTACCCGTCCATAATCTGGGGTCAGTCGGCAGTTAAAAAGTTGGATTGCTGACAGAGAGATAGATTGGCTTCGTGTGGGACAAATTAAAGCCTTAACTCAAGTTACTGCTAATGTTTTAGTTCGATTCTGTTCTTTTTTTATTAACGAGCAATTTTATTGGCAAGGGTTTGTGGTCCAGACATCCACTGGAAGCTTGTTACCTGTTCCCCAACGCTAATCCCCCCCCCAGCTAGCATGAAATCTGCTCCTTTGATGAGAATTTTACGAGGGCACAGGTTACTATAATGTGCACGCCACGGGACTTCATCAACTTCCGTCGCAGGATCGCCGATTTCATAAGGCAGCCGTGAGCCGGGACGCCGGTCCTTAGAAACTCCGTCTCCGCCACAGCCTTCTCAGGAGCCACAACGTGGCAACGAACTTACCCTTCCTCCACCCAATGGGAAAGGCGGCTAGAAAAAAAAAAGATTGATATAATTAGCTAACACCATAAATGATTCAGCGAGGCCTAATTTGATTGAATAGTCGTTAGCCGCATGGATAAATTAGTAGTTAAGAATTAAAAAGGGGAGAGGAGGATGAAGACTGTGTTCAGGCGCAGCGATGGAGTCTGTCATTCATTACCTTAGGAGAGGAAGACGGATGGAGGAACATGTCTTGTTCATTGTAGGGTTTGCCTTCAAGTTTGATGGCAAGTATGGTGGTTTTCTATGGGCTAAGACCTGTAAAACCCAGTAGCATTAAGTTTATACTCAAATCTTAATTTATTTTGGCTCACGCTTCAGTCTGAAGTGACGTACAAGTGGAACAGAAAGTCCATGATATGCATACAGCTGTCAAAAAGCCAAGTGAGATACAATGCCGCTAGGATACAGATGAGATAATTTAGGGCTACGTAATTTAGGGTTACATAATTTAGGGCTACCTAAAATAAGGTGCTGGACTCTCTAAGACCTGGAATTCCAAAGGGAAGGCACTGTCGTTAGTATTGCTTCCAAAATGCATGGTTTGTAATGTCGAAGTCAAGCTGAAAGTTGATGAAAAAAAAGCGATTTCGGAGGGAGACACAGTGTTGCGCAGACGGATTCCTTCCCGTTTGACATTCAGCCGTTAATTCATTAACGAGATTTAATTTAAGGCTTTCAATGCCGGCCTTGAACGGCAAGCCGCGGAGGACGACGACCTCGTGTTTTGTTTTCAGCTTCGTTTATTAGAAATAACCAAGGGTGGTTGACAATGATCAGCTTCATTACAATGCAGGGGCTTTTTTAATCATCACCCCTTGTGCTTAAATTTCACTTTGCTGTTTTGGTCTTGGACAGAAACTTAACAGGCACATAGGAGCAAATCATCCATCCATCCATCCATCCATCAATCCATCCATCCATCCATCCATCAATCCATCCATCAATCCATCAATCCATCCATCAATCCATCCATCAATTCATCAATCCATCCATCCATCAATCCATCCATCCATCCATCCATCCATCCATCCTGAAACTCTGACTATAGCATCACAGTGAGGCTAGAAACTATCCAAGAACAGAAGGCAGGAGACGCCCTGAATGGGATGCCAATCAATCCAGACACACACTATGGACACACAAGCACACATCACAGGCAATTTATACACACTAACCTAATCACAGGTGAGAGACTGTGAGGGAAAAAACATCAGAATAGCTATGGGACACAGATCCAGTGGGCGGCAATAGCACCCACAACCTGGGAGGGTGGTGAGCCACCTCAATTAGCAGACTAGAGCTGTAATAGCTGCTAGGTTTTCAGGTTTCTGTTCACCATTAGAGTTCCTCAGGTGTAAATCCCATTTCCTCATTACGAAACATGTCTAAATCCAAGGTAAATTCTCCACGCGAGTGTTACGCAACTAATTAGGTAATTAAAACTTAAAGACGTGTCAGGCCAGCAGAAGGAGCCTAATGATGGTATTTTGAAGGGGGTTGGGCGGTCCTTTCCAGACAAACAGTCTATGATGAAAAAATTAGCCTCGTGCTATTCAGTATTACCTGCCTGAGTCTCTTTTCACTCAAGTGTGAAATTGCAGCCATCGCGAATGTGGACACCTAAGACAAATGTCCTGCCGTTTTTATGGCTGCCATTTTGTGTTTAGTCGTTCTTATACAGCCATGCTGGGGCAGGAATAAAGCCATCAATTACCCGAAGCAGGCTTATTTATTTATATATTATGTATTCTTATTTATTCTGGGGCCCCGTAGTTCGGCGCGCGCGTTTGCCACCTCCCCCGTCGCTATGCTGACAGCATCTCTGCCTTATCGCGCGCCCGAAGCTGGGAATGAAACAATAACCGTAACTGGGCGTACTACTAGTCTGAAGGCAGGCTGACAGATGAGCGGCTCCCCGCTCCAGCCGCCGCCCGCTCCAGCCGCCGCCTGCTCCGCTCCGATCCGAGCGCCGGGGCTTACCGTTCGCCCGCAAAAATAACCGGTATTAACCGCTCCTGTATAAAGCTGATACAGATGGATACATGACTGAGCTTGCCCGCTTCGAGGAATGCATTAATAAAAAGGATATGAAACGTTCAAAAAAAAAAAAAAAAAAAAAACACCGCGACCATTTCCCGCAGCTGATTAAGTTTGCTTAAACATTACCGACAACCGTCTAATTACGGTTGTGGCAATGCAGAACATTTCCTGGAAGCCCGACAAAAGGCTACGCTCACTCGGAGAGCTACACATCCACCTGACCGGCGTGCAGGAAGGAACCGCGCATCCCCCAGGGCCAAACCGAACCAGCACGGGGAGCCCATGTCACATTTATTCACAATGAATCCTCAGCTGGATTCCGACCCGCCACCCCGGAGGTGCGGGGTGACAGCGGTACCCGCCGAGCCGCTGCATGCCTCACATACAGGTCTAATAAATGACTTTAATGCAAACACAAGTACTACATCATTTGGGAGTTGTGACCCACCTTGTTTTTATCTTGACAGCTGGAGGCAGATTCGCTTTCTTTTTTTTTTTTTAAGAATAAGGGTTGAGTCAGCGCTGTGTAATCTAGTGCATGCGGAAGTCTGATTATCACAGACGATGTTTATGCCAAGCTATACCTGGTCCCACTCTGGATTCCCTTACATCTTGCACTTATTTCTCCACCGCTATCCCTCTATCACCCTGTCCACCCGTACCACTGGCGCACAGACTTCAGGGGCCCTAGGCTGACAGATTGGTAAGGAGTCTCCTAAGAGGGCCGTTTGAGCTATTTTGTGGAGCCAAAAGAGAAACCAAAGGAATTAAAATGGCAGAGCATGAATAATTTGAATTTACAATATATTCAAAATAGTTATATAAATAGGTTGGAGTGGGCATTTGATCTATGTGTTTTGTTACCAAAGAAAATAAGTCGGGACCACCAGGGGGCGCCCTAGGGCACGGGGCTCAGGACGGGGGTCATTCCCGGTCCTCGCCCTGAACCCTCACAGTCACCTCAATCACCATCTTCTGCAGTAGCGGATTCATTATGTACGTATATCGACTAGCCTCCATATTATGATGCATGAGTCATTTCCCTTGTTCCTTCTGATAATTTAGACCCCAGGCGAGAAATTACAGTAGAACAAAGCCTTTTGTTGTAAACCGGTAAATAGTCAGGCAGTTCCTATACCCTCACGGACAAATGTAACATGTATTATTATTTTTTTTTAGAGAAACAAATCAGGTCCATCTTTAATTCAGCAATTATGAAAAAATATTGGGAAATGAAGGACGTTTTGTTTTATCGGATCTGTTAATTCATGGGACAATATTTAGTAAACAATACAGAAACTGGTTTGTGGTACAGAAGTCAACCTCAGTATGTTCACGGTCGCCAAAAGGATCCGATTGTGTGTGTGTGTGTGTGTGTGTGTGTGTGTTTGTTAACATCACTGCATCATGATTGGTTGTTTGCAGACGTCTGGGTTTTCCTGGTGAAGGTGAGTATGATGTGCTGTTGTATGGCACTCGTGTGTGTGTGTGTGTGTGTGTGTGTGTGTGTGTGTGTTTGCTTTTGTTAGCATCATTGCACCATAATTGGTTGTTCGCAGACGACTAGGTTTTCCTGGTGAAGGTGAGTGTGATGTGCTGTTGTATGGCACTTACAGCACAGTCACGTTTTATCACACCAGATAGATCTCCATGTCCTTCAGCTTCCATTAAGGTGGAGGCGGAGCCAGTGGTGGGGGTGGGGCAGCAGCCGGCGAATAACGTGGCGGTCAGCATCCGGCGAGCAGAGGAGCAAGGACAGGCAGGAAAAAAGCGCTACTGCGCGGTAAGAGGCCTCGGGCCTGTGAATGCCCCCACCTCTGTGCCTCTGGCTTGGAGAGCCTCCAAAGCTAGCCACCGGCTGTCACACACTCAAACACACCTGCTTACACAACATCAGACTCATCAATGTTCTTTACCGAAAGGCAGCGCCCCCTAGAGGGGCAGCGGTGCGCAGAATGGTCACAGAAGATCAGTTCTAACAGGTGGAGGACGACAGACGTGAGGGAACTATTATGTGGCAAAAAGAATGGACCCTGAAGCCATTACTGAATCATTTTAGTATATATCAAAGCGATGAAAAAATAAAAGACCATAGTCATTATGATGTCTCCTAAAGAAATATGCGACAGAAATTGTTTGCTTTTAGACTACAAGCTAGTAGCAGGATTCAACCCGCGTGCTGAAATGAATGCATATCACCGAGCGCTTGACAGTGAAGTTCAAGTAAGACATTTATTCAGCCACACAGACACATATATGAGGCCAGTCGATGAGGAGGCAGGAGAGGATGACAGGGACATGTGACAGACCCAAAAAGGTGGGGGGGGGGGGGGGGGGGAGAGGCTAAGAGACAGAGGTCCTGGGGGGATGAAGCAAAAGGAAAAGATTGAGCTGGAAGAGGGAAAGCGGCAGGTGGGAAGCAGACCTCACGTCCAAGATGTCCACCAGCGTCCAAGAGGATAATGACTCCCTGGCCTCCTCCCTCTCTCTCTCTCTCTCTCTCTCTCTCTCTCATTATGAAGTGTGCCTCTCTGCTATCTGATTCTCAGCGCCATCCACAGCTTATTAAAAGCTGAAAGTCTCTTTTAGATCGGCTCGCGCCGCCCCGCCCTGTCCGTTAACGTCTATCTCTCTGCGGGAGAAAGACACAGAGGGACAGACAAGTGGAGTCGGGCGTGGCTCGTGATGGAAGTGGGACCAGGGGGGAAGGCCTGAAACCAGCACGCTCAGACCGAATGATCCAGTCAGCGTTGAGATTGACCATGATAACACCAGCACTTCCACCCGCTGTTCAGATCACCCCCAACCAGAAGCTGGTGGTCTCAACCCCCTCCCAGTGGTTTTGTCACCCGCCAGATTTCTTCTTACTGCGGCATGTATTCATATGAAGACAGAAAGTGCTGCGTTAAGGAAGGGCTCCACCTTTTATTTAAATAACGCACTTTACAGTAGGAATGTTATTTTAAGATGATCTTCTTAAAATACCCGTTAAATACTGCTGATTTGCAGAGAGCCTGCGTCCCACCCTCTGTAGATTTCTAATATAAATCAGGACAGGAATATTTCCTAAGAGAGTCCAAATTTTTTTCCCACAAAGTGCTGGTTCTCCGTCCAAAAGTAATACAATTTCTTCAGAGCACATAGGACATCATTTGGTAATGAGGAAAAACACATTTAATGTATGTTGAGCTGAAATTCCCTAAATAGAGTAGAATATTCAGAGACCATTTAATCAATGTAACCTTGTTCTTTATCCTCTAGTCTATTTTTCTGTGCCGTGCAGTTTGCGAACCACGTCGGCGCTTTTAAGCGAGCGGTTGGCTTGGTGTGGCGTCGTGATTATCATGACTGCGATGGATAGAACGGCGCTGGGCTACCATGGCGACAGGGAGGCACAAAGATAAAGGGGAAGCGCACAGGGCTACGCGCCTTAAGAATCTACGCGTCGTAGAGGGCCATTGTGACATCACAATCGCCTGTTGCCCGGGGCGACCTAAAAAAGTAACTGGTCAGTATCGAGTCACCTGTTAAGGCTGTCTCACTCATTGAGGTTTGGGAGAGTCGCTCAGTCAACATCACTCAAAGAGCTTACTCAGTATAAACTGCACGGCATGCTGGGATCAGTCCTTAAGTAATTGTCAATCATTTTATTTACTACGTAAAGCCATTGTGTCTCTGTTAGTACAGCTCGGCTAAGTCAGTGTAATTTTCTTTGTAATGTCACGTTGAGTTCTTAATAAGTCTCTCTAGCACGGTAACAGACAGCTCTGTTTGTACTAGACTTCATAACTGACACTCAGTATGACAGAGCGTCTTGTGTAGCCTTTGCGGTATACTCTTCTTGTCAGTACTGTGAGTTGTGTACTGAAGAATGTTGCTACCCTCAACTGTATCTGATATGTTTATTCAGTGGATTGTGTGGCACGGCTCGTCGCTAAATAAACAGCGGAGCTATTTGCTGTCGAATATGCTGAATACAGCTATGTACATAAACATACGCAGTTGCACGCGGCTGCGAAGAGAGTCACAGTCGGGCTCTGATGTTACTGCAGTCAGATATCGGGTTGGTGGCGGTACGAGGCTGTATTGCTAGGGTGTGGAATATACGTATAACAGCAGCGTGGGCGGGGTTAAGCCTCGGTTACTATAACTCACATAACTCCCCAGGCAGGCATAAATACTGTGTGTAAGATGCAGGAGGACATTAAAGTCTGAGAGGTCAGTTCAATCACCTCGTGCCCATTATTAATGCTACTCGAGGAGTCTAGATATTATGAGCTCTTCTGAGTTTCACTTACACAAAAATGTTTTGGGGGCAGAACGAAAAATGATTGGTTCAGAGAGACAACCAATCAGATTGTAGAGGAGGTGGGTCCAAGACATCTGATTTTTCGTTCTGCCCTCAGAACCCATGAGCATCTTATGATACTTCCTCAAGCTCTACACCCCATATATGCGGAAACCTTTTGTTGAACTCACAAAGCCCTAACAAAATGCCCATTCCATCCTCCCATACCCACGCCGAATGGATCCCTTCGCCATCTCAACTGGAGCAAATCTTGCAGTTCGGCGAACTTAAGACCCAAGTGTCTAGCTCAGGGAACTGGCCGTGTTTCTGGACCCTGGTGTCTGGAGTCTGGTGGCTGAGCCAGCTGAAATATAAGCATCCACCTGTGATGCCCTAGTCAGGCCATGAAGCGTTACAGGTGTGGCACCAACTTGGGACCTGGATGCATCATGGTGTGCTGGGTAACCCCAACTGCTCAGGACCTCAGACTGTTGCAAAAGAAGGTCCCAAGCGCTCAAGATCACTGGCACAGATCTTCCCCACCTGCGATCCATCTACCTCTCCCGCTGCCAGAAAAGGCCCAAATCCATCATCAGGGTTGCCAGCCACCCAGCTCCTGCCCTCTTCACCCTCTGGAAAGCACTGCCAGTGCATCGCCACCCGCTTCAGGGACGGCTTGGGAAAAGCTTCGCACTGTATCACACTGTATCACACTGTATCGCAGTGTTAATATTCCGATTCTGCGCTTTATCTGTACTTTTGTTGTTTGCACATCTTTATCAGCTATTTTTTGCTTTTTTCTTGTTCACTTATTCTTATATTGCACAGTTTTGTCTTTTATCATACTGCTCCTTGCCCTGTATCTCACTGCTGTCTGTCCTGTATCTCACTGCTGTCTATCATGTATCTCACTGTTGTCTGTCCTGTATCTCACTGCTGTCTGTCCTGTATCTCACTGCTGTCTATCATGTATCTCACTGTTGTCTGTCCTGTATCTCACTGCTGTCTGTCCTGTATCTCACTGCTGTCTATCATGTATCTCACTGTTATCTGTCCTGTATCTCACTGCTGTCTGTCCTGTATCTCACTCCTGTCTGTCCTGTATCTCACTGCTGTCTATCATGTATCTCACTGCTGTCTGTCCTGTATCTCACTGCTGTCTATCATGTATCTCACTGTTATCTGTCCTGTATCTCACTCCTGTCTGTCCTGTATCTCACTCCTGTCTGTCCTGTATCTCACTGTTTCAGTCCTGTATTTCACTGCTGTCTGTCCTGTATCTCACTACTGTCTATCATGTATCTCACTGTTTCTGTCCTGTATTTCACTGCTGTCTGTCCTGTATCTCACTGCTGTCTGTCCTGTATCTCACTGCTGTCTGTCCTGTATCTCACTGCTGTCTGTCCTGTATTTCACTGCTGTCTGTCCTGTATCTCACTGCTGTCTGTCCTGTATCTCACTGCTGTCTATCATGTATCTCACTGCTGTCTGTCCTGTATTTCACTGCTGTCTGTCCTGTATCTCACTGCTGTCTGTCCTGTATCTCACTGCTGTCTATCATGTATCTCACTGCTGTCTGTCCTGTATCTCACTGCTGTCTGTCCTGTATCTCACTGCTGTCTATCATGTATCTCACTGTTATCTGTCCTGTATTTCACTGCTGTCTGTCCTGTATCTCACTGCTGTCTGTCCTGTATCTCACTGTTGTCTGTCCTGTATTTCACTGCTGTCTGTCCTGTATCTCACTGTTTTCTGTCCTGTATCTCACTGCTGTCTGTCCTGTATCTCACTGTTTTCTGTCCTGTATCACACTGCTGCCTGTCCTGTATCTCACTGCTGTCTGTCCTGTATCTCACTGTTTTCTGTCCTGAATCTCACTGTTTTCTGTCCTGAATCTTGCTGTCTGTCCTGTTGATCCCCATGCACCTGTCCACTCTCCTGCAACTCTCCCCAAACTTGCAGAGAAACGACCAGCACAGTTTCAAATACAGAAGGTTACCCCGCTAAGCTAAGTGACCAACTTCCACCTCAAGTGCCCCAATTTAGAAACCAATCACTTCCCACAATGCCACACTGCACTTCGCCGCGTAGAGGTCAAGAAGTCGAATACACGTATTAATTTAACTCTAGGGGCGCGCTGATCATGCCCAAAATTAATAGCAGCAATCCCACAGGGGTAATACGATCTACTTACAAGCGGATTATATTTCCTCACACTATCAACTGACAAGACGTCTCAGCTTCACGCTGGAAACATGACACCGAAGGTGTATATTCACCTGCAACAATAACGCCTGCCTCAGTTCTGATCTCCTCACCTATTGACTCACTCTCTCAGCCGGCGGGCTGGGGTTTGTGGGGGGAGCGAAGAGATGCCGGCCGTATGTGAAATCCTGAGCACAAAAAAGCTCCCCCTGATTAGTGAGTTCACACATCTGCGGAGTGTGCGGAAGTGTGAGATCGACGCCGAGAGTGCCGACAGGAGCAGAGGGATAACCGGAGGGCTCTGACTGGCGGTGGCGGCCATTCCCCGCTCCCTGTCACTCACCCTGTCTCTCCGTCCCATATTTTGCCACGCCCCCCCCCCCATCAGCTTCCACTCCCTCCCCCCTCCCTCTCTGCCTCATTAGAATGCGTCCACCCGTGCAGAACATCGTCTCTCACCCCGCCAGGAGCCAATTAAAAGCGAGTCTGCCGAGGCCTTTGCCCTCTCTCCACTGCTCCCGATTGGCTCCTGAGCTCCCGTGTGACCCCCCCCCCCCACTCCAGAAATCCGTCGATGTGCAGCAACAACAACAACAATAACATCAACGACAATGCCCGGAATACCGGAAGGAAATCATGAGAGAGACAATGAAGCACACACCTATGTTTTTATGCGTACCGGTCTACTGCATCGCTCACTGATCAAACTGACATCCTGCATGCTTTGGATTAACGTATTAAACCCCTTCAGAGAGCAACATCTAAGGGATGCTATTACCCAATTAAAGAAAATTAGCTGGGGAACATGTACAGGCATTTGCATATATAAATACATATGTATGTATAAATACATTCTTAAGAGATTATTAAAATTGGCTTAGGTTACTCTAAAGATAATTATACTAAGCCTAGATAATGGGCCTCACCTCTAAGGTTTAATTTCCATTAACAATTTTAGCAATAATATTTTACAAATCACAGAATGGAGTCATATAAAATTAATGGTGAGAATGCATTACATTGAGCCAGGGACTCTCAGGGAGCCTGAAGATATTTTGGATTTCATCACACCCAAATTTTAAATTACCTCTCTGAATTATTAAGCAATATTACTGAGTTCAACTTGTTGTTTTTTTTTTCTGGAGAAATGGAGTTGGGGGGCTGTCCCCCTGAGAGATTAATTCTCTTGAAAAATTACATCTGCTGGATGATGATTTGTTATTTTTTTTTTTTTAAGACAGCCTGTTCTGTACAATAAATTATGTAAAGGTAATATACTGAAGAGTCATAATTATGAAAATATAATCAGTGGCATGATGTCATAAAAAAATTCACAGGTTAAATATATGGCAGTGTTTATGATTATGTTTAGGGTGACATTAACTGGGAGGCACGTGGGCTGCCCAGTTTTGAACCAGCTGAGTGACAGATTTTATTCACGAATAAGTTGTACTATCATGTTCAGGGGTTGCATCTCTGCTTCCAGTCTTATTGCATGTATTAAGCAAATGGTGCTATGAAACTGTGTAAGAAAGCAAAATAATAAATGTGGATAGGGTGCTGACCCCCCCCCCCCTGCCCCCCCGACCTGCCTTCTAATCAGCCCCTCAAGTTTCTCCTCCCACTGGCAGGGCTGTGTAATTTATGGCCGTGCCGAGCTCACGGTCACAGTGACAGTCGGTCCTGTGTTTGTTTTTCATGTCAGTCAGACCCTGCATCAGGCGAGGAGGAGAGCAGGGGAGAGAGAGAGAGAGGAAGAGACAGAGGGGGAGGGAGAGAGAGAAAGAAAAAGAGAGAGGGAGTGAGAGGGGGAGGGAGAGAAAGATAGAGAGATGAAGAGAGAAAGGGGGAGGAAGAGAGAGGAAGACAGAGAGGGGGAGGGAGAGAGAAAGAGAGAGAGAGAGAGGAAGACAGAGAGGGGGAGGAGAGAGAGAGAGAAAGAGAGGGGAAAAGATAGAAAGAGAAGAACAAGATAAAGAGAGAGATCAGACCTGCACAGGAACGATCTGCTTTTAACGAACCTTCATTAAGTGTGTTTTTAAAAAAAATTAAACTCCCAGAAACATTCAGATACTAATTTTATATGGACCAGCTCTAAACCACAAGAGAAAATAGATTAAATTAATAAGGAAATATCTATTAAAACATAATGGAAAATTGGTACATTTTACAGAGGTAAAGCAGTTTGTTCCGATTTGGTGCTCATTTTCCAAACCGCTTAACATAAAACGCTTAGCTCTAAAAACATGTCAGACTCCGTAAACGTTCACGGGCTTTGTGTCTGACTGAGACGACCGCAATTTAGCGATTTAAAAGCACAGTGCGAATGGCCAGGAGGGTCAGTGTCAGCCTGTGTGGCAGTAGCCCCCCGAAACGTTCAGAGTTAATTAACAGACTCCTAAACACACAGCTGCGGGCACATCGGCAAACAGCACCGGTGGTCGTCCCGGCGACCGGCACGTGGGCGTGACACGGTAGCAGGCGACAGCGTTTTCAGCGGAAGGGTCATATTGTTTTTTTTCCGTGGACCAATTTGGGGTGAGTGTCACTGCATTAGTGCTGGTCTGGGGGGGGCTTTGGAGGGCCGAAGCGGCAGGTGGTAACTCCTGATTTTCAAGTGACCCTGCACATATTTTCAAAAATTATTCTCCGCTCATCTTCAAGGCCCCGTTTGAAAATAAAACATTAAAGTGGAAGAAGATTCTGTGCCTCTTTCAGCAGCTGTCGGAAATAATTCCCCAACTAAATGTAACTTGGGCCGGAACTGAACATCTAACCTTTAGATCCTGAGTGTGTTTGAAATCTGCATTTAATTTAAATCCACCCCAGAGAATTTAATGTTGTCCTTACAAATTATTTGTACTGTAACCTCTAAAACTCCATAAAACAACAGGAAAAACCAGCCCGGCAAACTGCTTCAGCAACTGATGGTGACCTAAGGAGGAAATTTTTGAGGGAATTTTGACCTTTTAATGAAACTGTTTGTCGATATTGCGGAAAGCCTTTCCCTAAGTAAAGAAGGGCCCTGTGTAGGTTTTCTAGGACGGCTGTCAGATCAGCAGGCCTTATGGAAGCAGCGAGAGAATGAGAACTTCTTAAGGAACTTTTGCGGGTTTAAGTTCTGGCAGGGGTTCTGTTTGTGTTCTCTTCTCAAGCAGAGCAGTTAATCTGAACCGGTTTATAGAAGGAACAGCTATGGAAACGGCTCAGGAAGTGAACCCGCAGGTTATGTAAGTTTATGTTTGTCGAGATGCCTAGCAAGCACTAAGTTCATCATCATGGGGGATGGGACACGTGGACTCAAGCACCACGAAGGGGGTTGACCTTCAACTAGCGCTGAGAGGGGTGTGTTCCAGGATCTTCTGCTCGAGGTGGAGCTCCAGAGCATCTCCAGAGTCTATGGGTCTATGGTCGCTCCTGCCTAGGACCTTAGCTGCCTCTCCTGCTGTTTCTTACAAGATCATGGGCCTCAAGTCATCTGCTGCCCCCCCCGCCCCCAACTTGGGTGATGTGCCCACAGAGTCACCCACCCGCTGTGCCGTGGCCAAAATGCTCAGAGCCTCAAGCAGACCACAGTGGCAGGATCGTCCGAACGTCGCCAGCAGTCGAGAATTCAACAGGACCAAATTGGATGTCTCCTACCTCTCCTGTGACGAGTCCTGCCATGCCTTAGGTGTTTCTCAGCATCTCCGCTCCTTTGCCCCGACCCGTCACGGCGTACCGCATAACATTCTCTGCCTTGATCGACATGACTTTTACCTAGAACCCGTGGGCTATAACAGCATCGCTGACCCAGCATAAACCTAAACCCCCACTATAACTTCGACAGAGAGGAGAGCAATTCTCAGTGGCCAAGAAACAGGGATATCGATGCAGATATTTGCCTGGGTATCCATATTAGAGAATACGGATGTTTTAAATCGGGGTCCATCTTCCCTTGCGTACAGAACACCTCCCGCCTGTCAGGTTTATCCTTCATGCCGCTGGAGCTCTCTAGAAAACCATAAGTTTGTAGATTAAAGATCCGGCAAGGAGGGGGGCTGGGCTGTTCCTGCAAGCGGTAGAAATATCGCGCCACGCTATAAAATTAGCGAACGGCACATGTAGATATTACCGGTTTCACTGCATGAGTCATGTCGAGCCCAGCACAGGAATAATGCATGAGGACCGAAGCTGCAGCGACGGGGACCCCCGCCCCCCTGCCGTGGAACGTTCCGGAACAAGGGAAAAGGGCAGCAGCGGTTAAGGACAACCTGTAATTGATGGGGGGGGGGGGTTGGGTTCTAAAACAAGCACTGCTTCCTCTCCCTATGCAGCCGCACCTTTCGGATGACTTCTTAAGGCAAAGGTGGTGGGGGGGCATCTCCATCACTGGTGGTGAGAAAGGACATTTTATGGGGGGGGGGGAGTGAGGTGTGCAGTCCGCAGCGTGAACGAGAGGACTGCCTCGCAGCCATTAAGCCTTAGCAAGGCTCCCCGAAGCGCCATGTCACTTCCTGGCGCCGAGAGCGTTCCGGTACAGCGTAACACAGCGGGACGCTGCGTCGGCCTGGCCGAGGAGGACGTTTCCGTACGAGGAGCCATGCTCGTGAGGCTCAGGCTTCAGAGCGTGTCACACACACACACACACACACGTGTGGACAAGAAACACACTTGGAGGCCTTGACTTGATCTTGTCACCTTCTCATTCTGCATTGTATATAAAAAAAAAAAACGACAAAAAAATCGAGTATTTCAGACGGATACAGCAGCCAGTTATTTTTTTTTTCATTATCATTCGCAAACTCATGATTACGGCCCAAATCTCTCATTATGCACCAGAGGGGGGGGGGATATGGAGAAAAAAAAAACAATTTATTGGCGTGAAATGCAGAACACAAAAAAAGACAAAACACAATATGGTGATAGCTCACTGTTCATTTTCGATTGGCAAACAGTGTTTGTCTTCCACCCCGTCCTCCGCCACAATTGAATTTTCAGACCGACGTTACACGGGGTTGAACTTCCAGAACATCAACCCAGCACACAAAGAAAGCAGTCAGCACCCAGGGAAGAAGCCTCCGGAATATATTGTTCTTACTGTCATCTTATAAATGTGAGTCCTTCATTCCACAGAACACTTAATACCCAAAGAGCTAATTAATAAAAGCGTGGATGCGTGGGGCAAAATAGAGGTTTGTTTGACTTTTCGTTCCTTCCAGTTCCCCCCCGAATCCTCCTAATCTTTGATAATTGAGAAGCCCATCTGTTAAAAATGTTAGCTTGTTTCATAGCGGCTTCATCGACTGCAGTGTTTACCTTGACATTAGAGACAAAGTCTCCGCTAAGACTTAGAAAGCAGCATAAACGTTTCGCCGGTAATTAGAGACGGTGCCACCAATCTGTGCGGCTACTGACCAGACTCCGATCCGTCTGCACTCATAGGATTCTGCCGCTTCTGTCGCTAATTAACGCTTAACTGGGATTTGTTTCATGCGATGTCAAAAACACCGTTCACCATTCCTAAGGTACGGAATTAATTAAGTCCCTTTATTTTTCTTTTCACACAGTATGACGAGTCCTACTGAAATGAAAACAGGCAAAACCGCAATGAGGTGATGGGTATTCGTGGCTACACGCGCACAGATTTATTTACAATGGTACAAATAAGCCGTGACTGACTGGCGGTTGGGTAATTCAGAGTACTTCTGTATTTCTGTGATGATACGTCTTTTATGTGACTGTTTCGATGAGTCTTTGAACTGACGGGAGAGACGGGGCATCAAAGCAGGAAAAAGAGAGTGATGGAGAGAAATAGCTCAGAATAAGGGGGCACAATGCTTGCTGGGGTATCTGCCCCCCCCGACCACCACCACCACCCTCAACATAGAGTGTACCCTGTCATCCTGTGTTTTTCACTTTTTTTCCTCTGAGAAGTTCGAAGTCACGCGCGTGTGACACATGCAATCTCGTCAGGCACAAGATCGGGAGCCTAAAAGCCTTCCCATCTGACCTGTGGGCCACATCACACCCTGCAGAATGAACACTCCCACCAAAACAGATCTGTCTGTGGATTTAAAAAGAGAGAAAAAAAAACGCATTTCTTTGGTGGATTTAGGGATTTTAGGTTTTTACAGGCAAAATGCTGCATTCTGAAGAACAAAATGGTGCCTAAATTTGTATCTGTGTGTGGCGTGAACTCCTGGGACCTGTGCTGGTTTCATCCTCAGCAGACGTGATCCTCCTGTTCTTATTCAAGGGGGGGGGGGGTAGATTTCCTGACTGAACCTTACTGGAAACCTAAACACGTACCGAGGGCATCCATGCATACATACATAGATACACACACGCCATACTCGCCCCCGTACCGAACAGCCAGTGTAGCCAACCTGTCACATGCCCACCCCTCGCTGCCTCTATGCCGGACGGGAGTAAACGATAAACAGAATTATGGACGCAAAAAAGGCACCCGGAGCCAGAGAAGAAAAGGGGATGACTATAATCACAGCGACAAAATGGGGGATTTGCTGTCTTTTCTAATGCCTGTCTTAAAAAAAGAAAAAAAAAGTGTTCCTTGTTTCTCAGGCAATCTGAGCGCCACCCAAGTCAGTCAGGGGTTTTTAATGACTCTACTGTGTGACTTTGCTCAAAGGCATCAATGTAAACAGCTACTGGGGCATTGTATAACACTCCAAAGATTCAATAGTAACAGCATCAATAATTGATGGGCAATATAATAGGACGCTTTAATCGGTGATACTGGCGGCCGCCCGTAATTTCGACTTAGTATACTTGGCCTCGTCTTTATTCTTGACAAACTTGTGTTTTTCTAATTATTTATCAGATAGAAAGCGGAATAGTCGAGGACGACACCCAGAACACAGGTGTTCCTCGACCTGCGATGAGGCTACGTTCCGAGGAAGTCATCGTAAGTGAAAAATATCGTAAGTGAAATGTGAGTGTGATACAACAGTCCGAACAAAACGGACAAACTGTCACTGAATAAGTGACATGATTACTGTAGCCAAATACCAGTAATTGAAAAGTAAATAAATGAAGTTAATTTGATTAAACATACACAAAAAAAATGTATGATACTTTGTAAGATATTTATGTTTAGGATCGCTACGTAGACTGGCAACGGCCAGCATCAGACGAAAGTATCGTACGGCATATCGTTAGCCCGGGAGCAGATCGAAATTCAAAGTTAATTACTGAGTGTGCATCGTTATCTCACCAACGTACAGTCGAAAAAACGTAAGTCGGAGCATCGTAAAAATGAGGAGCATCTGCAATTGGCCCCCACCACAACAGATTCCTGAAATTTGCGTCCGCGTTGCTCATTGTCCCAGGGCACGGTCAGCATCACCCTCAGCTGGGTGGAAAGAGCGGCCACTTCTTGGACGGCTCCGCACATAATTGCCGATCTTCTAAGCTCCAGCAGATGATAACGTTCAGAAGTGGAGCTGCGCAAGATAGAAGCTTCACTCTGGAGATAAATGTCCTCTGAAAAATTCCATGAATTATCTGATGCCAAGTTATTACTGCTATTTGAAGAAAAATGTAATTAAATTACTCTTGGATTGAAACCTTAGTTTTTGTCTTAATTTACTTATTTCCAGCCCAGTACGGACTCAGGTGCCTGAGTCACTCTGCCGATGGCTTCCATTAAGTATCGGTGGTGACCTGCGCCACATAGAAACGCTGATGCTGACTAGAGGAGCAACGTGACCCTAGCTGGGGCGAGCAGCTAGCAGCAGGCACCTGACAGGTCTGTACAAGGGGCCTTACTTTAACTCTGCGTTAGAGGAGACGTTAGCCTGCCGCTATGGGCTAACGTCGCTACTTTTGCTGTCAGGTCGGGGGAAAGGTGCCTCTTCGTTTCGGGGGAAGAGGCCTCCACCCGGCGCATGACCGGCGGTTCTGGGGGGGCGAGGTCATTATCACAGGCGTAGCCGTAACATCATCAGTATTTTACGGCACTGAGCACACACTGCGGGTGATGCAGGCAAGGCTGCGGCGTGGACATAGCTGCACTCCCCGACGTGCAGAAATCTGGCAGGGATGTGGGTGCCGGCAGGGGGGGGGGGGGGGTGTTAGCGGCAAGCGCTCAAGCGCAAATTCTGTCGTTTCTTCCGTCTGGAAGCGTGGAAGCGTCCTCCAGTCGTGCCCTAGAAGGACAGGCCCAAATGTCAAAACATGGGGCCCGTTCTGCCGACATAATTAACACCTCGTGAAGGACGAGAACGTAAAAATGAAATCCAAAAAATCAAAATAATAATAATACAAAACAGCCGGTGATTAAATTGCGGGCCCACCAGCCGGGTTCGCTTACTTCATTAGGGGCTGATTCATGCGACGAGAGTTGGGACGTCGCATTTCCCAGCGCATGTAAACAGCGCGGCACATCGCCTGCGCCGCATCCGGGAGGGATTTAAAGGCCGAGGTCATTGCTGTTCCCCCCGGAGGGAAGAGAATAAAACTCCGTTTGGGTGATAGGTTTTAACATGCAAAAAATAAGCCACAAAAATATGCTTAATGATTGGAAGTTCTCAAGGGTAAACAACTCAGACAACAACAGAATGTCTGCTTTTTTTTTTTTTTTTTTACTTTTTTTTAATTTAGCTTAAGAGGCGAGTCACAGCTCGCGAGCGCAACAGATCATAGCATACAGATGCGAAGCCATGGACTGCCTAGAGAGAGAGAGAGAGAGAGAGAGAGAGAGAGAGCGAGCGGGCCGACTTCTACCCCCTCTACGCCCCCATGGGTGTGATTTCGGCTTTGCCTAACAGGACTCTGTAGCATCATCGATAAACAGGCCGTCCAAAGTGTTGTGCTTTCGCCGCGGGGCTGTCTCGGGGGAACGGACCCGCTCAGGCGTGGTGGAGGCTGCAGGTTAACATCCCCGTGACCATCTGTGATATTATAATGGAGCAGATCGAGAGGGAAACACAGAGAGAGAGCGAGGAAGGGTGAGCGATTGGGTCTTTTATCACCTTAAGAGTTTGCGTGTTCATCTTTGGAGTTAATGCACAATGCGCCTTCATGAGGGGAAGAGAGAGAAGGAAAATTCACGTAATTTATGCATCTGTAAAGAAGCAGACGGTTGCTGGTTCCAATCCCAGGGTTGACGGAATGATTTCACCATTATGCCCTTGAAGAAGGCCCATAACCCCCCCCCCCCCCAGCTGGGACCCTCTGACTCTGCTTTCTCAAAAAAACTGAAAAAACGTCGGTATAAAAGCATCTGCGAATAAATGAAATGTAAATGCCCTGGTTGCAGATGCAGCACGATGATCTATGGCAGTGCAAGCCCCCGAAATTGTTCCGGTCTCGATTTTTATATATGCTGGGATACATTCGGATTGGGATTAATTAGCTGGTGAGGCATGAAAGTATCTGGGTATGGTGGGGTGGTGCTGCTGGTCAGGACCGCCTACCCTCTGCCTCCCCCCCCCCCCCACACACAGTTATTTTTCTCACCACTCTATCACTCTGCATCTCTCCAGTTTTCCTTCCCTCCCTCCCCAATAGCGTCTCACGCGCACTTAGTGCCTCTGCAAGCTGTTTCCTGGAAGCGTCTCCACGCCGCCCGTGCCACTTCCTGCGGACTCCGGTCCCCTCGCGGCCCCCACTCTGCTGGCAACTAGAGGGTGTGAAACAAGCGCTAGAGCCTGAAGACACTTTCGGGGTGGAGGTGGGGGGGGGGGGTGGCAGCTTGGACATCCCCACTCCCCCGAAACCAGGGCATTGGCCCTTAGAGCCAGATTCTCCCATCAGCTGATGATACTGTTTAAAAAACTCTCCCCGGCCCACCCTACACTGCCGCACTTCTAATATAAGCCAGGAAAGAGCTCACTCTCTCTCTCTCGCTCTCTCTCACACACACACACACAGCCTACTTGTGATAACGCAGCCTGAAACACAGACTCATGCACTACACTTCGCTGCATCTGATGCTTATGTTATATGAACAAACCCCAGAGGGGCGCGGAGTATTGTACAGCCGTGCGGCTGCCTACCGTAGCTGTCTGTTTCACTGAGAGAGGAAATAAAGGAAGGGAGGAGCCGCACAAGCAGTGATAACAGGGTCTGTAAATCAGGGAATAAGAGAATACACACATGGGGGAATGACAGAGTCCACACATCGGGAATGACAGAGTCCACACATCGGGGAATGACAGAGTCCACACATCGGGAATGACAGAGTCCACACATCAGGGACAGACAGAGTCCGCACATCGGAGAATGACAGAGTCCACACATCGGGGAATGACAGAGTCCACACATGGGGGAATGACAGAGTCCACACATCGGGAATGACAGAGTCCACACATGGGGGAATGACAGAGTCCACACATCGGGAATGACAGAGTCCACACATCGGGGAATGACAGAGTCCACACATGGGGGAATGACAGAGTCCACACATCGGGAATGACAGAGTCCACACATGGGGGAATGACAGAGTCCACACATCGGGAATGACAGAGTCCACACATCAGGGACAGACAGAGTCCGCACATCGGAGAATGACAGAATCCACAAATCGGGGAATGACAGAGTCCACACATCGGGGAATGACAGAGTCCGCACATCGGGGAATGACAGAATCCGCACATCGGGGAATGACAGAGTCCACAAATCGGGGAATGACAGAGTCCGCACATCGGGGAATGACAGAATCCACAAATCGGGGAATGACAGAGTCCGCACATCGGGGAATGACAGAATCCACAAATCGGGGAATGACAGAGTCCGCACATCGGGGAATGACAGAATCCACAAATCGGGGAATGACAGAGTCCGCACATCGGGGAATGACAGAATCCACAAATCGGGGAATGACAGAGTCCGCACATCGGGGAATGACAGAGTCCGCACATCGGGGAATGACAGAGTCCGCACATCGGGGAATGACAGAGTCCACACATCGGGGAATGACAGAATCCACAAATGGGGGAATGACAGAGTCCGCACATCGGGGAATGACAGAATCCACAAATCGGGGAATGACAGAGTCCGCACATCGGGGAATGACAGAGTCCGCACATCGGGGAATGACAGAATCCACAAATCGGGGAATACGAGAAGCTGCAAATAAGGGAATAACAGGGCCCATACACCAGGGAACAATGAGGCCCCTACCTCAGATAATAATAGAGCCCACACACCAGAGATTAACAAAACCCACATACATACCCAGAACCCAGATTAACAGAGAATAAGAGCACCCACACAGTGAGGACCGCAGTGATCCCTCATGCAAGAGAACAAAGTAAATGGACCAGCCCACAGTGACCTCTTTCAGAGCAGCACTGGGGCTGCTTTCAGGGTTCGCTTACTCTGTGTTTCTGTTTTGTGTCGACTCGTTAACCCGGCACCTACACCTGTGCATTTATACATTTTTATCTTCCCGTCTTCCTGCACAGTGCTGCAGCAAACGCGCCTTGACGGTAAAAGCGGCTCCCCTCCGCCAATTCTCAGTTCACCAGCTGCATAAAATTTTAGCGTTTATTTTATTTTTTTTTAAGCTTTTTTTTTTTTTTTTTTTTTTTTTTCCCATTTTTGGCTGCAAGCCAAATTGAGGTCTGAAATTTCAAGGTGAGTGTTTTTTTTGCAGTCTGTTTTCTATGCAGGGCTTCCTGGTTCCTGGCACAGGTGGAAATATTGACGCCTTCGAAATTCGCTATTTTGTGGGACTGGGGGGGAGGGGGGATAGATGGCTCACAGGTTGCCACGCCAACCTAAAATAGCGCTTAAAGGGGGGAAAAAACACTCACAAAAGGTCAGCTGGACAACGCGGCTCCTGGCCAACGGTACTGGCAGCTCCGTCGGCCTGTTAATCACAAGCGCTTTGGCAAACTAATTACCGTCGGTTTATTTTTGGACCATAACAGCAGCACTGACACAGAATACTTAATGTCAAATTCCATAACAAATTATGAATCAAATAACACTTAAATCGCCGATTAAATATATGCAACAGGATGATCTGCCTCCTCCTTTTTGTGTGTTTTATTATTTGGTGATGGTTTTGCTTTTCTTGGCCAGGATCTTGGATCAAACCCTGGAATTAGCTCCACCCATCCACGTTCATCAGGAAAGTGCACAAGAGTTGTTTGAGAGGCTGGAACTATAACAGGAAGTGATGCGTGACAGCACCCAATCTGTTATCTTAACAAGGACACTTCATACAATTTACAGGCATATAAACACTGGTAAATGCATAAAAGCATCTCATCTTCCTTTCTGTTATAAAACAAAAGGAAAATCCATTTCACTACACTTTATTTCCTACTTCCTACTTTATTTCAGCTCATGGTCTTTGATTAGAGTTTTATTAGCAGTAAATGTTTTGTTGGGAAAACACTGGCACGCTCCTATTTGCCACAGTTAGCCAGTGTGCTGGCCAGTTCTACAACAATGTCCAGAACATAGAGGAACCTAGCACAGCGCAAAACAGAAACAGTCGAAGTGGCACATTGACACTCAGAGGGGTATTACTTGCACAAAAATGTTCTGAGGGCAGAAGGAAAAACGATTGGTTCAGAGAGATACCCAATGAAATTGTAGAGACGGTGGGTCCAAGCAACTACAGGAGATGTGACCAACCAATCAGATGTCTTGGTCCCATCCCTTCTACTTGCTTGGACCCACCTACAATTTCATTGGGTATCTCTCTGAACCAATCGTTTTTCCTTCTGCCCTCAGAACATTTTTGTGTAAGTTGAAACTCCCACGAGCCACATTGTCCATAAGGGTTCATGGGATCTTTCATTGTGCTCTCTAAGTAACCAGCTCTGCTGGGCATGGCAAGCACCATTGTGACATCATTCATTCTAATTCTGCACAAATTCCGTGACTGATTGAGCCACTGACACCCTTTTCCGACATCCCAACATATGCAGTTTCAATGCTTAATCCATCAAATGGTTTGGTTTGCATAAGTCAAATCAGCGACAATTTCCAGTCTATTCATTATCCACTGTCCTCTGTCCAGAATAGGTTTTCGATGGTGTGCAAATATAAAGAACGGAAAATATGCATGGACGTTCTGGGGATCAGTTTATGGAGCGTCTGACGCAGGTCGATTCAGTAATGCCTTCGTGTCTCCTCTCTCCCTCTCTCCCTCTCTCCCCCTCGTCGGGGTTGTAGGTACTATAAATCGCGTTGGGGAATTACTACTAACCGTTGAAGTAAATAATGTTGGCCTGTAAACACAGCCCAACTGTATAATTGCTGAAAACTCCTTCCTAGGGAGATAGGGGGGGAGGAGGGGGGACTCTGAGGGGGCGGGCTGACAGAGATGGAGAGAAAGAGAAAGATGATAGAAATAACAATCACAAGCTAGTGTCTTGCTAGGTGAATCAAGGTGAGTCGGCAGGCGGTTTGGCCAGCTGTACAGCATGGAGGGGAGGACAGGTCTTAAATAATGCACAGGTCTTCCTTTGAATCAACTTGTGAGATTAAAAGCCATCTGGCATACTGGCACAAGCCTGGCCTTTTCCCCTCCCGCTAGCTGATTGGGCAACCAGGACTGGGTACGATTTCCCTCTTTTTCAGATTTAAATATGGGGTGATTTTTTTTTTAGGGGTCTCCTCCTTTTGCCAATCCGGCTAAGCGTCGGAGCGAAATTCCCGTCCAAGAAAGCAGCGAGGAGCCGCTGGCCTGGGGACCGGACCGGCTCCGACCGGAGCGCGGGCGTTCAGGTGGAACAAAAGCCCCTCAGAAAGTCGCTCCTCCGCACCCCCCCCCCCCCACCAAGGACCTAGATGGAGCATCACTGCTGCGCTCAGAATTCGTCTAAAGCCACTTCGTTTATTCAGATAGGCCCCCGGAGGCGAACTTGACCAGAATTTCAAGATGTGGGGTGAATGGACTGAGCCCACGAAAACTCAGGGTGGGGGTGGGATGAGCTTGGGTGGAGGTCTGTGGATGGGGGGGGGGATTGGTGCTGGCAGCTGAACGGCGTCATTGCGTGCAGTGTGCACAGGGACCGAGGGCTGGGGGGAGGACAGGAGGGAGTAACAACTGTTAACATCTGCTCCTCCTGCTCCAGGAGACCACTCAGCCCAGTTTAGGACCTTGGCGCAGGGTGGGGGGGGGGGGGGGGGAGTGGCGCCCCAGGAGTCGGTGTTTGTTGTGGGACTGACGTTATCTAAAAGGGTTCTAATTCGGAGCGGGTGCAGAAGTGAATGTAGAGACGGAGGAATTGAAGAGGCAGAGGGGGAGATTGAAAGAGACCTTAAGAGCGGTTCACGGATGTATGTGAGATGCCGACGTGGCGCGGAGGAGAGAGACGGATGAGCGTAATTACAGAGCACGAGCGTGACTTGATAAATGCACAATCAGATATTTTTGGAGATAATTTTTTTCAAAGCCGGAATGTTATTGATATACATACAAACAACCAGGACATCGAGATAAATAAAATGGGCGGCACAGCTTATAGAGCTTTCGAGGGGCGTAATCTTACAGTCGGGGAATGAGGAAGATGACTACAAGCGACCAGAAAAGGCTGCAAGTATGAGTCAGAATGCATTCTATCCCTCTTTAGAAAATAGTCCAGGTTGCAGTGGTCCTGGGCGGAGCATAGAGTATGGCGGGGCTTCGATGCGATGGCAGCACTTGTTAGTTACCAAATAACCTGAGCGCCAAGTATTCGGACTGATCAACCGTCATTTAGTCTTTTTTTTTAATGGTGCTCATGGCGGATGCAGGTGTAAAGCTTGCTAATCGTTCAGCGGCTGGCCCACGTTTCGCCACGTGTGATTGTCCTCTTCCCGGCGGATCAGCGAGAGCCGGGCGCGACCCAGAATGCCTACCACCACCACGGCCACCATCCCCTCAACTCTCTCTGGGCTCGTTTGGCATGCCTGTCCGCATGCCTGTACCTGCCAGCTGATTGGCTCACCTCCTGAGATACAAGCAAGGGCCGCCTCGGGCCTCGAGGGGGTTCTTCCAGGAGAACTCGGAGGTCGGGAACAGGAATGGGCCTGATTTCGGCGGGCTGCCGACCCTCGGAATCAGACGATTCTGATGGGGAAAAAAGCCCCGGTTCTCCAGTGGTTAGAGAGGGGGGGGGGGGGGGGGGGGGGGTGGTGGGCAGTGGAGGTAATGAGGATCGGTCTCATGGTAGCAGCACAAAAAATGCTTTATCAGTGCAAGTGCTGGGGTGGGGGGCAGGGCCAGGGTGGGGGTGTCAAGTGCAGACTCGGAATGCGCACCGTGTGAGAAAAATCGCCAGTTTACCGTTTTGCTGAGTGTGCGCTGCTCACACCTGGGAAGGTCGCTCTCGTAAGGGGGCGGGAAATCAATAGGGTTGGGACAGCTGGGAGACAGGGTGTAGGAAGGCATGACAGGGGCCATGACACAGAGAATCACCCCCCCTCCCCTCCACTGTAATCTATTCACTGTAAATCCAAAAATGCGTAAATGTTGCTGAGTCTTAAGTACATCTAGAATTATATTAGAAAAATGATAAAGAATGAAACTCAATTTATTTTCTAATCAATCATTATTACTCTTATTCGTAGTACTTTCCCGCAGTACTCCATCGCACACACTCGACGTGTTCAGGAAAAACTGCCTTGATGATGCGATATCTCAAAGGGGGCATGTTTTGGGGCTGATCGATTCCGGGGGGGGGGGGAGCGGTCATGCAGACCTGTGACTTACACCCCTTGACCGTTATTCATTCCTTATTTGGCACACTGCGGATCATAACTGCAGATGAGCCCCGTTCCGGACGCGCGTAACGTGGTCGCCGGCGATTACGACGACGGTAAATCCGGAACGCTCGAAATGCTGCGCGCAGACTTTCCTGTAGTCGTGACAGATCTCCATTCCGCGGTAACGGCGCGGGAATTCCGTGCGCCTGCAGTGAGAGCAGTCCGATTAAGGGTTACTCTTCTGTTGTTACGGCGACTGCTGAGCTCATTCCATCACAATGGGGGCCAGTGGAATACTTTGCTGGTGGCCAAGGACTGGTGAATGATGTGCTCATTGTCCTTGAAAGCCTTTCACTTGCAAGAACGCACTGCCAAGCCACTGACCCGGCTGCGTGAAATTCTTCGTCGACTGGATGCTAAGCGGTTGGACACTTGGGTTCCGCCTCATTAGGTTTTATTCATGTCCAACCACTTCTTCCTGTTCTAACACGTCGCATGAGGTCACGGCAGCGCATCAGATAAGGACAGTTAACAAGTTAACATATTATAACTTGCTAGTATTATCCATCCATCCATCTTTTGTAGACGCTTATCCTGTTCAGGGTTGGGGGGGGCAGGGGTACTGAAGCCTACTCCAGAGGCTACGGGTGCAAAGCAGGGAACAACCCAAGGAACAACCTAGGATGGGGTGCCAACCCATCACAGGGCACGTTCGCACACTATTCACTCACACTTACCTATGGGTAATTTGGTAACTCTAATTAGCCTCAGCATGTTTTTGGACTGTGGGGGGAATCCGGAGTTCCCGGAGGGAACCCCACAACGACGTGGGGAGGGGAGAACATGCAAACTCTACACACATGGAGCCGTGGCAGAGACTCGAACCCTGGTCCCAGAGGTGCGAGGTGATGGCACTGTCCACTGCATCGCCATGTGCCCCCCCCCCCCTCAATCATCATTAATCTATTTACTCAATTCCACTATATTCATTGTACCCCTTTATATTGCCGTATTTATTGTTTACATACACATTGCTCATTGCAGAGTTTGACATCAGGGGGGACACAACTTAATAATTTAAATGCAAAGGTCTGTTTACTGGGGGAATAAGTGAAGCCTAATTAAATACTGGGGGGGGGACACGTACCTTAAGTCCCTGATTGGACTACGTATATAAACCCTTGTGTCCAGGCCCCCTGTTTGACACTGTTCTGTGTTTTGCACTTTAAATACTGTGTAAACCCTCCCCGTGTCACTTCCTGTTTATTTGTTACACTGTGATCATGGGGTGGGGGGGGGAGGGGGTTAGGTTATTTCATGCCACTATATACTTGGTATGTGAATGGTACAAAAACAAAGCCCACTCGACTTGACTTGATAATCTTTATTTGACTCTGCAGGTCACATTGTATTTACAGTGTCTTGGTAGGTTTGTAAAGCCTGGATTATCTGTGTTAACCTGGCCAGACTACTCCACTGGCCATTGCCCCGGGTGCCCCGGGGTCTCCAGGGCCTCAGGACACTCCTCCGCTAGTCTTTAACCTGGCCAGACTACTCCACTGGCCATTGCCCCGGGGTCTCCAGGGCCTCAGGACACTCCTCCGCTAGTCTTTAACCTGGCCAGACTACTCCACTGGCCATTGCCCCTGGTGCCCCGGGGTCTCCAGGACCTCAGGACACTCCTCCGCTAGTCTTTAACCTGGCCAGACTACTCCACTGGCCATTGCCCCTGGTGCCCCGGGGTCTCCAGGGCCTCAGGACACTCCTCCGCTAGTCTTTAACCTGGCCAGACTACTCCACTGGCCATTGCCCCGGGTGCCTCGGGGTCTCCAGGGCCTCAGGACACTCCTCCGCTAGTCTTTAACCTGGCCAGACTACTCCACTGGCCATTGCCCCGGGTGCCTCGGGGTCTCCAGGGCCTCAGGACACTCCTCCGCTAGTCTTTAACCTGGCCAGACTACTCCACTGGCCATTGCCCCGGGTGCCCTGGGGTCTCCAGGACCTCAGGACACTCCTCCGCTAGTCTTAGCCAGAATCCTCTCAACCCCGATGCTTTCAACAGCAGGAGAATGTTACAACTCCAGGGAGCAATTTTTTCTTCTTCTTTTTTTTTGAGATTGACTCATCGAGTTTAATAATATTCAATTTCTTACCTCCCCCAGAACGAGGTAACTACTGTTCAACGGGCTGCTGTGAGCTTTACTTGTTAATTTTCGGATTCATTGTTGTTGCTTTGCCTTGTATTTCCTGCGCATACATTTTTGCACGTATGTGATTAATGAGGTTACCGCCGGTGACGTTACGTGGGCGCGTATTTTTGTGCATGCTCATTGTATTTCACCACAATGGTCACATAAGTCATCCTGGACAAGACTGCAAGCTAAATGCACACAATGTCCACGCACCGTAAATACCCATGAATAAAGTTTTAAGCACTGAGCAGTGTCCTAAATCAGATTGTCCTTATGTGGCTTCTTTAGGACCCGTGAACTGCTCAGCAGGTCGCAAAAGTCAAACTGTGTTGACCTGTGAGGGTGAACTGGACAGGTCTGGTAACCATTACAGAGCAGGGAAGAAGGAGTTGGACAGTCATATAGTGCTTAAGGACCTCGACTGGAAGGCTGAGAGGACCCCTCCCTACCAAAGAGCCCCCCAGCAAAGAGTGTGTCCTAAATTGTGCCTGTAAAATACATCCAACTGTTTTTATGTCGGACAAGTGTCAAGTAATAAAGTATTTTTGTATAAATGTCAGAGATCTATTCAGTTGATTGAAGGAGGTCTTGAGGGTGAAGAAGGCGACTCCCAGCCTAGAATGAGCTCATGGGGGTTTTACTTACATGGAAATGTTCTGAGGGCAGAAGTAAAAATGATTTGTTCAGAGAGATAACCAATCAGATTGTAGAGTAGGTGTATCCAAGCAACTAGAGGATGTGGGACCAAGACATCTGATTGGTTGGTCATGCCTCCTGTAGTTGCTTGGACCCACCTCCTCTACAATTTGATTGGTTATGTCTCTGAACCAATCATTTTTCCTTCTGCCCTCAGAACATTTTTGTGTAAGTAAAACTCCCACGACTTTCGAGCAGTCGAGACAGAGCAATGCTACTTAAAATACAAGCAGGCAAATGAATGGCCTGTCCTGCCCTCTCAGGCAGGAACTGGGCACAAACATCCCGATGTTGGTTGCTATTTTTTTATCAATTTGCTGTTATAATCAGCCATTTATGGGGCAGTGAGACTTGGTGCCACTCATGTTTTTTATGCCACAATTTAGGAGTTTTTAGATGATCCCTATGTAATGCACTGCACCTCACATCTTATCCAATTGACAAGAATTTTGAGTTATGCTGTCTTTTGTCTATTGTTGTATTGTCTAGCGAATAAGAGTTAAATAAGGGCCCAAAACTGCATGCTGGTTTCTAAGCAGCGGTAACTTATCATCGATTACATTTTTCTTTATCTAACCATTTAATAATTTCAGGGACGGCTGCACCTGTCTGGAAAAAGCACAGAGCCCCCGCTGGGGAAAATGCCCCCCTCCCATTGTGTATCTCCCGGTGGTCCCACGTGTGCCAGATTTTAAATAACCCAAGAATTTTATTTTAATTGTTTAAAAAAAGTGTGAATGGTTCGGCACACCTCTATGCTTGATTCCAAGGCCTTGCAACAGACCAGTGTCCTCTCCAAGGCACCCCCCCCCCCCCCTAATGCATTAGCGTTGCTCTGGAAACGTGCATCTGCCGAAGGGGGGGTTATTACCCTCGTCCGCCGGTCCCATTCCGTCTGTGTTAGACCAAAACTGACATGAACAGCTTTGCACGGTTGCTACTGATGACCCGCCCTGCACAGCAACACGTCTGAATTCCCTCTCTTGCCGTTCATGCCGAAGACTCTTTTTTCCACCAGCACGTTCCGTCCGTCTCTTCCTACTTCCGCTGCCATCCTTTCCCACGATGAGCAATTTGCTCGCAGGTTTCCGGCTCAGGATTTCCATTAAACCGTAATGCAGATCTACCTGTTTGATATGCAAATCGGGGATGATGTGTTTAACATTCAGCGGAGCGCAATTATAAGGGCGTGCAGTTTAATAACACTGCAAAGCTGCAACTCCATACTGATAGCGGTATAATGCTTCTTTGTAGTTCAGTTTTATGCAGGTTTGATTTGCATAAGCGTTTATATGCATAAATGCAATAAATCACCACTCCATCCTGCCTAAGGAAGCAACTTCCTTACCTGCCTGTCCTGACATCAGCTGGACCTTCTGCATTTATATCTGGATTATACACAATCATGCTTAATACGCTGGGATTTCTTCTGCCAGCCCCTGGAGGATAGACTCCCCCTTTGAATCTGGTTCCTCCCAAGGTTTCTTCCTCCTACGCAGTGTTTCCTTGCCACTGTCGCCTCTGGCTTGCTCAATGGGGGCTTTGGGCAGGGACAATGTAAAGCACTTTGAAACAATGTAATGTTGAAAATGTGTTATATAAATTTCAATTCAATTCAATTCAATTCAATTCAATTCAATTCAGTTCAATTCAATGTGCATGGTGTGCTCCAGAATGAGGGAGGGAGGAGTGAATGCACAAACAGGCGCCGCTAACAGGCTAAAGCCCAATCGCATGATTACACATTGCGATCACATGACTTCCGTATGTTCCGTATGTAGCGGTGATAATGAACATGCTTTCAGACTATGGTTCAGGATTAGGATGCTGACACTGAGTCCGTACACAAGGCACCGGACCACGTGTGTTGCATTCGGCAGGAACTCCCAGCAACAAAAACCTCCAAGAGCTACACAAAGCTAATTCATGCACACCGGATGTTAAAGCTACTTATTTAATTTAATCCACATACTTGTTGTTTTTTGATGTCTATTGAATATTCTCTCCCTGTGATGATCTGGCATTTGGACATGGATCACATAAATCAGCCCTGGACTTTGGGGTCCTCCACAATGCATTTTGCTGAGCAGAGGGAGTCCCCATGATATATTTTTCCAAAGGGAGGGGGCTTGGGGGGAGGTCTCGCACAATACATTTTGCCAGCTCACGAACCTATCGGCCCATCAGAAGATGCGTGGTGTACCAGATGCCCAGTCCAGCCTCCAAGTTCACTGTGAACATGAACTTCACGGATGTGGAAGAAAATCGACGGATGGATGGATGGATGGATGGATGGGAGGGTGAATGGATGGATGGATGAATGATAAGTGTACACTGTAAATCTGAAATAAAAAATAAAATAAGGGTCATACAATGTTACCTGTGAAGTCAAAGGAAAGAGTGTGTTGTTAATTGGGATAGAATGTTCCGGCACCTGGCATACATACATGCACACATGGAGACAGACACGATGCTGGGGCTCTTAGCCTCGGGAGTACAGCACAGCGAAATGGGGGGAGGCGGCGCAGTAAGTGCTGTATATTTTGCAGCCCACAGAGCCAGTCCGTGCGCTGAGTGGGAGGGAGCTTGTAAGCCCCCGGGCTCCTCACCAGCTCCCCTGTCATCTGCCGCACGGCGCCTTGATGGGCCCCGACAGGCCCGTCGCGGCACGGC
The DNA here is from genome assembly GCF_048594095.1 of Paramormyrops kingsleyae. Classification (NCBI taxonomy): domain Eukaryota; kingdom Metazoa; phylum Chordata; class Actinopteri; order Osteoglossiformes; family Mormyridae; genus Paramormyrops; species Paramormyrops kingsleyae. The sequence continues at coordinate 7,447,084 of NC_132820.1, forward strand.
AGGGGGGCCACACATGTCACAGGCGCACACACACACACACACACACACACACGCACGGGGAGCAGTCCGACGGCACGCACATGCACAGACCCAAGTGTTCAGACAGCGGAGACTCAAGTCGTAGAACACAAAAGCGTGTCAGCGATTCCACGAAAGCCCAACAGAAACACTTTCCAAAACTGGCAGGCAGTGTATGGCCCAGCTGGTTATGAGGCCGTGCCCGCGATCGGAAGGTCGCTGGGTCGAATCCCATGGCTAGCCAGGTGATGTCACCAATGGGCTCCTGAGCAAGACCCTTAACCACCAATTGCTCCAGGTACTGGCTGATCCTACTTTCTCAAGGGTTTGTTACTTTGGATGAAAAAAATGTTAGTTAATTTCACAGTGAATAATCACAGTTATTTGTCATTATGGCGCATAGACCACCTGAGTCTCTGGGTGATTTACAATATGCTGACTTGACCATACTTGTATACTCCCATACTGGTTCCACGTCATCTTCCATTGCTGATGACTGGTCCCAATACTAAGAACAGAAGTACGGAGGAGGGTAGAAATCCCCCTGTAGTTCTTGCCCCGACCCAAATATCAAGGATACATCAGTTGCATCCTCGCCAGACGAGACCAATCCCATGATTCACTGCGGCCCAGGTTTTTTCTCGGGATGCGAGTTTGCAAAAGCGCGATCTTTGCGTTCTCGGTGACGAGAAGCATCCTGTGACTCTGCATTTGCGTTGCGCCCGCCCCCTGCGTCCGATTGGCCGTTCCTGTAAGATGCCAGCCCACAATTGGGCACCGGTGCCAAGGCTGAATTTTGGCGACACGGCCGGCGATGGGGAAAAAATGAGACTTCAGAATCCGCACGGGGGTGTGATTTACCGTAAATTGTCAATTACCGTCCTCGAGCACCTTGGGCAGCTAAGTCTGATGCTTTTTCGCCCATCGGTACTTTATCACCAGGGGTTACCCTGTAGTATCAGGGTGAAGGAGACACATCTCTTCTATACTGTTTCCTGCACTTCAGTCCTACAATAAATCCTACAGGCCAATTACAGCGGCCATGCTGATTGGACGAACAAACTGTACAAGGCCAATTACACGGCCCTTTACCGTGGTATTATGTTTTTTTCTGACTCTCTCTCTCTCTTTTTCTGTTGTGTTGTTGTGCTGTGCCGGGGGGTTGGTGGAGGGGGGGGTTGTTTTTCGTTGCAGTGCCAATGAATCTCCCCTTGTCCCTGAACAGAAGAAGCTCAGCAAAGGCTGACATTTAATGTGCCGCCTTCTCTATGTCAAGAAGAACGGAAACAGGAATAAATGCATATCTCTCTTAAATTAAATGTAAAACAAAACACCACAGTCTTATTGCATGGCAAAAACGAACCTGACTTATTCCACAGAGCCAGGGTTGGGGGGTTGGTGGTGAGGAGAGCATGGGGGGGGGTATTTTTTTATTATTATTTTTTTTTTTAAATCTCGGTTCGAAAAAATCAGCCAGGCTGCCGGAACGTTCCGCAGCTCCCGGGCCTCACTCCGTGGGGGCAAAGACATTAATTCCCGTTCTGTGCGGATGACCTGGTTCTGCTGTCACCCAAAGAATGGGAGTCATGGCGTAGCTTGTCGCTGCAAGAGGAGTCCTGACAGAATCGGGCGCTGACAGTCGGGATTAAAGCAGTGACACGGCATTCCTGAAGAAGGACGGCCCTGGGGGGAGACCAGACCGGGGACGAGCCGCGCCGTGATGTCATAAATCGGCGCCCAGATTGCGTGATCCTATATCCGAAGCGCACATTCCCCCATATCGATATTAAACAGCCGAGAACCTGCTCTTTTATCGCAAATATGATTCCGCATTACGGTCGCGCGAAGAACATGACTGTAATACATTTTCCGCGGCGCGATCGATCCGATCATTAGCCGGGGAGGAGGACCAGGTGAGACGTGGGATCAGAACCAACAGGGACGTCTCCGTACGGAATTCCGTACGCCCATCCCCGACATTCACAGGTGCGTAGCGAATAATGCTGTCGGGGCTGAATTAGGTAGATACCCCCCCCCCCAATCTCCACCCCCCTCCCTTCCCCCCTCCCACACACCACTACAGAGCTCCACAAAGCCTTCCCCGGAGAGCCCTCTCAGCAAACTAGAGCTGAACCTCAGCCAATTGACTTCAATTCCCAGCACTGAGCTTCAAAACATATTTTAAAAAAATGCAAAGCTGCAAAAAAAAAAAAAAAAAAAATCTAAACAAATGCACCTGAATCTAGGAAGCAATTATAAATGATGTCACCACTGAAAAATAAGACAATATTCCTGCGTTATCTCGGCCTAGAAAAGATCTCCCGCCGTCGAATAGCTTCATGGGTCCAGAGTACGTGGACAGGAGAGTCGATGAGTTACAGGCCACAACATCAGGCTAGCAACTGTTACGCCTGGTCATTCAAACGCTAAAACACCTAAAAAACAAGAGACGATGCAGGCAAATAGGTTCTTTTATAACAACCCCCCCCCCCCTCCCCCAAAACGAACCCTGACCCCAGATTTCAATTAACAAGCATTTGTGTGCCATGGAGAAAAGAAGCAGATGGAGGCAGAGGCCGCGTAGCAAACAAACCGAGGTTACACTCGCGCTCGCGACAACATACTTTTAGGGTCGAGGCTAAATTTAGTTCAGCAATTTCTGAAATCGACTACACGTCACGGCAGCAAAGATCGGCTTTGCTGATTTTTTTTCCCTCCTGCGTTCAGATAGGATATGAGAAAAGGAGGGAGGGGGAAAATAGGATGATTGGGCCTGATAAAAGGGAGCTGGAAGTACATTTCACACCCATAAGCTTAACTCGGTAATAAGCGTCCATACAGGCGAAGCTAGCATTTTTCAATAGAAACGCTACCCTCTATATGCTATTAGCACGTTAGCACGTCACAAGGTCAAGTGATTCTGACGGCCAACACAAAGGTGTCACGGGACATGGGCACGGATCCACACTGTATGGCTAAACGTACATGGACACCAGCTTGTCCAACATCTCAGTCCAGAATCAAGGGTATTAATATGAAGCTGGCTAACCCTTAGTTACCCTTAGCTATAATAGCCTGTCCTCTTGAAGGAGGGCTTTCCGTTAGATCTCGCTGGTGGGATTTGCTGCCATTCAGGTTGGGTGTTGATGTTGGCTGACCAGGTCCCTTTCTCTGAGCTTGTGTGACCGACCACTTCGCGGCTGAATTGCTCCCAGACCTTCTGACCTTAACGACCGCTTCACTTGCAGTTGACCAGGACAGCTCTAGCAGGACAGAAGTGTGGAGAACTGACTTGTTGTATAGATGGTGTCCGATGATGGTGTCAAGTGGAAAGTCACTAATCTCTCCTGTACAGCCACCCATTCTGCCAGTAATATTTGTTGTGTTTGTGTTTTTTGTGACTGTGTGCTTAATTAAACACTTGTGTCAGCAATGGATGTGGCGTAATTAGATAATTCCTATAATTAATCGGGATGCTCACATACTTTTGGTCATATAGTGTATGTGGCCCGGTCTGGAGAGGGGGTCCGTTCACCCTTAAACCTACAAATGCTAGCGTTGGACATAAGGGGGCCACATTCCCACCACGCTAAAGCTCACCGCTCTTCTTAACACGCTCTCGTTGAGTGGTCCTCTTAAGCCACCCATCATCGGGGCCCTCAAATCCCGACAAACGCTCACTACCTGAGGTGTAAAAGGAGCTAAACAAAGAATAATACCCCGAACAATACACTCGAGGCCCCCAGCTATTGTCTCAGGAGGGTGGAGCAAAAGCAGAAAAATGCAGCCTGCTTGATTTAAATCGGGATTATGGAGGCGACACGGTCGGTCTGGCGTGAGATACAAGCCGGCTTATTGGGATTCTGAGCCGGGAGCCGGACGCCGGCCGCGGACGCATCCACAGGACGGCCAATTTCACCGGGCCACAAGATAGCGAAGTTACACGCCCCAGTGCTGGAAAATAAATAACCCAGATAAATGTGACAGCGACTATAATAATATTCATGATATGACAGGCGAACACCCTCTCCGTAAATAAGAGGATATCACTGACAGTTTGACTCCTTGGGGGGGGGGGGTGGTTGGAATGATAGATACATGAAATTCGGCAGCCGATGTGAAGACGCATTAGTGTAATTATCAAACGTGGCGCCAGCTGGAAGCTCAACACGTGAGCTGAGAAGTCTGCATTTTCACGAAGGCGGGAATCATAGGACGGGGAGCGCAATAGACGGGCTGAGAGAGGGAAAGAGAGAGAGAGAGAGAGAGAGAGAGAGAGAAACGTGGCCATGGACGTAACCATGGCAACCCCAAAGGCTAAAGGCAAGTTACTGAAACGGAGTTAATTATGGGTAGCAGGGAATAGCTTTATCTGTCTCTGGTGGCACCGTTCTCTCTCTCTCTCTCTCTCTCTCACTCACTCACTCTCTCTCTCACAATACAAGGGAGACAAGCGGGAAATGAAACGGGGACGCGGGAAACGGCTATGCTGCTATCAAAGATATTGATATTGCACACGAGAAAGAAAAGAAAAACACTTAGTAGTATTACATGGGACTTGGGCCGACAGACACAGGGGTCAGGGAGACTGACGCAGGCGGTCTGGCACAAATACGAACAAACATCATTCATTGGTCAAGATTCAAGAGTTTATTTGCCATATACGCGGGAAACAGTCAGTTCCACTATGCAATGAAACCCTGACACTACATACAGGGGTGCCACTAGTGATTTTGGGCACCGTGAAAGCGTATCTTGTTGAGCCCTCAACCCAGACAAATCCAATTATGTTCCAAATTTTTCAAGCCCCCTGTCAGTCGGGGGCCATTTGAATCGTCCTTACATTCTGCCCTTTAAGATGCCCCTTTTCGCTTTCCGCCAAACACGAATGAACACAAAACACAGATCGGAAGTATAGATTAAGCTGCATGTACGGTAACGCGATTACTGTAACAATGTAACATGTAGGACAATGTAAACACAGTAAACAATGTAAAGAGAGAGGTAGGAGTAGATAGTTAGTCAGTCCAATGTGCGGAAGGCAAAACGATTGCCTTTGGATTCAGTGTCATATCTCTGTTGTGCAGATTCAGGAAATTTAACTCTAATAATACACCTAAACCATAATGTTTAATCTGTAAATTACAGTTGTTAGTAAACTCTCAGCACACAAATGTGGTAATAATAGGGTTGAGGTGGTAGGGGAGATGGACTCGCTAAGCTCAGTCACAGCAGGATTATCTCACAGGTTTCCATGAGATCTAATGCAACGACCGCCAGGCGCGGCCTACATTCCCCCAAGGAGGCCTGCTGTGACTGACTCCGATGGGAAGGAGTCGTAGTCGTCCCGACTGGCCTCTGTGCAAGAACGGGACCTTGGGGGCAGCAAGAGGTCACCCATAAGGGTCGTCCTTACCTCGACAACCAAAGAATAAATCTACAAAAAGACGGAAGGCTTATATATTCTCACATTGTATATTTAGCAAGTTTGCTAAGGGGCTAGCGAGGGCTTTGAAAATGCCTTTGTTTTTATTTCGTAGGATCTACAACCTTCCAGTCAAAATGTCTACGGCTAGCTCTCTCATCGTTTCACTGTTTCACTGTTTCACTGTCAGCGACAAGGGGACGCTGGTCTCCGCCCCCCGGTTGGCCTTTTGGGGACGCTGCAATCGTCTTACACCATAACTCACACAGGCCTGGCTTCTGGGGGTCCATTCCCAGTTAGCCAGCGAACGCCCCCCTACCGTCCCCCCACCTGGATCCACGTGCTTTGCGGAATTAAAAGGGGCGACCGGGGATCACGGAGACGCGACCAATACAGACACGAGTGGTATATCGAGCCACGCGCTCGCTCGATCCTCAGATAACTTAATGAGAGCAATTACTTCACAGCGATGAGCGATCATTTTCGCTTAGAGAATAGACAAGCAGCCTTTTAAAGGGAAATATAGAGTGTCTTTTATAAGAAATCAATTCATATCCAAAAAAGGCAATATCCTTCATGGTTATCCTTCATTTTTGGTGCTCACTAATAATCCACGTGTCTATACAACGCTTCATCAAACTGACGTCATTTTCGTCAATTTATTTCAGCCGCTGCAAATGACACTACAGCATTATTTTAGCTTCCCTCCCACTTACCTTGAATAAAAAAAGAAACCTTATTGCGAAACAGTGTCCAAAACAGAGGAAGATGCCTGGTGCACACAGAAGACACCCCCAGGTTGGCAACCTGTAAAAAGCCCCGAGTTCGCCCGCTCGACCGAGCTCAATCGGACCAGGTGTTTCCCGGGTCCCCCGTGCACCAGCGCCTGAGCACAGCTGGAGACGTACCCAGGTGCCAGGCTACCGGTGCACAGGTGAAGGCAGTGAGAAATGAGGCACGGTGACTGTGTTAGCCTCTTTGCGCCTGTGCACGGATTGGACGAGCACTTCAGCGGTAAATCCGTTAGGATATCGTAGAAAGCGCTCGACGGTGGGAAGAATTAACAAACACGGAACAAAGGGTAGAAAACAATAAATAACTTTGACGAAAAGGTCATTCTAAGGACCTTTTTTAGTCCTATTTAGGGGGGGCATTAGCCACTCGAAATAAATGCAGACTAATTAAGTTTAAGTGGTGTGTTCCCTTTCATTTCAATTAAAATCAAACCCTGTGTAGTACAGGCTCCACCCCCCCCCCGTTTCAAAAATCTCTAGCGATGCTCCTGGCAAATAACTCAATTATAAGTTGTTGGTCAGTAAAGCGACTTGCCAGTTTCTGCGTCGCTGCGTTTGGAGTGACTGCTGAATTTCACAGTGTGGAAGAGCACGGGTCAAACAGAGAGAGAGAGCGACGACGGCTTTCCCATGAAGAAGAACGTCTTACACAGGAAGGAAGTTCTTAAGGTGAATAAGGTGGTTAAGATGGCTAAGTGTTGTACAACCTTCAAAACTTGGGGGGGGGGGGGGGAAATTATGATCAATATAGCAATTACAACCAGATCGGAACTTTCAAACCCGATCATCCAGAATACCATGATATGGACCACTGACGCGCGAGATCCATTCAGCCAATACACTCTGCCTAATCCTTCCAGGAAAAAATTCTTCTGAGTCAAATAACAGGCATGAAAGTGAACGCAAAGGCTTCCGAACTGAAAGTTTCAGCCGACGCCGGTCAATAAACGGCAGGCCGCGCACGTGCTCGTCTAATTAGTCACAGGCCAGATTAAAGCAAATTACCTGACCTGCTGGAATCTGCATGCAGCGTGAGGTGCAAATGGATCAACAGGCCTGGATGCAGTTGGGTTCTGAATTTACGCTCCGACGAGGTCGGAGGCCTGGCTGTAAGTGATTCTGAAACATTCATCCCCATTTAATCGAAAACGAGGAAAGGAAAAAGACTACAAATCACATTGGGCAGCACAGACAAACAGTCAGCAGAGACCCTAAGTGTATCGCATGCTTGTCACAGCCTGTCCTGGGTCACACTAACCATACATGTCTGTCCCAGAGAATAATACAGTTACAGCCAAACAGAAAACAATGGCAAAGTAATCGGCTTTGTATTAACTACAACAATGGAGATAGAAGGAAATTGTAAAAGACAAGAAATGAATCAAAGAATTCTGGTTAATATCGTATGTAAGTCCCTGAAACACTGAAGAGGAGAAGCAATCGAGAGATGGATGGATGGATGGATGGATGGATGGACGGATGGATTATATGACACATAATAAGTATGCCACTTCCCGAATATCAGTATACTTGGAAAACAACACCAGCCCATGCCTTTATAAGTGCGGTTCACGTCGAACAAGCGATGGGAGATGAACAGACACCAGGAATTAACACACGATTTGATATATTGTGACTGCAAAGTGAGATACTGGAGGAGAGGGAGAGCAGGAGGCAATGGGGACGTTCAGGGGCTGCAGAGCGGCCAGTCAGTCCATTTGTTGTTGGAGGAGGAATGGAGGAATGGAGGAGGGCGTGCGGAAAGACAATGGGGGGGGCGGGGGGGGGCATGCGACGGGGAAACTGGCCGACAAGCTGCGCGCTGTGGGGCACTGATACTGGCAGAGGCACTGCAACTGCGTGTGAGACAGACAGAGAGGAGAAAGGAGGCGTTCAGAGAGAGAGAGAGAGAGAGAGTGTGGGGGGAAGAGGGGGGAGAGAGAGAGAGTGTGGGGGGAAGAGGGGAGAGAGAGAGAGAGTGTGGGGGGAAGAGGGGGGAGAGAGAGAGAGAGAGAGAGAGTGTGGGGGGAAGAGGGGAGAGAGAGAGAGAGTGTGGGGGGGGAAGAGGGGGGAGAGAGAGAGAGAGAGTGTGGGGGGAAGAGGGGAGAGAGAGAGAGAGAGAGAGAGTGTGGGGGGAAGAGGGGAGAGAGAGAGAGAGTGTGGGGGGAAGAGGGGGGAGAGAGAGAGAGAGTGTGTGGGGGGAAGAGGGGAGAGAGAGAGTGTGTGGGGGGAAGAGGGGGGAGAGAGAGAGAGAGAGAGAGTGTGGGGGGAAGAGGGGAGAGAGAGAGAGAGTGTGGGGGGAAGAGGGGAGAGAGAGAGAGAGTGTGGGGGGAAGAGGGGAGAGAGAGAGAGAGTGTGGGGGGAAGAGGGGGGAGAGAGAGAGAGAGTGTGTGGGGGGAAGAGGGGGGAGAGAGAGAGAGAGAGTGTGGGGGGAAGAGGGGGGAGAGAGAGAGAGAGTGTGTGGGGGGAAGAGGGGGGAGAGAGAGAGAGAGAGAGAGAGTGTGGGGGGAAGAGGGGGGAGAGAGAGAGAGAGTGTGGGGGGAAGAGGGGAGAGAGAGAGAGAGTGTGGGGGGAAGAGGGGGGAGAGAGAGAGAGAGAGTGTGGGGGGAAGAGGGGAGAGAGAGAGTGTGTGGGGGGAAGAGGGGGGAGAGAGAGAGAGTGTGGGGGGAAGAGGGGGGAGAGAGAGAGAGAGAGTGTGGGGGGAAGAGGGAGGAGAGAGAGAGTGTGGGGGGAAGAGGGGGAGAGAGAGAGAGAGAGAGTGTGGGGGGAAGAGGGGAGAGAGAGAGAGAGTGTGGGGGGAAGAGGGGGGAGAGAGAGAGAGTGTGGGGGGAAGAGGGGGGAGAGAGAGAGAGAGAGAGAGTGTGGGGGGAAGAGGGGGGAGAGAGAGAATGTGTGTGTCATAGCTGGATACCACGATTCTTCTTGGTGAATCGATTCTTTTATGATTCATCCAGAATCGATTATCCATCCATTCCATCGTTTGATTTTTCTTTAATTGTGCGTTAATTGTCTTGTCGTTCACCTTACGAAGAGGACAGTTGTCGTATTACCGTGTTATAGGAACAGCACAGATTCCAGCAGTATGAATTATCAGGTCGAGTCTCTTCTACTAGGCTTTGTAGATATTATTGGAATGCGGAGATAAGGTCGTGGGGTCACCACCCCCCCACCCGAGTCCCAACATGCGAATGTGGGGGGGCTTTCTACACTGTAGCAGTGTTTCTGCATTATTATTATTATGAAAGTCATCAACTGTCATTGTTGACGCACCACAGCACAACAATAAAATGTGTCGTGTGCATTTAACCCCAATATGACATTGCAGTGGGCAGCTAATTCAGCACCTGGGGAGCAGTTTGGGGGGGCGGAACCTCGTTCAGCAACCTTTCAATCACGAGCACGCTTCACTAACCATTAGGCCAGCACCGGCAAAAACCTCTGGGTAAATCATCATCATCATCATCATCACCATCATAAAATGATGTTAGGCCGAGATTCCAATCAATTAGCACAAGTTAGCAGCGGAACAGGAGCTATACAAAACATCATGTGGACCAAGTTCTGGCAAAGCATATGAAGTACAGAAAAAGAGCATCGAGGGTTGCCAAGAAACCATTATCAAGGAATAGTTAATGAAAACATAGAGCAATAGGTTGAATAAGTTGAGGTGTTCCTGGAATTCATGGGTTGTAAGATGTTGCTTGGTAACAGAAAATGATTCTTAAAGATGTTATTGAAGGGCATTTTCAATAACATTTGCCATTGAATTTAAACAATGTTATGCCTAAGCAATGTGTTCATTTGTCAGTGTTTTATACGTCCGTAGACTGTATAAGTCGTGGATTGCGTCTATGTCCCGCTCTCATAATCCATTACTTTGCCCTCTGTTCTATGAGTGTGTTTTTGGACCAGTGAACCAGATCATCCCGTTCACGAATGAGATCATTTCATTCACTTAAAAAATTAGTTCAAAAAGAACGAAGGGAAATCGAGTTCCATTTAATATTTTAAAGTTAACATTTAATAAGAAGCAAAAATAAGCAATTTTATAAAAGCTCTTTCGTTCACTCTTTGGGAAAAAAAATATATATTGATTCTCACCCAACATATCGCAACGCAAAGTGAGTCATTGAACGAAGTTAACAATCACCCAGTGAAAGTTCACTTAAGATTCGTTCCATCATAACTAATCGTTCATGAACGACAGAAGTCGAGTGAAACTGCATTTTTAAACAGGATGTAGCATATGCTGGCTTTGATAGAGATTAAAATATGAAAAAAAAAATGAATCATTAGGTTACATCTCGGGGTCATACATTTCCCAGTCTTTTTTGCATTCCGAGATTTAGTCAGATCAGACGTCCCTGTTCCAGAATACATCACCCTGCAGACTGCCCACGCCGCTCCTCGTAAGACACTGTGCGCCGAACTCGATCGACCAGCAAAGCCCCCGGGCTTACCCTCCCGTCGCAGCCGTCTACCAAAACAGGTCTTCTTTGTGACTCCTCTCCTCAGTGAGTGATGCCCAATAAAGACTCCGTCGAGGGCTGCGGCGACCCCGATCCCGCTCTATCCCCAGCTCAATGGAGGTATTGACCTGTGAACATAGACACCTCCTTCAAAACAAGGCAGAGGGGCGATGACAGCTGACAGTGTGAAAAGAGGCACGACCCAGCTCTGTATCGCACCCGGATAACTGCCCACCGTCTTTATCACCACAACCATAAACCGTTATGCACCGATTGCACGTAAAGCTTATAATAAGGCCGGCGCTATGCAACAGCGTGGATAACCGGACATGATAGGCCTAAACGTGAATAATTTTGTTTCCTAGCCAAAGCCCACCCCCCCTTCCCCAACGCATCTCGTAATCTTTTCCATGTATATGGCTGGTTGTTTTACTGGAGCGATTCAGGTTAAGTGCCTGGCTCAGAGGTGCTACGACGTGAGCTCTCAAGGGACTGGAGTTAGCAACTTTGAAGGCCATATCCTTAACCACTGCACAATGTGCAGCAGCCAGAGTATCAAACGAGCCGCTGGTAGCGTCCCCACCCACGCTGATAAGCACCTTCGGACGGCATTCTGCAGCTCCCTGCCCGGTTGGTGCGTGGAGCCTTCGCCACAAGAGGGCACTCATTAACTTACATTATGGGGCGACGGAGGAAAGTTATAGGAGGCGGTGAATGAGAAAAAAACTTTCTTACTGTAGTCAAGGTTTCTTCTTCAATACCACCATATATTTATTCCACTCCCAACGTGGATGTGACGTTTCTGGCAAACCGGCAGTGTTGATTTCACGCTCGTATAAAATTACATTTTTTGTACATCTTTAGTGTTGATTAGGTGAGACGTTTTCTCTGCATTTCCAAGTAACCCGCCTCCCCTTGGGATTCAAACGCCTACCGTCGTGCCTTATTCTGCGCCTTTCCCCTGTCGCGCCGGCATTCGGAGGTACGTCTCGCCTGGAACAAAACAGACACTTAGTTGGAGCATAAGCCAGTAGCTGTTTCACCAGTGACACATCTGAAAGACTCGTGCAGGTTATAGAAAATACCACGCGTAAGTATTTATACGCGCATTCAGTCATCTGCCTTGAACGTGCCCTTATCGTTATTTATAAACGCGGCATGGATAGAGCATGCTAACATAAGGTGGTGTCAAAGGCTTTGGAAATACAGGTGACAGGCATTTCAGATCCCCATTCACCTGCGATGCAACGCCAGGCATCGCATGTGTAGCCAGTGATTGAAAAGGCGTGCAGTCTGTAGAGACAGACTCCTTCAGCGCCGACGGCGTTTTTAATGATGAGCGCTGCTTTACATGAACGCTAATATTGATCATTTGGAACAATGGCAAACGCGCGACCGGCGCTCCTCGCAAATCCGCGCTCCCGTGGCACGCACGCACACACACACACACACACAGACACAGGCACGTCCGACCCACACAAAGTTGGTTTATATGCAATTACACGGAGAAAAACAAATACCCAACCACACCAGTAGACTGTCACACCTCCACACTCACAGAGACGTACCACACACACACAGACACACAAAGACTAGAGACTCCAGCCCTCGACGGATCCCCTTCTCCCAACGCCGCAATCGGCTCTCAATCCGTCTCAGACCCCAAAAAAAGACCAAAGACCCTGCGTATGAAACGAAAAGGATCGAAACTTAATCGCAGCCGGGCAAATCCAATTTTACAGAAATAAAGCAAATTTCTATAGGACAAAAAAAATGATGCAACATCCGACGACAGACGGGGGCAGAAATAATGTAGATTATAAAACAGCCGTTGATAATATGCAATAGGCTGCGCTTTGTGTATTGAGTTTGTGAGTTGTTGGCGTAAATACACACTAGCGGTTTATTCCTTAAACTCGATTTTAATTTCGCACCAGTGAGTAGATTTCCACGGATGCGTGTTAGTACTGGGAGACGGGGAGGCAGGACTGGAGATGGACTGTCGGAGTGGGAGGGATGCAAACAATTATTATGATGATGACTGACTGACACGCAGGATCCAAATAACGTCAGGGACTTTATTCGGAATAATTGTCCAGTGAAAGCGGTTGTTACAGCTTATCAAAAACAGGACGTTGGGGAGCCTTAAATTAAATGGCGAAATAAGAACCGAGCCGAGGGAGAAAGCGACGGCTGTGACGAACCGAGAGGACATGGAGAAACGCGATCGGGTGCCGTTTTGAAAGGTAGGTTTGTCTGAAATGTCTTTTTTTCGCATGCACGTTTTTTTTGCTCGGCTTCTGCTCCGGGTGATTTACTTTCCTTTCGTTGTGTGCTATAGCAAGGTTGGTGTAACTAATCTAACGTACCGTGGGGTAATAACATGGCAAGCGGCGTATAGAGATGTAGGCTATACGTCTGTGTGGTTTGGGGGACACACGTTGATTTATTTATTTTTTCTATTATAAGCTGATACTAATTGGGAAGTCCGGTTAAAGAAAAGAAGATAAACGCAGTCAAAGATGTTTGCGAAAAATAAATCAGAATTAAATTAAATTAATAAGTTAATACTGACCATTTTCGGCTATAAGTGTGTGTATGTGTGTGTGTGTATATAGGCTATATAAATAAAACATTGAACGACATATATATATATATATATATATATATATATATAGGCTAAAGTTATTTGTTGACACTAGTGTATGAAGTGGATAGTGAATTGAATACGTGGCTTTTACATACATACGCAAAGGAAATACGTCCACAATATCGGTATATTCAGCGCAAGTCACCTGTGCTTGTCAGGGCGCTACCAGCACATACATGACAGTGTGTGTGTGTGTGTGTGTGTGTGCCTGCGCGGCAGAGCAGGGGAGAGAAAAGCAGGGAACTGTTAAAAGTGCACGGTAATGCGGCACATTAGCGGATGTGGGGCGGCGAGCCGGGCGTGATGAAGGCGGGCTGGACGCGGTGCGGTGCCGCCTGACTCCGCTGCGCCCTCGCTGCCCAGGCGGTGGCAATGAAGCGCATGGATCCGCTGGAGTCACTGCCCCGGTGCCAGTGGACCTCTCAGCGGCATGTCAAACCCACCCCGGCAGAGCCAGGCCCTCTGAAGAGCAATACAGCGCCCTATTAAAGTTTTATGGCTGGCTTGGTGGCCTTGTGCTTAGCGCATGTCCCGACACCGCGGCACTGTTCGTTCAGATCCCAGCAGGGTTCTGCCGCTACATCCGTAATGTGGTGCTCAACTGACGTAAAAGAACATTTCAAAGGTTCCTTGGCGACCCCCTGCTGCGTTCTGCCTAGGACATTAAAATGGCTTTACTGTCACAAAGAGGTGTTACAGAAATGAGTAATGGTGGCAGCATAATAATATATTTGTGAAATCTTCCGGCGGTGTACACATGTGAGGCTGCCTCAGACTGGGATGCACTCAAACCATTAGCAACCACCATATTTTAGCAGCGACCTCCGCTGATGCGAGAGGAGCTCACATATGATGACACTTAAATGTCGCCTTGGACTCTTCTGTATCAAACAGGTCTATTTTAGACCCACAAAATGAAATCCACTTCCTTTGTTTTTCATCCAGATAAACACAAATATTCCTGTGTTTTCTGGTCCAGAGAAAACTCCTATTGTGGCCTCCACTGGTCTCCTACATTCTTCAGTCTTATATGGTCTTTTTTTTTCTCAGTTACTCTTCCCAAAGGGCTCCTCTCTTACTCATGTCCACTCCTGGGTCCCGGGGCCTGAATGTCACTCAGGGCTGTAAACATGCCGCCCAGACGACAAGCCCTCAAGCTGGGTTTGCTCTGCGTCCATCTCGCCTCCTCCTCGGAGGATACACTGACTGGGTTTTTGCACGAGTGCTCTTATGCATTATTGACGGAAGGTTCTAGATGGCCGTATGGATGAATATCGATCATTTATTTTGACAGATAACAGAAAAATGCGCCCAATCGGCAGGGGATATATGGTTTCTTAAAAATGTAGCTTTAAAAAAAATCTCTAAACATTAATAGAACATGTGAAATTGTTTTTGAATATGTGAAATTATTATTTAATTTTGGATGATATTCTGTGGGCTGGTGCCCCATCCTGGGTCGTGCCTGTGGATTCTGGGGTAGGTTCCAGACTCCCATGACCCTGCATAGGACAATTGGGTTTGGAAAATGGATGGATGGATGACCCTGATTGGCTAGCCCCAATGCTGGGGGTTTGAGTCCCACCCCTGCTCTGTGCGCCGGAATATTTCCATCATTTATGTTCCAGGTACACCAGGTTCCTCACTCATTCCAGAGACATGCAGTTAGACAAACTGGTAATCCTAGAACTCTGTGTTGGGTGCCTCTTACCTTGGGCCCAGTGCTTCATGGAATAGGCTCCAGGCCGGCCTATAAGCATATAATGATTAAGTGATGGAAAGCTGGATGTTTCTCTTTGATTTTCCCAGTGTCAGTTGTGGATGAGGCAGAGCAGAGTTCTTAAAGTCTAAAGATGAATCAGAGTAAAGAACATGAAAAATAAATAGCAATTGATTATGTTATACATAATCTCACTGTGTTCTATGGGGGCCGTACGGAATTAAAAGCCTTTCGCTGGGCTAGAGAGGCATTTGGTTTCTGTAGCTCAACTGTACACCTCCTGTTTCCGGTACTTGGTTGGGGATTTCCACCCTGAACGGTGTCGGGCCGTTCGGTTTCCAGAGCTTGCAGGAAAGACTCCGACGGAGAGGTACACACAAGTCTGCCCGGTTGCTGTGCTGAGCCGTGTGCACGTAGTACATCTCTCCAGCATCCCGTTCTCCACCCGTCGGAGATCCCCCAGCTCGCTCCGGATGTCTCACAGAACTCCACACCCACTGTACCTTGTTTTTCATCCACATGGAGACTCCCTCTCTGTCCCTCCCCCCTTCATTTTCTTCGTTCGTTCCAAGCCACTCGGAGGGGATTTTTGTCCGGCTCGTGGGAGGGTGCGGCACAGTCCTCCGTCTCTCTCTCTCCCCCCCCCCATCGTTTTTTTCCCCTTCTTTCCCTCCTGCTGTTTTTCGTCTCTGTGCTTTAGATAAACGCACATGTCACTCACGTCACCCTGTAGGATTAAAAAAAAAAAAAACACGTAGTGAATGATAACATAACGGGGGAGTAGGTGGGGGTGGGGCATGGATCCTCACAGCAGTCCCACCGTCTCTCAGGGTCGCTCTCATTGGACAAGAGCAGGGATCAGGGCAGACAGCCTTGCTGACAGAGTTATGGTGGCATCAAGTAGCTGTACAGTCGCACCAATAAGCAGACAACCCTCACAGAACTATACGTGGTGCAGCTGGTTAGGAGGCTTCTGATCAGAAGGTTATTGGTTCGGATCCCAGGATTGATGAAGAGATTACATCATTAGGTCCCTAACTGCTTCAGTGATCATCCCACCCTGTTTTCTCTCAAACACAAGAAAAGTTCCAGATAAATAAATGCGCCAAAATCACGGCTAATATTCACTATCGCTTTGCCGCCGTCTGAACTCTCAGCGATGAACAAATCTTAAACCAGGAGGCACTAGTATCAAAACTCACTAGTATCAAAACTCACTAGTATCAAAGCTCTTGATCATTTTGAAAGGTAAGCGAAACTTCCAAAGGTCCGCGACGCCGATTCCGTGAGCGTGACAGATATGTGACAAGCAGCTTTGGTTCAAACCGCGTGTGTAGCAACGTTAATGTACAATCGTTGATTTTATGAACTCCTCCGGTCTTTTGCTTTTTTCTTATTTTAAATGTACTTATTATTTATGACACGTGTATCGCTTGTGACTGTTTATACTTACATATGTATTTCGTCGGTCTAGTCTGTACTTTTTGGTTCCGCCACAAAGGTTCCTACTTGAGTTTTGCAGGTGTGGCAGCAATCAGCGATGCATTTTCAGCGCCAATTCCCGCCAGAATCCACTTGGATTCGGAGCTGGAAATGAACTACGGCCTTCACGACAGCCCAGTGATGGACTGCTAGTCGAATCGCCGGTCGCTACACGTGCGCAGGTCCTAATTTAAGGCCGGGAACTCAAATCCGCGTTGCTGCTTCCATTTAGAAGCTTTTAATTCTGAGCTCAGGTGCAATAAATCTGCGCTCGCCATACTGTCCTCTCCGTCAGGTGCGGAATAAACAAAATACTCAGCCCTGTAATCTTCCCGCTGCGCTCAACTCTAGTTTGCGCCGCTGAGCAATTATCGAGTACTTTTTACGCCATTACGCAGAAACAGCCCCCTCTGCTAAAATGCATTGCAAATTGCAGTCAAGTTCAGCCGTCACTTCTATTCTCCGCCCTCCCCCCCCTCGCCACCCCATCACTTGACCTTACTTGCCCCCCCCCCCCAAAAAAGCATCCATCTTCTGTATCCGGGCCAATATCGCTCCCCCAGGGGACCTGCGACTGGCCCCAGAAGCCCTTGTTTCCGGTCGCGCTCTCAGCACGCCTGAGAGAGCGGGGGCGATGAACGCCACCAGCTATTCTGGGAAATATCGGCGCCAAAAAAAAATGGGTGCAGAACTCACAACCAGCAGGCGCGGCCAGGGAGGAGGAATTTACCAGCGTACGCTCGACAGATTAACGTGGTGACAGGGACCCTTGAGTTATGGCTGGGAACACTCTGTTTCACGTTACAGGACCAGAACAACGGTGGGAACTGCTTGTTAACTGCAGATATAGCTATAGAAAGTACTGGGGACCAAAATAGTCCTCTGGATCCTTGTACCGTTGGTTCGCGCGCAGTATCGCTAGGCGCAAGCTGTGTCCCAGATCCGAGATCTGGCATGGCTTCTAGACAAAGCCTCCGACCCAGGGGTTTAGCTGTTGATGCCGTTTTGAAACCGTAGGTATCTGCCTGGAAGGTGCTGACCTTTTTTTGAAGTACAGCAAGGAATTGGTCAGAAGAAATGCCAACATTGGTGGGGGGGTGGGGTGGAGGGGGGTAGTCATTCTCTACCAAGAAGGTCAACTGTTGGAGGGAAGCGAGTTCTGGAACATAGTAACACGGAGAAACTCGGCTCGGGATTCTGGCTACGCGGGATCCTCAGTGCAGAATGTAAAGCGTTTGACTAAAAGGTTTGAGGAAGGGAACAGACGCATTAAAAACGTGGGGGACGGAAATGAAAGACGTCACTTTTGACATTTGTAAATTGGCTGGCGCAATGTGCCGTCAGATTCACTAGCTGTGTGGTCCTTTGATTCCAGCCATTTCCATAATGCTTTTTTTCTCCCAGATGAGGGAGGACTCTACGCTGGTTTAAAAAAAAAACAAATTTTCTCTACCCATAATACATCCACTCTGAATACATACAGGGACGAGTTTATTCTGATTTTCTAGCGATGGATTTTTTAATCTTTTTCCTTTATTATAGACTGGCATCCCTTCCAGGGTGTCCCCTGCCTTATGCCCAATGCTGCCTGGGACAGACTCCAGCCACCCCCCCCCCCCCCCTCAGCTACTCTACCCAAGATAAGCAGTTGGAAGGTGGATAGATAGATAAAAACTAAAATACAAGCGAGAAATATGTAATAATAATTATGAGAAATGGGTTACAAAAAGCACGCTTTGTTTTTTTTTTTTTCTTTTTTCCTTTTTATAGCTTGAAAAATCAGTTTTGTTGGAAGTGAAATCCCTGGGTTACGCTGGAATCTAGCGCAGGATCTGGTCGGTGCAAATATTTCACTGGACTCTTATGAATTATTGAGGTCAGGACATGTAGCGCTCATAATAAATATGTGAACAGTAGTTCTGGATATTTTGTATGTGCTTTTCCATATTATAATTCCTTATAATTATGTTACGGTGGCACAGTGGGTAGCACCTCTGCTTTAGACCTCCCACGTTTGGGGGGTTGAGCAGCTCTGTTTTGCATATGTGATGTTTGCGAGTCTCTATCCCGTGTTGTGAGGGTGTCCTGCCACAATCGAAAGACATTCAGTTAATTAGTGATTCTAAATTTCCTGAAGAGCATGGGAATGTGGTTTGTGACGGACTGGCATCCCGTCCCGGGTGTCCCCCTGCCCTGTGACGGACTGGCATCCAGTCCCGGGTGTCCCCCTGCCCAGTGACGGACTGGCATCCCGTCCCGGGTGTCCCCCTGCCCAGTGACGGACTGGCATCCGGTCCCGGGTGTCCCCCTGCCCAGTGACGGACTGGCATCCCGTCTCGGGTGTCCCCCTGCCCAGTGACGGACTGGCATTCCGTCCCCCTGCCCAGTGGCGGACTGGCATCCCGTCTCGGGTGTCCCCCTGCCCAGTGACGGACTGGCATCCCATCTCGGGTGTCCCCCTGCCCAGTGACGGACTGGCATTCCGTCCCCCTGCCCAGTGGCGGACTGGCATCCCGTCTCGGGTGTCCCCCTGCCCAGTGACGGACTGGCATCCCATCTCGGGTGTCCCCCTGCCCAGTGACGGACTGGCATCCCGTCCCGGATGTCCCCCTGCCCTGTGACGGACTGGCATCCCGTCCCGGGTGTCCCCCTGCCCAGTGGCGGACTGGCATCCCGTCTCGGGTGTCCCCCTGCCCAGTGACGGACTGGCATCCCGTCTCGGGTGTCCCCCTGCCCAGTGACGGACTGGCATCCCGTCTCGGGTGTCCCCCTGCCCAGTGACGTACTGGCATCCCATCTCGGGTGTCCCCCTGCCCAGTGACGGACTGGCATCCCGTCCCGGATGTCCCCCTGCCCAGTGACGGACTGGCATCCCGTCTCGGGTGTCCCCCTGCCCAGTGACGGACTGGCATCCCGTCTCGGGTGTCCCCCTGCGTTTGTCCTGTGCTGACTGGGATCGACTCCAAACCTTTCTGTGATTCTGTCCAAGATAAGCATTTTGAACACAAATGGATAGATGAATAATTGTGTTAGTTTATAAACTTTCCTGTAACTTGAGACTAATGGCTTCTATTTAAACCAAGTCGCGTCTTTAATTGTTTCAGAGATATTTTTAAAGTTTGGCTTTTCCAGTAAAAATCCCTGCCAGCCTGACATTCATTTTCACATTCAGCTTGTTTGTAGCTAAAAATCGCTGGTCTCCATATACGGTCTTCCCCCCATAATGTGTGGCGTTCAAATTTCAACGGGTTGTTGCAAAATTCTGTATGCGCAGCAGATCCGACTCACGAGCAAGCGATCGAGGCCTCCTTTAAACAGGGGTTTGAGACCTTGTCACTACTCTGTGAGTGTACAGAATGCAGTATCTGGACGAGGTTGCAGGTTCACACACACATATGACCATCTCTCTCTCTCTCTCTCTCTCTCTCACACACACACACACACACACACACATTAACGCATGGAACGCATCCATTCACATATACGTTATCTTTCGTACACGCATGAATACACACATACGTAACTAGACTGATGTTGCTTTCGCGAACAATCCGATTCTTCGGAACAGCTCTTCGGTACGAAGTCGTACCGTTCTTTTTATCGTTGTGCACAAAACTTTACTGCCAGCCCTGAATCTGCTCTATTCCCTTTTACGTGAACAGTGAGAAGCAGTCGGTCATAAGAGGCAGATGCTGTCGCGTTGGGATTGAGCAGAATCCATGCCAGTAAAAAGTGTTGTGTGAATAGCATTCAAAGGCTGGGCAACTTTATTTAAATCACACATTTCATACGGAGGGTGAATTCAAAGCAATAAATTCACTGACAGTGCAGAGAGATATGGTATCACCTTATATAATGTTTACAATGCGGATCATTGACATTAGGTCTGCCGATATGAGTAATTTAGAGCCTCTAAATCTAGTTCACACAAAACGCGAAATTAAATTATATTGGTGGGATCTCTAAGTTTGAATCTGATCCAGATTCTATCCTATCATAATCCTAAGGATGATTTCACAGCTAAATCTAGTAACCCTTATAAAAAATTAAATAAAAAAAAAAGAGATGAACTTGCAATATGTGGCTTCCTTCAAAGGGCTGTCATGCCCGATTCTAGTTATAACCATGCATGCATGACCATCTGCATGATGCATGCATGACTGGTCTGGCTAAGGCCAGGCTTGAACTGGTGACCTTCTGATCTTAGCCTGTTAAGCGGCACGCTTCCCCCAAAGAGCCCCTCATATAGGGAACGTTTCAGGCTCTTTCAGAGGAACAACCTGCGTTTCTTTTGCAGGATCCTAAAAAGAGGGTCACCCAAACAGGGATTTGATCCCTGGACCCACAGATTAAAAGTATGATGCTCTTCCAACTTCCAGTCCAGAGAGCCCGGACCAAGATTTTGTTTCGACCAACCGGCTGAGTATAAAGAGTCACAGTCACAGAGTACTCAGCTGGTTGGTTGTGCGTACACACGCACAATCACATCCATCCACACACGCATGCACACACACATGTAACGGGATCACGTAATCCTGAATTATTACGGCGCGGATAAAGTCTTCCTCTACGAGCGGCAGATTAAAGGGACAGGCTGGAATTTGAGGGGGCCCGCGGGATAAAACTCGGAATGAAAAGGAGAGAAATAAAAGCAAAGGACGGTAATGAAGAAGAGACTGACGGTGGCAGCGACACTGAGGCTTGTGGAAGAATTGGAGCCGGGAATATGGACATCGTACACGTCTGGATGGTCCATGATGGATGCTTCTCATTCATCAGAAATGAGTAAAGGCAGACCGGGGCGGGGGGGGACTCCAATCGCTCTAATGTCGTTTGTTTTTAAACCCACGGCACCTGGTTGATGTATCACCAAGTGCAGATTCTATTAACTGTTAGACATACAAGTGTGAGTAGCGTTGACCCATGACCCTTTGCGATGCTTATACCTAAATCTCAAAATGACGATCAAAAACAGAACAGGGAGGGGGGTAACCAGTGCCCCCCCGATACGATATAGGGTCTCAGTAAATCAGTCAAGTTCATGCCGGAACGTTCTAGAGCCTGACAGACTATAACGCTGTTAGATGGCACTGTGGTTCAACCGTCATCCTATTACACTGGGAGATTACATCAAGTAAGACGTATGAGGCCCATTTAGGGTAAATTTGATTTGACCCTGTGCAGAGACCAGGCCCCAACAAACAAACGCATCGCTACCAGCTTCCGGTCCCGAGCGCCTAACGGCGACCTCTGTGGCTGAAGTGTTCTCTACGCTCTGCACTGCCAGGTGACGAACCTAAGCGCCCACTCTACCACATCTGTATATCCCATTAACCTGCCCCCACCCCCATCTCATTTTGTCCTGGGGTGGGGTGGGGTGGGGTCACGTCCTGCTCTCATTACATGGATCTGAATCTACCGCCCAGGCACAGTTTACACTGAGACCCACGGGAGAGGCAAACCGGGTTAAAAAAAAATCCACGTCGCCTTAATTATTCAACGACGTGGGCTGCTCGTGCGCATCCACCTTCTCGCGTGACGGAGAGGCGTAGACTAACGCCAGGTACCTGCATCTGTCTGTAGGCCTGGCGGGTTTCGGCCCGGGAAGGCCACTCTGAGACCTGCGTGACGTGGCGGGAAGACCTCAGCTCCGTTCAGCTCCGCGCTCGCGTCCTTTCTCAGGCCCTCCAGAGCAGCGTGGATGATCTCCGCTCTTAAAAGGTCACCATCCAGGGGCGGCTTCTAAGTACTGAGCCTTGAGCAAAGCCGGCTGAAGGTGGACATGCCTCAGGTTCGCGAACATGTCCGAGGAGCCTGGTGCTGATGAGAGATATACTGATGATGCTGATTCAAGAGCCCGAGTGGGAACTATTTTGGATGAGAACAAAGGCGCCCCCTGCAGAGAGGGGTGTGGTCTTCGGGCTGGGGGAGGGGTAGTCAGGTGACCTTCTCCACATTTGCTGTACTATATATGGTTGGTTTTTCTTTTTTTTCCCCCCCCTCTCTCTTCCCCCGTAACCCTGCCCAGACCTTCATGCCGATCCAGGTCCCCTACAGCCACAACCTTTCACCATCCTCATTTTTTTCCCCTCTGAAAAAAGACACCCCATTACCCCTCTGTTCCAGTTAATTTCTGCCCTCGTCCTAAATAAAATCCCCCCCCCCGTGTCTTTCCCCCACCCCACAGCATTGCTGTCAGTGTCCCTGTCTGAGACGGAGTGAAATCGGCTGGCCTCAGCTCCAGTCAGCAACCCCTCAGAAGTAGGATTGACCGGCCCTGGGTTTTAGAAATGGCCTCACACCTGCGTTAGGGACTTACAGTCCAGAAATTTATTCAGTACCCAGCAGAACATTACTTACTAAAAATTCAGACTAGCAAGTTAATAAATGGCTTCCACGCTTGTAATACTGTTGTTTTTTTAAGTTAACTTATACATCATAGAGCTGCCCGTTGGCCAGTAAACCCAGAACATTCACCGTCCCAACAGTTTTGGGTAATTATCTGTAGTAACATGAGGGGGCTTTGTATCCATGCCAGATCCCGGGCAGATACTATACACAGGGGCGGGACCACTGGGGCACTGGACCCAGATGTAAGCTGATTGGCTCCAGGGGTGCTCTCTCTGCTGTCACTCACTGATTCAAAACATGTCATTGGCTAATGATCAGGTTGGCCCCTCTGTATAAATTATGGCCCCTCTAATGACCATCACCTATACAAATCCCTTGACTATACAGTTAAACGATACCGGTTCGGCTAGAATAGCATAAACCCGGTATTATTGAGGCATCGTATGGCAGCAGCGTCCGGCATGTGGGGAACATTGTTCCGTGGCAAGGGGGGGGCTGTAGGGGAAGGGAAGGGAAACTAAGCAAGTCATCACATGGCCTCAGCACGGGGTGGTGGGGGGGGGGGGGGGGGGGGGGGGACGTCAGGCAAGGCCCTGGAAGCGAACGATAAGCTGCTCCCGTTCGTCAGGCCCCCAGGAAAGCAGACGGATCTAGAAGGGAGGGGGGGTTAGGGCAGGCGTGAGAAGAGGTTAGGAGGACAGGAACCCCTGGGGGGGGCAAAAGAGGGAGTGAGAAGAGAGTTTGGGAGGGAGGAAGGTTACCTTAGAGGTGAAGGGAGGGGGAGGAGAGGGGGAACAGGGAGGACGGAGAATTCCATTCTGTATCTTCTTCTCCTCCTCCATCTCGCTCTCGAGCTACATAAGACTGTCATTTCGGATGGGGGGGGAACAAAGCAGCCGGGATATGTCAACAAGCCAGCCTATTAAATCGTCATTATTAACTGGCAGGCAGGAGCGAGCGGGACCACTGCCTTTAATATTCATGCGGCGCCACTGGATGACGGAAACGGCCAATGGGGAGCGAGGGTGGGGGAGCGTGGGCGGCGACGACGGCGCGAGCTATAGATGGGGCGGCGGCGGGACGGACGCGCCTTGTTAGGCCGGACCGTGTCGGCCGCGGTTCCGCCGTCTGGGTTTCTCGCTCCACGCCCCCGCCCGCCTGCCCAGAGAGGGGGGGGGGACGTGGTTCGGTGAGCTGAGCAGTTTAGGAGCGGGGGCCTGTCACTAGGAGCGGATTTTACACGGAAAATGCGGCCTGGAAGCCATACCCCCCCCTCCGCCGCTTCACTCCATCGACTCGAACCACGGCGTCTTTTGTTCTGTTTTCCAGGACAGACAGTTGCCCAAAAGCACCTGGCCCATCGATCCGGCGTCACCTCCAACACGCGCCAAACGTGTAAAATATCCAAGCGTGCGCTAACCGAATGTGCATCTGATGTAAAGACCTTTTCCCGTGCCGTTTGCAAACTCACCTGCCCTTTATTTCACCAGCCCCCGCACCCCCACCCCCCCATACTGACCTTGTTCCCTCCCCTCTGTCCACCTGTGTGTGACTGTGACAGGAGTGAAGAGAGAAAGATGGAGAGCAGGCAGGCAGCACCAGGCGGGGGGGGGTGGGGGGTGGGGGGCAGTGAAGTGTCCTGCACTTAAATTGCCTGTTTATTTCCAGTCACTGCATCGTTCACACGGCAACAGGGAAGCAGAGGGATGTGTGTGTGTGTCTACGAGTGTGTCTGTGTGGATGTCTGTGCACGAGAGCACGCAAGTGTGTGTTTATGTGTGTGCTTGTGTTTGTGGTGTGTGTGATTGTGTTCACCAGCCAGTGGGAGTCACACTGGTATATATGTCTGCCAGCTAGTGGCCAAAGAAAGACAGAGGTGGTCTCTGGACTGACACGGTGGTGGACGGAGACGGGGGTAACGATGAGCTGGGCGGAATCGAAGTGACGACAGCAGGACGGTGGGGTACAGAGCGAGGAATTTAAGGGAGGCGATGAGAATGGAGGGGGAGAGGGTGTGAAATTATTTTTGTCATCATTTAAACACGCCGCATCAGATCTAATGGACTTCATCTCCACAGACCTGCGTCTGAGGGCGTTTGCATGACAGTAGCTCATTGTGTTTAACCATAGGAGTGGATCCAATGTGGGGGGGAAATCATGCACCGTGAGACTATTTTCTTTTTATAATTTGTTTATTGTGGGGGGTGGAGGGTATGCGAGATGTTTTGGTCTCATGAACCCTGGAATGGATTCTCACTTGCACCATTTCTTTGACTGGCAAGGGCAGCTTTAAACTGGGAATGTTCTGGATCTTAAGGTGCTTCGGACGCGCGCGTGCTGGGATAGGCACTCGGCGCACGCTCACGCGGCTCCTCGGGTACGCGCTCCTCGGGTACGCGCTGACTTGCCGGCACGGCCGTTTAAACGACGGTTCCTTTTTTTCCTTCTTGCCAACTAATTGAGGTCCCGTATAATTAGATGAAATGAATATTTAAAAACGTTCCTTTTTTTTGTTCCGCACCTGTCATTCTTGGAGTTCTGAGGCTGTACTTACATCCACCCCTCCCTCCGTTTCACCCTCATTCTCCATCGTTAGTGGGTGCAGTTGCTTCCATTCACACCAGTTTGTGTTTTTCAAAGCAATCCGATCCTCTGTCCATTATTTATGCGCCAAATAATTACCGTTTCCCTTTCCGAGGTTCCAAAGTCACATTCAAAATGCTACATTGGCATAAATATCACCTACCTGTGTGTTGCTGGAATACTCTTACAAGTTGTTCATACAGCACCATGACACTGCCGCCCCACCCCCCCTCTCTGTCTCACATTCCTTCTGTTTGAGGGTGTGTTTCGCCCCAAACCTCATCCGGGGTTTCAAGACAACGGGAGGGAAAAAGGGGTCACAGTTCAAAATGACTCAAAGGAAGCAGACATGAAACACATCAAAAGTTATTGTGGGTGGGTGTTTTTTTTTTTTTTCTAAAGAAAAAAAAAGACGCGCAATAATGCAATAACAAATCGTGCCCACACAGTGACAATGTCTGAAAGGACCATTGCAATTTGCCTGGCGGGAAAGTGTTTTGATCATATAGATCATTTCAGCAGAAAAATAGAGACAACGATAAAAATGAGAGCCAATCCTAATCCAATACAGACAGAAATTATTCAAAATATGATAAAAGGGAGGAGAGGATATGTAGATAAACAGATATGTAGATGGGGAGCGATGGAGAGAGCGGCAGAGAATGTAAATTGAGCATTACACACTGCATATGGATGTTTCTTAATTAACTCAGCTAAAAGCTTTCTTGTTAGGACTGATTCTTTACCTAATGGGGGGGGGAGAAGCGCGGGGACGTTACACCCGGCTGGGGAAGCGGGAGATATAATTATCAGAAAAGAAGAGGAATCTCTGTCTGTCAGTGTCAGTCTGCGGGTTTCTGAGCATCCCTTACTTCCCATCTCACCCTCTCCTCCATCATCCTCACCAGCCTCGCTCACATTCTCTCTATTTCTCTCCCCCTCCCGCTCCCAGTCTTTGTCTGTCTCTTTCATTCTGTCTCTCTTTTTCGGATTTTCTCTCATTCCCTTGCGCTTTGTCCGTCTCTCTCTCTTTCTACCTCTCCCCCTTCCCCCCCTCCCCTCACTGTCTCACTCTCTCACTCTCATTCTCTCCCCTTCGCCTCTTCCTCCCTGAATGGTCCAATGTGCGGCGGCGTTAGCAGTCCGATCACATCCCGCGGCGCCTGTCTGCGCCTGCGCACTGGGCTCATTTCCAGTCACTGCCCCCATACGGATTACGGTCTCTAATCAATATCAAATCGCATTGACAGACTTAAAACTGCTTGCATGCACATTCCCCTTTTTTTGCAGCGTGGATGAACGTTTCTATATAAACGTGTATTCTGCTCGTGTGTAGCACTGCATAACTTACAGTATTAATTCAATACTCCCGGTCTAGCACTTATAACCACGTAAAGCATTTAAATCTCCTTGGTAATTTTCCCGTGAACTGAATTAGAGTGTGTTTAAACATGTTACTCAAATGCACCATGAACTATGTACGTAATGCTAGTAATTCGGGGTCTTCTCCTCTGTAATGTGACAGGGACGACAGTACATCAGGGTGTCGTGCGGTCCAGAGCCGGGGGCGCCAGGCCTGTATTTCGGCCGATAAATCCTGGAGTGAGCGCAGCAGAGGATGAGAAATGGTTTTAGGGTAGGAGGTTACAGTGTGATGAGCGTTATTTTAATAATAGAATACACTCGTAAAACCTAAGCGATAAAACAGCCACATCTACATATTTTAATGCTTACTGTTTACCTTTAGCGAAAGGGCAACTCTTATTTAGCTGCCCAGAGACTTTCTTATGTAGTCCTTGTAATGGGTGAATTCCTGTTTCGTAAAAATGTGATTTAGTCTAACAACGATTTTAGTCTCGACATTGTAGGGCTCTGAATTACTCGCCCACTTCTAAACTCAGAACCGTCTTTATTTTAATTCAATCTCGATTCTTTTAATTATCATCTTTCCTTTAGCTTTTTCATTAACGATGGCCGTGAACCTCGCTGCGAAAAATAAAAGAAATCCAAAGTGTCTCCAAGATGGAAGGTGTAGGCACAAACAAGGGGAACACAAAAAAGTGCAATGAAAACACATTCACAAAATGATTGATAGCCAAATTAAATAAATGTTTTTTTCTGATCATCTTAACCAAAACACATAGGCTTTTATTCCTCATTTGGGTTTATTCATTTTATTTTTTTATGTTTTGCTTCAGAATGTACAAACATTCTCTTTGTTATTTTAAAGCAACAAAATGTTATCTTGATCGCCGTCGTGCATCCGACCATCCTACAAACTCTCAGCAGGATGGGCAGCTTGGCGTTTTAGTTCGAAATGGCGAAACAAGTGTTAAGTTAATGTCAGCGGAGACAATTTCGCTTCGGTGAGAAAATGTTAGGCCTGAGATTTATTTTCTTAATGCTATTTTAGATATAGGACTAGTGTTGTGCAAAAAATTGCAGCTATTGTGAATTCGGAATAAAACGTGTTGTGGCGTATATGCCGGATGATTTTGACGTGTATGCACAATAAGTAGGCCTACTGCACGTGTACAAAATCACAGGTACTCATTTTAACGTGATCTGGCATCGTGTCCTGTGGGTGGCGGCCTGGGGTAGGTTCCAGGCCCCCCCTTGCCTTGCTCACCATCATATAACGTTGAAAGATTGATGGATATATGGGTTTTACGGTTTTTACTTTACATTTTCCCTCGGTGCCCTTAAAATTAAGGCAGATCGAGTAGTAGCAACGCAAAGCGCAGATGCGGTAATTTTTTCTGGGGTCGCTGTATTGCACCCCGGCGGAGTTGCGTAATCAACTGATCACTTTATGATTTGTTTTCTGCGGCTCTACTTGAATTTGTGATAATTAAGCCCTGCATGGAGGACAGATATATTAATAGGATTTCAGTTAGCTGAGTACCCCATCAGTACTTATTTCAGTTGAGTAAAATAGTGCAAATTAACGCAGACGGAGCGCGGTCTTGGTCTTTCACGTGTTATGTTTAATAATATTTTTTTAGTAGTTAAAACAAGCAGTTGCATGAATAGTAGGCTTTAGTATTAATGCAATCACGGATCGTGCATCAGTTGTTGCACAGTAGTTTAGATCCAGTTAAAATAAATGGGTCTAAGCAGACTTGGGATTTAAACATAAGTCAATGTGATGGGATCGTTTATCTTTTTAAACAGGTTATTTAGACGATAGGAAAACACGTATTATCGCTAATTAAACGCAAGGTCATTGCTTTCAGGATCTACTTCGGGGCTTTTTTTAAAAGATATACTGCAGATCGGGGCGTATCTGTAAATTGGGATCATTTGTTAAAACGAGTCCGTTTTCTAGCCGTATTCCTGATTGCATTCAAGGCTGCCCAGCTTGCTACCCGACTTGTAGCCAGTGGCTGAGTTTAGTACCAGTGGTAAAACTGGCAAAGGCTCACAGAACCAGTAACGGTAACGACACAAATGGGAGCATCAAAAGATGAATTCAGCGCACGTAAAGCATGGATTCACGCATGCAAGCGCCCACACACGCTCACCCGCATGCATAAACGCATACGTCGGTCAATCAACCTTTATAGAGCATAAAAACGGGCAACTTCCGAGCCGCGAGGTTCTCTAACAAATCGCGCTATTTAAATGGACTGTTCGTCTTCATATGAAATACGGTGCGGACCTTTCAACAAGCCTATTTCATAATGCCTGGCATTAACCAACTCCCAATGTGACGTTTTGTTTAGATAGCAATTAAAGGGGTTTGTTAAGTACTGTCAGACACGCATCTTTCAAGAGAGGGAAACAAAAAGATATTAAAAGCTACGGGGATTTTTACAGGGAGCATAAACATCAAATGGATGTCGGGCTGAATACTGGCGAGCCGAAATAATGCTTTTCTTTTTTCCCCAGTGCGGCTTTTTTCCACTCCAGTCTCTCTCTCTCTCTCTCTCTCTCTCTCTCTCTCTCTCTCTCTCTCTCTCTCTCTCTCTCTCTTCTTTTTATGCGAACGACCGTGTTCATGTTAGTGGACGGCTAGTCAAATCTCATGGAAGTCTGAGCATACCGGCATCGCTATGACGGCTGCTCGCCATTGTTCGAGAGCCGGTGCATTTTCATCGTTTCTTCATCTACTCTCTGCTGAATGGAAAATTAGACACGCGTTTGCACTTCGTGCACAACTGCTATCCAGTAATTTGGCATCTCCAGCCTATCTTTTTTTTTTGTTAATAACATTCATAATCTGACATGGAAGACAGGTAAAGAGTAAATACGGATAAACATTTTAAGGTTGCTCCTTTGTGTTACGCGGCTCTCGAGACTGTGCAAAGGTAAATTATGACAACTACAGTTCTTGGTTTCTTTATGTTGAACCCACTTAATAGGCCTGTCGTCCCATAAAGTGCGGTTACTGTACTTCCGCGGTGAGCATTGAAAACAGATATTGCTTGCAACAGCACAGTCAGGTCCAAAAAGGGGGCAAGCTGTTGTACCTCTGAGTTGCTTGAGCTAAATTTCGGAGAGAAGAATATCCAGCTGTAGAAATTTTAAAAAATGGCGTTGTACCTGCTATAATGACATGAATTTAGATAAGGTTAAATAAATTGTTATAAGGTTTTTGTTTTTTTTTAATTCGACCGCTAAATTTAAGTTGTGATTTTTCTGTTTGGTCCACTAGATGGTGCTGTTGGGATGCGACGAAGCGGAACTGCATCGTCAATAGGTAGCCCAGCCCAGCCTAACCAACAGAGAGGAAAAGAAGACTTAAGCATCATTATCACTGGCTTTCAGATAAGCCTCTCCAAAAGGCTACAGAAGCGTTAAGGAAACATGAATATTTTACACCTTAGATCTTCATCATATTTCGCAGATTATCATGGAAGTAATGCCAAACTGTTGCGTTAATATCAACAGGTGGAATAAAACGTTATCAGTTAAGCAACGCACTTGAAAGAAGACAACGGACAAAAAAACAAGTCGGATGGATCTCCTGCAAGGAGCGAGTTGAGGAGGAAATATTCTGATTTGCGTGGTCCGCCTGGATTCTCAAAAAGGGCAAATAAAGGTTTGCGCCTGACATTTAGATAGCGGCCTATTTCACGGGCCTGACTCCTATCTGGACGAGGCGTGTAATGGGGAGAGTCCTGCCTTGCGAATCTGCAAACCCAGCGGAGGACCAGCACAGCTTCTGAAGTCAGACAGAGCCACGCGTGGAGAACAGGCCATGCCAGGTCCAGTTGGGCGCGTCAGACAAGCCAGCAGCGGATTTTAACCCTCGCTGGCGGCCCAGGAAACTAACCAAACAGTGTGAGTGTGACCTCCCCCCCCCCCCCCCCCAGCCATTGGCCTGGTGCTCTTGTGTCACAATTGCCACAGAAGTCGCTGAACGCCATCCAGAATTTCCTGGATCAACCCAGTGGCCAATTTTATCCGAGGTAGGCTTTTATCGCTTGTTATGGATATATGCATCTTACACTTGGGGCCAGACATTATTACATTTGTTAACTGTAAACTTATTTATGGTCAATTTCACGGTTACACAGATCTTTAAGTACACCGTAGAGGATCTTCATTATCACAGAAATCAGCCCTGTGGTTTCAACCTGTGTGATTTTCATGCTGTCTGTTAATATTCGACTCGGATATAAAACTAGTTATATTAATGACTGTAAACTCTGTAGAACTGCCTTTAAATTGTCAGATCATCCGTAGTGGTGTCCTGAGCTGTCTTAAGGTGTTACAGACTCTGTAGTTACTGGGTTCTTCCGACCAGCCAGGAAAAGCACAGCGTAGGAGGCCAGGGACATTGGGGGGGGGGAGACGCAGATGGACGCAGGTCAGCAAAACAGGAGGACGGGACGGGGAGAATTTTACGGCAGAGGACGAGTGAAACAAAGCAATTACGGAGTGGGAGGGCTTTTGTGTTTTGTGTAAGGGGGCACGATTAATCATGGCTCGCGAAAAGGGTGATAAAAAAAGAGGGGGGTGGGCGTGCTTTTTAGAAAATGACCGGGCAGATTTGAGGGGGGGGCAGCCTACACACCAGAACGACTGAAAGTAATAAACACAAGACTGTGTATGATTTTTGCACATCCGTACACAGAAAGGCAAGGCACTTTTTACCAATATAAAATGGTAAATCAAATAATGTGCAAGAAGTTCCAAGGGGATCTACTGTTTGACTAAACAGTTAAACTTTTGAAAGTCAGAACATCTGTTTGAGAAGGTGTGATCAAAACAAACAGATCGGATCGTAGCCCAAAATGAAGTCTTGCGTAAGCGTTACTTTCTTCAGTGTTTCCTGCGAGTGTCTTTCGGAGGAAATTCGACGGCAGGTCCATGCAGGCGTTCTTAGTGACCGCTCATCCAATTACGTCGCGTGAGGTCGCGGTGATCCAGAACATTCCCTGGGAAGCGCTGGGTGTTAGGCCAGGCACATGGCAAATGGGGTGTGAAATCATCTAAGTGCACGCGCACACCGCACACACAGAGACACGCGTGCACGCGCGCCCACACATTTGCACGCGCGGCAAAAGCAATTCACCGAACAGCGTGTCTCTCGGTGGCGAGAGGAGAAGCTGACACGCGAGCGGAGGATGCGGGCAGACAAGGCAGGAGATCATGCAGACTCTGTGAAGCCTGGGCCAGAGTCAGATGTAAGCCTGGAGCTGAGAGGTGACCATGCTTTACAGCAGACCGCCATGTTGGTGCCTTGAGCAGGTGCAACTGGAGTGTCTCCAGTCCGTTCATTTAAATCATTTCACAAAAAAAGGCTTATAATGGACTTCCTGTGTGGCACGTGTTTCTTACGCTTTATTGCAGTGGTTCCCCACCCAGTCCACATTTTTCCTCCCTCCCAACTCCCAGCACAACTATCCCAGGTATTCAGTGATTTTGATTGGCTGAGAGCAGGGAGGGAACTGCGTGGGGGGTCCTGAAGACTGGGTTGGGAACCACTGCTTCATTGTAATGTTTGTTCTCCACAGACTGGCTGCAAAGACCTGTTAGATGCACTGAGTGATATACCTATGTTCTGCGTTCACGCTGTCCCCCCCCCCCCCGGGGCACAAAAACGGCCGTTAAATCCACAAGCGGGGGGCAGTACGGCCATTTTGCCTCAGTCCTCTCGTCTGCTTTTCAGAGCAGTCAAACGTTACCCGTGTCTGGGAGCATTCGTAGCACTATCGGATTACATAATGTTAGGCTGACGAAAGTGCAAAATGACTAAACATCTCTGTCGACGTTACAATGAGCAGAATCGGGACGGCTTGCTTGGGCTTGCTCAGAGATTACACCCAACTGAAAACATTTGAAGGTGTGAATCATCTGCATTGCAGATCAGAATTTGTTCATTGTTAAGCATAAAAGCAGATATACATATGTAGATCTCCACAGGCTGGCGTCTATCATGTAAATGTAATGTAAATGTAGATGTAGTTATTAATAATTCATCAAATAGACACAGAAAGGACAGTGCAATGTCTATTGGTGGAAGGGATTTCTTCAGTCATACATTGATTTTAGGTTTTACCTTGGCTACTCCTGACTTTATTGTCACATACGGTCATGGAATGTCACTGTTGGCCATTCTTCACTGCACACCTGCGGTTGGTGATCCACCCACCATTTTATTCCCCTGGCACTGTAAACAGAAAAAAACACTCCACACTTCTCAGTGCGTTCTGTGGCCAAGCATGTAATCTGCTCATGTAATCAATTACATTTTAAGATGTGTGCATGATAGCTTGTGTTTGGGGGTGGTGTGTGGCCACTGTGGTCATGATCAGAAGGTTGCTAGGCTGAATCTCGTGGTCAGCAGGCAGATTTCCCCATTGGGTCCTTGAGCAAGGCCCTTAACCCCAAACTGGGTAGGAGTACCTGCTAAGTAAACCGTAAAACTTTACTTGAGGAAGCACAGATACTGAGTAGTATCTCAGTTACTACTGAAAAACTAATCACGAACAATTTTAGTAGCTACTTGAGATAAGATGCATCATGATTCATTAATGACAAACAAACATGAAATCAGTATTTCACTAGTAATTCATTACTTAGTCCTTCAGCGGTTCCTTAGTAGTTCCTTCAGTAGTTCACAAAGGTTTACCGAATTAACCAATATAGTAACAAATATAGTAATTGCTTGAGAAAACGTGTCAAAATTCATTAATGATGAACGAATATGAGATCAGTATTTCATGTGTTATTCATGACTTGTTCCTTCAGTTGTTCCTTAGTTCCTTCAGTTGTTCACAAATGTTTACAGAACAACAGTATACAATACATAGTAAGAAATGTGTTAATTGCTTGAAATAAAACATGCCACGTTTCTTTAATAATGGACGAATATGAGATCAGTATGTAACTAAGATTTCATTTGTGGTTAATTAATACGTAAGTAATGGTGTAATACTACATTGTTTGTGCCCCTTCAAGTAAAATGTTACCAAATGAGTATCAGTCTTTCAAATACCTGTTTTTTTTTCCAGTCCCAATATCTCTCCCCTGATAGAAGGCAACCAGGAAATGAAGGCCATTTTTTCCAAACTGTTTTTCACAGCTATATAAATGTCCAGTGTACTGTCTCGACCACTGTGAAATCCTCCCGTGTAACTAAGAACGGGAAGCTATCTCTCTGTGGTTAGCTTCATCCGGGGTGCTTCACGTAAACGGGCGCAAAAGCAGATCATAAGCTGAGGTAAACATATATTACACTGTTCAATTATTCATATTTTCATTTTACAGTAAAGGCTTGTGGGTGTTTTTTTGACATCTAATGCAGTGTTTCTCAATCCGGTCCCTGGGGACCCATATACAGTCCACGCTTTTTGTGGACAAAAACGTGGACTGTCTGCTAGGAAATTCGGAGGGAGCAAAAACATGGACTGACTGCGGGTCCCTGAGGACCGGATTGAGAAACACTGATCCGATGAATTCAGGGTGGCCCCCGCCTCAGGCTCTGCTTCCTGGGATTGGCTAGAGGCTTGCCATGACCCTGTTTGAGATAAGCGGTTGTGGAAGATGGATAGGCATCCAGTTATCCAGAGGCTGCTCATGTGTCACTTTGTGAGGATCATATCAATCCTACAGGCCTCGCTGTGGGATCATGGTCTGCAGGACTGATTAGACTTCCAACTTTCTGTGTGGGGTATCTGGATTTAAATCTCGGCTGCCATAGTGCAGTCCGTGCCACGTCTTACCCCAGCGTGTGCGAAACAATCAAAGAATGAACTGGTCTTTGCGTAACATACTAATTGCTTTGCTAAAGTCTAATTATTATTAAATCTCCCTACCTGCCGGTTTAGCGGTTAGCCAGGCGCTAACAGGAAATTAAATCCTGCAGAGTGCTGTACCTCAGGGATGCAGGGTTGGCCACCACATTATTTCATGTCCTCCCAGGGGCAATTCTAGGATTTTTTTTTAAGGGGGGGGGTGCATAAGAGGGGCCATAATTCACACAGAGGGGCCAACCTTATCATTAGCACATGGTATGTTTTGAATCAGTGAGTGATGGGGGGAGGAGCAATCCGGGAGCCAATCAGCTTTCAGCTGACGGCAGTGGCCCCGCCCCTGTGTCTTCCTCAAGGCAGTCCTGCCCTGCCGGGCTACTTTGAGCCTGGCTTTAAGTGGAAGGTGTGAATCGACCGTGACTACTTCATCTGAGCAGCAGCCTTGGACTCGTGATTAGACAAGTCATCGGGATTCATTTCAGGCACCTGCTGTCGGGGGAGGGAGGCTGTTATAGCCACCATTACAGGTCTTATCTCGAGGAACGGACTGAATCTGGACCAAGACTGGCACCACAATCACTTTGAGCAGAGTGTACATGCACGTAGGCTTTAAGAAGGAGCGTCTGTGGAACGATAACAGAGCCCTTTGCATTCAGAGCGATTCAGGGAGACGTGGAATTTTATAATGGGAAAATAAGAAAGGGCACATTTGTTTGGTCGCCAGCTGGATTGGGAATAATCTTATTTAGCCCCTACTTTATGTACAGGCTTTCCATGAGTGTGAAAATAATTCTGCGTAAGTATGGAGCTCATCCAAGAAAGTGTCCACATGGCTTAAGTAGTCCGATGCTTCAAAATCATTCCGTTAATCAGTGACAGGTCCTGCCGTACTTTGGCGAAGCTGATATCCGTGCGCCTCCATTCGACGTTAAAACACTCCTGCCGTTCCCTGCCCGCCGCCTCCTGCTAGCAGGACGACTGAAATGCCGGTGTGAGTATGTGGTCTGGACACACAGCAGAAG
Source organism: Paramormyrops kingsleyae (assembly GCF_048594095.1). Classification (NCBI taxonomy): domain Eukaryota; kingdom Metazoa; phylum Chordata; class Actinopteri; order Osteoglossiformes; family Mormyridae; genus Paramormyrops; species Paramormyrops kingsleyae. The sequence goes on from NC_132820.1 coordinate 7,482,804, forward strand.
ATGCAGAGTCTGCGGTGTCCCTCTGCAGGTGATATTCTTTGCCAGCTGGCAATTAACTCTGTTTGTTTGTTTTTTTTTTTGTTCTTATTTTCCGTTAAGGCTGTGACTGCAGGAGAGCCGCACGGAGCTGTAGGGAGTCGCCCTCCCACTTGATTGGAACTCCCCCCCCTGAGTGCCCTGGAAAAGGTGTGCAGGGAGGGGTGGCAGTGCGGTGGAAGAAGGAGGAGGCGGAGAAATGGCCCCAGAAGGCGCATCGGATCTCCGTGACTGGCTCTTTCTGCTGCTGCTCTGCCTGACGCTGCTGTCTGAGGTGCTGGAGATCGCGGCAGCGGTGGCTACGCCGCCGGAGGACCAGGACGACGTGCCGTGCCCGCTGGCGTGCCGCTGTGACGAGGACTTCATCTACTGCAATGACCGTGGCCTGAACGCCATCCCGCCACTGCCGATGGCTGCCACCATCCTCTACCTGCAGAACAACCACATCGACAACGCCGGGCTGCCCACCTCCCTGGAGAGGCACCTGACTGTCCAGGTGGTCTACCTGTACGACAACGAGCTGGACGACTTCCCCATGCACCTGCCACCGTCGCTGCGAGAGCTCCACCTGCAGGACAACAACATCCGCACGCTGCCGCGTTCGGCGCTGGCGCGGCTGCCGCTGCTGGAGAAGCTGCACCTCGATGACAACTCGGTCTCCACGGTGAGCATCGAGGACCAGGCCTTTGCCGACAACCCTCGCCTTCGCCTGCTCTTCCTCTCCAGGAACCACCTCTCAAGTATCCCCTCTGGCCTGCCAGCCTCTCTGGAGGAGCTACGACTGGACGACAATCGGATCTCCACCATCCCCACCCATGCCTTCCGGGGCCTGTCCTCGCTACGGAGGCTCATCCTGGACGGGAACCTCTTGGCTAACCAACGCATCGCTGACGACACCTTCTCCCGCCTCTCCAACTTGACCGAGCTCTCGTTGGTGCGCAACTCCCTCCAGACGCCTCCGTTCAACCTCCCCAGCACACACCTGCAACGCCTCAGCCTGCAGGACAACGCCTTGACCCACATGCCCAGGGGCTCCCTGGATGGCATGCGCCGGCTGCAGAGGCTTGACCTATCGGGCAACAACCTGACCACCCTGCCTCGGGGCCTCTTCCGGGACATGGACAGCCTGTCACAGCTGTTGGTGCGCGGCAACCCCTGGCACTGTGGCTGCAACCTGCGCTGGCTGCACGACTGGCTGCACGCCCGCGGCACCACTGTCACGGTGCGTGGCTTCACCTGCCAAGGCCCTGAGAGAGTGCGGGGCATGGCCCTCAGCGACCTTGGTGCCTACATGGAGGAGTGCGAAAGCAGCAACACCGGTGCAGCCGGCGGGGGTCGAGAACGGGCCAGTGGGGAACGGGCCACCACCATGTCTACCACGCTGTCTCCACTCCAGGGCTCTTTGTTCACCCTAAAATCCAAACGGCCTGGTCTCCGACTCCCTGATTCCGACCTGGACTACTCGCTTGGCAGCAGTGCCAGTGGCAAGGCACTGGTCCTCACCGTGAAGCCCCTCAGTCCCGACTCCATCCACCTGACCTGGCGCGTGCCACAGCCCACGTCCTCGTTCCGGCTCAGCTGGCTGCGTCTCAGCAACAGCGCTGCCATGGGCTCCATTACCGAAACCCTGGTCCCCGGCGATCGGCGTGAATACCTCTTGAGCGCCCTGCAACCCCAGTCCAGCTACATCATCTGCATGGCACCCCTCCCCGCCGACGGCCGGAGCACGTTCACTGAGGCCAGCGCTGACTCCGAAGAAGCCCCGGTGTGTGCCCGGGCCGAGACGTCTGAACTTGCCCGGCCGGGTCCCGACAAAAGCGAGGACCAGGGCTCTGAGCAGCTGACCGTGCTCCCGCTGGCAGGCATCATCGGTGGGGCCACCGCCCTCGTACTCCTGGCCCTGATCTGCGCCATCCTCTGCTGGTGCAGCCACCGGGCCCGGCACATCTCCGACCGCGAGCATTCCGGCCGCGGCATCTACCGCAGCAAGAAGCGATACGACGACTATGTGGAGTCGGGCACCAAGAAGGACACCTCTATCCTGGAGATCCGGGGTCCTGGCTTCCAGATGACTCCCATGGCTGCCCAGCAGTCCCTGCACACCAAGACTCTCCGGGAAGATTACATCATCCACACCATATTTCCTTCCAATGGCGCTGGAGTTTACAAAAGTACCCACCACACGACTAACTCTGCGTTCGGCACTAACCGTGGTCACAGAGAAGGAGGCATCCCAGATATAGACTACACATACACGTGATAGACTTCCATACAGACACCAAGCAAAGGTTCTTAAGCTTGGTCTTGAAGGACTCATTTGCCCCAGTGGTTTCTATCCCAACTTAGATCCTTACATTATGTACTCTTTAGAGACATTCAGAGGGACGTCATTTAACGATAATCAATTGCTGCTTCTAATCGATAACTTTTGGTTACTTAGTTTTATATCTTCCACAGTGTACCTGAAGTAAACGTTGAAGTTACCTTATCTAGGGTTGAAATGCCCTTGGCTTTCAAGAGATGATTCCTAGGCACAGAGATCAGTCCTGTTTGCGCTGCACGGAGAATCGGCCAATGAAACGGACCGAGGCAGGAACGTTCAGCCGGCCCTGGATTGAAAATCAGAAGCAAACAAATGAGGTTTCTGGACAGACAAGTGCTGGAATGATACGCAGAAGAAAAGGTGTGTCGATCTTCAGGGTGATGGCTTTCAAATCCAGAGGGTTCTGTGTTCGGAGACTAAATTTTTTTAATTTATGTCTGCCTTAGTTTTACTTTAACATTTGAATATTTCTTTTGCACACTGAAGCGACGCCTTGTTCCTGTTAGAGAGGAAAAGAAAGACTCACAATAGAGATGACAGATCTGACAACATAGGGGCCCAAATTTCTATCAGAATTTCTTTTTGTTGGATTGAGTGAAAGGAACATGATGAAGTGAATGTATGGGGCGGGGGCGGGGGTGGTAGAATTTCACTAGATGTTTTTTGCCTGGACCAAAAAATAAAGAAAAATGGTACCTGCATTCATTTAAACGACAGATGCGTTTCTGAATATCAGCAGAGAATAGTCTACCTAGAATAGGATGACGGCTATGTGATGACAATCACAGAGGGAAGTTTTGCAAGTGCCGCCGCAGAAGAGATTGATGAAAGACGGGAGAGAAAAAAAACAGGATAGTCGGCAAGGGATAAACCCATATAGTTTAGACAGGGGGATTAATGGCAAACTTAATCACTGAAAACTGCTGGCGTGGTTAAAACAATTCCCTTTAAGACGACGCAAGCCAAGCTTAACAGTCGTCTTTCACACGGGGGGGGGAAGCTCATAACCTGGTCACAGTCGCATCGGGACTCGCTCTTCGATTGAGCTCAGATTAGTGAGAGGAGGGCGGGCGGCGGCCACCGGGACAGTGAATCACCGTTTAAATCAGGGAGATGCCAATAGCACTGTACAGAAATGAAATATGTGTTGGGAGTGGCAAATACACTCTTGTGCCGACGTCACTTTCAGAAATTTTAAACAAGCAGCATTTAATATATAGAGGAAGATAGGGATGGGGGTTGTATAATGGGAGAGATGGGCAGAGAGGCATCGAAAGAAAGAAGAGCTGTGAAACTCTTTAATTTACTCATTTGTCAAGACCTGATATTTCACATTGTATTGCTATTCATTTTTTCCTTCATTAATAAAGAACTACTATTGAGCTATTTAAAACGGATTAATTGTAAATTTTCGTCTGTTCTTTTTCGTTGGATTTAACAGCAAGACAGTGATGGTACAAGCAGCACACTGTTACATCACAAAAAAGTCTCAAACCTGATATATGAATCATGACGAGACACGAGAACTAGCAGGTCTGTTACGTGGAAGACCAATTTAAACGGGATTGTCCACGATCCGTACATCCTCACTGCTTTCGAAATATGTTAGATTTTTGCCTAACTATTATATTATTGCCTGGTGTGTATAAATGCACTTATTATATTTGCAAAACGTCGCAGTGCATTTCGAGCCATAAAAAAACCGATGGCAGCTGCCGATAAAGCAGAAATTTATAATAATGCTACCATGAACGCGGTCCATGAATCCGTCTTGATTTCTAAAGCGGGGCTGCATATTTCAACCTTTTCCCTGCTTTCTTTCTCATCTCCAAAACGTCACTCTGCTCCAGCCCTGAGAAGAATGAGAATGCGGATGTAATTCTGTTCGCCTCAGATCCACCCGGAGCTTCATTTATCAGAAGCTTCTATACTGCCCATTAGCACGGTACCCCATACTGCCTAAGATTCCCAATAACCCGATCGGGCCAAAAAAAAACCACAGAGCTCTTTCTAAAGAGATGTCAAGTGCACCATAATTGGACGTTTTGTATTAAATCACAAGGGTCAAAACTACAACGATCCAGCCTTTCGCATGTGACTCTTTATGGGCCCATTTAAGTGAAAATTATTATTTTTTTCTGTGGTATGACTGCAGGGGGAAGCTAGATTGCCATACCAATGTTGTTACCACCAATAGTTAGCCTATACATGCCACTTAATTACTGTTTAAAAAATGGCCAATTCAAAGCATTTGGACAGATCACTGTAATTATCGGTGCTTTTAAACACAGTTATTAATGAGAAAGGTTTCACGTTACACAGAACTCCGATTCTTTGAAGACCTGGGAGGATGGTATTGGTATCCAGCAGCTAAAATTTGAAAATGGGGGCACATTGTGTGGCATTTATGGGGGTGAAATGATGTTACTTGACAATCAAGCAGAATGAATATCAATATTTTGGTGATATGTAGTGAAATATAGGCCTGTCACTATAACCTCAGCTGTACTTTAAACATTAATGCATTTCCAACACAGAAATTTAGACCTATGCAAAAGTATGAAAACAACTGTTTTGTTGATGGTTTTAATTTCTGTTTTATTACTGGTATTTTTGTTAATGTACGCTCAGCCTGTCTAGTTCTGATTTAAAGAAATACCTCCAGACGTTTGGGTTTCTGTTTTATATATAGATATGGCATTTACAGATTGTTGGTGTGGTTCAGGCTGGAGATAAATTACGTGAAACGCTCCTGCCTTTTTAAATCACTTTTTCCCAGCAGAGCGAAAATACAGCAGAAATAATCCTTGGACCACATCAGAAAATGCAGTCAGTCTCAGCTTTGTTGTGAATACTGAAGTATAGCAAATGGATTACAGATGTTCTACTGAATAACAGTCTACTTTTGTATTTTACTCCATTTATCGGGAGTGTAAAATGCAAAGCTCAAATCGTTGGCACTAATATTTAGCGTTAATTTTAAATAATTATGTGAATCAATTGTTCTGCAACTAGCTCGCCACAGGTAACAGCTTTCACATACACCTCCACCCAGCTGAGCAGTGGCAGATCATATAGACTGGGCTGGATGTAATGTCGAGTGATTACAGGAAACCGCATACCTTCTAGCTGTTGAGTGTGTGTCAGTTCTTGTACATCACTGTGAAAATGTGACTATGTATAGTAGCCTAGCCTTGTCGTAGGACCTCAGAGGTATTTGAGTCATAGTCTCATGTTAAGTGCATGCCTCAGGTCACCCCAGAACCAGTGATGGACAAAATGATGCCTAATGAACCATTCGCTATATTTTTTTACCCCACTAGGTGGTGCTCTCTGTTCAAGAAAGGGCACAAAGCATGCCCCAAAGTAAACTAAGAGCATAATCTAGTGGGTTAAAAAAAATCAGCAAGTGGTTCATGTGGAGTCATTTTGTCTATCACTACACATAACTATTCCTAAACGCGCACTAATTTCCCCACAACACTTGTCAGCCTGTCTGCCACGCTGATAAACATCTACTTATCCTCATTGCGGCATCCGCACACTCACAGTGCTGACGTCCATTTCTCTCTCTCTCTCTCTCTCTCTCTCACTCTCTGCCAAACACAACAAATACATGTTTCTCTGGAAGCCAGGACGCCTGTGTCTATAGATGAATGCACATATGCACATATTTGACACCACTGATTTCACACCTACACATATATGGCAATCACACACACATATGTACACAGACAGATTAGGCATCGATATCTCTATGGCAACTCTCCATCCATTTCTATGGTCATAACCCTAATCCTAACTATGAGAACCTGAACCCCCTACCCAGCCCTAACCTTAACCATCAGTAACCAAACAAAATACAAGACTTTAGTTTCTTGATTGCATTCACATGTGTTTTTCCCTTGTGAGGACCGGACAAATGTCTCCACAGGGTAAAAATAGTTTTTTTGTTTGTTTGTTTGTTTTAAATACCGGACAGGGGTGTCAGTTTTGCATGCATACATATATGAGTTAAAGAAGAGGAAAGACAAGATCCTAGAGCCGTTTTCAGGGGATCTCTGAGGTCATACCCTGCAAAAGAAAGCATTTGGTCACCTTTACGTGAAGTCCTAACTAAAACTCCATTGATCAGTTTGTATTACATCATCTGTTAAACAACACTTATTAGTAATAAGTAGGCGGGTGATGCATAAATAATCTTTTTGAGGTGCATTGTCATATTTATGCAATTATTCAATAGATTTATGATTGACTTATACAATTTATTGATTACTAACATGTTTCAGTACCAACTGAATAAAAAAACATTGCAGTGGCATTTATCTGGAATATTCTCTCGGTTCTTCACCTTGATGAATCACGTCATATTTTATTATCAAACGCATGAATCAAAATCCAGAGATTTTATGCTTTCAATCATTTCATACCACTTAATATTTACAAAAGCAATTATCAGCCCTATCTCGGGGGCTTGACATCTGTGCTGAATCTCCGGATTTCAATTGACGTTTAGCTCAAAGGCTTATAGCGGTTAATATATGTGAAAGGGCCCAGAATTCAGCATTAAGAGCTTTTGCATGGGGAGACGTCGCGGCTGTACAATATGTTCCGATGATTCATCGGCCTGCCAAAGTCCTCAGCAGAAGAGCACATGTGCAGGTCCTGCGGCTCCTCGCGGATCTCCTGCAGCCCCAAGCACCTGCTTCCAGCAGCCTGCTTCGCTTCGACGTGGCTGCACTGACCTGAGGTGACCTGAGCGATCGCCCGCATTTACTTCTTCATATCTATTTATATACGGCTACATAAATTGACCGTGCAAACCTGTCCCAGTCACCCAATTCCAGTTATTTAATGTTTGCCAGTTTAGAGGATCCTCCGTGCCTGCGAGATCTCAAGAAGTCGTCGCTCCAGATTAGGCTCCTGTGACGGTGCATCGTGGCGCTGTCAAGCCTGCATGGGCTGTCAAACGGATGCCAGGCGCTGACGAAAAAAGACTGAAACGTGGACACGGTCTACTGGATGTGAAATGGTGAGGGCAGAGGGGTTACTGAGGAGGTCACGGAAACCCGAACCACTGTCAGTCCGCCGCCGTGGCCAGAGGGAGTATCGCTTTGCTGGACGGGGAGCGAATGCCTTCGTAATTGCATCGGGGAGATCGATCAAACCGTTTAAACTGACGGCTGGCGACCCGGTTTAAATGACAGCTTGCAACAAGATGGTAGAGATGCCAGATGGACGGAGCGACGGATGGGATGGACGTAGCTTTTAAAAGAGAGTAAAAGAGACCACTCTTTCGGGTAACTGCCTGCAACCTCGTACACAAAGGACACGGACCGTATATAACACGATAAGTCACAATATACGCCCTTAAGTCCGCAGGAGCACACTCACGCTTTCAGATGTTAAGTGTAAAAATGACATCCCCCCGTGTCTAAGTGCTCTATTTGTTTAATTGGCGGAACGTAGGAGGTGCAAGCGCGAGAAAAGAGGGGGGAAAAACATGGGTGGACAGAAAGTGCAGATGGGGGGGCAATAAGCAGCCAACTGTGACATTTCGTTCTGGCACTGCTGGGGTCGCAGGTAGGTCTCAGCCTGCCGCCTGTCTTTCTGCTGTTTTGTTCCTGCCGTCTCGCCCTTTCTGTTGCTCCCTCCCTCGCTCTCTTAATAACTACTGCCGCTCCCTGATCCTGTAACTCAGTTCAGTCTGAATGCATGGAAGACCTCTCCATCCTTCCCTTGAGAGATGAGTATATACATGTAATAAATTCATCTCCCATATCACTTAGCGTATACAATATTAGCCTGTGGTGAGCCTGAAGGCTGGATCTCAGGAATCCCAAGGCAGATGGCGGGGGACATATACTGGATGGGGTGCCAGTCCGTCTCAGGGCATAAACTCAGGTTATCAATTTAGAGAACCCAATTCGGCGAGCTTCGTGATTTTAGTCAAGCTCTCACGTTGTTTACGACCAGGAAGGAAAACTTAAGGTCTCTATTAAAAATCTTTGGTCACATTAGGCTATTTTTTAATTGCGTACCAAATACGGCATATGTTAAAAAGAAATAATAAGGCGTTATAACTTTAAAATCAATGCTAACGCGTTACTGTTAGTGGCCCAATAAAAAAAAAAATGCTTTACAGCGTTTAAAATTTGTACCACGTTTATTTCAGGAAATAGTTGAATATGCAGTTTATATGGTAATTATTAATATTCTTATTAATTAGGTAGCATGAGGTGAATGGCTTAATAAGTGTAAAAAGGCGGGTCGTGAAACTCATTTCCTTTTACTTGAAACGAGGTTACTGAGTAAAGAAATAAGCGAATAATCTCCCAGTTATTTAATTAAACGGGTTTATTCGATTGATCTCCTTTCATCATAGAAATATGTGGTAAAAAATACATAAACATATAGACATCCAGCAGCAAAAACTTAATATGAAACTGCTTAAAACATATGTTTTTATCAGCACATATCATTATAATATGCCAGACGATTTTTTTTTTTTTTAATAAAAATTGTGTTTATTCCTGTGGATACATACTGCATACTGTATATACATATGCGATTAATTGCCAGTGTAATTAGTATAGGTATATTAATGACATAGTTCAATAGCATTTTCATTGTTTTTCCAATGCAAAACGGCATTATGCTAATGCCTGCCTTTTAAAGACAGAAGCATACTATATTCGCTTTGAGAATCTTACACTTCATTATACTGCCCAATTTGTTACTCAGGTTTGACACAGGACTAAAGATGCTTTTGCCACGGGACAAACCAACCAGTAAGTTAGAGATGTAAAGGAGACGTTATTGTATGATATTTACTGTGCCGGTGAGTGAGATATTATAAAACATTTTATGGTGGCTAAGTTTTAACTGTTGTAATCTGGTTTGCTGCATATAAGAGTGGGGAAATGCCTGAGTTGTTCTTGATTGCCTCTAGTGTCGACCTTCAAATTGGACAACACTGGTGCGTCTTTGGATGGAACAGGAAGAACATGGGATGGATGTAAATACCGAAATTAGGGAGTGGGAATAAGAGTTGGAAGACGGAGCAGATGAGGTTAATCAGCAGTAGGGAGTTGTGAGGGAGTTTCACAAAAGTGTTCTCAGGACAGAATGAAAAATGATTGGTTCAGAAAAATTACCAATCAGATTGTAAAGGAGGTGGGACCAAGACATCTCTCTGAACCAGTCATTTTCTGTTACGCCTTCAGCACATTTTTTGTGTAAGTAAAGTTTCCATGACAGTTTTTGTCATTGGCTATGGACTTGAAAGGGATGAGGGCAGCTATGGGTAAATAAGCAATGGTAATTGGTCAGAGCTGAACCAGGACATTCTTCAAAGCTTCTTTGGTGTGTTCTTTTAATTATCACCCGGGCCCGTTTTGTATAGGACGGTGATGAGCACGTTATCGTCAGAATGAAGAGGACAGATCCCCAAAAGGTAGTGGCCATGCTTTGTACTGTTTGATTTTGAAATAGGTTAGAATTGCTAAAACCACTGTCAGAATACAGACCTGGACAGAAAACACCAATCGCTTCAGAGACCTCTTCAGCTTCAGGTACGAGACAGTAGTGATAGCCAAATAAAGCTTCATGAACCATTTGTTGTATTTTCTGACCCCACTAGGTGGTGCTCTTGGTTTGCTTCTGGGCGTTCTTTCAGTCTTTTTTTTTAACATAGAGCACCACCTAGTGGTGTCAGGAAGTACAGCAAATGGTTCATGCAGCTTCATTTGGCTATCACTAAAAGACAGACCAACTAGCAACTACATAGCGCTCCACGCACATTCTGGTCGCTAGCGGGTGGCAGCCTACGAAGTTCAAAATGAAGAACACTCTCACTGATAGAGGCGACTTTTTCAGTAAAGTCGTGGAAGCCAGAGCAGATGTCAGGGGTCAGTGGAGCACTGCAGAGGACATGCACGAGTGAAGCCCAGGCTCTGGGAGGAAGATGTTGCCATGCCAAAAAAAAAAGGACATGGCTGGATGACAGAACAGGTCGGAAGGATGAAAATCTTAAGGAGCTGTCGCAATTTTCCTTGCTATCTGCATTTCGAGCCTAAGCGCGGCCCACTCCTTTAGCAAATCTGGCACTTTTCGTGAGCTCCTTTTTCATTCCCGTGGCTCATTTCTGCTTTGTCTTTCCATTAAGCTGTGATGTTCACACTTGTACGCTGTCTTCTGCCAGATTCCTGTTCGAATTGCCCATGCGTAGCGTGACACCGTCCCTCTTTGTATTGACATCAGTTCCCTACATGAAGATTGTTACAATTGTTTCATGCACCATTTCAGTCAGTGTCCTGGCCAGTTACTGGGTGAATGCAGAATTATGTCAGAGTGAGAACCAGTGTGCGTGCAAATGGGAAATATTAAGGTATTTGAATGAATGACCGGGGATTATCATTGGTGCCTTTCAGGGTGGTTTGAGTACCTCAGAAACTAAGGGGGTTTTTAGAATTCAACAGCGTCTATAGGTCCACCAACAGCAGCTGGTGAGGAGCGACTCATGTAGGCAATGAGAGGTCAAAGAGGAGCTTATTGATTTAACTGGATCAGGCTGACAGGTAGGTAACAATGCCGACCCTTGCCAGCACTGTACAGTAAGAGGTCTTGCTTCCGGCACCACTGGACCAAGGAACTGCCGGATAGTCGAATTTTCTGGATAGTTAAATGTTATACTTGGAAAAACACTGAATTCTAACACCTTTCTCAAACTTACTTGAATGCTTTCGTACGCACACTATACATTCATTAATGATATACGGCTTAGACCAATGGTGGTGATTGACAGTCAATCGTGCTCCTTCCCGATCCCCTCTAACTCCCCACTCTCAATCAAAATATACTACAGAGGATCCCCCCCCGGCTGTGGCGATTCAGTAGTTCCCATTGTAAAAAACAGTTGGAGAACACTAGCTTACACTGATGATCCCTCTAGAGTCAGTCATCAAAAATGGTATATTTGGTGTAATGCTAATGTTCTTTGGCAACTGGGGGCTAATTCCATTCCAGGTTACGCCTGCATGATTTGGTCCGATTTGCTTTGCCTAATTTCATGAAGGCTGATCTAATTTTGGTCGAAAAAGAAGCAAGACCCGACAGGAGACACCTCTTGACCCGGGATTAAGTGAATTAAACACATGTGTCGGTTGGTTATTGTTATGCTTTGGCAGGGCAACCACAGGCTGCGTCAGAGAGTGTGTCAGGCACGGGGGACTCGGGGGGGGGGGCTGTTTCAGCTTTGCACTTATTTAACCCTGACCCCTAAGGGCCCACAAAACCCATTAATCACATGTGCCAGGATTTATTCTTGTCGACTTATTTCTCCTTTTTTTTTTGCATGCACAGAGATTAGGCAGTCATGGGATCGATACCATCAGGGTAAATCAATTGATAGCGCGGCATGCGCACTCACACACACCCATTAGCTCTCTCCCTGCCCCCCCTCCCCACTTCCCCCCCAGCTGCCTTCTTGTTTTTCGTGGTCACTCTGCAGCCCCCCTCATTTTGGCCCCATTCCCACCATCTTCCCATGGAGTGTCTGTCACTCCACCTCACGGTTTCTCTTTCTCCACTCTACCGTCCAGCCGTCCTCTTTTGATTTTCAATTTCCTCTTTATTCACATCTTCCATCCCCCCTACCCCCCCCCCCCACTTAACCCTCTGTATGTTCCAGCCAGCGTTATGAAATTATGTCCTGCAATTCCATGTTTTCAGTAATTGTGGCATTATCTATAACAGCATTTTTCCCTCCACATCTACATCATGCAGTACTACTGTGTCTGCTCTCAGTAGGCTCTGAGCTTCTCCTTCTCTATATTCTCTCAAGCTCTCTTCAGCAGACAATATTAGATCCTCAATGTCCAACAATCAAGCCAGGCCCAAGACATAAATGAACTGAGCACCTCCACAGCCACCAGGGGGCGCCCCATCTGTCTCGCCTGTCAGAATGGGAAGATAGATGACAAACGACAACTAGGTTAATCAAATTTTGCTTAGGACCCCGAAAAGGGATGGACCGGCCCTGCCAACAATTCATCCCTCTCAGTAATCAGATACCAGGCCGGTCTACATCCAAATGCCGGTCGCAGCTGTAGTAACCTTTCTATGGTTTTGGATCCCTAATTAAACGGGGCTTTTATTTTTCTTTCTGGTTCACATTCCCCAGTTATTTTCTCACTGGCTATTTTTTTTTTTTACTTTCATCTGTAAATATGGCATTAAAAATGAAAGCTTCTGAATCTGCAGGCTGAAGATTCCAAGCAGGATCTGACTCACAGATGACCTTTGCAGACCCCCCTGTCATACACATGGCCGCCAGGGGTCCTTCACAAATCACATATTATTACTTGCACATCCTCGCTGCCTACACATGAAAATCAGACGGCCAGATAAGTACTTCAGCTAAATACGGACATGCCGCAGAATGCGCGTCTTTTCCCATTACACAACATTTGCGAACAGTGCAAACATACAGACATGCGCTCAGAAAACGGCCACGCATTAGGATGTGTGACCGCAAAGATAGGTGTAGTTGCCATCAAAAAACAGCAGGGGTGCTGTTTCCCTCGGGTAACACGGGAACCAGATCAAAATCCAGGGCTTATGGTGATCCAACTTATTTTCAGTATACGCTGTGCAATACCAATCTTACCCTATACCTTAATTCTGCCCCTCTCGCTTACATCCTTCCTGCTCAACGCCGCACCTTTGCTGCTCACACGTACGAGCCAGTCATCAAGGCAGTATGACAGACACGAGGCACGTGGCAGGTGCAACGCAAGGTCATCTCAGGTCCGGCAGAACTTGCGAAAAGGTGAATAGTCACGAGCAGCAACGATGACAAACAGCGCCAGATGGAAGCATGAAACGCAGCGGCTGCCTCATTACTCCTTCGATTCCATTTCCGTGCTTAGTTCATTCCGCGAGGTATTGCTGTCTGATTTGGGCTCGGCTGGGTGCGGAAGGTCAGGTGGTCAGGCACACAGCTGAAATGAGACGACAAAGAAGTTTGAAATACACCTTTTCATCCCACTGGCTATGCGCAACTTTTGATATATATAAATTATATCAGTGTATTTGTATGCACATCCGTATCATATATTAACGTTTTTGAGTGCTTTTTTTTTAAATACCAGAAACCGTCTTCGTGTTCTATTTATGCCAGCGGTATCACTGCCATCTTCTGGCCGCCGTTAGTAACTTCCGCAACCTTAAACGAGGTGTGCTCTACGTGGGTTGAGAAACCTTCTCCTGTTGAGGGTCGCGGTTAGAGCAGGTTTTTAGGTTAACTTTGCTATCCATAGTGATACAGCGGGAGCGTCAGGTGAGAATAGACCCTGTCCTAAAAATGGATTCACTACATTTATGAATAAATCTATGAGATGCGGTAAAGCAAAAATCAGCACCTCACGCGGCCTTTGATACACCCGAGATCCCCAACTTTACAATAAGGACAATTTTCTTTTGTATATAAATCTAATAAATTCAATCTGAAAAAATACTTCTCACTGGGAAACGTCTTTTCAATGTTTTTCAGTGGCAGTGATTTTTTTTTCTTTTTTGTTGCAATAGTACTACCTTGCGAAAATTTAAAGCATAGTCATATTAAGTCCATGGGGTCCCAGTGTGATTGTTAAATTATTATTTTGTAAATTAGGCCTACAAATTGCACATTGGTAATTATTTGATTACGCAGTTTGTTGATTATGTAACGTGCTGATTTAATTGAATTAGTAATGGCTTCCGCTGTCTGTCATTTTTAGCGATTTATTAAGATCGTCGTGGTGATTGTCGTGTCCGAGTAAACGGACCATTCATGGGGACATTGATAAAGCACCAAAGAGTGACTGGATCGGAAGGAGCCAGATGGGGAAAACGGACACGGACGCCTACAATAATTATCCGTTTCATCCTTCAATATGGTGCCGCTCAGCCGGATTGTTACCTATATAGGCCCATGCAGTAGCCGCTGGTTGTGGGGGTTTAAGTCTCGAGAGGATCCCTGATGAGCAAGCGATTGAATTGCTAAGTAAAGCATCCAGTTGTACATAAATTAAAATTGCATGCAGCGTAGAACATCTTTGGATTAAAAATGTTCGGAACTTATACATTTTTTAGAAATTATTTTAGTGAAAAACGCAATGAACAGTAGTGAAGCATATAATTAGAATAACCGTTAATAATTCTTACAGCGCATTATTAACTGGCTGTTATTAATCTCATTGATTATAACATAAAGTTTTTTCTATGTGACATGTTTACTGATCCTCATTTATAGTTTTTTTTTATTATTGTGCTCATTTAGAGGCAATAAACCAATGATTTCCTAATAGCATTTGGTTTTCAGATAAAAAGCACAGGTGTACCGCTGATCCTCTGAAGTCAACACGACGAGTGCCGGAGTGCCAAAAGTGTATTCCAACGCGCGTGGCATCGCTCCGTTATTCCCGCTAATTTTTCCCAGAATTGCTTGCTTGCTATTAGAGAAGAAGAAAAAACGCAGCCAAAGCCAAAATTTAAGGGCAGGGCTGTACAATTGCCTCTTCATGAAGTCTGGTGCGCCTGCAGGATTCTTTTACAGCGGAGGGGCGTGTGTACTTCATTTTGCAAAAAGGGGCTGAAGGTTTGCTTTTGCCAACATAAAAGTGCCGCCGACTTTTTCAGATTACCTGAAGTGGTTGTCGTTTTGTTTTTATGTTTTTGAGTCAAACAATGACATTCTCTATGAAGTGCAACTGACTCCTTGATTTAAAAAAAAAAGTTGGCACTGAAGCTTACTTCAATGTGACCCACAGAGACAGGACTTGAATAGCGACTAGCTGCCCTTTTTGCCCTCCGTCTGACTCTATTGGGGCAAAAAGCTCTTTAAATGTTGTGGTGTCCGTCATTCTCTAGATAGGAGCAGTCGTTGCTCGCTCTAAAGCACATTCACAGTTTCTGAAGGTCAGGAATATCCTTTTGGAAACTTTCTGTGGAGCTGTGTCACAATTAGGTCAGCTAGTCACCTGACCTATTTTTCCGGCAGTGGAGGAGAACCTGTCCACGGTTTCTGATTTCTCAGACTGATTGCTCCTGATTGCTTCTGTGCTCAATACCCTTTCTTCCCAATAACGCTCTGGTCTGACGCGCTCGTAGAGAACAACAGCGGCCGATTCCGCCGATAATGGGACCATTCTGCTTGATTGGGGGAACAGATCCCCCCCCATTAAACCACCTGCTGATCCCTGGCTACATTTTTCAACCCCAGCGAGGCGACCGAGGCCTCGTTAGGTGTCAAGCGCCAGGAGCCTTTGAAAGCCATGGGGACTCCGTCTCCGTGGCGATGCCTCGCCAAGGACATGCGAACTTTTGGGTCACACGTGTCAAGTTCCACTGCTTCTGTGACCCCTGGGTAGGGGGAGGGGGAGGGGGCTGCCGGTTTTCGGCATTTTCATTTAATCTGTACCCAAAGAGGGAGTCCGCTTTCCCATTGTTGAATCCAGTGACTTTGACCTCTGGTAAAAAGCAATAGCTTGTGCTCCAAAAGCTCTCTGTTAGGGCGACCGGCCAGAATGCGCACAAACAAATTTACTGGTAGTTTATTATGTTGGTGATGCGTGGTGTAACTGTGCAGCCGTAAAACTGTCGGCAATAAAAAACAGTAAACAAGAACATTATGCCGCTCGGTAAACAGCATAAAAATGACTTATTTTACAGCAAGCGGGCCTCTGCGGGCATTAGCATCATTCACTGCTTTTAACTGCGTTTTAACAGTAGATTGGATTTGTTGAACATCTCTGGACAGCACAAATCTCTTTATTATGATGAACATCCAGATTGAAACACAGATAAAGCTTGTGGTGTGATGCTACGTGAAAGGTATGCTAGAGAGAAATGAGGCTTATAGGTTTGGGCTTATAGGTTTGGCTCTGAGTAGGAGGTGGGAAATTAAAAGAGGAATTTGTAGAAAGAATAACAGGCGTCCCAAATTTTTTATTAGCACGTTTAGCATTAGCCATTTTTTATTAGCATGTTTAGCGTTCGCTATTTTTTATTAGCATGTTTAGCATACGCTATTTTTTTTTATTAGCATGTTTAGCATTCGCTATTTTTTTTATTAGCATGTTTAGCATTCGCTATTTTTTTATTAGCATGTTTAGCATTCGCTATTTTTTATTAGCATGTTTAGCATTTCGCAATTTTTTTTATTAGCATGTTTAGCATTTGTTATGGCCCAGAGAGTGCTAAGTGGCACGCAATCGCTCACACACTGGTGCCTTTCTACAGCTGGATTTTTTACTGAGGCAATTATGCGTGAGTACCCTGGGTAAGATTACGACAGTCACAACCCATCTGTGACTTCAGCCGGTCGGCCACAAATCTGAGGCTCTAATAAAGGCATCGCTGATTGTTTCACGTGAAGCTTATGGTCAAGCATGCTTGAGAAAGGAATAGTTTTAATTTGGGTCTTTTACGAGAAGCCTCACCAACGAATATATCCAATGTGTGAGACCTGTGCAGACCTCCGTGGCAGGGTCCTGGACTTTGTGGTCTTCTCCAAAAAAGGAGGGATTATCCCCATGATGCAGTCCACTTCTGTATAGTATATCGTTACTAATAAGAAAATTGAGTATACTGAGTACATTTAGTATATTGAGTATGTACTGTACCTTGTAAAAGTCTTAGGCAGACAAAGAAAGTGATGTTTGAATGATAATGTTGGTGTAAAACTATGATTTTTTTTGTCCATCAAAGAGTGTCAGTCATTTCAAACCTTCTAAAGTCACCCCAGTATTTCAGCAACTTCCCATTACACCCTTGTATTTTTTTGAGTTGACCACAAGCGCACCTTGAATGGCTAGTCGATACCTCATTGAGTTATTCGACTAATTAAGTTAATTAATTAAGTGAGCTACTGGTGAGATTTAACACGCACATGGAATGGCTGGGGTGCCCCTGAGGAGAGGTTTGGGAACTGAAGCCATCCAGCGAGATATCGGTAACTTTTTGGTGAATGGCAAAAATTCCTGTTTGTTTTTGCTGTGTTACTCTTAATATGCATAGTTCTAATGTTAAATTGTGTTTTTTTTTTGTCTGAATAATTATGCACTCACTGCCCAGAAAAATAGCTTTAAACCTTTCAAACACTTAAAGCACCCCATGTACATTATAGACACCTTCATAATGCATTATAATGCATTCATAAAGTATTATACATGCAGCTATAACTATTTATAAAAAGACATAACACATTATACCCATGCTTATTATGTAGTAAGAATGCTCTACAAAGCTTGCATCTATAATGCACTAGAAATACCTCCATAATGGATTATGGTGAATTATGAAGGTATATATAATGCATTATAATGACTACTTTAAGTACAGAATTACCAACATTTCCTTTGATTGCCTAAGACTATTGCACAGTGCTGTATGTGTGTGTGTATTTATGTGTGTGTGTCTGTGTGTGTGTGTTTGTCATAAACATATGGGGTGCAGTCCTGGCTTCTGCCCTATGACCTGGTATGGGTTAAGCGTTAACCAGGAAAAGATTAACAATTGATGTTAAAAATACCTTATTTTGGCTTAATTAAGATGTTTTTACTTGGCGCGAAAGCAATCGCGTAGCAGCGGATGGAAAGGGTGACATTGTAATAGTTTCTCACATCTTCTACATCCCCGTCCGGGCTTGTTAGAGCGTGCCGTGACGTCCCCTACATGTGTGCGAAAACTTAGAACAAGAGAGTGCCGATTAAGGCTTGCAGTGAGAATGAGAGGAGGGATCGCAGCTCGAAAATGTGAACTCACATTCTGTAGGTGACACCCCTCCCCCCCCAAACACACGCAACCTCTGTCTGTCTTCTGATCTGAGGGAAATTGCAATTTTATTTATGTAGCAGATGGTTTTTAATAAAAACCTGGGCGAGACACTCCCTAGGGGGGTGGGGTTAAGGGTCTCGCCAAGGGACTCGATGGCAAAATCACTCTGCTGACCCTGGGATTTGAACCAGCAACCTTCCAATCATAGACACAGTGTCTTAACCCACTAAGTTGCACACTGTCCATTGTAGTCTTGTAGTCGACAGTGGTCTAGACCATCCACTTCCCACACCTTAGCCAAACATTTGGCGCTATGTACGCTTTCCAAGCCAAGGCCCAGTCATGCATTAATATGGTAACCACAGCTAACATGAGAGCACACTGGTACAACATTAACAGAAGCTCCTATTTCCCCTTCATTAGCTTATATGGGTCATTATCTTTGTTTTCCCACTTAATGTTTTTACGTCATTCTTTGTTCTTTTGTTCTCTGAGTCAGCAAATGTCTTGTGTCCTACAAGCAAAATAAGAATGAGGCTCTCTCTCAATAGACCGCTATTACTGCACTGGAATTGTCCATTGACCACTGACTGAGCCGTTATTTCCGATGAATAAATAATGAATGTATTATTTGCCTTATTAATCATGGATGGTATTTCTGGACCTGTTTCAGTTTCCCCATAACACTCCCCGAAGAGGAAGAACGTCTGCGCTGTAGTGCTGTTCCATAGATTTTTATGGAAATGGATAACTGTTCGTGGACTCGGTCTTTGCAAACTTTGCATCTTGCACTTTACATTACCGTGCATTATTCATCACGGCGGCGGAAATGAGCGGACTTGCACGAGTCCCCGTTCGACATAGAGCTTATTTATCGACCTTTCCTGTAGCCGGGCAGCTTAAGTACGGCGTATGGCGGAAGCACTTCGAACCGACAACTTCGTAGCGGCCCTATACTGCTACTGCAAAAAAAAAAAAGAGCAACCTGGAGATTTATCCCGATGTAGCAAGGAACTGCTTCACGTCCAGCTGTGTTTGGGGAGGTATAAATACCAGCCGCCGCAAGCCCACGATAATAATTCACAGGGTGTCCCAAAAGATACGTGTTTTTAGAAAGAAAACACTCTGATTTATCAGGACACCAGACGGAGAGAATTATTATATAAGTGCAGCTATATTCGGGCCAGTTTGTCTAATATGCCTAATCATGTGAAGAGTAATTAGTGTGCTACGTGTACTTGCCCATTAAAATGCATATTGTAATATATTTTACATCACATGATGTTTCAAATACTGTTGATAATAGATCGCTTTTATTATTATGCTATTGCTTGAAGGATGTTTTGACACTAAAACTGAATTTCCACTTTACCTTGGCCTATATTGTCTTTGCATCTACCCATCTGTTTCCAATTACCTATCCAATTAGGATCGCGAAGATGCACAACCCATACGGAGAAATTGCCGGCAGCCGAATTTAATCAATTCGTGTGTTTTTTTCCAGTGATGCAGTCTCTAGACTATTCCCTGAGCTTTTCCTTACAAGTGTGGTGTGTGTTTTACGAATCGGATTCTTTATAAATGTTTGAAGATCAGCTGTTGGGACGGAAAAATGGTTCTGAATTTTCTGTGAGCAGTGCGGCGGATATTGTGGCTGAGGAGAGTTTATACAGACGGATTTAGCGAGGCTTGGTGCGGCGCGTCTCCGCTTTCTGAGTCGCCATGATTTATTCATGCATTTATTTCATTATTAGGCAGCCACCCATGATGCGAAATGCTTGTAGCTAATGGCCGTCAGAAAAAAAGTTAAACTTTAAGCCAAGCAGACGCTAAACGATCCCTAAAAAGCATCCCGCGGGAATTCGTAAAGGTTACAAATCAGATTAATCAGAAACATAAGAAGGGATAAATCACATTACAGTTGCCGTCCATTCAATGTAGTCCCACATTTGACAATCGGTCAGCCCTAGGGAATGTATTCATTTACTGAAAAACGCTCCACAATTTCGATATGAATAGATGAGTCGACGAGGAGAACATTCAGAGTCAGCTTTTCCTAGGAAGGTCATTCTGCCACTTTATTATTTAAAAAAACGATAAGACAGAATATAGGTATGTGAACATTTGGTATACAGTCCAGAAAGTTATTTCAGATAGAATCCTCATATCTCGGATGCGATGTAACTAGTATCCTTAGATACCAGATTAGACACGATCGCTACAGGTTAAACTAAATCTGATTATGGCTGCATCTGAGCCCCTTGTCTATGGGGTGGTTTATAATACTCTAAATTGTTTGATTTCCCACAATGCATCACATTATTTGTCTCTAAAGTGGGGGAAGGTAACGGACGCAGGGAAGCTGTGTGTTTATTGTGTTCCAACAATGCTGTTGGCTGTGCACATATTTTCTTACATCTTACACTTTCCTGCCATTAGAAATAGAAAGACGAGGATGACGTGTCATGTAAAATAAGTGTAATAAATGTATCATGTATATGTGTACGGCGGAGCGTTGACAAACACCTTCTGCGTGCGTCACCTTATAAACAAAGCGTCGTCATTCACTCAGTGAGCTGACGATGGCTCACTCATGATTATCATCATTATCATTCAGTTCATTACTGTTTATTAACAGTGCCCGTTGGAGGCTAGCTTACAATTCCATGAAAACTTTTCCAGTCACGGTGCCAGAAATAATGTGTTATAATTTCTAACTCAACCTGATTTCTGTGGGCAGAAAGAAAATGATTGGTTATCTCCCTGAACCAATCAGGTTGTAGAGGAGGTGGATCCAAGCGCTAGAGAAGGTAGGACCAAGACATCTGATTGGTTGGTCCCACCTCATCCAGTAGCTTGGAAAACTCCCATGAACCCTGATGTCATGTTTGACTCGTGTTCCTTTCTGACAGATTAGAGGACTGTTTCATTAAGCCACTTTTGTCTGGGACCAAGCATCTTCGGTCAATTAATTTGTATTATACATTAAATATATAATCTGTGCTAAAGACAATGCATCTAGAGCTACCTGGCACTTTGATTTGGGTGAAGCATCATGCTAAATCATTCGCTTTTTTGCAGCGTGTTTTTTTTTGGTTGGTTAAATGTTT
This sequence comes from Paramormyrops kingsleyae, assembly GCF_048594095.1. Classification (NCBI taxonomy): domain Eukaryota; kingdom Metazoa; phylum Chordata; class Actinopteri; order Osteoglossiformes; family Mormyridae; genus Paramormyrops; species Paramormyrops kingsleyae. The sequence continues at coordinate 7,504,092 of NC_132820.1, forward strand.
GTAGTAAGTTTGACTCATGGAAATTCTTTAACTGAATCTTGCTGATGTCAGGAGTTACTTGGCACTCTGGCGAGACTATCTTTCTATATAGCTGACCGACCAATATAGCCTATCAAAGAGCGTCAAGAGAAAATACCATTTTACATTTGTTTGGAAATGTGATCCTAACATACCACCCCGTGTACTTCCCCAAAGTCTCGACATAAATTCTCAGTTTAAAAAAAAAAACGTAACTCTGGTATTTTGTACTAACTGTGAGTATATTCTCCTTTAGTCTGTAGGTGTAAGAATTGCTTATTTGGATGCAGCAGTGAACATGTAAGCACTTGTACATAAATAAAAATAAACCTTCTGTAAGAAAAATATAAATACTAAGTATTCATGTGAAAGGTGTTCTTTTTCTAAATTTATATGTTTTCAGCGTATTGCTTTTATGTTTACTTATCATAATGCGCATTCATTTAGTGAACAAGTTTGTGGATGATTAGGTGTCACCAGATGGGGAGCACAAAAACAAGATCCAATTCTCCAAGAATTTGGCCAAGACCCTGACTAAAATCTTCTAATCAGGCTGCTTGGAGAGATATGTGGCGCATGCGCACAGTCAGAATTGGCCCCGTCCACCCGCCTATTAGGGCTGTCACAGCTGCAGGTCGGCCTGTGTCATATTGCAGCTCTCCGTCTCATCATTGTCTGTGTTCTTCCATGTGAAACTTCAATTACAAAGTTCACCGATAACAAATAAATATAAATTAATATTGTGCAAGCTACGCATCTGGTGAGGTGTAAATGCGTTGGACTGTATTGGATTTCAGACGTGTTCCGATTTAATAAACGATTACGTTCGATGCACTTACTTGAAGAAACCAAAAAACTTGATTAAATAATCCTCAAAACAAGTTGGCAAAAAAAAAAATCACTGACTCATTCGTGGTTTGAACATTTTTTCTAAGCAAGACACCAAATTTTGCATCTGCGTTTGTTCACTTAGCGGACACTCGACGTGCGTGGCCAGTGCGGGGGAAAAACACAGTGCGGTTACGCCATCAGCTGGCAGAAGTGCAAGAACACTGACGGTGCTCATGTTAAGTAATGCGGCCCCGGTACACGCTGGGGCCAGCATCCAAGCGCAAAAAAACAACCGAGCACGAAAATGTCAAGCTAGTTTGCGTTGGAGTCAGGGAATTTATTCGGACTACGCTGAACCTTGATCCGTGACAAAGCGAGTGAGAGAGTTTAGGAGGCAGGAAGGTGATAGAAAGCCAGAATGACGGTGACAGGAGATGTAAAATATGCAGGTCTTGTTGATTCGGGTAATCTTTAATGAGTTTTACAATGTCCTGCCAATAATGAGCTCCTCAGACTTCTGCATGGGTCTTAGACTTGGACTAGAAGCTTTGCGGTGAGTGTCATGAGATAGACAGAACATTCAGGTGTCCTGCAGAGGGAATGTACACATTGCGATAAATGTGTTAGGTGGTGGGAGAGAGCAGCCGGTTCGCTTACAAAGTGTGAGTCTATATGGTGTCACCTCTGTTGCAAGCCAGGGAGGGGGTGAGCTTCTGTTGTTAGCGAATGCAGCGTGCATTTCAATCAACGGCACAGACGCGTCGCTTCAGACTCTTCAGAGCTGGACTGCTTTGGTGTTAGTTGAGATAAGTTGTGACCCGGTGAATGTGGAGGCGTGAGCACGACACGCCCGCTGTCCTCCCGTCTGCATGGATGCATACCAAATTGAAAAAATGTGTGGAGCGCCGACTCCTAGTGGTAACAGCGCCATCTGCAGGTCAATCTCATCACTGCGCCAACATCGCTTTACTTTCCCCATTTCACATAATGACTCCCCTGCTGGGTGTTTTAATTATAGAAAAAATAATGCCACCTAGTTATATATCGTACAGCTCTTAAAACAAACCGACACAAATTGTGTGTAAGCTGTGGTGGCCTAAGTCTTGAAGTATCTTGTGTTGTCCATGCAGTACCAACACTGGCATCGTGGGATCGTCAAAAACATTCAAAACCTCTAGTCATGGAATAGCTTCACACATAGTTGGTGACTGTTGTGGCTGCCTTCCGCTGAAATCGTTGACAGTATGTGTAAATGTGACAGATGTCGAACCACACCGAAACCTACGAACGACATCAGGTGCTTTGGAAACACTGCAGCTGATTTTTGTCATAAAAGGGACCAGATATTTTATCACTGGGCCTGAGCAAATTGAATCTGGGATTTCCTCCGGCCTCACTCCCCGGAGAGGAGTGTGCAGCGAAGCCTCGCGTTGTATGTCTGATCGATTTACAGAAACGCGAAGCGGAGACGGTCTCCCTGGCGACGCAAGCGTCACCAGCCGCTCTGTCCGCGCTGCCCGCTTCATCGGAAAACACTGAGGCAGCCGCTTACAGAGCTGTATGAAACGTATATATGTTTGTGTTTGTTTACCTTTCCTATAAAATAAGACAGAATATACAGTTAACACAGATTTTAATACATTTGTATATGCATTTGTGTATTATTATTTTTTAGTAAAAATATCACATTTTCTATGTATTATATCTAAAACTTCACATAAAGTATCTTTGGCCTAAGGGATTAAAACAGGAAAGCGAATTACTTAATTTTTGGCGATTGCTGTCAGTGGGAATATCAGAATCGGGACTCTGAATGGGAAACTGATTTCTGGGTGAAATTTTGCTTTTTTTAAAAAAAAAAAAAATCCGTCTCCATTAGAAGGTAGATGATAATTTTCAGCATCTTTAAGCACAAAGGTCAAAGCTATTAGCTGCAAAAATTGGCCAATTCTGCTGTGTTATGTCTAGGATTGGTCTACCAAAGTATTCACACTATAAATGCATTCCGCTCGGTGCTATATCATCAAGGCCTTCTAGAATAACAGTCCTCTGCGTGCCAGTGTGTATCACCCGCCTGGGGAGTGTCTGTTTTCCTTTTGTTTATGAAAAAGGGGGACCCCTAGTGGTTGGGGAAAATATGTTAGAAGGCTGCCGGTCTTGATACGTTTTTGTACTTGATACGTGTTTATTTTTATTGTCAGATGGTCCCTTATGTTGTTATGGAATGATCACTCACGCGCCTCCCCCCAAACCTTCGTTGTTTTTGTTCCAGAATCACACAGGGTGCATCAGACAGCATATACATTCAAAGGCTTATCTCTTTCCCTTTACTTCTCAGCCAAATAGTTTTGCCTTCCAGACACCTGTAACACGCAATAAATGTATATTTTCTAAGGGAAAACTGTAATCCCTTGTTAGGAGAAAATTTACTCTTACCTTTCTGCTTATGTAGAGAAACAGGTGAGTTTATAACCAGCTTCGAATGTTTTTTTTTTTTAATCCACTTGCAAACCAAACCAGGTATATTAAAGTGATAATGGTGATTATCAGAACCATTTTTCTGACATGGCAGACATTTAGGCAGTGCTGCAGTTTCTGTCTGCAAATAACCACTTTTACATAGATTTATTAGTTTTTTTCCCCCCCTATCGGATATTTATCAGAACAAATGTGACCTCCGGTATCCCCTGGGAAATGAAATCTGCTGCAAGGGCACCGTCTCCTTCTTCGAGATAGATGCTCAGGAAGGATAAGGTGATTATTGTGACAACCGAGTGGCTTGACCTCGGGGAAACTGAAGCGGCGAGGAGAAAGGAAGCCTCGTTAACTGGTTTATAGCTGGCTCCACGAAAGGTCCAACAGACCATAGCTAAACTGTAGAGGTGGACTAAGAAAAATACCTGCTATTAAAGGAAACTGAGAGTCAACACTCCCTAAGTGTAAACATCACAGACATATCAAGCTTCAACACTCCCTAACTGTAAACATCACAGACATATCAAGCTTCAACACTCCCTAAGTGTAAACATCACAGACATATCAAGCTTTAACACTGTCTAAGTGTAAACATTGTAGACATAAAAAAGCCTTCATAAAAAAGTTCTTCTTTCTTTTTTTATGTAGAAATACTCTCAGAATCTGTATCTACTTGCTATCCTGTACTTCCTCCTTTATATCCTGAATAAGTGTAACTTCAAGGACTTTTATATAGTGAGTTACTTATTCTCCTGTGGTATATAGACATGCAAAATTTATGCTGTGCATCTGTGTATGTGTGTGTCGGTTATGTATATATTACATTGTGGGGACCAAAAGCCTCCACAATGTGATAAAAACCAGTTATTTTGACATGGTGGGGACCATTTTTTTGATCCACACAAGGGGAAATTCAATTTTTAAAAAATCTATGAATACAATCAAAAAAATGAAAAATGGCAAAATGTGTTTGTTTGTTTGTTTGTACTTGTGTGTCCAGAGAATGAATTGGCATCCTGCCCACAGAGCCTCCACCACTTTGATTAGATAAGTGGGTATGGAAGATCAATGGATGGACTTTCCAGGGCCATCGCATTGTTTGGTCCAGGTTGTTTCTTGGAACCCAGCTTGAGTTCTTGTTTTTGCTTTTTCCGCAGGAGAAACAGTCAAACGGAAGATTAAAGTGGGGCTCGGATCCGGCCCGTGCCCATCCTTATCTGGGAAGAGGAAACGGCAAATTGCTCATTGAATTTCGGCTGATTTCATTTATCTTTTTTGTTTGCTTATTAACTTCTTTCCAGCTCGTGCCACGAAAATAAGATAATGTCACAGCAATAGGCGGTGTCGCAGAACATGAAATTATGACCGATGAAAATCGAACGAATCAGTCCAGTTCCCTGGGGGGGGTTGTTTACGGAGTCACAATCAAATTTAATTTTCAGAACACTCGCTTTGCTTGTCTTACCAATTAGGTTCCACCTATCAATGGTGCTAAAAATGACATGGAAAAAAGTGGCTTCAAAAAAATCAACAGCTAGGAATGGTTCTTATGTTAAATAGACCTGTTTGTGCATCCCTGTCTGGCTATAATCTGGCAAAGTTAGAGGCCGAAATGGGGACATCAAGGAGAACCTCTTCTGGATCTCGTCGTCTTGTCATACTGCAGTGACGGTCACAGACAATCCTAGAGATCTACAGTTTGACAGTTGGTAAGGGCTTTGGATTACTGTGAAGTTTTATAAGAGGCCTTCATGTTTAATAACCAATAATAAAGGTAAAATATTAAACTGTTATGAAGTGAGTTACAGGAGATTAATAATTATGAGAACTGGTAACATGTTATGGTTTGCTTTAGGTCATTTTTGCCATATACTGTCAAACTTGTTCCTGTGTATTCGGGAGTTAAATTACCTGCCAGCTATGTTTCGTCCCAGTACACTTGAGACATGCAATAAATGCGTGACATCATACCTATAACTCTTACACGCTCCTACAATATTTACGTTGCTATGAGAAAAGCCGGACGTGTGCCTTTGGGGTCAATTTGACCCTGGGGTAGGTGCGTGGGACAAACTACCTCAACCCCATCAGATACTTCAAGGTGAGGGAGCCAAGAATTTGGAACCCAAACATGAAACCGCTTGACCCTGCCCAGGTGGTTCTGTGCAGCTGCCGGCTACAAATGGCACAAGTACATCTCGACGTAGATGTTGTCCTGGGTCATGACAGGGCGCCAAGGAAAAGGGGGCCGGCATATCAACCACATGTGCCTGCCCTTCACCCCCCCAAGGACCGGAGCACATGGGGCAAGTAGTAGACACCAGCTTCTCCCAGTTCTCTAAGTAGGGTGACCACCTGATCCATGTTAGCTTGGTCAGAGTAAACTACCATTTCAAACAAAAAGACCTGGATTCCACTTAAGCGCTGATTTCTCAGTCTCAGTCTGATTGGTCAGTCTCCTTTAATCATGCTTGTGTCACTGATGTGGAACAGCCGGATGAGTCTTTCAATCAAGGAAACAAACCAGTAAAAGCACAAGAAGAGCTGAACTTTTTAGCCGAACACAGGAGCCTTTCGGTTTTAAGGTAGTTTGTAAAACCTGAAGTAGCTCAAAGTGTCCTCTCTGACATGGATTAGGTGGTCACCCAATATCTGACCTGGGGCCTGTACTACGAAGCGGGGTTACTGGCTTATCGGGGAAACTTGTCGGATTTAAGGTAGCCTGAGCAAAATGTAAGTGAACGAATATGAAGTCAATTTAAACTGTGGAACCTTAAATCCGACAAGTTATCCCAATAAGCCAGTAACCCCGCTTCATAGTACAGGCCACTGATCTGAATCTGAATCTGACTCTGTCCACCGCCTGACAGCTTTCCAACATAGCAGCCCAAATTCCCAGGCTTTTTCTCCCACTATCACAAATACAGACCATATTCAGATGCATTTAACAAATCATTTAGCGATTTAATCAGTCCCTAAAAGCAGACGGGATTAAAAATTGTGATTACAGTAATCACCGCTCTCCTCTGTGATTTGTCGTTCTTGCCTCCCAGTGCCCATGGGGTAATTAGATAACGGGGGAACTTTCTGAACAAAGCGAGAGATTAGCGGACCGAGTCTGCAGCGTCTGCATGTATATTTTCGGCCACATCATGCGGACGTCGCACGTTCACCCCTGGATTTTGAAGTTACTGCAGGCATGGCAAGGATGAGGTACAATCTACTGTTTTTACCAGTCAGAAGTTCCGATGCATTTGAAGTTTGCGGGTCAACAGTCAACACAGTTAACGCTTCGAGTGAGTTGAAACACTTAAAGTCACCTAATGCCGTCAAATTAAAGGGGACGGCAGGCTTGGTCCTTGGAAACGGTAATCCCACAGAAACGGTCTGTCAGCAGCACAGCAGTCTGAGTAACATGGTAGGCCCGTTTCATATCGTAAATTAAATGCAAAAAGTATTTTGAGTGTAAACTTTAAAAACTAAAATATGAGCTAAACACCTGGATTATGGATTTTGCTCAGCAGGCCAGAAAATGAAGTGGACACTTGCATCAGCCTGGTAGGTCCCTGATGTTCGTAGACAGTTTAAAATGGTGGTAATAAACACCTCTGTCGAAAATGTCCTAAGTCAGGGGTGGCCAATCTTATCCGCAAAGGGCCGCTGTGTATGCGGGTTTTCGCTGCAACTCCCTATTTAGGCTACTAATTAGAGGACTGATTGGCTGAGGAGTCCTCACACCTGGGTTTGAACAGCTGACCTAAAGGTTATCCCAGAAACCTGCACACACACCGGCCTTTTGCGGATAAGATTGGCCACCCCTGTCCTAAGGTCTTCAGTGTGGAAATGGCTTCACAAAATATCTTTGAATAGGGAGCAGGAACTTATTTTGGAGGTAAAATGACACCTGTGGTTTTACTAGGAACACTGATTTTAATTACAGGATTGTTGACAGAATGTGGGACATACCATAATCACATTGTCCCATTTATGGGCCACTGAACATAGTTGACATCATTGTCCCACATTTCTTTCTCTGTGCGCTGAAAGGCGTCATTGACCTGAGTTCTTCGGTCACCTTGTCCCACAAAATCCTCTTTTATCGTATCACCTAACTAGTGGTTGATAGCACCTGCAACGGCGCCGAAAAAGATGGAAGTCCCTTTGCGGAGCGATCCATGATGGCCAAAAAAACCAATGTCCAGAATTCGTGGTTATTTAAACTAGCAAAATAGTCAGACCAACTAAACTGAGACAGGCTCAAGGTTCAAATATCATAGGTAATACTTTCAGATAGGCCTGGGCGGTATCTAATTTTTCGTTTGTCATGATGCTCAGACATTGAAGGCGTTTCTCAATACCAAGAACGCAAAGATTGTTACCCTGCCTCCCAAGAGCAAACCTGGGGTGCAGTGAGTCATAGGTTTGGTCTCATTTGGCGAGGATGCAACCAATGTATCCTTGATATTTGGGGGGGAGCAAGAACGACATCCAGGGATTTTTACAGTCCTCTGTACTTCTGTTCTTGAGTATTGGAGCTGGTTTTCAGCAATGGAAGGTGACATCAAACGGGTACACGAGAACACAAGTACGGTCAAGTGTGCATATTGAGATTCACCCCATATCACATATGGTATTTTGATAAGCAACGCAATTCTCGTATTTTGAGAGAGATCCACACAATGCATTTCGCGGTATGAAATATGCAGCAGTATACCATATTGTCTCAGAAACCTTTCAGAACTAATCACCATATCTCATAGTACCTCACAATGAACTGAAGGAAACATTAACTATTTACACAGCATATAATATAAAGGTGATTTCACTTCAATTAAGGTGATCAGGGCAAAGTAGTAGGTTGTATTGCAGATTCGGGCTGAATCTTTTCCTTTTCTGTCCCCCACATGTGATCTCAGCTGTAGGTCTTACCTCAAAAACGGTGTCGATGAGCTTGCCCAGAACACAGCTCTGGGAGAGAAAGGCATGTCGATCCTCACTGCCGGCAGCCAGAAGCATGAGGTAGCGGCCAATCTGCTCCATTTCCCTGCCTGCAGGTCTTGTATTTCATCAAGCTAGCAAAGCTCTTCAAACATCAGAAGTGGAATTTTAATGACGTTCTTTGCCGCACTGTCTGTGAACGTCAGTGTCTCTTACGTTATCGTGAGAAATAATCTTAAATTACCTGTTCGTACTAATTCTGCCCGTTCTGTCTGATGTGATCTGTCCACCTCTGTCTAGTTCAGATATTGCCTTTTAAGTTTTCCTGTTAAGCTGCTTAGACTGTTTTTTTCCCCTCTGCTAGGCCCATAACGAGTCCATTATATTTCTGTGCTGCTTGATTGATTTGCTTTGATATTGCTCAACTGGGATATTTTGCAGAAGATTCACTTTTTTTTACAGGCTGCATATCGCTCATCACTCATATTATCTGAAAATACAGAGGAAGACATACAGTATATGAATGTACCTATTAATAAATTACAAGCAAGCCCCAAGTTCCATCCTATCCTAAGATTTTATTTTGATAAATTTCTTCACGAATATTATGTCGACAGACTCTATGATTACGGAAGAGACTGTATGAAATATTGACCTACTTCCAGTGTTGGGGAAGTTACTCACAAAAACAATCCAGTACAGACAGTCCGGGTCCAGAAAGTACAAATCCAGACCAAGGTTTTGTTTTAGCCGACCATTTGAGTATGAAGCACGGATATTCAAATCACGGTCCTCAATGTCTGAGCACTGCTGATTCGCCAGGCTTCCTTAACCCATGAGCCAGGTGTGAAGCTTCTATGGCCGAACAGAATCAGTCATTATTAAACTAACTTCCTGAGAGAACTGAAAACTAGGCCTGGATTTGGGTTTGGGGTCCAGATTTTTAGAGCCCTGGTATAAAGAGTCACAGTCATAGAGTACTCAACTGGCTGGTTCAAACAAAATCTTGGTCTGGATTTGTACTTTCTGCTGTTCTACTTCAAGTACAGATAAGATAACAGATAAGTGACAATATTACCGGAGACTGTATGTATGGCTTCGTTTTAGCATCGTAACGCAAAACAAGTATACTGGTTCCTAACACGCTCATGGTGAGCAAAATCACAAGAATTAAGGACAAGTTCTTGCAGTTGTGAAACAGAGTCAACATGTCTTGTGTACATCTGCAAAACATGCGTGTAAAAGATACAGCTTGGTTTCTGTCATCACTTCACGGCTTACAAATACACGCTGTATACAAGTACTTCCGCCCTTTCGGGAAGCAAAAAGCGCTTTTAAGATATCGATCGATACGATAAAAATGTTCCAGGCTTCACTGACTTTTCTATGAACTACTGTAACATAACACAGAAAACAGAGTATTTTAATCTTCGCGGTATTTATATATTTACATTACCTTTACATTATTTATTTTGATTCAATTCTGAGAGAAAAAAAAATTGAGTTACAGTTCCCTCGGGTTGTTCAGACTTGAACCTGTACTTGAACCTGTTGGATTTCCTGGATTTTCTAGATGGTTCCCTATTATCTTTTTCAGTCTTCATGAATAAAACTATTTGCAGTCGAGTGATACCTATAACCACGGTTGTAACAGTGGCTAGATCTCTAAAATCGTACCACTTGCCGCTTCATATGAGTAAAAACTGTTAGTTATTTCAATTATGCATGGTTTACGTGATAATCGTGTAGAAAAGTGTTATGGTGCATTCAATTATTTAATCTTTCGTAAAATAATTAGTCTTTTTATATATGACGAATTTTCAATTAATCCAACTCATTTTGAGTTATTGGAAGGCTAAATACCATCATACTTTGATATCATTAGGGCCAGGATTAAGAAATCATAACCTAGGAATCGACTGTGATATAAACTGTGATATTTTAGGTGGCTGTAGATTTGTTCTTGTGCCACACGGGGGCGTTGCTCGCAAACCAAAGATCAGCGTCTGTTTCGAATGTTTAAAATGAAACGGGGGTATTCGATTTATTATAAAATGCAGGTGTTCGGGTTCTTTTTAAATAATATTAACAACATTGACACTTTCATTTTTAAAAGTTGACAGTTTAAGTACATGTAAATTTTATTATCAGATTTTGCATTTTCACAGAATCTTTGTGGTATTTATGTTCAATTAATCTATTGTATGAATGACTATGATACATAATGAATAAATAAAGGTCTGTATAGTAAGGTTAAAAGATTGCTGTTGAGTTGCAGATGCGCTGAATTTTGCAGATTGTATTTTATTGTGGCGTTATTCATTTAGTTAACATTTTCCAACGGAATTTTAGGCTTGGGTTTGTGTATAGATCGCAGGAAGCCATTGAAACGAGAGCAGATGCGGCTGTCACGGTGCTCTATTGTGTGTTTGAAAAAAAAAAGGGGGGGGGGAGGCTGTGCTGAGTCGTTAAATAATTATTCAACGGCGTCTCCTTCGGCATCATACTCCGCGCCTTTGGTTAGAGGAGTACACGCGCGCGCGCCTTATTGTCTTTTCAGGCTTGGCAATCTGACGCTGGCCAGTTGGTTGGGGACCTCCTTTGTACCGCCATCGCTCAAACCCTTGTACATTAATATGTACACACGCACAAAAAAAAACACAAGCCCCCGAGGAACAGTCTCGGTTACGGAGAAAAACATTCATCTGCATTTAAATTTGATGAATATAAATGCATAAATTTCCCCAGCAGAAAGCCAGTGAATTATGCTAATAAATGACCCAAGTTTGTTTTCAGAGGCACATTTATTTAATTTAATTTAATTTATTTAATTTTAATAATGCTCATTCAAATAAAGACTGACTTAAAATGATTGTATTTGAGAGAACGGGAATAGACGGATAATGAGATTAGTCAATCACATTGTATTTTAATGAATTTTAACATCTTGTTTGTGCCCTGAAAAAAAATGAATTGCCGAGTCCTTGCAAAGGCAAGTGTCCTTCTAAATGATTACTAGCTTTTTTGTGGGTTAAAATGCCCCATGTCGTTGGACCAGCAGGAAATGGAATGTGGTGAATTAACTTTGAGACTGAAGGCAGGAATGGGCCATAATATCCTCATTTACTGAGGGTGTTACATTGTCCTCTTGGGGCTGAAGGAACAAAACAAAGGGAGAGCTGGGGACTGTCGGCTTGCCGGCCCCCGGGGATTCCAGACCGACTCTTATGAATGAACCTTCTGGCCCAGCTGATGTGTCAGGGGCAGTTGGACGCCCGTCGATGGGTCTGCTGAGCCCCTGTCTCTGAAAATCCCTCTATGCCCCCCCGACCCCGCCCCCAATCCAAAGTCTCCTTGAAAGCATCTGTTTCTGGAGCCCCAACCCCCTATCTGCCCCAACAAGAAATTTACCCCATGCCGCCCAACCTCCATGGCCTGCTCACTGGAGGTAACCGAAAGGTCTCTTTTCTGCCCTGCTTTACATATGAATGTGTGTGGTGCTGCTGTCAACTTGCAGTTTACTTCAGAAATTATCTATCTATCCATCTATCTACATTGTCAGAAAAAAGAGTACCAATTTGTACCTTTGCTAGTCACTCGGGCTGTACCCTAAAGGGTCTGGCAATTGTACCCTAGCTGTAGGTAATTGTACCTTGTAGTATAATTTAACATACAGAAATGGACTCTGAGGAACATCCCCAAGGTACAAATTACATTAATGTACCATCAATGGTACAAAAATGTTCCTCATCCTGAAAGGTACATTTACACTTGAGGGTACAGCCCCAGTGACAAGTAAAGGTACAAACTGGTACTTTTTTTTATCTATCTATCTATCTATCTATCTATCTATCTATCTATCTATCTATCTAATCTATCTATCTATGTGAAATGCACCATGTCCACATGACAAATGCAAAGCTTGCTTTCCAGCCAAGGCATCCCATGATTGTATGTCTCGAAATGCGCTTTTTCACGCCCCGACGCTAACAGACAGTAACGTCGGCCGGTCTCTGCAGCCATGATTTGTTCTGCATGACACATTTCCCACAACATAATACCCAGACTGAATTATTGCAAACCTCCACCCACCCCACCCCACCCCCCAAGAGAGAAAAATGTTTGGAAAAAATTAGCAGTAGGATCATCTGTTGCTCTTGCAGTCAGATTCTGAGCAGAATAGCCCCCCCCCATACACCATTCTTCACTGCTCTCAACAGAGGGAAGCTCTACATTTAAACCCATATTAGAATAAATGGAGTATCTAGTGGCTTTTTCTTTTGGTCCCCGACTTTCATTAGGGGTCCAAGCACTAGTTTTCGCCTTGTACTTTTACCCTTTTCCCAAGAAACAAGTCCATCTGCATTTTCATTCATATTTGGCATTTCAGACGTCTTACACTCTGCCCTCATAAATGGTCACAGTCACTGGCGATAACTCGTTTCGCCTTTGTTGAGCCACCAGACTACCAGTCTCACCTTCGCACCGAAACCCAGTCAAGGTTAAACCCCCCACCCCCCAGCTGGTCACTGCCGGCCTGCCGACAGTTGGAGGAGCGACCCAGACGGATAGCAGCTGACCCCAAGGGTCAGGCCTTTTCGCCGTAGCAGGCCGACATTTCCTCAGAAGGCGTGCATTGCGCTTAAACAGCCTCATGTTGTCAGAGAGTTTGCGCGCGTGGAGACGCAGTGCTGGGTGATGTCTTTGTCTGGGATGATGTAACACGCTGTCAGCCCTTTGTTTATTAAAATTTCCTTTTTCTCTCCCCATTTACCCTGCCCTCAATTTTAAAGTGCAAGGCCTTATGAGTCTGTACAATATGGCAACAGACTAACTATCGCGGTGAGTATTTTTAAATGACAAAAAGCATTACGCACAATTCTCATGGACTCCCTTTTACAATAACATTGCTTTAAAAACAGCCTTCCATCTTCTGCCTCAGTTGATAAACATTGCCCGCTACAAGCTGTTTCTGCCAAAGTACACTGTTTGGCTGTTTTTCCAGCCTCCCTGCTGCATACACATAACCCCCCACCCCCACATACAGATCAGATGGGGTGTATGAATTTGGCACTGGCTTGGTGTCTAGTGACCAGCAACATCATGTGACATAGCCAGGCGCCATATTTACACTTTTTACGTTAGTACGATTTGGAGAATTCAGAGTAAAGAACCTATAGTACTTACATCCCCGCAATCCTCTAGAGGTCTATTTAATTTCAGCCTCTTAGAGATAATGTGGGTAGTTTAGGCAGGCGGTGACATTAAAACCCTCGATTTACCGAAGAAAGCCCCAAGTTAGCGTTGTTTTCGCGGTAGCGCTGTACCATTAGCGGTAACTGAACTGGTGGCATCTGGTCGCAATGGTGCTACTCGAGAAGTTCTGTTTTTCCGTAATTGTAGCCCACCGATGACTAATAAACTTACACTGTGTCAGAGTGGACAGAGGGTCGCTCTCTAGTAAATATGAAGGGAATGTTTCACTAATCAATACTGCATATGGATTTAAGTTCGTGCCCGGGAATGTGCGTCTGCAAAGGGATGTAAGCAATAATTAAACAATACAAAGAAACTTTTAATTGTCTACTTTATTCACATGTATTAAGCCTATAGGCTTATAACGCAATTTCCCCCTGATGAAATTCACATAGGTCAGTGATATATCCGTACTGCTATAAACAAGTCAACATTTAGCATAACCGTATAAAACAATTTATATGTTTAAACCAAGCACAGTTGAAAGCTACATGTTAGTAGTTTAATAATAACAACTCCGGCAACCTTTCCAATTATACGATAAGTAATAAATAGACACATAAATAAATACATATATAAAATACAAATACACTAATGATTAATGTATCCATAGGTGACGTATGAATACAGACCGACATGTTTCTACGAAATCTACGTTTTTGCGAGTAAAAAAATGTACATTTCCATACCAATACAGTTATATGGACGAAAAAAGTCGTATTGTTTGACGTGACTCAAACGCGCTGTGGCAAAAATATTACTTCCCTGGTTTCTGCTGGGTGACATTTATTGATATGTCGAGTCAGTCCAGGAGAGGAGAAAAATGTTTCCCCGCAAAATCTACACGGGTACGTATCACTGCTGTCAGGGTTTGTAGCCACTGGCGATTCCCGTCTCAGACTTAGAGGAGGAGAGACATGGAAACTGTGCTTGGGGACAGTTTGATCGAGCCTTGCGTGATTTTCCTCTGCGGGATCCCGGCTATGCTGTAACACAGTCCTTCTGCTGTGCACAGCAAGGTGCTTCCTCAGGTAGGACCTTCGTCGGAATATCTTGCAACAAAGGGTGCAGTTAAAAGACATGCTTTCCACCGCGTGCGAGTCTGGAGGTGTTGGAGAGGACGGCGGCGGATGCTGGATATTTGCGTTTGGGACAGCGATTGCACGCAGGCTGGTTTTATCCGCGTCGCCCCGGGCGATTTTCGGCTTGTGCCAGCGCCTGTGCGAAGCCAGGTTGGCCGGGCAGCTGAAGATTTTCTCACAGTCCGGGCAGCGGTACTCTACCCGAACTATACGGGAACACTGATGTTGCGCCAGAGTTAGGGGATCTGAGTACCTCTCTTTGCAGAGTTGACAGATGTAGTCTCCCAGCGAGATGCTGGTGTTGGACCGCTGCTTGACTTCCACCTCCGGATCCTCCAGGATGCGCAACCCGAACACCGGTGATGTGCTAGCTTCGTCCGCCCAGTTCGGTCGCTTCTCGCCGGGAGCTGAGAGCGTCTGTCTTCTCGGATTCACCTGTTTGAGTCTGGCGTTGGGAGAAGCTAGTCGCCTGAATTCTGGAGTCACTGGTTTGCTGCCCACGGCGCCCAGTTTGCTGGTCATTTCTGCCAGAGATGCTGAAAATACTGCCGGAGTTTCGCAAGTTTTGAAGCTGATCGCTTGCTGCTCGGGGAATGATTCTGCCCGGAAGGGGCGATTTGAGCAGAGTGTCCGGCCAAAGCGGTTTCCAGATCGGGACTGTTGGGGGGATCCTGGAGTTGATAGCGGAGGTGGGACGAAAGATGTAATGTCCCTGAAACATAGCGGACTTCTGATTTTCGTGGTCTGTCTATTGCAATCCAAGAACTGGACTGCAGATCTCTCCGGTTTTTCATCACAGTAATGCAACGGAGAGGCTCGGTCCAGGCGGTCTTCCTCACGCATCCTATAGCAGACCGAACCTGTTTTCTTAGTCCTCTTTACCAGGAACCCCTTCGGCATCGCGGCTATCGGAATGTAACACTGGCTGAAACGCCGCTCACTAGCAACACCTGCTTTTAACTTTCACCAGCTTAAGCAAACATAAAGACATCCGTCTCCCTCCGCTAAGTGCTCTCAACTGATTGATTCTTCTGTCTGGAGTTTTTAAAGGCACCGGGAAGCCCGATAACCCATATGGCTGAGGGGCAGTACTCAGTGGCAGCCCCCTTGACAACACGATACGCCGGGGGTCTCCAAGGACTAGTGCGACAGATGTCAGCCTTCGGCCTCCTCCCCCCACGGCACGCCCAGCCTCCTCCCTCCCCCGGACGCGTGCTCCGTCATTGTGCAGAACCGGACCCTGCCACGCGCCGAGCCCCCGCATCCTTTGTTTGCCTGTGTCCTATGGGGCCCCTTTCAGCGCGCGCACGTGCAGTATCTTTTCCTTAATTTATCAGGGAGTACAATAGGAGTTAACGTGTGCTCGGGGGGGTGACAAGGTTAAAGAGACCCAGTAAAGCAACGAATTCTTTAAAACTACGACGCGGAAAAAATATGAACTTTTTTTTTCCTTCTCGCAGCCACTTCTATAAAGGGGCGCGCCGTCGCAACGTACACTCAATTTTATGTTTGTAATCGGATTATCAAAATTCACATGAATTTTGAGATATGCTTGAGGAAATGTCACTTTTTCCTCACAAAATATATGCAAATAGGCTAAGCATAAGCACCAGCTTAGCCATAAATCTACAGGTCATTTAATTTAAACTACAGGGTTTGGACTCCAGCCTGGAAGCATAAGAATTTAAGTATTTTGTATGTACAAAATATTGATGTCTGCTTTAAATGCACTTACACTTTTTTTTTTACGGAGTAATGTGGATCCGGATTAAAGATTATCTGATCTGATTATGATCTGATTATCTCATTAAATCTGGATTCTGATTCTGATGTTGCAACTCGCAAGAGTTACTGAATATATTTTCCAGATATATTAATGTCTTACTCACATGCTCATTTTGAAGGATAATACATTTTAGAGAACAATCAAACAAAAACAATGCAAAAGTCCTAGGCCTGTATTTAATGTATTGACTACTGCATAGTCACCTACTAATAGGCCACCTCAACCAATCCAACCTTGTAGATGGAAATGCGTAATATACTGAATTTAATTAAACATTGGAACTGGCATTTCTTTTAGAAAACATAATTTTCCAACTCTCCGAAGGGATAACTTGGTAAGTTTTAAGGCGACAAATCCGATCTCGAACATCAGATTAGTGAATATTAGAGAGAAAATGACAACAAGTTGGTCCCTGTCCAGTTTAATCCGGAGGACGGCTGGTCTTTGACGCGCAATCCATAACTGCACGCAGTCTCCAGTTTCTACAACGCAGACATCCTCCAGCGACAAACTTCTGGGCAGACTACAAACTCGTCTGCCGTATCCAGGCGAACGAGTTTAGCGCAGGTTTGCCAGCTCTTACATATTTGGTGTGACACTCACGTATTTGGTGTGACACTCACGCTTTCAGACTCTCAGGCAAGAAATCTTACCGCAAATCTATATTATTGCATTATAAACATAAAATTAGCTACATCAAAGGCGTTGGGGTAGTTTACAAACCCTACAGACTATTTACAAGGTAATAAAACTGCTGCACACATTTTAAAAGCTTGTGCAAACTTGTTTCGAATTGAAAATCTAACGCCAGCCAGCTGACCAAAGTCGATGACACTGGTTTAGCGTCTTTCCCTTTTTCCCTTGGGATTGTTCTAGGTGTACCTATAGCGCCCCCGCCACGCGCTCTCTCTGACTTTTCTGACCTATATTTGCATAAAGCTGCAAAAAAAAACGTAGCCCTATAGGCTTCTGTTTTATATAGTCTACCACGCCAAGAGATCAATAAATAACGCCAAAGAGCACATTGTTACATTTTTTTTGCCACCAAGAAAAGCAACAATAATGTTTTTAAAGTAGGTTCTATCACTGACATTATATAGTCAATTAACAAGTTGTCACAAAAACGCCTGTCTGTCCCTAAACTGCTTTAACAATTTGTCATTTACTCTTTCGAGCATATTAAGTTTGGAACTTGCTAAAATCCAGTACAGAAATTTAAGTAAGGCTAAAGCAATGTTGCGCTATTTGTATAATTATTATGAGCGCTTTTATATATTTAGACATTATTCATGTCGGTTAATATGTAACGTAATATAAAATAGTTGTGCATAGTACCTATAGATTACAATTTTTAAAGGTAGGCTTATGTTGCAGTGATAATATAACCTACTAATTTATTTAAATTATGAAACAATCAGCAGCTGCCCTCCAAGTGAATGCTTACACTAAAATCAGATCAGCGTCTTGATAACTGAGGCCTGTACTACGAGGCGGGGTTACTGGCTTATACTGGGGAAAATTGTCGGATTTAAGGTAGTCTGGGCAAAATGTAAGTAAACGAATATGAAGTCCATTTAAACTGTGGTACCTTAAATCCGACAAGTTATCACGATAAGCCAGTAACCCCGCTTCGTAATACAGGCCACTGGTCATGTCTGCATTAAAGCTGGCGTGAAATCAGGCCCTTATTAACTAAAGTTACGCATTAGATTAACGTCTAGATAAAGTGTTTCTTATTTTCGGTTGCAGGCTATTTGTGGATTACATAGGTCCATACTTAATGCAGTAGGCTACTGTATTATTTAATACTAATTAACGTATCGCATTCTGAGGAACTAGCCTAACTAGTACTACCTACTTCGATGACTGCGCTCGCTTGTTACGTTATAGCAGGAGGCCCGGATGACCTGTGAACCTGCATCCCTAAAATCCGCACCGTTCGATTTTCTGTATTTTGACAAACCACCACAAGGCGGCGCCTTTGTCTTTAAAATGTATTTCGTAAGAGACGGCGGCTTGAAATAGTAGCGGTCTATTGATGCATTTTTAAGAAATTACAAACCATGTGATGGAAACCTATTTGTCTAATTGCATAGAATTTTAAGTTATATACCGCAAACATCCCTCTATTTATTACACAAGTGTGTCGTAATTCAGCCAGTTATATATTAATCTAGAACTAAACTAAACTGACAGTAATGAGATGACGGGGAGCATGAATCCTGTATTCTGGGCAGTTATTTTCATTCCAATTAGACATGAAGCAGATTTCCATTTAAATACTGACTACAATTACATGTGCCTACAATAGTTGCAATATTTGTCGACTGTCCATCAGGCTTATCCTATATTGTTATTTATGAGAATTAAACAAAAACTCGTAAATTCGACACCTTTTCTCAAAATATACCAATTAGGCCCTAACAATAAAATGTGTTTAGCTGTTTTGTTGAATTTATTACTCAGCCTAGTTTTTGAAAGGTATCGTCATATCTATTACGGATTTTGCAACACATTGGGATTTACCTACAATTCGCCCATACCTGTATAGCAGCAGACGGTTTGTGTCTGTTAAATTACGCGTAACTCCGACTGCCGTATTATCTATTAAATTATAATATTGCTTTGTGTATGAATGTGTGAGTGAATTGTGTGTGAGTGTGCCCTGCGATGGGCGGGTGCCCCGTCCTGGGTTGTTCCCTGCCTTGTGCCTATAGTTTCCGGGATAGGCTCCGGACCCCCCGCAATCCTGAATAGGACAAGCGGGTACAGAAAACGGACTGGCGGAGAGATTGATGCATGGATGGGTGGTTGGTTTGTGTATGTGTATGAATGCATAAACGTTTATTGTTTAAATTTATTTAATATCCTTAATCTTTTTTTGGTAGGAATTAGTCTGTCACCCACCAGTACTTTGGTAAAATTTTAGTTATTAGTAACCTATACCAAACCAATATATGATTCGTGCCATTCAAAATGGAATCTATTTTGAAACACTTTCTTTAAGATTACCATAGCTGAAAAGCACTTCTTCAGATATAAGTTGATGATTCTGGTGTTTACAAAATACAAAATAGTACAAGGATGTCTAAACTTCTTTATTTTGAATTGTGGCTCATAATGAAAGACAGGAAATCTATCAGACGCTCATCTTCGATACAGGCACAAGTTTGAAGGCAGTTATTAATTACCCTGTGATTTATGGTGGACGCGATATGATGTATGGGCAGTCAGGACAGTGCATGCCTCGCAAGTGCACACATATCGATTGCCTATCGTACATCTCGCAGCTTCGTTGTTCTGTGATTTTAATGCGTGCTATATTTGAACCCCGATCCACAGAGGTTAGGTTTAGCGCATGAACTATAGAATATTAATCGTCAGTCTGCTCTGCGTTACTGTTCCTCTTTCACGTGGCCGCAGGGTAATGAAAGGTAAATTAGAAATTAGAATGAAAGCTGGCAAATGAATTATTATCCCGTGGTGGTGTTTGTGGTAAGTGTTCTACGGCGGCAGGCGTTTTCACTTTAGCGGAGGGGGCGGGACACCGGAGGCCACGGTACCGGTTCAGACCCAGTTTTTTTTTTTTTTTTTTGTGGTGGTGGTCACATGATAGGTAGTTCGTAATAGGCGATGCGCGAGCGAATGGGGGCCTCCAGGAGAAGAGTGTGATGAAGACCGCAGACTGCATGTTCCTAAATACCCATCTCATGCTTGAGCAGGGTGCGGAGACAAAGGGACGTGTGGGAGACAAGGCGGGGGGCTGCGGGAATGACACGCTGGAGTATCTGTCGCATCCCATGCGTGTCAAATCGACACACCGTTACTCCCCACCTTTAGAGGACAGAGAACCCCCAACCCCCTCCTCCACCCAATTTTAGAAGACACAATTCTGCCCATAACACACTTACCCTCCCCACACACAAACACAAAAACCACCCCCATCTCCAGCCCCCGCTGTCATGTGCTTGACCAGGATCGTTGACCCCGTGGCTAAGGCCATATGGACAGGCGGGGGGGGGTGTTTTTGGTGGAGGGGGGGAACTTGGTGGTCATTCAATAATGGAGGTGGGGGTGTGTGTCCCTCACCAGATGCTCATTGTGAGGACACAATGGAAAGGTGGAAGGGTTCAAGCAGTATTAAGGTCCTCACATCCTCCATCACCGCGTCTGTTCACTTCTAACCCTACGCACCTCTCACACGGGGCTTTTCACCACCCTGGAGATCTGAAAGACGACCTCTGCTATCTTGGAGGGTGAAAAACATAAACTGGACTTCTAGCTTGGCGGCCAAAGCACATCTTGTTAACTCGCATTTAGACGATAGCGGCGAGGAGTGCAGAAATGATTTGAGAATGTTGCACGTCGACTCACAGGTTCTTAATGAGCTGGTTCTGGTTTCTGAAGGACAAACTGAGATCTGTTAGCCTTGTTAGAGGAAAATTGGAAGCCTTTCATAATAAGAGTCTATCGGATGTCCACGATGTATGATGGGTCCTGTTTTACCCAGTTGTACAACACAAAAACTGCTTCATAGTTGCTGCTGCTTGAATTGTTGACATCATAGGGCAGCAGAAAAACGCCGCACATTATGGATGATGTTTGTGTCCAAAAGGCCTGTTTTATCCCTTGTACCTTTGAATGGACAGTTTCCCTGAATATCTTCAGCATATATCAGAGTCACGGTTCAGGGTCTGTATTTGTATTATGCTTTATTCTGATTTATTTTGCTGAAATTTATAGCATATTTATGGCATTTAATTGTTTTGTAGGTGCCCTTTCTCTGTTTTTATGAAGGAATCTATTCATTCAAAACAAAACCAGCCCAGTTAAAGAATATCATCAGTTTTAGGATGCAGCTCCCTGCGTGACAATAGAATTTCATAATAATCTTGAGAGAGAATCTAAAATTCACATTTTGCTGCTGACTCAACATGACAACGCGATGGCACTGAGCGGGTGATGCGAGGGTGTGTTCCGTGGTGAAGTAATACGCTGTTATTTGCTGGTGTGTGTGTTTGTGTGTGTGTGTGTGTGTGTGGGTGTGTGTCGTTTTCTTGAAGAGAACCGTCACCAGTTCAGCTGCAACCCCCAAGATTCCATTGCACACTCTGTCTATTTGCTAACATCTGAGAGGACCGCAGTGACGATCTCCCAACAAAATGCCGCGGACACATGAAAGAGCCCCCAGGAGCACTCGGGGGGGGCACGTCCTCAGCGGAGCCTTAATCTCACTCCCCTAATCACCCAACCGTCAGCCTGTGCAGCAGATTAGCTCCAGAGGAAGAGAACGAGAGAGCATCCTGCCTGCAGTCATCGCTGCATCTTTTTGACAGAGGAGGTGGAGTTGGGGGGGGTGGGGGGTGGGGGGGGAATCAGGGATGTGGTAGTGGATTGGGGGGGGGGAGGCTTTAGCTGTGATGTGTGTGGAATAGAAACAGCAAGACAGAGAGAGAGAGAGAGAGAGAGAGAGAGGAAGAGGGAGGGAAAGAGAGGGGGAGAGAGAGAGAGAGAGGGAGAGCAAGTCAGCCTGCTTCTTTTGACTGAGCGATTTGATGGGAAAAATAAGCTCGCTAACAGACTGAACCCGGAGAGGAAATAATACTGATAATCGGGGAAAGGAGCAGGAATGAATTAAAGCCCAACCGATGGGAGCGACAGCAGGGGAGATGGCCACCATCACAGGAAGAGGTGTGACAAGGGACTGAGATGAAACGGGAGAAGAAGGACAAGGGGTGAGACGTGAAGGTAAACGCTCGCCGATACGCTGACCCAGATCTTCTCAGTGACAGTGGGGGGGGGTGCATGTTTCGCATGAGATGCACACGGACACGCACACGCCAGGCATTCCAGCGTGACAACAACAACAGAAAACACGGCAGAGGATAGGTGTCAGTCCCGGCAAAGGAAGCCCTTTGTCAGAGAGAGGAAATGAGGTTTTCAGCTAGATTTCCCCTATTTCCCTCTGCCCCCCCCCCACCCCCCATGCCGTTCTCGCTCCGGCACTGGAGAGCTGATGTGACGTTGACATGAAGCCGCTGCAGTTCCCGCCGCTGGCTTTTCTGCACCGCAGGACTTAGCGAGCAAGGGGGGGGGGGGGGTAGCGGGAGGTGGGGAGGGGGGGGGCAGTGGAGAAAGCGAAGAGAGGGAGGGAGGGAGAGAGAGGTACTGAGAGAGAGAGAGAGAGAGAGAGAGAGAGGAGGATGCATTCATTCACAGACACGGGAGGTAAGACAAATGGGAAATGTTTTTTTTTTCTGGTAAAGAAAAAAAATTGCCGTGGTTATTGTTTGGTGGGGGATTAGGCAGAGAGTCGCGAACCGGGAGGGGGTGTGATTGACGCGCAGATGCAGAAATGGGGGGGGGGGGGGGCGAGGGGAGGTGCTGGAATCCTGGGTGTATTGTTGTCAAGGTGGCTGCGGAGACGGGCGATGTAAGGGAACATTTATGGTTGGGGGGGGGGGGGGGTTTCTCAGGGTAGCGGATGGGGGAGAGGGGGAGATGCTGGGCTAGATTGCGTCCGCCGTTATGCCCGCGACCGCACAAGGGCGTCCGTATGGCGGTCCGGCTGCTGATCCGCTCTCCATCCCTTTGTCCCTGGCAACAGTTACCGCGGTGCACGTTTCCAAATTTAGCAGCGGATGGTAGCCCGTGACCCCCGTGGTATCCAGCTGGTCCTGCTGCAAAAACCAGATTTATTTATGTGTTTCTGCGGAGCCGGGCCGTGGGGGCGGCTCGGATCGATGAGGGCCCCGTGTGTTTCTCAGGACCGTCACATGCACGGAGAGTTGCTTTGTTCTGATGCGTGCGCGGGGCACATCACAGCAGAAAAAAAATATATATCTATGCGCTCGGGCGTTCGGAGCAGCTGATTGGCTGGCTGCAGAGGGGGACGGGACGGGTCCACAGACGCATGGTTCCGGAGGGGCTTTGTTAGGGGATCCGTTTCTGTCAGGACCCTGGTAACAGCTGATGTCAGGCTCCCCGGAACATTCCACTGGGAAGATGCTACGTGCTTTAAAGTTGTGGTTTTGGTTGCAGGTTCTGTCACGACAGGGCCGAGATGTAACGCAGGTGAACCCAATACAATCCAGGTCCAGGTAAACTCTGGGTTCGGTACTGATCCAGAAAATGTCGACAGGGGCTATATGTGGTGATTTTAGACGTCGTGACAAAAGGGGAAAGGGCCTGTGGAACCAAAAATAAGGATTTTTATTCTGAAATAAGGAATTTCCTAATTTTGCTATCATATGTCACGACGTCACACGTATTCTGAAGCACCAGGACTCGTTTGGTTTTTCAGGGATGTAGCGACTCAAAGCCACTCGAGTCAGAGTTTAGCACCATGGATGCGGAGTGAGTCACAGCAGGACACTGAAACCAAGCAGTCCGTCGTCCACGGCAACCGTTTACATCAGGTCCCCCTTGGCGACTGTCGCCAGATTCGAACCTTCGGATGAAGCTGCAATAGACGACTCCAGAAGAGATTCCTGCTGGTCGTCACTTTGGTCGTGGATTTTAATTAGTCCCGGGAGGCAAATGTTGTCCTTTTGTGGGGCATGTTTGTTTAGTGTTGTTTGTTTATTATTTCGACTTTAAACAGCATTAGCTTTAGCATCCCGTCCAGGACATACCCCCAACTTTGTGCCCTGTTTCAGAAGCCCTGTGATCCTGACACTCGTGGGAGTTTTACTTGCACAAAGATGTTCTAAGAGCAGCACAAAAAAATAACATTTTGTTCAGAGAGATAGCCAATCAGATTGTAGAGGAGGCGGGTCCAAGCAACTAGAGGAGGTGGGGCCAAAACATCCGATTGGTTGGTCTGACATCTGACCAAGATCTCGTTGGTTATCTCTCCGAACCACTCATTTTTCATTCTACTCTCAGAAAATTTTTTGTGTAAGTAAAACTCCCATGAGTGACCCAGACCAGGGTAAGTAATTAGAAGATGGATTGTTCGACACCCTTCTATGGTTTTAGGGGAACAGGCGCTATGCTCTTGTACACATGGATCCATGATCTTTGTGGTAAACAGCGGCTGTCAGGATCCACAGCCAGCAGATAAAAGCATGACAGGGACAAAGTCATTGTTTTCCACTGTAGATTTTCCACTCCAGGATGGGCATAGAGTACGAGGGCAGGAAGATCAGCAGGGGAGTCGCGTTTTCCACCAAAAAACATGATGCAGAAATAGCTTTCTATGAATAGAAAGTGTCCCCATAGTTTAGCGCGCAAATAGAAATTAGGGACTAAATAAAGTCATTTAAAATAAGCATCCTTCCCCTCTTAAAAATGCCGTCATTCTCATTCGCTTGTCTTTTTGATGTCTCACACAGCCGTCTGTCTAAAGCTACCATAACACACATGACTGAAATATCATTAAGGCAATTACAGTCTGTGGCACAAGCTGAATGACAAATCCTCGTATTCATTCCCGGTCTGTTTACTCACTCGGCGGGAGCCAATATCCATGGCAACGGTGCACACGATCTCACATCTTCCCGCGTCGAGGAAATGACACAGCAGTGACACATTTTTAACTCGCGCGCCTGAGATAACGCACCTTGCTTGGGGAGGCAGATGCGGCGAGTGCTGGTCAAGCCTACACAGCCCTCAGCCCCAACTGCGGCCTCCGCAACTCCGTGGGATTCAGCTCGACGACGTCCGTGAGCTTCCTGAGAATGCCTGTGCGGTGGACCACTCTGAAGCAGGGGCGATTCTCGGATTCTCGGAAGGTGGGGAGCATAAGAGGGGCCATAGTTCATACAGAGGGGCCAGTCTTATCATTAGCCAATGAAATGTTTTGAATCAGCGAGTGACAGTTGAGGGGATACTGTGGGGGCCAATCAGCTTTCAACTGGGGCCAGTGCCCTTGTAGCCCCATCCCCTGTAAACGCATCTAGGGCTAAAGCAACAGAGGACCAGACGCAATAAGAAGAGGAGCAGTAGCAATCTGTCACATGACTGGGGGTCACATGCATGCAGTCGGCTGAA
Source organism: Paramormyrops kingsleyae (assembly GCF_048594095.1). Taxonomy (NCBI): domain Eukaryota; kingdom Metazoa; phylum Chordata; class Actinopteri; order Osteoglossiformes; family Mormyridae; genus Paramormyrops; species Paramormyrops kingsleyae. The sequence continues at coordinate 7,529,472 of NC_132820.1, forward strand.
GTGGGTTGGCCACTAGTTGGATAAAAACCTCCTTGCTGAATTCCCAAGGAACATTCCGGCTCCTTTTAGCCAATGTTCCTCCGACCTACTGGTCCTATTTCTCGGTGGCCTAAAAAATCCTATCTCCGAATGACGGAATGCTCACCTCTCACGGCATTAACTTTGATGGAAAATCTATTTCAATGGCCGTTTTTCAGGCGCAAAGAATTGCCCGTGGTTCCCTGTTGCAGTTCTCTCCAGGTTTTGGTAGAGAACATAGGACAGAAGAAGCTTTGAAGGAGTTCTCTTCTGTGATATCACTAGGATCGCTTTTGACTGTCTCTGAGAACTTCTGAAAAAAAAATTTAACAGAAGTAACACTTGCTATCAGAAGCCCTTGCATCATTCGTCATGGTGAAGCAAAAAGACCTTAATTTACAGAGAACTAAATGCACAGTATCCAGAATCTTCCAGCACACATTCATGCACACAGATGCACGCCACATAACACAGATTACCTGACCCCTTTGAGTCAAATAGCATGCACTGTTGGAATTTATTCCTGTACATTGTCTTTCCCACTCTGCCTACAAATCCCTCTATCTTAGGCCCTGCCTACATATCCCACTCTCCCCCAGCCTCTGCCTACAAATCCCACTTTCCCCCAGGCCCCTCCTACATATCCCACTCTCCCCCAGGCACTGCCTACAAATCCCACTCTCCCCTAGGCTCTGCCTACATATCCCACTCTCCCCCAGGCCTTGCCTACATATCCCACTCTCCCCCAGGCCTTGCCTACATATCCCACTCTCCCCCAGCCTCTGCCTACAAATCCCACTTTCCCCCAGGCACTGCCTACAAATCCCACTCTTCCCTAGGCTCTGCCTACAAATCCTACTCTCCCCCGGACTCTGCCTACAAATCCCAATCTACCTCATGCTACCATTACAAACCCCAGCTCTTCCTCATGTTACACTTACAAATCACATTCCCTGCTACATCCCACACCCACAAACCCTACTATAACTTATCTAAAGTACAAAATGAAGAGTACAAATGTCTAGATTATCTAGTTACCAAGCAAGTTAGCAATTGTAATATCATTTTATGTATGACAACTGATTAAATCAATCCAACTTTCAAGACCACTTACCAGTAAAGTCTGTGGTGAGGCTTTTAACCTAGTATAGACAGGGCAGTTCATTTATTCATATCTTTGTGGGGACTCTCCATTAATTTCTATGAGCATAACTCTAAACCAACAATGACGACCCTAACCCCCACCCAGCCCTAACCTTAACCAGAAGTAACCAAAAAAAATACAATTATTTTGGCATTTCTAGTTTTTTGATCGCAGTCACAGATTTTTATAAAGTTAAAAAGTTACAGGTTTTCATCACATTGTGTGGACACTGGGTCCCCACAATGTAATAATTACAAATTCACAGACACACACACATACACACAGACTGCCAGAGGTGCGACTTTGCTGTCCTACCCACTGAGCCACTAAACCACCCTAGTTTATTATAGTCAAAAGGAAATATACTGCAGTTAAATTAGACCACAAGGTCTGTGTTATTTTTTAACTGGAAGACATTTTATATTTATGTTGGCAATTCATTAAACCGCACGTTGCTGATTCTCAAGGTACATAAGCGCGGATCCTAAATGAAGCCATCAGCCTACTGAGCCCGGCGGGTCAGACGGTGGACGGACGGACGGCTCGGCTCAGAAACGTGTGCTTCGCGGTGGTGTTAGCATTACTGTGTTTAGTGCTGGCATTAGCGCTAGCATGCTTCGCGGTGGTGTTAGCATTACTGTGTTTAGTGTTGGCATTAGCGCTAGCATGCTTCGCGGTGGTGTTAGCATTACTGTGTTTAGTGTTGGCATTAGCGCTAGCATGCTTCGCGGTGGTGTTAGCATTACTGTGTTTAGTGTTGGCATTAGCGCTAGCATGCTTCGCGGTGGTGTTAGCATTACTGTGTTTAGTGCTGGCATTAGCGCTAGCATGCTTAGCGGTGGTGTTAGCATTACTGTGTTTAGTGTTGGCATTAGCGCTAGCATGCTTAGCGGTGGTGTTAGCATTACTGTGTTTAGTGTTGGCATTAGCGCTAGCATGCTTAGCGGTGGTGTTAGCATTACTGTGTTTAGTGTTGGCATTAGCGCTAGCATGCTTCGCGGTGGTGTTAGCATTACTGTGCTTAGTGCTGGCATTAGCGCTAGCATGCTTAGCGGTGGTGTTAGCATTACTGTGATTAGTGCTGGTATTAGCGCTAGCATGCTTAGCGGTGGTGTTAGCTTTTGTGTGCTTAGTGCTGGTGTTAGCGTGCTTAGCGGTAGCGTTAGCGTGCTAATACACTCCAGGGAGACCACAGTGAAATGACACACCTGTCGCTGTTATTTTTTTTTCTTCTTTGAAACGGACCCTGGGCCTGGGGTCAGCCCGGGGCAGCTTCCTCTGGAGTCCAAAGGAACTGTGGGGTTCAGGTGGACCCAGAGGTTGGCGATTGCAAATATGTCCACCGAATTGCCAAGTCATTTCCTTGCCCTGCCCTGGTGTGTCTGTCATTGTAGTCCCTGACCAGTACCAGGCAGTAATACAGTACATTGTTTGTTAATATAATGGCAACAGGACAGAGTGCAGTTTGAATAAATGATGTTTTATTTGCAGTTTCTTTTGTCTTTATAACATTAAGCAAACTGGGTAAAACAAAAACTTCATAAAGAACATCACTGAAGGGTAGTAAACTTTACTTGTGTCATTATTAGATGAAGGTGCCGGTTTCCCATCCATCCAGCTTGTGGAGTTTTACTTATGCAAAAATGTTCTGAGGGCAGCATGAAAAATGATTGGTTTAGAGAGATAACCAATCAGAGTGCAGAGGAGGTGGGTCCAAGCAACTAGAGTAAGTGGGGTCTAGACGTCTGATTGGTTGGTCCCACCCCTTCTAGTTACTTGGACCCACCTCCTCTACAATCTGATTGGTTATCTCTCTGAACCGATAATTTATCATTCTGCCCTCAGAACATTTTTGGGTAAATAATACTCCCATGAGTACAGGGTCACAGTGAGATTGGACCCCGTTCCAGGCAGCACAGGGAACATGGTTGAAGACAGAGATGCTGATTTCCTTCTTTGTTGATACTGATGACGAATGCCAGCACATGCAGGCGGTCTCTCCCATCCCTACACACGCATCAATAGGAGTCGCGCCATTACAAGCCCTGTGGTTTCTAGGCCCCTCCGTTCCAGGCCTCAGAGGCTGAGGGATACAGGTGTGCGTGACCACAGACCTGCGGGCAAGCGGCTGGATATACCGACCGGGACCCGGCATCCTGTTCAGGCGAGAGGCCGTATCCCATTCAGCCTCAACTGGCAGGCATCATTCCTGATTTAAACTGCACGGCCTGTTTGTTTGGAAACGTAAGACGGGTTTCCGGCCTGGGAGCTCCTTTATGTTATATTACATGTATATTTTCTTCCAGCATGACTTCAGCTGAAATAGCGGCACAGTGTTGTATCACGTACAAATATATCCAAAGGATTTTTCATCAACGGAGCGACACCAGCGGAGTAATCCCGGTGGAGCGCGGCGCGAACTTGCTATTTCGGTAGGTGTGAGGCCGGGCACGTGTGTAAAACACATACAGCTCAAGGACGGTGCGTTAGAGAGGCGGGACTCATGTCCCATTTTTGACCAATCGGTACGCGGCAACGATAAATAGACAGTCCTGTTACAGAGCTAGCCGCAGGCACCGAGAGCAACTGCAGCTGAGTGGCTGACCATGCTAAAGCCGGGGAAACGGATACGATTAGCTCACTGCATTATTAACTAGAGTCCCCGCTGTCTTCACTTTGGGGAGGTGATGTCATCATGCACAGTGTGCCCATAAGCGGACTGAGCGATGCTATGCACACACACCCGCGCATTGACACATGCACACTGATGCCCAGGTGCCAACGCCATCGCACCCTGGAGTCTTAGCATTCGGGGGAATGCAGGGCTCGGTCATGCCGGTCACTGTTATTGCTGTTAGGATGCAGCCTGTCGCAGGATCCAAAGCTTCAGCTTGTTAGTTATGTATGTGGAGTATTTGGTTATTGTCCAGTTGGCAGTGTGAGTAAGAGGAAAGGCCAGCAGGGTGGACGAGATAGGGCCAGGGGCGGGGAGGGTGGATGGGATATGGCCAGAGATGAGGATGGTGGATGGGATATGGCCAGGAGGGTGGATGGGATATGGCCAGAGATTAGGAGGGTGGATGGGATATGGCCAGGAGGGTGGATGGGATATGACAGGTACCAGGAGGGTGGATGGGATATGGCCTGTAGGGTGGATGGGATATGGCCAGAGATGAGGATGGTGGATGGGATATGGCCAGGAGGGTGGATGGGATATGACAGGTACCAGGAGGGTGGATGGGATATGGCCAGAGATGAGGATGGTGGATGGGATATGGCCAGGAGGGTGGATGGGATATGGCCAGAGATGAGGATGGTGGATGGGATATGGCCAGGAGGGTGGATGGGATATGACAGGTACCAGGAGGGTGGATGGGATATGGCCAGAGATTAGGAGGGTGGATGGGATATGGCCAGGAGGGTGGATGGGATATGACAGGTACCAGGAGGGTGGATGGGATATGGCCAGAGATTAGGAGGGTGGATGGGATAGGGCCAGCAGTCTTTATCAGAAATAAGCAGTAATGCATGTCTGTCCTTTTTCACAGACTCTCGTGCTGTTTATCTGGGTAAAGGCTAACAGCTTTATTTTTGTTAATTTGCCTATATTATGCCATGTAATCATATCGGATTATTGTACTTACGCTGAGCTAGAGAAAGCAAGAGAGATCCTTTGTTCTGCTTAGCCTTGAGATGAACCCATTCTTAGCCAATTACACTCCATCTGACATGTTGCTTAACATTTAATTATCCCCTTAGTCCACAAAGCTCTGGTAGATAGTGCCAGCAAAGTGCTGCCATCTTCCTTGGCCTCCTTGCACCTTTGAGAAGAAAATGTGCTTCCCTGAATGCTGGAAGCAGACTAACAGTCCAGAGGACCGCGGTTCAAGTAAGAGGCCAGAGGAACAAATGGTGGTTAACCACATGGCCTGACGCTTATATAAATGCGATTAATGCATCTTTCTGCCAGTCAAGGAGTGATATTTATTTTGGGAGGTATCCAGCGCATATGAGCATGTAGATGTGTTATGATGTTTATTTTTTTTTTATCCAGAGAAGGTGATTTAGCTTTTCTCAGGTGATGTTCAGACTAAACCACTCCTATGATTGGGCTCAAGGTGAATCCGTGTGTTCAGTGTTGAATCCAGTTACAAAACCAGCCCCCTTCCTGGCCCCCGTGGGCCCCAAACTGGCCTAAAAACAGAACTGCAGAGCGAGCCCCACTGGAAAGCCCCCCCCCCCCCTGCCACCCCACCTAGTTTTCTCTTCAGCAGTGTCACCGCTACGGTGCACAGACGTCACGAAGGGGACGCACGCCAGATTCAGTCCTTGGCGGATATGTGTAACTTCTCTTGTCTTTCTTCTGGGTGGAATATAGTTACAATGATCGCTTCACGCAGCACATGGGCTGTTGGCAACACCTCCTTTCTCCTGAGGCGGAAATATTTGATGTAATATGTATAAGCTTCTGATATGATGGTTTATGTGTGTGTGTATGTGTCTGTGGATTAGGTTAATATTACATTGTGGGCACCAAATGTCCCCCACAATGTAATACAAACCTGGTTTTTTTGACATTGTGGGGACCATTTTTCAGACCCCTACAAAGATCTGTGAATGCAATCAAATGGCAACTAAAAATGCTAAACATCTCGTATTTTGTTTGGTTACTTATGGTTAAGGTTAGGGCTGGATAGGGGTTAAGGGCGTCATTGTTAGGATTAGAGTTTTCCCCATAGAAATGAATGGAGAGTCCCCACAAAGATATAATTACAAACGTGTGTGTGTGTGTGTGTGGGTCAGATATATATTATATTGTGGGGACCAAAAACGTGATTTTTTTTAACCTGCGGGGACACTTTTCCAGTCCCCACAAGGATAACCTCAATTTTACAGAAATCTGTGACTGCAATCAATAAACTAAAAATGCCAAAATTCTTGTATTTAGTTTGGTTACTTATGGTTAAGCTTAGGGCTGGGTTAGGGTTGTCATTATTGCAAGTTGTGTTTTGCCCATAGAAATGAATGGATGGCCCCACATAGATATGGGTACATGTCTCTCTCTTTCTCTCTATGTGTGTGTGCCTGTGTGTAAATTATGTTTATATTACATTATGGGGACCACATCGGCTAGGACAGGTACTGCCTTAAACTAAACGAAAACAAACGGTTTTTTTTACCCTCCTGCATAGCTGATGCCCAGTCACTATAGGCTGGTTAATTGCTGTTAAGCAAAGGGTTGTTATGTAAGATTTACTATCCCATAAATCGCGAGGACACACGGCAAAACGAATGTAAGACGTTGAATACATAAACCCCTTTTTGTTTTATTTTGCATTTGTACTTATTCTGATTTTTCCTTCTGTTCAAACTGTTTTCTTTCCCCTGGAGGGCCACCACACACATGCAGCAGTTACTAATAACCGGCAATTAAGAAACAGACGTATCCAGTGACATAAACCACCGTGTGCGTAACCGAGCGACAGAGAGAGAGGCGGGCGGTTCGTGCGCGCTGGTTGACGGCGGGACCGTAGAGATGTTAAGGGCACGGAAGGGATCAAGTCCGGCGGAAGGGTCCTTGCTGCAGATACCCTGGTTTACTATAGAAAACAATAAGAAATTCCAGCCGTGAATACGGAGAGAAGTGAGCAGCAAAATGCATGTCATGATTGTAAACATCGGACATGTAAGCACAAATGCAAAGCCCTTACAAGCACAAACAGACACGGGCACGTCGGCTAGGGCTGCGGCAAAATACATAAATTCCTCGGATTGTGCTTCACCGAGAAACAGAACAAAAAAGGCGCATCTCGCACAAGATGAGGAAGGGAAACTGCGGCGCGGTCAGGTTGCTTCCTGCCTCGGCCGGCGGGGCGGCGGCTGGTACTGACACCGCCTGGCGCTTGACAGGTGAGCGTTTATCCACGAATAGACTGCTTTGTTGGAAACCTTTGCGTTAGTTTGCAGCTAGTGCTGGGGGGGGGGCATAAAAATGTGCAGGTCTGCTATTGGCTGGTTCCAAAATAGAGAAATGTGAGTTGAGCTCACTTTATAAATGAATGCCCTCCGAGAGGTGATTTACAGTGCCGTGTGCGGGAGAGTCTAAAAAAGCTACTTTAAAAGAGGAACATGCCTTTATGTCATTATGTTCAATGGCTATTAAAAAATCTGACAATGGTATACAGACTGCAGTTTTTGCCTTTCATTAGTGACGAATATAATTTCTTTGAAATCGACAAAGTAGAGCGATGTAGTGAAATAGAAACTTATCAGTGAGATGAATGTACTTGTAATAAATTATAATATAAACTGATTTGAAATAGCCCAGCATTGTTGGTACAGAAAACATAATGGCAAACTAGAAGCTGGTTGGTGAATTATCTCGGTCTCCAATTGCCCTGACAGATTCAACCATTTTTAAAGCCCCACCCCCCGCCCAGGTTCTACATCTGGCGTTTTGCCTCTTTTGGGTATGTGTGCTGCCAGATTTATGATAAATTATTTTAATGTATTTTTCTCTGCTGGTCTTGGCCAATCCCAGACAACCTCACATTGCAAAAAGTTAAAAAAAGGATGTTAAAATTGTGTAGATTTTTTTTTTCTTTAATGAATTCGTAGTTCCTGCCCCTTTTGCTTCATGTCACTTGTTAGACGAGGACTGTAATCTAACTATGAAAGCATTTTTATATATGACATGATATGGATATTTTATAGGTGCACTGGACAATATTTTTCTACAATCCCATGTCATCACAGAGATGGACGTCCTTGTAAAATCTGCTGTAAATCTGTTTCTGTGTGTACTGTAATTGTATGCAGCTGCCTAACAGCCAATCACTGCAGTCGATGGGCCAGCTTGCCCAATCACGACGCAGCTTGAGTGGCGAGGTTCCATGCCACCACAGCTGTCCCCTGGGCTCAATGTTGCCAGCAAACGTGATGACAAATTGCCTCTCGTGTTTTTTGCTGTAGATGTTCCTACTCAGGGCAAGAAGGACATCATTAATTGCATTTAAAAATACATAATCTTCAAACAAATTAGTTTTAAATTGTCAAAAAGTAGACATGGAGAACATTTTACTGTGATTTTCCGTGGGTTTCTTAAAAGCAGTTATACTGTATGCTGATGAAGAGCGAAAGCTGGGACAATTAATCACCTGCTGGTTTTCGACGCTTCCAATTAAGATAAACCTGGCAGTGATTGACAGCACATGTCCCACCAGTACTGTACAACAGTGTGTGTGCAGTGCAAACATAGGGCCTCATCCAGGACAGAGAGCGGTCATAGAGTGCAGCTTTTGGAAGCCCAGAGATGGCAACTGGCTTGATGCTGGACGGTGATGTGGGTCTGATCTCCGATTCTCCTGTAGGGGGCGGTGTCTGGCTCAGTGGATTATGATGCTGTGCTTGTGATCAGAAGGTTGTCAGGTCAAATCCCAGAGTCGGTTAGAGTGATTTCACTGTTGGACCCCTGAGCAAGGCCTTTAAACTGGAAATTTCTCCAGGAACTGACCCGTCTTTCTCAAAAACAAAAAAAAGTGTATTGCTTTGAATAAATAAGTAAAATGTAAAGGATCCCAGGAAAGGTCTATGTTATTGTACCTTTGGTTATTAATCTCGCCGTTCCTGTCTCGGTAAACACCTGCATTTGCCGGCAAAAATGATGATAGATAATAGCTCCCTCCCTAGCAGCCAAATGCTACTTGAGAGAAGCTCTCTTTGTGGTGGGGCAGGTGACCATCAGATGGAGCCCCCTGGAGGTGCAAGCTTGGTGTGGGGAAAGCGGGGTATTTAGGAGAAGCAATGTGGTTTGGGGATGTTGCAATGGCGCCCCCTCTCTGCAGCCCATGAACCAGCAGCTGGAGATAAGGTCACAGGAGTTCCTTGTGAATAATTATCATGCCCCCACCCAACCTGGAGTCAGTCCCTCCCCCATCCTCATTCAGCATTTTCCCAAGTGCATTAATAATGAATATTAAGCCTGACTTATCCAAATCCTCTGATGATCATGCTCTGCGACATCCAGAACAGCCCCCAAGCTGGGATCAAAATGGTGCCTACCCCTTCCCTCTTCATTCCCCCCCCCCCCCCAAGACCAGGTCCTCCCTGGGTAGGGCTCAGGAATCCATCACTAACCATCTAATGGGGGGGAGCGAAACTGAGAACTGCCCCGTTTTTAGTCCATGATCTTTGTCTGCTTTCCGTGGCCTAAATTCACTCGAGGTTCATCCAATAAACTAATCTGAGTATGCGGGACAGGATTATGATTAACCCTCTCGGCGCTGTGACGCAGATACAGAAAGGAGGCTGTGAGAGTCGGTCTTAATCTGCGCCCGCTGCAAAAAGACAATACATTTACAATATTGCGATAGTGACAGAAAATGTGTTCAGTAACAAAATTTTGGTAATTAGTTATTTTAAGTAACTAATTTAAACATCAAAAGACTACCTCCTCTACCTCAGTGGACCAGTTTGGAGCTGGGGAGCAGTTCCTCATTCACGGGACCTCAGTGGTACTTCGCTGGTTGGGGATTGAAAACGGCGATCTTTGGATTACAAGCACGCTTCTCTAACTATTAGGCCGCCGCTGCTCTGCTGGTCGCAATGTAGCTGAAGCCTTAACAGCATGTTACTAAATAGCAGTGTCGCAGTCGGGTACTATGATGGTCCCGACGGAACAAAAACCAGATCTAAAGCGACGTCTCTTGGTGCATTTTCAGCTCTGTTGTGTCACCATGGGCAAGACGATTGGAATATAAAAGAAACGGCCCACATCATCTAACACCAATTTCCCGCGCAGAGATCGATAAGATCAACACACCAAATCCCCGTTTCGTGCTGTGTACTCCTTAGATCTAGTATGAGATTTAAGATTCTGCATTCCCAGCATGCCCCAGTGCGGCACAGTAGCACGGCAAAGCCAAACAGGACCCTTTAGTTTCCAGACCCGGTCCTTGGGGACCCCCATACAGTCCATGCTTTTGCTCCCTCCCAGCTCCCGGTAGCAAAAATGTGGACTGTTTGGCACGGAGCTGGGAGGAGACACAAAAGGTCATAAAAGACCCCTGGGCATCTTTCGAAAGAGTTGGGGTGGTAGCCCGATGTCCTGGCTCAAATTGCCCACCGTGGCCTCCAAATCATCCCCTATATCTAACTGGTGAATTCTCTCCTGCCCCTTCACCACCTTAGCTACTGTGTGGTGGGTGTACTGGTGCAGAATGGCTGCCGTCGCATCATCCAGGTGGGGGCTACACAGTGGGGGGTGATTTCAATGGTTCCCCATTGCCTCTGTAAAGCGCTTTGGGTGTCTTGAAAAGCATGTAAATGCTGCTCTCATTTATTCATTCATTTAAAATGTGGACTGTCTGACAGGGAGCTGGGAAAGAGCAAAAACATGGACTGAGTGGGGGGGGGTCTCCGAGGACCGGATCAGGCAGCACTACTTTAACAAATAGGGCATCAGAAACTGTCCCAATCAAGAGCCCCCCTCCCCCCTTCACATACACCCCCCGTTTTGACTAGTAACCTTATTTCCAGTCAATCTATTAAGTGGGTGGTCCGGAATTTCTCCAGAGACCCAATAACTCAATTAGACACCAGCCAGCAGTATAAAATAAAAGCACAGATAACCTCACGACAAAAGGAGAGTGTGAGGCCAGAACCAATTACTTAGCACCCCCCCCAATCCCCCTACACCCCCCCCCCAACCCCCCTCCACCCCCCCCCCCCCAGCCTCTGCAAGCTCCTTTCCTGCTAGACGGCAAAAGAAGGATGGAGGCAGAAAGAGAGTGCGAGAGGGAGGGGCACCACCGTGCCCTTAGGCTGTTCCGGGCTTTTTTTGACATCGTTATGAATTATTGATCTAAAAAAACAGTTAATCATAAAAAGGAGTGTCACCCCCCCTCGGGCCCTGGGTTTGTTTTTTTCTCTTTTTTTTTTATATGGTTACGCTAGTGCAGCATTTCTGCCGGGCAAAGCGACCGCACCCAGCGCTTCCGTGCCATTGCCGGGGGAAAGAGAGGGCGGGCAGATGTGGCGTGATATCTGGCCCATCGATAATTTAGGGCCACCCAGGACAGGCGGGCAATGGGGGGGCCATGTGTGGCGTGGATCCACAGAAGTCTGCACTGGGAAAAAAAAATAATTTAGCAGGCGATAAAAAAAAAATCGAATCTATTTAGCCGGCGCTTTTGTCCGACGTAACATACGAGTGAGGAGGTGCTGGGGTCAAGGGTCATGCTCAAGGGCTCAACGGTGATATGAGTACTCTGTCGGCCATGGGATTGGAAAGCAAGCCCTTCCGGATGCAGGGCACGGATTGCTAGCCCGCTGAGTTATACACCACCCCTTAAAAAGACAATAACTCAGCTGTTTGGCTTGTTAGGGCTGATGAAAGTGTTCTCTATTCTGTTCACTCTGCCAGTCATCGGCTGGCAAAACTCTCTCAATTCAGTTCCTCGTGCTCCCTTCCTTATAACTGTAATAGACCAAATGACTACAGTCTCCTTTGGAAAAAAAAAAAACCTAACGCGTTATCTCCCCTCTGTTCGGTTTTCATTATTTTCGCTGCCGTTTTCTTTTTACTCTCGCTCTACGTTGTCAGCTGTCTGCAATAGAATGTGAATTCTTATCTCCGCCTGTCACACCTTTGTTTGTGATGGCCTAACAATGGGGCTGCCCCCCCCCCCATCCAGACTCAGGCCCGCTGTACACGCCGCTCTTTTCCCGGAAGGATAACTAGCTACCGAAAACAGGATCGATAAGAACAATTACTATCATTGTCATATAAGCGTTGGTGAAAGGCAGCAAGTCAAATCTAAATCCGTTTTCCGGGCTGCATGTCCCCGGCGATGGCACATTGTGAGGACACCTGTACACTCGGTGCTTCGTTTTGAGCCGACGGTCTGTAACGGCTGTGACGACAAAGGGAAACCAGGCCGACTGAAAAGTGACAGCATCAGGAGACGGGATAGCCTGGGCGACCGGAGTCTTCAGGAGTCGTGGATCTGGAGATTGTACCAAACTGGGATGTCGGAGGGACGTCGTGAAAATGGTGCCAATCAATAGCTACACAAGGCCGTCAGGAGCATTAAGGGGACAATGTGAATTATTTAATGACAGAGACACTGGACAGGAGTCAAGCCCTGTGCTACACTGGAGTAGCTAGCAGTCATTCACAGTTACGTTTTATATGTATTGTGGGTATTAGAGTGGAAGCGATTATCTTTGGGATTAACATCATGTAAGTGGCGCATCCCTGATGATCTCGATTATCTACTGAAAGCGATGTTTCGCCAGTCCCCCCCCTTAAAGGTCACTGGCTGACCTTTGAGCTGCCTAAGAGCCGTAGACTCCACAGCGGGTTTTAGAGATTAGACCGAGGTCGGAGGGGAGCATGAACTTCTGTCGAACGACTGCCGGAGAATCCAGGCACCACAAGGTTTTTGCTACATGGTTATTTCCAGTCATCTCATAGCCTTTATGCTAATATGACGTTCCATCCATCCATCCGTCCATTCAGGATCACAGGGGGTTCAGAACCTACCCTGGAGGTTACAGGCACAAGACAGGGAACAACCCAGGATGGGGCGCCAACCCATCACAGGGCACAGTCACACACCATTTACACCTATGGGAACTCCAAATAATAATAATAATAATATTTTTGGACTGGGGGGGAGAACTGGAGGACACCCCACGACGTTCCGGTTACAGCATGCAAACTCCACACACATGGAGCCATGAGAGAGACTCAAACCCTTGTCCTAGAGACATGAGGCAACAGTGCTAACCAGGAGGAAAAAGGTTTAAGGAGGATTCTTCATGAAGAATGCATGTGAGAGAGAGAGCTGGTATCAGTCGAAGCCAGATGTCAACCGTAAGCCTGATAAGTGGGAAAACTGTCAGTGACATTGCAGTAAGATCGCTGTTTATTGTGATACACAGACCATTGTCTGCTTTTATAGATAATATATAACATATATATAATATATGGATACTGACTCGCATGTGCAGTTGATGAACAAAATGATCATCTCTATTATGCTGCCATATGTTGTAATGTAATGTAATCAGGCTAATTAATTCACTGCAAATATTATGCAAGCCGCAGTAATGAGTAATTAGGTGTTGGGGTGTCCTTGGAAGAAGGACCACAAAATGAAGGCTGCGTCAAGTTGCGCGAGCGATCGCTGGATGCAGGTGGGACGGCTTCCGAGACTGCGAGGTGCTGCCGTGTCGATTCCGGGCCGGGTCTGGGCCGGGGAGGTGGTATGGCGTAATCACAGCGACAGAAGCAGTAATAGGTGCGTCTGATACAAGCAGACGAGCATGGACAGTATGACAAAGTGTATCAAAATGTGTGACGCTGCTGGGGGAAAAAAAACACGCATTAGTCATAATGGTCACGTTAATTTAAATGCTACGAATGACTAATTCCAGCAAGTGCTAGATTATTTTATCACTTTATCGAGAATCACTTTCCAATGCCATAGATAAGCTTTTCAGAGAAGACCAATGTGGTAATTTGCGCCGTTTCTCAGTTCTTCAAATCTTTCAAGTATCTTAGAAAGCAGTTAAATCTCTTGGCCCATGAACCCATTGTGGCTGAATCCACAGATTTGACCCTTTTTGTAAGTAAATGTCAAATAGGAATATCAAAAACACAGACAAATTTCTAATTGAAAATGCATGAGTTCTCACTACCGTGATGTCATCGACTTTGGACCAATCACAATCCTGTAGATTGTCCATGTAGAACTGGTGATTAATGTGAGGCTTTATGATTTCTCTGCTTCCTTGAACACAGTCTGGTGTGGAAAGCTTGGTGTTGAATGCAGTCCTGGAAGTAAGCTGTCACCACCAACCTAGAAATAAACGACTTAGTGCAAATGTTTGTTGTCCATAACTGCTCTGCAGACACTGCTGGACATTTTTTTTCCTGACATGTTCAGTGGTGCGTAATTCGGTCGCGGTTCCACGAGAGACCCAGTGCCGTCATGGCAGAAGAGCTCCAGAGCGCTTCCGTGGCTTAGCAGTGCATTCTGGGATTCAGCCTACATGGTGACTCATAGCTACTGAGCTGCTTCTCTGAGGTGACGAGCATAGATGTCGTGTCAAGACCGAGGTCCTTCGTGTACGGTGCTCTGGTTTACCTCCGACACAGCGGCAAGAGCAGAAAGTAAAAATAACATCTGCCAGATCCAGAATGTTTCTTTAAGACCCGTGTCCGTCCTTGATGTGGCCATGGGTGTGGGAGGACACTGAAGCGTGGCTGATATCGCTGAAAATTCAACGTGAGAAACCATCGCTGGCCAAGTCACATGACAAGAAGATCAACACCAGGTTCCCTCCATGTTGTGTTAATCTGCACTCTGCTTTGAGGGCAACGGGCTGGCTTCCTGTCCACTGAGAAGAGTCAAGGCAGGAAACAGACTTATGTCTTTTATAGATGCTGAAACCGTGAAGCCTAGTTTGCTATATTGTTGGACTATATAAATTGTTCTAATAATGCATCCATTTTCATATTCGCTTGTCCAGTGCTGGGCTGTGTTTTGCTGGAGCCTACCACGGAAGTACAAAGATTACCCTGGTTAGGATGCTAGTCCTTTGCAGGGCTCACAAATACACCAGGACATTGCGGGAAATTTCCACAGACGAATTAGCAAAAACCTGAACAAAATCCTGAACAACACAACAGCTTGCAGGTGTAAAAACCAGGCACAATGATAACCAGCCAAACAGGAAATGAGGATGTCGAACCCACAACTTTGCAGGACGCAGCTCTGCGTAATCAACCATACATGAAGTCATAGGTTTTATCTCATCCAGTATATAAACTGCAGCAAGCAGGTTATTAGTATCAACGCCACATAACCTCAAAATAAGAGGCCTCAGCAGAAATAAAAGCCTTTACTACATCTCTGCCAAGTTTCTCTTTTACACCTAAATCGATTTATGCATTTTATGAATTACGGTAGCAATATTTCCAATATATGTCCGATGTAATGGTCACCGATTCTTAAAAATAACATACGAACCAAATGAAGTACATCGACTGTGAAATTTAACTGCAAGTCTGCGTCTTCGCTAATTTAATGCGGCGCCATTAAAATAAGCTAAGATGCCTGTACGGCGCGTGCTAATGGCGCGCGTTGTGTTCGATAAGCGGTTTTAATTGCCATGTATTTAAAAGAATCTGAAATATCGGTTTCCCTTCACTGGCGTTTATTGGTCTTTGCCTCTCGGAGCTGCGGCTCGCAGCCCGGAGCGGAGATCCGGCGCAGGCATCGCATTAAAAACTCGCATCTTTCTGTCACCGAGTCGCTCACAAATAGCCCACCGACGCGTGCATTTTGTAGCCTCTCATATAAACGCGCATCTGTAGAAATTTCAAGAGGATATTATCGGCATCCTCACAGCATATCGATGCGCCCGATGTTTCCGGATTAAATCAGAGAGCTTGAAATTGAGAGGTGACCCAATAGCAAAGAAAACTCACATCAACCATAAGAATAACCGCGAAAGCAAAAAATAATGAAAGTACGTAATTCTTCTGCATATGTGTACGTGTGTATTGTGCGTCATTAATATCATAATGGTCATTTTTTTCCTGTGCATATTGCATTGCATAGTTGTCTGAGCTAGTAGCCAAGCTAAAATTTATGACTATTACCACACATAATTAATATTTAAACACAAGCTCTATCAATATTCATTAGCAGTAAGGCGGCAGAGGATCTCAGTGGGTGGCACTTGCTTCAGGCCCTGGGCATCTGGATCCCACTTCAGCTTTTGAGTTTGCATGTTTTTTTCCTGTTATGTGAGGTTCCCTCTTATGTCCCACCTCTTATGTAATGGCATGCATCTGTCCATCTGTTTTCTGTAACCTGGAGGCTATGACTACGAGATGGGTGACAACCCAGGATGGGGTGCCAACCCATCGCTGGGCATATTCACACACCACTCGCTCACACAGCCACACCTATGGGCAATTTTGGTAACTCCAATTAACCTCTGTATGTTGTTGAGCTGTGGAGGAGGGGGGCAACCAGAGCACTTGAAAGAAGCCTCACAATGACATGGAGAGAACAGGCAACCCCACACATGGAGCTATGGAACAGACTTGAACCTGGGTTTCAGAGGTGTGGGGCAACAACACAAACCAGTGAACTGGTATCTGTAAATTGCCCATATTGTGTCCTTGTGCCCAGTGTAGCCTGGGTCAGAATATTCATTCTAGGATTCAAAGACTTATTGTCATTCGTACTAGTATGGTACCGTGTACAATGTGACGCTTACTTGCGTGTTTCCTGCAGACAGACACAAGGTAAGAAGACATAGGACAAACACTTAGGTAAAATAAATATTAATATATAAATGTAAATATGATTTAAGAATATATGGATGTATCCTGGGGTGCCGTAAGGGGGGAGGGGGGGTATGATGATTCCAAGGGCCCCTGAATGACTGTGGCCCTAAGTAATTTGGAACACAATCTGATTGGTCTGGGTTGGGGGCCCAATATAATATGCTTTCATGAGGCCTGAAATCTTCAGCGGCATCCCTGGATGCATCTATGTAGTCATGCATAGGCAGATGTTGTGTAGATGTTGCTCTTATACTGCTCACATTCATTGGAAGCTCAGCCTAGCTGCACGTACCCCTAGCTGGCTCCTCGACAGCTCATGTGCTTGTAATGTGCTATTTGATAAATCCTAATTGATCATTTTTTTTTTTGCCATTTGGCCGAGTACAGGTACACTGGAATGCTTCTCTTCACAGACCCCATCTTGTTCTCCATAGCTTGGGGGTCACGTGCGGCGCCCCTGGAGCTGGGGGTTAAGGGCCTCGCTCAAGGGCCCACGGACATGTGACCCTTCTGCCGAGGCTGGGGCTCAATTTGGCGATTTTTCGATAAGGGGCAGAGCGACTTAGCCCACTAAGCCTCTCACTGCCCCCCCCCCCCCCCACTTGCCTCACTTGTGCACCGCTTTGAACAAAAGCATCTTCTAAATAAAATGTATGTCGGTGTGAGGCCAGGCTGGGGAACAAAGTGGTCGGGGTACAGGAAGGGTGTGTAGATGCAGTGTAGATGCATTGTAGATGCATTGCTGCACCTCGCGATGAAATCTGCAGTCAAATCCAGCCGAGCTGTTTCTTACGGGAAGCGAAGAGAAACAGGAAATCTCTGAATAGCTGGGTCTCGTTTCCCCTCTGAAATCACACTGCTTTACAGTCTTGATGTGGATGACGCCTGTGATGTATTTACTGAGGCGCTGGATCTCAAAAAAGAATTATTACGGTTGATACTAAAAAGCGTAATTTAAAGGTAAGATGATTTTATTTTTCATTATGAAATAGCTATAATTCAGTAGTTTAAAACCATGGTTTAAAATTCAGAGCTGGCTATAGATTCCTCTTGGTATTTAGTGCCCTACTTGGGTGAGACGGTTTGATTGTAGCTTGGTAAACAAGGGAATGTCTTGGTATTACAGTACATCAAGATGCACGGGCCACGTGAATCAGATATGGGTGATTTTGGTTGAAACTGAAAACCAGTCTACTCCAGTCACTGTGATCTCTAGAGAGGTGCAGGGTCCAAAGCAAGAATCCCACGCACGGATGCGGCACTATCGGGGAGCCGGGAGTGGGAATGGCGTTCCTCCTGCAGTGCCCTGGCATCTCTGCAGTGACGCCTGACTTCTTGCACTTTATTCCTCGACAACCTCCTGGGAGAGGGTTTAGTTTACTAGCGCAGAGCTGAGATGTGGGGGGAGGGGTGGAAGAATGGGAGTGGGATAGAGAGGAGGGATGTGAGTGAGTGCCTTCAGTGGTTGGCGCGGTGGCACTGCTGGTCTTTCATTGTTATTTAATCCTTTGCCTAGGTAATCGATCGATCACGCACACACAAACACGCACTGTTCACTCCACGCCGACTGGCAGTATTTGCTCATGGCTCTCCATTGTCATCCTGACAATTTTGTAGCTTGTGCTTGTGTATAATGGATGCATCAGAGGTTTCAAGCATGCAAATTACCATAGTGGGCTTTGCCGTTGCAATGATGCATATTTTCTCGAGTGGTGGCCGCTTACTGATCAAATGTGTGTCCTAGCTACGTCTGTCGCAGTACCCAGTGATTTCACTTTTAGAGTACCTTGCAGTCCTCACCAGTATGCTCAACACTGAGTTGCATCAGTGTGTAAGTGTGGAATCTGAGTAGGTGGGTTGCTTTATGTGTGTAGCCTGTTTCGCAGGTGTTGCATGTAATCCAACACTCTTGTTTCGTTGAGTGAGGGTCTTCCAGGAAATCTCTGTAATTTGCCTTTCAAAACAGAGAAGAGGTTTGGTGACACATTGCTTTGCATCTCTCCATTTAGACGGCGCAATGAAAACCCGAAGAGATCCCCTAGGAGACACGGAGTAAAAACTTGCGGAGGATGGGACCGAGAGGCTGATGAGGGTCCCCTGTTTGTCAGGAGAGGAGCATCGGTACAGCCCCAGTCTTTCCCATTGAATTTGGCTCGCTCCCCGCAGCTAGCTTGCCAGGTAGATCACGTTTGCCTGTCCTCTTTACAATGGGCAGGTTGGCAAAGTTGCAGGGGTCTTGCGACGAGCAGCCAATCCACAATGTCAGGAATAGAGACGTTAGTTTTGTAGCAAATCAACACGCCAAATAAACATGGAGCCAGGCTCGATTTCTGGGTGTCCTATACTGCCCATGATGGGATACCATGTTTCCATTCCTCCTTGCTCCTGAAGATGAACTGACGATTTAATCTGCCTCAAGGATCTTTCCCTTGTCTTCCCCCACGGAAGGCTTTTTGGAAAGCTACCTGAATTGTGAAACTTGCAAAGATTAGCTGTGAATGAAGAAGTCGGCTTGGTTTTCTGGTACATAAGCTAAGGTTTTGGGTAGCCAGTGTCATACTGCTTGTTGGTCAGCATATGTGTGTGAGTGTGTATCCGTCCCCATCTCCTAACACGGCCCACCTTGAAGCGAGTAGAAAGTGAAGAGGAGCACGCCAAGGATAAGCTTGAGAGGAGTTCACAAGCAAGGCTGAAGCAATCATGCAGTCGGACGACCTCTTCATCCGCAAGTTCCGCCGACAGAGTCCCAGGCCCCCCGTAGCATCGGTCAGCTTCGACCCCAAGCGTGACAGCGGTGTTCGGACACGGGTAGCTGAGTGGCCTCCCAGAAAAGATGAGGATGCGCCGGATGGAGAGAGCCTGACAACTAGCCGGATTGGGTTGAACCTACGAGCCTTGGGCCGGGGTCACATCATGCAGAGGAGCAACAGTGACGTCACGCTCGGGGATCTGGACTCCTCAGCTAAAGGAGCAGGGAAGGTAGCCAGAGCAGGAGCTGAAAAGGCTGGGTCAGGAGATGCCAGGGTGCTGGGGGACCCTGGGATGGCACTGCACAGGGAGTACGGCAGCCTCTCCTCCCTGGAGCGGCAGACACAAGCCCAAGCACCCAGCAGTGAGGATCAAGGTCCACTTAGCCCTGCTTCTCTACACTTCAAGGACCCTTTCCTTCTTCTCGGGCTGCAGAATTCCGCCCCGGATCCTGAAGGCTTTTTCCGGGGGCTTTCCACCCCTGCTGTGGTGGACACCACAAAACCGGTCAAGCCTCCTAAGCCGGAGGTGCAAAGCAAGAAGTCTAAACCCACCCCTCCTCTGGTCCCCCAGACAGTTCCTGTTGACAACCTGGGAGGAGGTGCCTGGGTGCGCAACTTTGCGCACTATGATGTGCAGAGCATCCTGTTTGACCTGCAGGAAGTGGCGTCGAGCAGAGACAGCATCGGCCGCAAAAAGAACATCACCTCAGGGGCTTCAGCAGCCTCCCAGTTGCGACCCCCGACCCTGGGGGGCCCTCCCTCACCCTCTCTAGGAGGGAGTGGAGCTGGCAGCGCCGATGACCCAGAGCAGTTGCTGCTGCCACTTGATGAGGGCGACGGCAACGGCAATGACCTGCTCCTCAGCTGTCCACACTTCCGGAACGAGATGGGTGGCGAGGAACGGGCAGGCCTTGGGCGGGCACGAGAGCCAGGGGGACTGCGGCCAAGCCTGCAGTGCCCCAACGATGCCGTCTCTGTCCTGGAAGAGCCTAAGGAGAGCCATGTGCAACAACAGGGCAAGAGCAACTTCTTCATTGAGTTTGCTGACCTGGGAGCCCACTATTACCGCAAGTACTTCTACATGAAAGGTAAGACATGCATCCCTTTATGGTTCATTCTCACATTGTCTCTTTTTGCGTCATTGACTTCACACTCTAGAATCTGGTTGACTTTGTATCAGGAAGCATACAAACTACTGCTTCTCCAAAAAGACATCCCTGCCAGGGCTTATATACATGTCACAGGACTATAGAATATGAGGAAGACAGGCAACCATCCTTCTCCTCAGTTGTGACAGGGCCACAGGACAGAAGGTTAATTAGCCCGGTAGCACATGACTGTTAAGCATGTTGCAGGTGAGGTGTAAGTAAAGCTTGACCACCTCCTGCAGGAGGAAGAATCATCTCTCTCTCTCTGCCGCTGGTCTTGCCAAGTAGGTCTGTCCCTTGAGCTTGTTCTCACTGCTTTTGTCCTTCATGCCCCGTGTCTTTGAGATCCCGTGATTCTTCTTATGGCCATTAGTGAAAATGAGAAGCAGAAGGAACAGGATAAGAGATCCTGTCTGTAAATTGATGTATGAACTATTATCCCATTTTCCCTTGATCGATGCTCCTGAAATGACTGTCATTAATAAACCTCTGACCCTTATTTACAGACCACCAGAATTTCTTTGGCATGGATGACCGCCTTGGACCGGTGGCCATCAGTTTCCGCCGGGAGGAGAAAGAAGGTTCCAGTGGTGCCCAGTATAATTACAGGATCATCTTTCGTACCACAGAGGTACCAGTTATACCTACTTGTAGAGGTGGACATGACTAACACAACTGTAGGACATAAATGGCGCAATTACCAAACCACCCCAATAGTAAAACCGTCTTGCTCCCTATTCAGTTGAAGACCCTCAGGGGATCAGTCCTGGAGGAATCGGTGCCCTCGGCTGCCCGCCACACCACCCCCCGTGGCCTCTCCCCCAAGCGGCTGCTGGAGCACATTATCCCAGAGCTGAACCTGCATTGTCTGCGGCTGGCCTCCACCTCGCCCAAGGTCCGGGACACCTTGCTGAAGCTGGACGAGCAGGGGGTGAGTCTAACCGGCCGCTCCTGAGGGACAAGGATGAAAGCAGGGAGCCATGGCAGAGACGTATAATAGGTGACTGTACCTATACTGCCAGTCCAGATGTCACAAGGCAGAGTCCCCACAATGGCGAATAAGCACAGCCTCTCTGCCCCCCCCTCCAGCTGAATTTCCAGAGGAAGGTGGGGGTGATGTATTGCCGGGCCAGCCAAAGCTCTGAGGAAGATATGTACAACAACGAGAACGCTGGACCCGCCTTCGAGGAGTTCCTGGACCTGCTGGGCGAGCGCGTTCGTCTGCGAGGCTTCGAGAAGTACCGGGCCCAGCTTGACACCAAGAGTCAGTGCCCTCACTCGAGCATAGCCTCTCACATCGACCCCCTACCTTCGTCTCAGCGCCCCCCAAAAACACGGCCTATGTTTTTATCTGTGCAGCGGACTCCACGGGCACCCACTCCCTGTACACCCGGTACCAGGACTACGAGATCATGTTCCACGTGTCCACCATGCTCCCGTACACAGCCAACAACACCCAGCAGGTACGGAGATGGTCTGATGTTATGGTTCTGAGTGCCACCCTCAGAAATTGTGCCCAGATAACCTTTGTGCATTTGACTCGTATACCAGGCCAACCCATGTTATACCACTGTGATCTTTGTGCATAGCAGTGGCGGTTTTTTGACATAGAAATGTGCTGTAATTGTATTTGAAAGTCAATATATGAGGCCTGAGTGACAGAGACAACATTGGGGACTGAAAGAGAAAACCAGCAACTGCTTTCATCCCATTCCCCTCCCTGTACATCTACCTCGCAGCTACTGAGGAAGAGGCACATCGGCAACGACATCGTGACCATCGTCTTCCAGGAGCCCGGCGCCCTGCCCTTCACACCCAGAGCCATCCGATCCCACTTCCAGCATGTGTTCATCGTCGTCCAGGTCCACCACCCATGCACTGACCGCACCTACTATAGGTAGCTTCTCCTGGAACTGGTCACACGTCCACGTTACAAAGACAAGCTGTCATTATTTTGTAGTGTCTTAAATTACAGCCATCACTGTTTATTCCTCATGTTTTATGTCAGGAAAGTGTGTGTCACATGTGTTACAGTCTTATTCCTCCCTGTGTCTCTCTGGCTTGTGTACGCTGTGCTTCAGGGTGGCCGTGACACGCTCCAAGGACATTCCGCTGTTTGGGCCGCTGTTCCCGAAGGGGGCACGCTTCCCTCGCTCCACGGCATTCCGGGACTTCCTGCTGGCCAAGGCCGTGAATGCGGAGAACGCTGCTGAGAAGTCCGAGAAGTTCCGCTCCATGGCCATGCGTACGCGGCAGGAGTACTTGAAGGACCTGGCAGAGAACTACGTCACCACCACGCCCATCGACTCCTCCACCAAGTTCCCCTTGCTCTCGCTGGGTGGCAAGCGCAAGGACAAGCTGAAGGGAGCCAAGGGGGCGGAGCTGCACAGTGCCGGGGCCCTGGTGTGGGCAGTGACGGCACAGGGGGACGGCATCCTTGGGCAGAGCTCGCCCTGTCTGCTGGGCGTGTCCGCCGAGTCAGTGGTGCTAATCGAGAGGTGCACCCGAAGGGTGGTCTTCAACTGCTGCTGCCGTGACGTGATTGGCTGGAAGGCGATGATGGATGGCGGCGGTAGGGGCGGGGCTAGTCTCGATATCTTCTACGAGAGGGGGGAAGTTGTGTCGGTCAGCGTCCCTGAGAGCCAAACAGAGGACATTCGGGAGGTGGTGCAGAGGCTCGAGGTGAGCGGAGTGTCGCTTCTATTGTATTTTTCGATGTTTCCGCTTTTACATAACCCTGTCAATGGCCGCCTGAAGGGCTGCTTCATTACTTTATATCCCCCTTAATGCCGTGTGACTTGAATACGTGCCCAACCCACAGATAGTGACCAGAGGCTGCGAGGCGAGGGAGGTGATGCCGCTGCGTGACGGAGCAGGGCAGCCCGGCTTCTCTCTGAGTGAGGAAGGCTTTGTGACGGACCTCCAGCGGTTTGGCTACGCCGACAGCGGGGGCCTGCAGCTGGCCGACCGGGTGGTGCGGCTGTGCGGCCAGCCGCTGGTGTCCCTGGAGGCAGAGGCCAGGGTGTGCCTACTGCGATCCGCCCCCAAAATCCAGCTCACTGTCATCCCGCCGGATGAGAACGGCAAGCCGCGCAGGTGAGACAGCATGAGGCGGGATGGGGAGGCGGTCGCCATGGCAACACAATACGGGCAACTGCACACACCCCCCCCCAGGCAGATAGCTGTTTGTTTTTATCAGCCAGTGTGCCAACAGGCATGTGATTTATGATATTTATGAGGAGAAAATATGTAATTCCATATTCTTCCGCTGTCGGGTGGACGGATTTGTTCACAATATGGCGGGAACAAAAGCAGAAATTTCATGTGAAGGAGCGTGACAATAATAATCCTGCCTGATTTCCATATTTTGAAATAATTGTAAGGCTAATACAATATGATAGTGTTGGCTTGACATAATGCAGGGCTGAATACAAGTGGATAACACCTTCCACTTAAAAATCCCTCTTTCCGGCGCTGACAGGACACTCTTTCAACCTCTTTAACGTCCGTTTAAAAACATAAACGTTGTTTGAGACCCAATCCCACAAGCGGAGCCATAAGTGACTGACAAGTGCGGAACAATTAACCTCCTCTGTAAAATTTCATTCAGGTTTCTGCATATTATTGAGTCATTTTTATGGTTAAGGTAATATTATAATCCCACAAAAACAAGCACTCCTCCTCAAGCAAGCAGCGGCTGGGTTTATTTTAATTCTCGGTATGATTGAAATCTGCTTTGAACTGTCATTCAGAGGTGACTGCTGTTTATAGACACGTTGACTTTCAACTGGTCTGAACCGGCTGCTTCTTTATTTCCGGAATTACTTTGAAGCAGGGACTATTAACCATTTAATTCGTTTGCACTTGACAACAAAAATAAATCAGCACATTTCAGTGAAGAGGTGCAGTTAGGACGAGAATGTAAAATGTAAATGAGCTGTTTTTTTAACATGCTGATTGGGTAATTTCTAGAGATTGACAGGCAGGGTAGCCAATTGGTATTATTGGTGTCCAGTGCGGTGCTGGATTCCTGGTGATTCCACACTCACGGCTGATTCCGGCTCCCTGTCCGGGCCGCAGGAGCTTTTCCGAGCTGTATCAAAAGGCCATCCAGGATGCAGAGCGCAAGGCGGGGGAGGAGCCGACCGGGGAGGCCTGGGTGCTGGACGAGAGGGAGGATGAGGAGGAGGAGGAGGAGGAGCAGGAGGAGGAAGGGGTGGAGGGTGAGAAAGGGGATGCGGAGCCTCCCGAAAGCAGGGAGGACCCACCTGTGGCGACAGCACCAGAGGATGGACAGCGGGGATCCCGACCATCCTCTCCAAGCCTCCCCCTTGTACAGACCACCTCGCTCCAGGACCAGCCCACCACCGAGACCCTGGAAGTCAGTACCTCCCCACCATCACGCAGCTGCTCCCAGGAGAGGCACGGCACTTACCAGGACTCTGGCGATGGGTACGCCGGCTCCACTATTATGACAGATGCTTGTAGCTTGACATCAGAGCCAGTCAACCGATTAGCTGACATTGGTGGCCACTTAGGATGCCATCTTCTGAGGGGGTGCTGACTTAGCAAGCCAATCTCACTTTGTCTTAGATGGGGGGCGCCAGCAGTGAAGCTTGCCTAGGGCACCACATGGGCTTCAACCGGTACTGATTAACATCATGCTAAGAGCTGCTCATGTAGCATTGAAGTTTGCACTTTTAACACTTCAAGGGCTTCCTCTTCGGCAGCGACCAATCGTCTGTGTCCTTCTCCACCTGGCAGGCCAATGAGCGAAGACGTGGACATGGGGGCGGATGAGCCAGCCTACGAGAATGTTACGGAGCTACGCGACGCCACGCCCGACCTCATCTTGGCGGCCAAACCCAAGGTGCCACTAGACAGCCAGGAGCAGCAGATGCAGGTATGAGCGGAGCCCCCCCCCCTCCCCCCACCACCATCTGTGACTCCTTTAATGATCACGTTCTGGGGTACATTTCCCAAAGCAAAGTTGCTAACAAGATTAGCAACTTACCTAGTTGCAGCCATGCAACTGAACGGTTCCTACTCTGTAGCTTGCTAATGGGAGGTTTTGGGAAACCCCTGGTTGGGTCTTAAAGGACTCCGTCGGGGAAGTAGGGGGATCCCTGTCTGGTTACACCAGTGTTTCTCAACCCAGTCCTCAGGGAACCCCAGCCATTCGGTGTTCCTGATTGGCTGGGAGCTGGGAGGGAGCAAAAATGTGGACTGGCTGGGGTTCCCTGAGGACTGGGTTGAGAAACACTGGGTTGAGAAACACTGGGTTGAGAAACACTGGGTTGAGAAACACTGGGTTACACTAATGCTGGTTTACTGAGAATAACTGTAGTTGTTATAGTGGCCGAAGTGGCTTCTGAGAAGTGAAGTGAAATGCCACTGACTTTCTATCAGATGTAGAACGTCTTATCACATGCACTGAGGCAGGCATTAAGTTCAGAGGCAGGTTAAAATGTGATTCATGCTCTACATGTCATTTGATAAATGCTCCTGTCTGTGGCAGTATGTCATACGAAATCTACCTAGAGATGCCAACACTGATCCACCTGATTCTGCCAAAAGAATAGTGTTGTAACGGTCGTGGGAACCCTCATCGAAAGTTCTGGAAGCAGCAGGGTACTCTATGAATGGAGGTGAAAATACGGTCTGTGGCAGCCTGCCTGGACACTTACTTCTTCATTTTTTGCAGTCTGTAGGGCTGGAGGATCTACCCTCGTCCAGCGACCCCTCCCAGTCCCCAGGAGGGCTCACTGGCCCGGATAGAGCCGACCGCAACTCCCGGGCCCTGAGCCTACACAACTCCATCACCAAGAGTATGGGCCGTCTACGAGTCCCCAGTTACACCTATAAGCACCTCTCTGCATTAACACCGCAAACCCAACATGACATGATGAGATCAGAGCTAACCACCAACTTAAAGGGTTAAAAATTCAAGATTAGAGAATATACTGGACTTCCAGTTTTGTCACATGTAGTCAAGGGTTTTTGTTTTTTTTTGGAAAACCCTCTTGTATAGCACGAAATGTTGAGCTCAAACAACAGTCCATACACCCGTCTTCCATAGCCTCTTATTAAGTGAGTTCTCTTAAATACTCTTGAGGGTCTGGCCAAGCCTGGAGTCTATCCCAGACTGTAGAGTGTGTAAGACAGGGGACACCCTAGTCTGGATGCCATTTGAACAACAGTCATTCAATAAAATCATTTAATAGTGACTGTACATCAAAAAATTGGCAGTGGTGAATAAAAAGCTGTAGTGTTCCATTATCGAACATTGAAGAGACTCTTTTAGATGCTGTTAGACAGCTCTTAAACAGGTTGGCGACTGACCATCTCTTTAGTGCGGTTGTCTCCTAATCTATGCATTCTTCTATTTTTTAATTGCCTGTCCTCTCCGTCTCAAAAGCCAGTACCTCTAACCACCAGCTCTCATCACCCCCTACCATTTCCAACCACCCTGAGTAAGAGGGAGACAGATGGGGGGGGGGGGGGTGACAGCCCCCAAACCCCAACGTCCTTTCAGCCATCTGGCCCCCTTACCCTTTGAATTGATCAGTCACACCGGATGGCCAGTGGTTATTATGATTCTCATTACTTTCACCGCCTACTGTTCTACATGACGCTCGTTGAATCTTCCACGCCAAAGAAAATCGGGTTAACCATCGTGCTCAAGATCCCCGCGGTTGAGCCCTTCCTGGCACTTGCTTTTGGCACCAAGTCGCGGTTTTTATCTGCTCCCTGTGTACGTTAACGTTCCTGTGTTAAGTCTCCATAATGTTAATCACTGTAGTGGAAGTGCAGTTCTAATAGATTTGAGCTGATTCCAAATAGCTACTTAGGCAACTAAACTGAACCAGTGGTTTGGGCTACAAAGTGCAGCTTGTACTGATTTAAAGTTGTTCACAGTAGCACTCAGTATTCCTAAAGATACAGTTGATTCTTATTTATTTTATTTATATCGACCCAGCCATAGAGATGAAGTTGCGTTAAGGTTACCGCTAGTGCCCTCTGGTGGTGGGACCATGTTACACTTAAACATTGCTACATTTGACAACCCATTTTTGTGTCCTTTACAGTACTTCACACAAACATTACAGCACTCATTAATGGATTTGTATGATGCACTCTTTCTCAGTCCTGTCGGAGACGAGTGAAACCTCTGGGAAAGACTGGCAATCCATCGCGGATTTGGCCACAGCCTGTCGGAGTATCCTGGAGGCCTTGTCCCGAGAAGGTAACGGTGCAGAGGACGTGGGGGGGGGAACAATCGTTCTGCCCGAGCGAGTCTATTTTTATGTTCGGCTCTGATGTTGTAGAAGTGTGCAAAGCTACCCCCCTGTGTGATACGATTCGTAAATACATCACACGTCAGACCTTCTCATAGGCAGCGTTTAGCAGTGTTGATCTCCACGGGGAAGCTAATTGGCTAATGACACCGTCACCTGGAGGCTGCATCGTGCTCATTGGTCAAGAGCAACCACATACTGAGCCAATAAATGCCAGAGAATAATCATGAGGCTTTCGTGTCCGGGAGTCGAGCGGAGACAAGGAGAACGAATAAAACAGTTCAAGGTGTCCAGGACCGCTGGGATTACTGAAAAATTAAACCCAGTTCATGTCCCCCTTCCAACTGAATTCAATTAAACTACAAGGAAAGGACACTGTGTGCTGTCTCCTCTACCTAGCTAACAGAAGGTTTTTCTCCTATACCATTAATGCAAACAGAAGCTGAGAAAAATAAAATTATACAGGGAAGACATTCTAGCAGGTTCTCTGCAGGGGGGGAAAAAACAGAGAAAATCAAACCTTTAGATATTAAAGCATTATGCGAAACGCAAAAGGGGTGTTATAATTCAGAAGTGAGTCCTGGCATATAACCCAATCTTATCTGTTCTTCCTTGTGGAATTTTTTTTAATGCGCAATATAAATTACTGGAGGATTTTGAGAATTTCCCTGATTCTCTAGAGGCACAAGCTGTGAAAACGAAGATTCTGTGCTAAATGTAAATTTATTTAAAAATTAATCACTGAGTGATAAATGTAATAAGGCTCCTAACTTCCTCGAAGGCAGGAAAAACATTATTCGGACCTTTATTAGAGCATTTTTCTCGATAGCGTTCAGGTACTGTTCCATAGCTTAAACGTCCACGGGTCACATGATGCACAAAAAAGATCTCTGAGGGTGATGCCGGGTGAAGGTAATTAGCTAACGTGATGTTCCAGATCGTAAAACAGACGGCCCAGGGCCTGCGGAGGGCGCTAATGTTCCAGGACAGATGGAGGCTAAGCTGAGAGACATAAAGGAGAGGTGAGTCTTCTCATTGGCACATTTTGCAGTAGGTTCTGACCCACGTGAATCCTTGGGCTATTTGCTGCTTATTAACTCATTTCAGGAAATCTATCTTCTTCTTGTCCACGTATTAATTTGTGTTTCTCCTGAATTATGGTTTATTCGTTCCTCCATCCTTTCTTTTACCTTTCTCATTCTTTCTCCCTCCTTCTGCCTAGCAGTGATTCCCCAGGACATCTGGAGGAAAAGGTTTCCCAGCTAGAAGCCATGCTGAAGAGACTTCAAGAAGACCTGCAGAAGGTAACAGGCTTCGTGGTTCTTCAGCCTCAGGATGGGGGACTGTTGACGAGATTTTTTATGGTGAGGGTATAAAAGAGCCCGACCTTATCATTAGCCAATGAAATGTTTTGAATCTGTGAGTAACAGGGAAGGGGAGACTCCTGTGGCCAATCAGCTTTCAGCTGGGGGCAGTGCACCTGTGGTCCCGCCCCTGCATATGCCCCAGCCTCAGGTCATTCTGCTTACCAATAGCAATTAAGCAGGAAATCGGAGAGTGAGGCGCGGTTCCCAACACACCTCGCAGACGCGCCTCTCACGACCGCAGACACGAAATCCGAAGTGTCATAAGATGAGTTATTGGGTCTCTTTATATGGGTTCATTTGCCTTTATATGCCCCTAATGGATTTCGGTGACTTTTTGAATTGCATGCAACCATATATATATGATGTAATATCGTTATCGAGCTGAATGGGAAAAAAACGGAGCCTCGCAGAAGCTGTGGAGGAAGTCATCGCGCAGGCTGCCTCTGCAAATATGAAATAAGCGAACCGTCAAATTACATTATTAATCTTCCTTCCGCTGGAACATTTGTTTTCCCTTATATCCAAGCCTGCGAAAGGATATGGAGTCTAATTTAATGGCGGACAGTTGTGTGTGCTCGAGCAGTAACCGATATGTTGGTTCACCTTCTGATTCACGTGCCATCGGCCGTTTCGTCAATCCCGGCGATTAACCTTGCATTACAGCACATATGGTGCATGCCTTTCATAATGCATTTTACATTTCCATCTGTCAAACCCACCCCAAGTGACAAATGTAATATCAGTCCGACATTTGATGGAACCATAATGTGCTTTGTTGAATTGGGGATTAAGAGGTGATTTGTGGAGGTACCAAGAAGCCGATTGGGGATCTTGTAGTTGGGTGGACCCAGAAGGACGAGGCAGAAATGTACTCTGTGTCGCGAGTCACTTTACCCGGCTTATTTCTGTCCTTTGTATGTGGATTTATTCGCCTGAATAATTTCCCCTTTCTTCGTCTTGCGGCTGTGCTTTCCATTAGACAGTTTGCATAAATTTCGATTTCGAGATGCAGGCCGAGAGGAAAGAGGTGTTTCTGAATGATTCTCCTGGCCTTCATCCTGCCAGCACCAGGGATCAAAACAGTAGCCGGCTGATGCGTTTTGCGCTCCCCCCCCCCCGGGACATAAACGGCAGATGAATCCTAGTGGCGTCCGTCCGTCACCCCGAGACCTACTTAACGTACATTTGCCAATTACGCTCCGTCGGCTAGCCCAAGGCAGGCCGCGAGGCCGTCAGCTGGCATTTTTTCTGTTTTTCATTCATTCCCTGTGGAGAAAGATAAACCGTGCAACCTGTGTGTGTGTGGGGGGGGGATCTTGCACATCTCGGCGACAGATGTACACTACTGGTCTCAAGTGTTTGTACACCACAGGTTTTTACCATTTTTCCCAACTATAAATGAAAATAAAACAAGATTCCTTTATAACATGGAAAGAGTATGTAACAGTGCATGTCTGACGTCCTATTAACTGGCTGTGTGGTGATGACAGATTCTAGGCTGTCCTTTAACTTGAAGTGCATTAGTTTACCGTTTCATCCCATGAAACAGGGCAGCATTTAATATCCCTTGTAGAAAGAATGCCTAATTTTCTCTGCTGCTACAAGAATAATCAAAGATATGACATTTTCTTCCTAATCAAGGTACTCAAATAGAGAACATACTGTGAATTTATTTGTTAGCAAAGAATATTGAGTGTATTTTTAGTACATTTTAAGTAAGATGCAAATGTATGTATGAATATGTATTTATTGAGCATGGATGCACTTGGAGAACCGCCGCAGCAGTAAACTCCTCGTCTTCCTCAGGAAACCTTCATCTTCTATCTGTTTCTCCCACCTTGAATGGATCTTCCTTCCCCTCCAGGAGAAGGAGGACAAGGCGGTCCTCCAAGCGGAGGTGCAGAGCCTCCGGCAGAACAACCAGCGGCTGCAGGAGGAGTCCCAGAGTACGGTGGCCCGGCTCATCAAGGTGACTGAGCTCCTGTGTAGCGTGAACAAGCCTTGCTAGCTTCTCCCACAGAGCCCCGCCGACAGCTCCACCAGCGCATCGTGCATCCCAAACCCCCCCAGCACCCACCCCGAAAGACTGTCAACCCCTTGACCCATGTCCGCTAACCTCTCCTCTGATTGGCTGGCTCTGCCTGACCACGGTATGCACACCCACCTTCTTTCAAAAACGGACTCCAGTGTTGCAGGACTGAGGAACTCTACAACGGGGATGCATTTGTGTGCGAGTCTGCGTGTGTGTGCGCGTCTGTGTGTGCGTGTGTGCGCACGTGCATGAATGTAGGTATATTTCCCAACTTCAACTTTGTCAGCAAGTTGGGCTAATTAGCAAAATGCAGAGTTTGTAGCTTTTATGTATATGGTGAGAGCATTTATTGGATAGCAATATGTTTGGTGGTTATTTTGAAATGTATATCAGATTAACTTAAAGTCTATACATTTTTTTTATATATCTGCTTCCTACAACTGGATCAAAAGTCCTCAGTATATCTCCTGCATTAGCAATAGAATCACATCTGGACACAGCTGTCTGATTCCCCTTCAAGCGATCGCTTCTGCTGCGGTATTGAGGGGTTTCTGTTCCACTCTATGCAAATCTCCCCTGAGCTGAGTCTGACCTCCTGCCCGGAATCCAGAGCAAAAGCACGTCGGACAGATTAAATTATGTCGTTAGGACGTCCTCCGCTTCACGCCCCCCCTGAGATGGTTTAGCACATAAGCCCCTTTTTCCTTGCATATACCTTTATATATCTGGCTGGTAATTTTTTTTGTTTTCAAGGTCCAACAAAAAAAGGGACTGGACCTAAGCGTGTACCGGGTCTGTGTACTGATGTCGCTCCCTGGAAGTCAGTGTGACGTTCTCACGGATTCACTCATAGACGCGGAAGGGTGTGTGCGCTGAGAATGGCGGACGGCATTTAGGATTTTTGCAGCCACGACAGTAGAGAGAGAGTCTGCCTCCTGCAGGTCACATCTGTGAACGGACAAAAAATCACAATAAGCAGACCCCAGACCACTTTCCAAGTCAAGTGGGCTTTACAGTGGCACAAAATAGTGCACCCCCAGGACCACAGTACCACATACAACAGCAATGACAAGGGGAGAGTTTTCATGCTACCTTAAGTTATTGGTTTAATCCCTTCTGGAAGGCTCTGGTCATGCCGGTGACCATTCCCAAGCTGGAAAGACCATCTTCACAACGAACGGCGGCCATATTGGTTCTAACCTAACAAATTATGGCTCTGTCGCTAGCACACCACGCCCAACCAGACTACCGCGAGTGGTGAGAAGAATGCGCTCACGGCATCCTAGTCTGAGACCCAAGGTGGGTCAGATCTGAAGAACCGAAGAGAAGGAAGGACTCGTTTTCCTTGGGGACTTTAATGGGACTCGTTTATGTGATCAAGTGGGTATATAACTAAGTAGATAACCAAGTCAGAGTTTAAAGGTTAAGCTCAATTACCTCATCAGGTGAGAGTTCAGCTTGAAGGTTCCCGTCTGCCTGACACGGCGTCTCCCCGCCCCCCCCCCCCCTGGATCTCCGCCGGCTGGCGAGGAAGACGTCACCTTACTGACCTCCGGAATCATGGCACCTTGAGATCTGTGTTCCTCCCTTTGATAGGAATCCCCTGCTTTCTGCTGCCAGATGAGCGAACGGGGGGGCAGTAAAATACGGGCCACTCGAGAGACCGTCCTCGTCGTCACCTCGGGGAAGCACGGCCGAGAATCGACAGGACAAACCACCCCCCCAAACCCTCAAACCGCACGTACGGTGCCATGGGGCCACGTGAGCCAAAATTCAGGGCTTGGGTGCAGGAGACAGTGACAGGAACAACATTATTAAATGAGAATCTGCGATTAATATAATGAAAGGTTCCGGACTTCATTCTGCAGGTAGTGGAGATGACTCTGTCAGAGTGGGATGCACTGTTTAAACACTGGGGGGCGCACCAGGCTATTTGACATACTATGAACATATGTGTTGTAAATACTTTTCTCCCGTCCTCTGGTAATTTAAAATATTATTTTATTGATTCTTATTTTATAGTCACTGTGATTACCTGGTACCAGCAGATTACAATATATTGAAATTAAATTCTATAGTATATCTATATGTACATACAAGATCATGATGTATACTGATGCTCTTTGTTACTTGATGTACACTGGAGCGTATTCATAGCAGATTATTTATGTCGATGGAATTAAATGTGCCCTAACTAGATATTTACCCTGATATCCTATTAGTCGAAGCAACGCGTCCTATAAAATTATCGTAAGTGGTCAGGAAGATGTTTCTCTCCCCCAGCCCCGTGTCGATACTTTGTGTGTGAAGTTGTTCTCAAGTGCAAAAGACACACCGGGAGACTTCTGAGGTCAGCTGTAAACGTGTGTTTGTGCAAAGAAGAGTTTTTTTCTTTCCCTAAAATCAAAAAACAAACATGGCATAAGGAGGAGCGTTGGCATGTATTCTGCATATTTGGGCCTTCTTGTCGATACTACAACAATATTTGGGATGGTGTGTTGAAAAGTCCCCTTTTTTTAAGGAAGGTTGTACCTGTTCTCCCTTTGTGCTTATTTGAGGTGTGTCATCTGTTGCTGTTTAAGGGTCAATATGCCCCAAATTGCACCTTAACGGATTAAAGATTTTAAAATATCTTTCTGAAATAACCTTGAAACTTGAAGACAGGAATGGATAACACTAATTACACAGTAAAGACAAACACGTATTTTTTTTCCCCTACGTCGTGCCTAAGTAACCATGAAATAATATTCATATTTTGCCACAGACATTTTATTTTAAGCCGGGCTTGTCGGAATAGCTGCTCCTCACTGGCTGAACGTACGTGAAGAAAGTCATGGTGTTGCTCCGGATTAGCCTTGCCCTCCAGTTCACCCTCAGACCCAACTACCCCGGGATTCATCCGGACCGGCCGGCCGTACTCCTGATCGTGCAGGTGCACCCATGCTAGGATCGAAGACGGCCCCTTCGCGATGATCACTCGACAGATGCCCCGTGACGAGACAGTTCCCGCGTCCCAGCCCACATGTAGCATCACGACGCCATTCCCGGTTTTTGCTGCAGCCTTCCAAGCGGTCAGGCATTGGGAGTTCGGATGCCGTGCGGACCAATGATTGCCAGCGCGACATCCTGGTCTGGAAAACCACACAATCTACATCAGGTGCTAATCTGAGATTCTAAACTCCACGTTCGGATTGCTTGTCACAGACTGGCCTCCACTCGCACTCTTGCTATGGGTCTCGCATACTGTACGTTTCCCTGTGTGCTTACCTTCCCTCACAACCCATGAGAAGTCACCGGAAACACCAACTGCGTCAAATTGGCTAAAAAAGACACAGGAGGAATTTGGGCCATACCTCATGGTAATATCAGTCAGGCTTGTGAGGACGGACGCGTATCTCTCTGGATTGGCTATCTGGGTCTCTCCGTATTTGAGCGTATACGATATCTGAGGTCGTGTGCAAGAGGCGCGACGAATATGTGAAGAATGATCGGTAAGGAACAGTAAATCAATGGAGACGTTTCGTAAGGTCTGGTCAATCTGCCACAAATGTTTGCAAAGGTACAGCAAATCTGCAAAAATATTCAGTAAGACGGTGAATTTTCGGTAAGGGACTGTGAAATCTGTAAAGAATATTCGGTAAGAGATGGTGAATCTGGAAAAAAAAAACTTGGATAAGGGACAACTAATCTGTAAATAATATTCGGTAAGGGATAGTGAATCTATTAAATATTCAGTTAGAGACAGTGAATCTGCGAAGAATATTCAGTAAGTGAATGAATCTGTAAAAAATATTCGGCAAGAGACTTGAGTGTAAAAACTATTCGGTAAGAGGCAGCCAATTTGCAAAGAAAATTCGTTAATAGACAATGAATCTGTATAGAATATTCAGTGAGAAACAGTGAATCTGCAAAGAATATTTGGTAATAGACAATGAATCTGTATATCAAATTCGGTAACAGCCAGTGAATCTGTATAGAATATTCTGTAAGAGACAGTGAATCCGTGACTAAGGTTCAATATGCTACTCTGTATAGTGTTTCTCTTTGTAATTTAGTTGTACGGAGCTGCCCTTTATTTTGTGTGCTCTCCGCTACTGCAGATTGGTGTTGGTGTTCATATAGAACAGAGCTGATTGTATTTGGATCAGGGAGAAAAGATAAACCAACAAGCAGACGAAAGAGCGACAGTTTGTCCTACTTTCCTCTCCTTCGTTTACTCTCCAGTCGATCAACTCTTGTACATATATAATGGAGGACGTCTGGCAATAAAGACCTTGTCTGAACTATGACCTCCGACTCGATGTGTCTCTGAATGGAGTAATTTTGACATGGTTGCAAAATGAGCGTGCAAAGGCCGGATTATAACCTTCTGATACCCTTTAATTCTGTCCGTTGGCGTAATAGATGACATGAAAAAAAAAAAATTTAAACCTGCAAGCTGGTAAGTTGGTAGTTCGTTGATTAAAGATATCATTTGAAGGTTGCTCTGCCAAATCCCTTAGGAAGCATTGTTGCTGTACCCTTGAGGCAGGGGTTAAACCTGAACACTTTCAAAAAGAACACCCGACTCTATAAATCACCGGTGTTCAAAAAAAAATTTGAGTAAAGGATATTTCAGTAGTTTTTTTTTTTTTTTGAATTTGCACGGTTGTAGGCGATTGCTTATGCACACTTGGTGCGGGCCTTCGACCTAGAGTCCCTGGGGGATTACTAAAGCCAGCGGTGGGCTGAAAGTGCATCAGAGCAGCTGAAGGAGAAGATGGTGAGGTTGTAAGGTGGGTTTACAGCTGCCAGTCCTGAGTGTGGATCCATCATCTAACCATTCAACAACCTCCTGATGAACCTAAACCGTGTCCCTGGCGCCTTAAGTGGGATGCCCGTCCATCACAGAGCAACTGCTATTACAACAGTCATAAAACCACAATGTAGTCTTCCTTGCCAGGTAACATACATAAGACAAGGCCGCTGATTAACTAGATCAGTGGCCTGTACTGCGAAGCGGGGTTACTGGCTTATCGGGGTAACTTGTCGGATTTAAGGTAGCCTGGGCAAAATGTAAGTGAACGAATATGAAGTCCATTTAAACTGCGGTACCTTAAATCCGACCAGTTACCTCAATAAGCCAGTAACCCCGCTTCGTAGTACAGGCCACTGGGCTATTCAAATCATAGTCCCCGAGGTCTGTCAGAGTACTGCTGTTTTTCCAGCCTTACTTTACCTGTGAGCCAGGTGTGAAGCGTCTGGCCAATCAGAGTCACTGATTATTAAACTGACTACCTGTGAGAACTGAAAACAAGGCCTGGATTTGGCATTAAGGGCCAGATTGGAAAAGCCCTGCACAAGTTGAACTTTTAAATGTTATTCCTAGGCAGCCTGTAAATTAAAATGATACCGATAGAGGTAACTAGATATAGCAAGACAAATAAAATACATGTGTATGAATGTTTCCTGTATAGAAGGTCTTCTGCAAACACTGTTTTACCATTGTGTGATGCAGCAAATGAAAAATGCAAATATGCACCCAGAGCAACACATCTCCGAAAACTAATTTGTTTGCTTTTATCGCGATGCATATAAAATCAAGATGAATATATTCCTGAAGCCTAATTTGCCTGAAGAGCAATATATAACAGAGCACACAACAGCATGCAAACACTTTCCTGGAAGGCGGCCACTGGAAACCTTGACTAAACACCAGGGACAGTAGGGCTTTCTGTCTTTATGGTCTGACACCTATACAAGGTGTTATGACTTCAGTACTCGGCCGTTTTGCCTTTATATGGGTTTGGAGCGCAGCGCTGGACTGGTAGGAGTAAAGCTCGGCTCTTCGGTTTAGCGAGTTTTACTCTGTAAACAGAGACAGCGTCTAGGCGGAGGTTTGAACATGAGCATAGGGATCATGGATCGATCCGTGTGTCCTTTCTATAAGTAACCCGCTGGAAATCTAGCTCCTGCTCCCCAGCTCCCTGACGCCCTAACAAATAATCTTGTCCAACGTCCGGGAACGATGAGTCCGCAGCTAAAAACGGGACTAGCGTGAAAAGTCACCGCTTGTGAGCGCAGCAAAGCTGGCAGTGCCCCAGAACAGAAATGCAGTGGGAACGCGTGCTCCATTCATTGAGACAGAAAGACAAACGCAACTGGTTCTCCATATTGTTTTATTTTTAAGTTTGTTTATTCGCTTAAATAAAACGAAACCATAGAATGATCACGATGAACAAAAACTAAAGGGCAGGGTTGCCAACTTCGGTCAGCTGGCTGGCGTGAGATTTTCAATTCGAGACAAGTCTGCACACGTATTTACATGCATGTTTTATTGTCTTGTAAATAGTATGTAGGGTTTGCAAACTACTCCATCGTTAATTTTAGGTTTATAATGGAGTAATATAAAAATGCCGTATAAGATATCTTGCTTGAGCGTGAGAATCTGAAAGCGTGAGCGTTGGCAACCCTGCTAAAAAGCACGAGATAAAATTTGAAAAGCTTCTAAATTTCAAAAGCGCTGTAATTAGTATGTAGCCTATCTGACAGCGATCACTTCGATTTTGTTTAATATTCACCTGACCCCCAGTGGGTTAACATTCTGATACATTATTTATACTTGAACAGATACAGTAAACAAGTCGAACTACGATAAGCGAAGCTTAAACACAGGCTTTCGCACGCAAGCTGGTGTGTGGCGCCCTCAGTTTTATTCATGGTGGTGTTATTATAGGACGCAGCCGACAGCTGGGAAAGGGGAGGGAGGCGAGCCGCGGATTTGACTAACGGATTTGTTTCGATATTTCTCAGTTTCTCTTCTACATCTCGGTTTTATTCACTTTATAAAAAAAAACAGCAGTCTGAGTCTGCCTGCACAGATCGGGTACAGCATACGGTCATGCGGCTCCGTGATCGAGCGAAACACTCAGTGGGAAGAGATGCAGGACTTTATTAAAGTGGTACCATGCCTTACCAGCGGCGTAAACTCATGAGGCTTAAGGGAGGCGACTGAATCAGTGAAGAGGGGGGCGGGGGACAAAAAGTATGCTGCCGCGACAAGCATGTGCTGAAGGGAACCGAAACGGTAGCGGGATGAAGGCGATGATGAGGAAGAGGGAAGCGCGGCTCGCCCTTCGCCTCGGATGCTGCGCAGTGGCGCTTCTCGCTTTCGTCGGCTTCGCCCAACTTCTGCAAAGTGAGTAGGGCTCCCTTTTAACGCACATATTGGCGTTAAATCGCGAGTTAACGTTTATGCATTATTATTGTATTAATCAGCGTTCAGTGCTGCCATAATTATAGTATACGGTTGTATTGTTTACTTGGAAGGAACTTGTGTTATGGAGGAGGGCTTTGGAAAAACATTTTGTGCATTACTTAATCATGGGTAGTTCCTGGTGCAGGACTGCGTGCAGCTGGTGCTTGAGCTAGCGTAGTTTGATCGCTTTTTTATTATTATATCATATTAAAATATGCACGGAAGTGACGTGACTGTTATGCATGTACGCAACTTGAAGGTGCTTAATCAGTATAATTCCCATAGTGACCAATTTCATTAAGAACATGACACCTGAGGTCTGACGCTGTCACGGCAGTTTCGAGCATCCCGCCGACACCCCCGTTACAGCGACGCATCACGCTTGTAAAGCACCTTTTCAAGTGCATTTGTATTGTAATCCTTCACAAACTAAAGTTTACATAAAGTTTACTCCCAGCTTTTTTTTTCTCCAGGAACCTGTTCTCTGTCTGCTTGGAGGCAGATTAGATTAATTTCAGTTTCAGATTTCGGGTCCTGCTGCAGAGTATTTCGGGATATGAAGTATGGTTCTCGTCACTTAGAAATTCGTTTATATTTCCATTCTGGTTTTGGCGTCGCCTTTCATTCTGTGTTTAATATTTGAAACGTAAATACATACAAACTTGAAAAATATATTCAGTGGGTTAAATAACGTTAAACGTCTTCCAAATTAGGTCAAGTTTTAAAAGAATATAAACCACTTACACAGTTTTTAAAATAACATATACGAAACATTTCTAAACAATGCTGAACAAAGGTAAAATGTAGAGATATGGAAATAGACCCCCTCAAATAATGTGCTGAATATATAAATTGGTCTTCTACATCTGTGCTTCCCTGTGTAATCCAAAGCCTTGCAAAAGTTCTCTCGAGTAAGTAAATTCACTTGAAATGCTCCAGGAAAATAGCCAGATGTATGAATGCTTAAAACCTGTAAGACAGTCTGGATGAGAGGGTCAGATAATCTGTGGTGTGAATTGTTGGCCAACTGGTAGTTTAGAATCCAGGGCAGAGATCAGAGGATGGACTCTGGGCAAAGTGCTTCAGCTTTTGAGGTATTGGAAGTACTTTAGTTTTGGAAGCCATGAATCAAGCATAAGTTTTCTGGTAGATGCTACAGAACCAAGTAGGATTTAAGGTGGCAATCTAGTAGAACCAGTCTCATCATATGACTGAGATATTATCAGCTCAATAGCTTAAAATAATCATACTCTCTGTCAGGCTCCTAGTGTCCTCTTTCCTCTGCTTAGTCCTGACGGACTTGGTCTCCGTGCCCTTTGGGTGGTGCAGAGGACTAATGTTGGACCCTCCATATTGTGTGTGAATCAACCAGCAAACTGAAAGTTCTCCAGAACCTTTTAATCTATGCATCTCCACTCCTCGTCTGTTTGTGAACTGCTCAGCTTCATGGAGTTGGGTGGAGAGGTTGTAAAAGCAGATAAATCTTATGTGCATTCATATGTAAACCTCGTATTTAAAAAAAAATCTCAATTTGTATTATTTTAGGTATAGAGCTGCAAAGGTAATCGCAAGAACACTGTAGCACATAGATATGCAGATAAATATCTTTTTGTAATAAATGATAATTTTTGCTATGAACGTCCCGTATATGAAGTACACTGTACAGAGTATCGACTGTTCAAAACAGCTTTCCAAAGTACACTGGCTATAAGCTTGCATAAATAAATCCAGTGTTTCTTACCACTTATAATGACTGCAAAATATTTACAATAGCATGGAATTTTATTAGACAACTTGCATTAAGAGAATTACCTTTCAGCACCGTGAAGTCACCCTAGTGGAATGCCGGAGACTAGTTGTGTCATTATTTTTTTGGCATCCAAACAGTAAGTCAAACAGACGGGGACGCTTTTAAGAATTGAGCCATCGATGGTAATCATTACAAAGGTTACTGATGTTCGACTTGAATTTTACCATATAAGCAAATGACTTATTTAGCTATTTATTCTGATATATAAGTACCTAATATGTTTCACTTACTACTAATGTGTACTGCTGTTAATATAAAATATGAAAATGCAATGTTAAAATCATATTCGCTGAGCTGCAGGTATTTGTGGGTTTCCAATTAAGATAAAAATGTTGCGTGGGTGGGTGAGATTGGATGCTGCTCCTCTGAAGGTCGTCGGTTCAAATCCCTTGACCATGGCCTTCAACCCCATGTTGTTCCGAGGACTGACTTTTATTTACTAAATAAATAAAAAGGTAATAGTATTGGTAGCAATTTTAGCACCTTATACCTGACAACCACACAGTTTATGTTGTCTACTATATCATATTTAACTATTAACCAGTTACAAATATATATTATTGTTTGACCAATAGTAACTGTATAGTAACGTAATCGGTCGTATCAGAGGTGAATCTGTAAAAATGCAGACATTTGCCAATGTGACAAGAAGCAGATTCTAAGGAAATATACACTGCGGCTGATTCACAGAACAGTGTGATTACAGCTGTGCATTTTACTGTGCAGAGCAATTGATCCATTTCCAAAAAGGTCAGTATTAAAACACAACTGCCCCTTGTTTACTTTGGTTAGCGACCATTCGCAAATATGACGACAATAAACAATTCATTCTCTGACAGTTTGCTGAATGTTGCGACCAAATTGTGTGCACTAGACAGCGACACGTGCCGTAGTCAGAGAGATCTTTGAGGCTGAATGTACGAAATGGCCTCTTCGCGAAGGTTAAAAGAAATCGAGTCTGGAAAGCTGAGGTAAAGTCACACGTAAGGCTACCGCGATCTACGCTTGGCAACCATTTCACTTAACGACCTGATTGGTTAAAACAGAATTCAGTCGGCAAATGAAGAGAGGCTGCAGAGTAATATGGAGAGAGATGCCAGAGGCTTTGTCGGGTTGGGTTCCAGACTCTAACGAGGACCGATCCAAGAAGTGACAAGAGGCACAGACCTTAGGGTGCGGACCTGGAGGGAACGGACAGAGGGGTATCTGCAGAGCAGAGCAGAGCAGGATTTCTGGTGCCATATGGTGCGAGGAGATCGAGGAGAACCTCGGGCCGGCAGCTGGTGAAGGGGAGCGAGGCATCAGGAGCTTGGGCTTCTCCTGGGAGAATTGGGGAGGTGCTGAAACAGGCCGGTGCCAGCCGTTATAAAGCCATCAGAGAGGCGGAGGATGTGCCACAGAAAGAGGAATAAACTCATCACGTTTACAGGCCGGCCATTCACTCGAGACCGCTGCAGGGGGGGCAGGAAGCGATTAAGGGACGGCTCATTGGTGGCCGTGCACTTCAGACGACGTCCGGACAAAACGAGTCATTTTAATGAAGGAGATGAGAGCTCGTTTAAAACGGACAATTTTTTCATACCATTAAAAAAAACGTAAATGAAGTACGCTACTGGAATTTATTGACACCACTGTCGCTGGCCAATCTGCGGCCACATGCGCACTGGGTCTCCCACAGTTTACGGTGCGTTTTACAGTGCAGTTTGGTTTTGTGCCATTGACCTACACGTACGCATGTCATCCTTTGACTTTTCTAACATAAGTGAGGCGATCACTGCATCACTGCAATACAGTTACCGAGGTATACCGTAATACCAGCATCCAAGCTTGGTGCATGTTCTCCCTGTGATGATGGTGTGGGTTCTCACTGAACGCTCTGATTTCCTTTCACAGAATACAAATATGCCATCCATCCATCATCTCTCCGGCGTGTCTTGGGTCTGCCCCAGGGCCTCCTCCCGGTTGAACACGCCCGAAACACCTAGATCATCATTCTAGATAGATGTCCGAACCACCTCAACTGACACCTTTCAGTACTGCAGTACAGCAAATCGGAGTCTCTAACCTGGCCACAGTATATGAGTATGCATGTGTCCTGCGATGAACGGGCTTCGCATCTAGGGGATCCCATTGCTGTGATGGGCTTTATGTTTACTGGGACCCTGTACTGGATAACTGATAACGAAACATGAGTGAATGGATGAAACTTAAAAAAAATAATACATGTTCCGCCAACCAGCTCTGGTGTCCGAAGTGAGCTAACAAATAAATAAGGCTGGACAGAGACAGCGTAACAGTAAACGCCAACCAAGATGGAGCAGTGGAAGAGCATTTTCTTGCAGATGGAGATCATTACACAGAAGGCTAAACTCTCCCCATGAGAGGAAAGCCATTCAAATGCAGGATCTTAACCCAGAGGTGGCCAGTCTTATCCGCAAAGGGCCGGTGTGTATGCAGGTTTTCACTGTAACTCCCTAGGTTACTAATTAGAGGACTGATTGGCTGAGGAGTCCTCACACCTGGGTTTGATCAGCTGACCTAAAGTTTACCCCAAAAACCTGCATACACACTGGCCCTTAGTGGATAAGATTAGCCACCTCTGGGTTAACCAATGTCAGAGCAGACAGGAATATGTAATCCTGATAGGTGTGCCTGTGCCGTGGACCTCACACCATGCTTACATGTCTAATTTATTGATTTATTAATTTAACTGAATGATCAATGTAATTACAATCCATGCATATTCAGTGGTGTCTGCTGTGGTCTACGAACAATTTGTTTCGCGACCGAAAATTTCATGAGAAAAATGCATTGGGGCGCATATCCCAGCATGCCCCAGCATATCCCAGCATGCCCCGCATGCAATTGTAAATAGAAGGACCACAACAGGCACCCAACGAGCACCGAACCCAAATACACAGACGGGAAACACAAGGTTGTCAGACGCCGAACTGCAAGATGCACACACGGTGGGAGATTTACACACGCTAAATACACGCGAGGATCGGACCGGGTACACACAAGACACTGGAAACACAGGCGCGACAATAGGGAAATGTAACCATTAACATTAACAACAACAATACAAGGGTTAATGAAGAGAGTGATTTCCCTGGCAAGCAAGTCTCCATGTCTCTCTGCTCCCGACGATGCCTTGTTCCGCCGATCGCCACACTATATTGTTTTTCTTTAAAGTTTTTACTATAAAAACCAGAAAATTAATTAACAAAAATGATTATTTGGTAGGCTTGTGAACGAATTAATCGAATTTCAATGCTTTCTTATGGGAGAAATTGCCTTGGTTCGCGTACAAATTGGTTCACGACCACTTTCCTGGAACGGATTGTATTCGTGAACCGCAGGCATCACTGTATTGTAATGTCCATATTTGCAATGTCCATCTTAAACGTCTGAAATGCCTGGTTTGTGTTTCAGTATGATTTCTAGATTTGCAGGCTTACCAGTACGTGCTGGTAACTGGACCCCAACACCTTTCCTTAGTTTGGGCCAGGTTTCCATGGAAACTTTACAGAAACAGTTATTGTCGTGCTGTGTTTGACTCGCTCCCGAGTTTCGATGGCATTTCAAGCACGATTGTTTGATGTGTTGATCTCGGGGTCGTGGCTGCAGTCGGCTGTCACTGCAACGGTTGCCGGGGGGCAGGTTGGTTTGCAACGGCTAACCGCCGGCACCAAGACTGACAGGAGAATCCGTCAAACGAGAGAGTGCAACGAATGACTAATTTTGTCTTGTTCTGTTTTCCTCTTCTTAATAATGACGGGCCCCTTTACAATCAACTGCTCTGTTTGTCTTTTGGCCAATTTGACTTTGTGCCTGTGATCAGATGGTTGCCAGGTCAAATCCCAGTATCGACAGAGCGGATTTGCCGTTGGACCCCTGAGAATGGCCTTTAGC
This sequence comes from Paramormyrops kingsleyae, assembly GCF_048594095.1. NCBI lineage: Eukaryota > Metazoa > Chordata > Actinopteri > Osteoglossiformes > Mormyridae > Paramormyrops > Paramormyrops kingsleyae. Next base: position 7,573,561 of record NC_132820.1, read on the forward strand.
CACTAATTCACTAATCTGAGGCTCTTGTGGGATTCCGATTAAGATATTTATGTTGTGTAGCTCATTGGGTCTGGATGCTATGTTGGTGAGCAGAAGGTCATCAGTTCAAATCCCTTGACTACAGTCCCTAACCCCAAATCCTCCATGGACTGGCTTATCATGCTTATTCAACCGTGTGTCACTTTAGATAATAACATCATGGTAAATGAATAATGGTAATGTGAATGTCCCTCTATGTCTGTTTAATGGGAATTGGATAATTCCCAGTTCTGTTGAACTACACTACCAGTCAAAAGTTTTGCACACACGTTACTTAAGTAATTATTTAAGTAATTTTAAGAAATTACTTAAAATTTACTAAAAGTACACCCAATATTCTTTGCTAACAAATAAATTTGCAGTATGTTCAGCATTTGAGTACCTTTGTTAACAGGAAAATGTCGTATCTTTGATTCATCAAGGTATAACCTCCTCTAGCAGTTATAACAGCAGAGAAAATCTGAGGCATTCTTTCTGCAAGGGACGTTAAATACTGCTCTGTCTCATGAGATGAAACAGGTAACTAGTCCATTTAAAGTTAAAGGACGGCCTAGAATCTGACTATACAATCACCACACAACCAGTTAATTGGGTGTCAGACATGCACTGTTACATACTCTTTCCATTGAGGGAACTTGTTTTAATTGACTTATATCTTCATTTATAGTTGTTCACTCAACTTTCCAAAGCCTAACAAGAATTAAAAATGCGCAGTTTAAGAAATAATTGGAAAAGTGGTAAAAACTGTGGTGTGAAAAAACTTTTAACTGGTAGTTTAATACTTCAGTACTGTGGGAGGTAAGTGCACTATGGTAATATGAGGTTATGTCTGGTGCACTGCGAAGCCTGTTCTCTTCCTTCCTTGGATGCAAGAGGTCCTTATCCTGGTGATCATGGCTGCCATGAGGGTTAGAAGTCACGCGATCGTTAATCATGACCGATGTCCTGCACAAACTGTTCAGACAAATTTAGATGAGAAGATAGCGGGTCCACAAGGCCTTCAGGTACGGCCCCTGGTTCGTCATGTCGAGCGCTGATAGACAGCAGAAACATCTGGAGACGATCCGTTGTTGATTTTGCTCTTATATAGTCATGCAATCGAAGCTTAACGAAGATATTTGTCAGGCACGTTGTGAGGGGAGGATTAGAGGCCTGTAACTATGATTATCCAGAAAGATTTCAAATTAAAATTACGTACCCACTTGTGAGTGTTAAAGCCAGACTCACGGGTGAGTATATATTCTCCTTGCGTCATATTATTAATTACGAAAAGGGAAAAAATTATATAAGTACGAACAGGAAATGCTAATGATTTGCCCAGTCTGCTTTCTCTGTACAATTGTTCGAACATACTCTACCCAACATTCAAATCATAAAACGCAGCATAAGAAAATAAGAATCTGTGTTCAGTGAGTTCTGCGGAAAAGGAGTTTTTATGTTGATTTACTGCTAAAAATAAGGCTGGAATTTCCGGTGTGAGTGTACCACTGTTGTGTTGATAATATAATATAGAATTTATGCTGCGGCGAGTCCGCTTTGCATCACTGAGTCATCGATCATTTTGTTGCCCCTATGTTCCCTTTATAAGTTTTGGAGTCGGTCTTAACTTTCCTGAGTAATTTGTTGTTTCGCTATTATTAAACACAGTGGCTGCGTCTGCGTAACGCATAAGCGCTGGGGAATCACATCGTCGGCCTGTGTTGTCTCTGTTCCTTTGCAGGGACACATTCTCGGAGCTCCAGATGGGCCGCACGCAGGCTGCTGCAGGAGGCCGAGGAGAACTGTACCCACCGGCCCCGGGATGGTGAGTTTCTGCCCGTCGGACCCCAAAGGTGTGCTCATGTGCCCAGAATGTTCTAGCCCATCTGGGGTATAGGTCACATGGTCCCAGTAGCACAGACCATAACTCCTACATTGCCTGGGAATCCTGGAAGTTCAGGCCCCATGTTCGTCGCCACTTGGGTGTCCTGAATGCCCGCCCCCCCCCCCCCTTTAAAAAAATAATGTAAGGTTGATGATAAACCAGATTAATTTCAGCTGGTCATTGCTGAAGGACCTGCAGAAGATGATCCATAAGTGGTCACCGTCTTGTTAAGCCTTTGCTTCATATTTCTTTGCTCCACGTGCTTAAGGATTTGACCCTGCAACCTTCAGTCGGGTGGTGACACTGTAGCATTGTATATATGGTGCATCGACAACATGGGGGTGCATCTTCGCATTGGTGTCTGACATTTCCAGCATCTTAGCCTCCGGCTGTATACTCTAGTCCAGAGGAACTTGCAGACCTATCAAAGTAATGTTCAGATGAGTTGTGGACAACAAGATATAAACCAAACCAAATCTATTTTGAGCATACTGTAGTAGATTTGCCACAGAACGTACTGATTCATACAATCAAAAAATTTACAACTACACCTCAGATCTAGACCCTGATCTTAATCGTTTACTCATTGTTGTAAATGTCAGGAATGAAAAAGCAACACACTGGAGGAAATTACATACCGAGATGCTGAAACGGGATTTACGATCCTTGGGGGGTTATTAAACGTTTCATTGTTTCTGATATTGCTCTTTTTTAGGAGCTTGTTGGGCAAAAAAAAAAAGTCCCCTTTCTTGTGGCTTGACCGCGGAGGCCACCTCAGTCGCCGGGAATGCTGGGAAGTGGTGTGGTTGGCAGGGAGATGGGTGGTGAGGCTTTGAGCTCTGGAAAGTCTGCCTTGTAAACGAAGCCCAAGGGCAGATTCCTCTGGGAGCAAGAGACGAGCGTGTGGGGGGCCGTGTTTAGGAGCTGAGCGTGGGGGTGTTTGGAAGGTAGATAAACAGCAAGTAAACAATGAGCATGATGGGTGGGGGGGGGGGGTGACAGGAGCCCCAGGGGAGTTTAGCAGCCAGTGAAAGCGGCCTTCACGCATGGCCTGCGATGACACGGATGGCGTCCCTCCTCCTGCATGCCCCCCCCCCCCCGCTTGTTGAGCGGGGGGGGGGGCCTAAACGCAATTTCGGACCAGAACTCATCGCTCAAAAGGGCGTCCCATTGTCGGGTGTCCGAAAAGCAGGTTGGGTGTCGAATCACGCCTGGGCTTTTAAGGGCCGTCCTGCACGTGTGACATCACCGCAGCAAACAGGAAGTGAGACACTCATGCAGCTTAAGGGCGTCTGTTCACACTGTGACGCCGGGATGGGGTTTTTCTGGATGGGTGGGTCATGTGACCGCAGGGCTTCAGCTGAGGGTGGAGTCAAAGTTCAAGGGTCAGAGACACAGATTGTAAGTAGTGTAAGAATTCGTGGACTTTCTCCCCATCTTCGGTCATTTTGAGCTCTAAATTACCAGCAGGACCCCCACCACCTGCCAGGACTCCTTTGTACGCCTCCTACAGGCAGAGAGGGGTACTGCGCACTGCTGGTACCCTGATCCTCTGGATCTAACTGCTCAGCTGGGATACGCCAGTCGGCTTAAAGCAAGGCTGCAAAGCTGCTGGTCTTTCGCAGCACTGGAGCTCGCAGCTGTGGTGGGATTCTGACATGGCTCAGACCCCAACCCGTCTGGGCTACGGAGCCCTGGCCCCCGGTCATGATTCCTGCCCCCAGGCCAAGCCACCGCATAAACCCCTGGGCTAAGTCCAGCTTATCTTTCTGAAAAGTAGCTCTGAAGGTGCAGCTGCCAGATGACTTGTAAACTAGGCTGGGATTTTTTTCCCGCTGCGCACTGGACAAAAATTCGAGTGCCGCTGCGCCGGAACAGCAACGGGACAATAAGACCCTGTCACTTTGCCGGTAACTTATTCTCCATCCTGCAAGTGTGCTGAATAAACAGATCCGGAATTTGGAAATGTACGTTCAGCTAGTTTTTCCGTTTTATCGTTTGATTGGCTGCTTTGCAGGTTAGGATGCCGTGTCAGTGATCGGAAGGTGACTGGTTCAAAACCCATGATTTTGCCGTTAGGCCCTTGAATGAGGCCCTTTTCCCCCCAATTGGCCTCAAAAACATATATGTCAGCTTGGATAAAAACATATGGTAAAATGTATTTTTATTTTAAAAATGATAGTGACTGAATCCAGGTCTGCAATTTGGTTCAGAGACAGTATCCCATACAGACAGCATTAATAGACTGCCAGAGTATTGATACAAAGCCATCAAAATAAATAGATAAATAAAAAATGCAGCTGTAATTCTAATTAACTGAACCATGACTGTGTGAGTGATGGATGGATGGAATCAGATTTATAGATGAACGATTCGGTCGCACAGGAGACCCGTTCCGAAAGGAGTTGTATGTTTGTTTGATTCCATACGTAGCCCCAATTTCTCCAGACCATAAATGGGCAGCTGCTGAATCTCCTCTGAGAACCTCGTTGCTAGGCAACCGCGGGCTTCTTTTTTTAAAATCTGTATTTCAACGGGCAGAATCATGAGACAGCAGGGCCGGACACAGGGGACAGCATGGAATACGAAAGCACATCGACTATATTTATATATATGTGTCAATATGACTGCCGCAGATGTCCTTCATGCATTTATTTGTTTACTTTGGCTAAAAAATTGGGGTCACTCCATTGAATTAATTTTCCATCATGGTTATTTTAATATTATGGGATTGACACTGAGAGCGAAGGATTGGCAGACAGTCTTGGAATATCTACCCAGAGTTCTCTCTACTTTCGAGAGAGCGATTTATCTCTGCTGTCAGACAGGCTTCATTATGTCAGTCTAGATGCGAGGAAAGGGCTTCCTCTTTAAGAAGGAACTGAGTAACAGCTTAAATATAGGCAGCAGCCGCTGACAGATGCGGAATAAAATGGTTAGGAAAAATGCAGAATACCCGCACCTTTGTCTCCCACGAATAGCCACCGTTTTGCTAAATGTTCACATAATTTCGAAATTTAATTTCCAGGGTAAAAAAGACCAGAGATAACCTGGCTATGGGAGACCCCCACTGAGATGTGGATTTTGACTGTGCAAAACCAATTATTTTTTTACACCCGGGCCACTGAAAGTGGATTTGGTGTGGAGGACGGGGATGTGATTATCACATTAAGAGTGACTCACGAGAGAGAGAGAGAATATATATTCTAAAATTTAGCCGTCAATTTTTATTGGTATAATTGTAGTGAATCATAACATGCAAAAGGTGACTCTACGTCCTGTCCCTCAACTGCAAATTATCAAATGTAGATTAGTTACATAAATAGAGGGTTTCTTCTGTCATTTATACAGTTTATCACTGGATAAGACAGATTCCTGCTCATTCTGTGCAGCTACTCCTCTCATCTGAACTGGTTTCTTTTGTTTTTCAGTTGGATTGACAGAGTTCAACTGAATTTAAACCTTCTTGCTGATGCCAAGAGAGATGAAAGATTTATGCAGCCTTTTCCTCAGGCTTGATTGATTTCGGCTGGCACACAACAAAGTCAACATCCAATTAAGATCGCTAGGAGAGATTGTGTATAGACACAGCTGTGTGCACAGTTGTGGGGGCATTTACATTAAAATGCCAAGATAGGGACACAGATGTAAACCAACCCGAGAGAAAAGTCCGTGTGTACTCCCATGAAGACAGCTCTGTAATTGGCTGACCTTGAAGGGACTGTAAGGCCATTGGCTGCTTCTGCCGGTTGCCCTTGGCGCCAGAGGAGGGATTGGAGAGCTGTGAAAAGGGGACAGATATAGAGTAGTTGATGTAACGTCTGTGAGGGACAGAAAGTACTGCTGAAGAAGGAAAGTGAGAGATCTGCTGAACCTTGAAGAAGAACATGTCAAGAAGATATACACTGTGTAAGTGGCTTTTGATGGAAGGCCTTTGTTAAGCGGCAAGAATAATTATAGTTCAGGATGTTAAAGGATGTTGTACTTGAAGTTTAAAGGCTCCGGTACAGTTCAAGGGGTTCTGTTGATGGCTTAAAGTCACACAAAAGCCATGTCATCTAATCAGTGACCTGCCACATACTCAACATCAAAGCTGGAGACCGATGTTTTAAAATCGCCCAATAATGCTCGACTGAACCTCCTCTGATAGACTCTGAGTCATCACTGTTGACCTGTCAATCAAACTCCTCACCGAATAGTGTGTCAGGGTGAAAGGTCACCTGCGACACAAAAAGCGGACTTCAGAAGTGACACCCGGAGAGCGTCAGTCAAGAATCCCACCAAGTAACACGAGAGCTTTGCCTCATTCAACACTGAATGTCAACCATATGGTATAATCTAACTGCAGGATGCGTAAATAGATTGCTGATTGCAGAAGCTGGTTTCTGCTCTCAGTTGTAAGGTGACTTTGGAGTAAGAGAAAATTAGGGGATGAAGCAACTGTAATGAATCTGTGTTCATGATTCGGGTTCATATGCGAAGTGTTTCCTTGACGTGGTCGATAGTGCAATGTCACGTGTGTCCTGTGGGGAGCGCTCACTCCACTTCATTTACCCATTATCTGTGGCTTCCATGCTCTGCCCCACCTCTGTCAGCTCTTAACACCTGTGCTGGTTTCGCCCTCCCACCAGTCGAGTTTCCGGACGACGTCTTCACCACGGAGGAGCGCCGGCGAGGTGCCATGTTGCTGCACGTCTTCTGTGTGAGTGGCCCCCTCCATCCGACCATCCACCTCTCACCCTTGGGGGAGGGGAGGGGGGGGGGGGGGGTGCATTTGGTGAATTTCCGAGACTTGGAAGGCAGGCTAAGGCTTCATTAATTGGGTGGTGCTTCCTTTATGAATATCATTGAGCACCCCCTGCCGTCCTACTCACTGCCCAATCAGGTAGCGCTTCCTTTAGGAATATTAACGAGCAAGTCCCTGACATCGAACTCACTGCCCAATCAGGTAGCGCTTCCTTTAGGAATATTAACGAGCAAGTCCCTGACATCGAACTCACTGCCCAATCAGGTAGCGCTTCCTTTAGGAATATTAACGAGCAAGTCCCTGACATCGAACTCACTGCCCAATCAGGTAGCACTTCCCTTGGGAATATTAATGAGCAGGTCCCTCCTGTCATATTTATTGGCCAATCATGTAGCCCCTTATTTGGGAATATTAATGAGCCATCCTACTCCCTGCCCAATCAGGTAGCACTTCCTTTATGAATATCCTGCGTTTTGGGAAATCCGTGGCCGGTTGCCCCTCTTTAGAACCACACAAGCGTTTATACAGACCATCACACCACTGACCTCGTTTCCATGCGATCTTCTCACACCGCGGTTGCCAGGGGAGACACTTATTAGCACCTTGTGTGTTTCTGGTACCTCACACGTTCACATGTCTGGATACGTAAATTTTCCTGCGGTGTTTGATTTTAATAGTTTAAGCTGCCTGGCCGCTGCCCCTCACATGCTCAGGCAGCGGAACTCGGGATGTGCTCTTCTGTAGTGTGTGTAGTGGGCTGTCCTCTCCTGAACTCCGTCACTTTTTCAGCTGCACTCATACAGTGGAAAGTGTCCTATTCTGGCCAAAAAGCATCAGCAGGCCTCAGTTTCATTGCGTGAAGATCCATCGCAGGTGTTTGGATTCAGCCCGGCGCCCTGCCGCCGTATCGTGAGCAGCGAATCCACACGTGGCCTCCAGAACAATGCGGTGTTCCGTGCTGCCGTGAGCCGGTTCTCCGCTCTTGTGACTGGAGCCCAGTTGGAGGCTGCGATCCCTCCTTGGCATTGTGCCGTCCCCCATCCCGAGTCTCCGCCACGCCTGATCTACGCGTTTGTAGAGAGTATCCTCTAGATCAGGGGTGGGCAGTCTTATCCGCAAAGGGCCGGTGTGTGTGCAGGTTTTTGGGATAACCTGTAGGTCAGCTGTTCAAACCCAGGTGTGAGGACTCTTCAGCCAATCAGTCCTCTAATTAGTAATCTAATTAGGGAGCTGCAGCGAAAACCCGCACACACAGCGGCCCTTTGCGGATAAGACTGCCCACCCCTGCTTTAGATACTGGCACGGTGTTTACAGGTGACTCTGGAAACTTGGGGCCCTGTGGACTACCATGGAATTATCTGTGTTTATAAACCATCTCCCCCACCCTTCCCTCCCTGCCTCTCACAGGCCGTCTACATGTTCTACGCTCTCGCCATCATCTGTGACGAATACTTCGTCCCTTCTCTCGAAAAGATATCCGAGGTGAGATTCGGCCCATTCTGCCAGGACAAACGACTTCGAACTTAATATGAGTTCATGTAAATATCGTGAAATACCGACGACTGGTTTTGGAAATGTATGAATCTTGATACACTGCTAGACCGTCTTTGTCACCTGACGCAGGACCAAACGCTGATTTAACAGTGGCTGCTTCTCCAAACGCTGAACGTTTTTGGTATCTACCCATGAACCTGCTACCCGGTCACACTGTTTATCGGTTAAATACAAAGACAGAAGAATTAGTTAATAAACAGACGGTTGTTTAAAGAAAAAATGTATAACAGTTTATAGTAGTTCTGACGCTACCGTGAAAAGTACACCAGTATATTACAATACAATAATATTTAATAGTAGCTGCAAAAACACAAAACGTAAAATATTTCCTCTCGTTGACTTTGTTGCTGTAGTATGGTCTACGTTGTCTCTGGTGTTCGGTCATCTAAAGGGTTTCCGAGGGTCTGTATAAAAAATAAATTGTGTTTCTGGCTCGACCTCTCCAGTGTGATGGAGATACCAGTCACTAGGGTTGCTTGTCAGACCTGGAAGATGGGCTTGGTATGGTTTTACTTATCTGGGTGCTGTTACCGTGACGTCTGTTTTGTAACTCCAGACGAGATATATGTGGCTACCGTCAGTCTCAGATAGAGTATGTCATTAAACACATCTTCTGTACTTCTTCCAGAGATGCTAGACAAAGACACTGTCCTTTATTCCAGTGTCTCCCAGTCTGATCCTCAGGCACACATATTCGGTCCATATTTTTGCTCCCTCCCAGCTCCCTACCAGACAGTCCTACCTGGAGTTAGAAGGGAGCAAAAACGTGGACTGTCTGTGGGGGAGCAAAAACGTGGACTGTCTGTGGGGGAGCAAAAACGTGGACTGTCTGTGGGTCCCTGCGGACCGGATTGGGAGGCACTGCTTTACTCTATGACTGCTGCTCTGTCACTGAGACCCTATAGCTGTGCATTATAACGTGTCTCTTTCAGAACTTGCAGCTAAGTCAGGATGTGGCAGGGGCTACATTCATGGCAGCTGGAAGCTCCGCCCCTGAACTCTTTACATCTCTGATTGGTTAGTTCCGTCCAATGCTCTGTCTCTCTCAGTGATTGGCACAGAGTATAAAAGTAGACCGTTCCAGTCATAATTCCTTGTATTTGTTTTCTTAGCAACGTGCTGTTTTTACGTTATTCTGTACTTCACGCAGTTCCACTTTTGTCCAATAGATGTCAGCACAGGCATCAGCCGCGCTTGTGAAGTGCTTTCTGCGGCCTGCTTATGACTTATGAGAGTTTACGTACAACCCAAACTAGATCAGCGCAGGCTCGATCAGATTATAGATAACATATCCACATTTGAAGCGAACAAATACTATATAATGGCAGGAAGGTGACTGTCACATAGCAGATTGACTTCCTGCTGGTCAGTACGGTCGTCTTACCCTTCCAGGGGTGTTCATCACCAAAGGGGACGTGGGAGTTGGGACCATCATCGGCTCGGCCGTCTTCAACATCCTGGTCATCATCGGGATCTGCGGCGTCTTCACGTACCGGGTATGTCCTACACGAGGGACCCCGACTGGGATGTCGCGAATCTCTGTCCTGTGCTATAGAACAGAATAGTGATACCTCGTTCTTTCCTGTGCGGATTTTCTCTTTTTCACGCATCCCATCTTGCTCTCTGTGAGCCACACGGACACATATACTGGTGAGAGGAAGCTTGGGAGTCACAGTATAGGGTCAACCAGTGTGCCCCCCCCCCACCCCCCGGAGCTGGGGATTAAGGGTTTTACTCAGGGACACCATTAGTCTGTCAGCTCCGGGATTTGAACTGCCGACCTTTTGGATCACAAGCAGAGATCCTAACCCACTAATTCACACAATACAAACTTAATTTGTGTGATGCATTAAGGCAGTGGAGGGGAATCTTATCCGCAAAGGGCCGCTGTGTGTGCGGGTATTCGCTGCGACTCCCTAATTATATTACTAATTAGAGGACTGATTGGCTGAGGAGTCCTCACTCCTGGGTTTGAACAGCTGACCTAAAGGTTACCCCAAAAACCCGCACACACACCGGCCCTTTGCGGATAAGATTGCCCACCACTTCATTAGGGTCAAAATTAGTACCGTTTAATTAGTATTCACTGAGAGTTTCTGGAAGCACCGTGATATTATATTATTGGGTCTAAGAAATTCATTAAGGATCTATAATATAAGTCCGTAACATGGCTCGAGGCCCCGCCATTTTGATGATATTATTGACCCTGACGGGTCTGCTCGTCCAGGGGGTATGTCCAGAGGCGGGGTCACAGGGGCATTTGCCCCAGCTGAAAGCTGATTGGCCCCTGGAGTGCCCCTCCTCTGTCACTCACCAATTCCAAACATATCATTGGCTAATAGTACATTTGGCCTCTCTTATGTCTCCGCATTAAACGATCCTAGAGTAACCCCTGTGCTCCTCACAAGCCAATCATCTTGCTAGATGTTTAAGCCCCGTATTGCCTGCTCTCTCCCTGTAGACCATCTCCCTGACTTGGTGGCCCCTGTTCCGGGACTCCCTCTTCTACTTATTCTCAGTGGTAGCCCTCATCCTGGTGAGAGCGACATAACCCTTTGCATATGTGTTATTTTGTAATCATTACTACACAGAATGGGATGTACCATTCAGCCGTGCGTGTGTGTTTGTCGATGCCATTAATGTTATTTTCAGTGTTGGGGATGTGACCCACAAAATGAATCTATTACAGACACATGTGGGTAGTTCAGGTCCAGAATGTGTAAATACAGACCAAGGTGCATATCACACTGACGTATACCAAACCATTTGGTGTCCTTAGCTAACTGAATTTAATAAACATAAAGATACACAAGTTTATACAGATTTCTAACTTTTGGGCGTCACAAAAGTTCAGGCATCCCATTGATATTTTAGGCGCACTAACTAATCTGCTTAACAAATTGTGGGCGTAAATATACGTCCGTACAGTGCCGAAAAACTAGAGTCCGGCCAAATGATTTGCCCGTCATCTGAAGCCTTGGTGATTATTGCACATGCGAGATATAATATCAATGTGATATCGCCCAACCCAAGGGTGCAGTAGATGGTAGAGGATATATATGAGCTTCATGCTGTCTCGTGTTTCCATAGGTGGTCTATGACGGGAGGGTGGTCTGGTGAGTATTGTCGCCGAGCTCTCGTTGGGTGTAAAGACGGTTGGGGGCGGGTAATGCCCCATCCAAGAGAGCCATTTGCGGATACAGGAGTCGACGCCCCCACACCCGCCCGTTCACAGCCTCCATGTTTGACCATCCTCTGTTTCACCCCCCCCCCCACCCCCATCATAGGTGGGAATCTGTGCTGCTGGTCACCATGTATGGCTTCTACATCCTCATCATGAAGTGAGCGCCCAATCATTTACAGCCACACACTTAGGGGTGGGGCAGTGGGAGGAGCAAAGGATAGTGGGCTGGCCAGAGGGGCCGTGGGGGCGGGATTAAGGGAATGCTCTCATTGGTAGTTTTGTATCATGTGATCCAGTGGTCAGCAGGCATCATCTGAGCTTCTTGAAGCCACACTAAGGTCTCACCCTGCATCTCGACTGTAGCATATATAGCCTTTTTTCACGCAAACCAAACTGGGTGTAACAAACACACAAACACAAAAAATGGAACATTAGTGGTTAAGGAACTGGCTTTATGAGCAGCTGTGAACACAAATGTGGCATTTGTTGTGCCTTTGACAGGTACATTAAGATGCTTCAGTAAAGATCCATCTGTATAAACACCTTTCATATGCTGATGAGCTACATTAATAGCATATGCCTCCCTACTTAAAAGTCTAACGTGTTCCTGGAAATTTTGTACATTTGACACACAATTACTCCTTATTTCAAAGAGAAAATTTTAAGCACAAAATTTAATGAGATGAGAATCTATGGAGAGCAATGGAAGCAGTGATGCAGAGATAGCTACTGCGGACCAGAACAGGGCTCGGTGATGCTAGCGGACATTGTTTATCGGGAGGGAGACTGACGTGCGTGTCTGTTTATCCGTGGCGTGAACCGCACCTTTTAGGTTCAACAGCAGGATCTTTGGGATCGCGGAGCAGCACTGCGGGAGACCCGGCTCGTCCTGCGGGGGGAGCGACCTGCAGGATGATGGCGTGACAGCCGACAGGGGGGCCAACGGCGACTTCTCCTCCATCCTGCTGAGGAAAGGTAGGCGTGACGGCGGTCGAGGGTTCGGCATCATTAGCGCGGCAGATATCCGCCGGCTGACGGGCGTTCCCCCCTCGGCCAGCAGGGGGCGAGTCGGCGGCCGAGGCCCCTGTGGTGATGGTGGACGAGCTCCTTAGAGCACACCCCCGGCAGATCTCCTTCTCCGAGGCCAGCATGCGTGTGATGATCACAGGCCACTTCTGCCCGCGCACCCGCCTGGTCATGGCCAGCCGCCTACTCATCAATGAGGTCAGCAGGGGGCGCCATAGTTAGTGGAACTGTAGTACTCTGGTAGTAAGTTTTAGTATAGTTATTAGTATAGTAGTGCCGCAGTAGTTAAGGGACTGAAGCTCTCATCGCAGGAAACATATTCCTTTATGAACTAGGTTTCTTAAATACTTACAATATACATTATGTTGCTGTGTAGGTTAATAAAAATGTAAAAGGTAAAACCAATAAGCTTGTGAAAAAATAGACGATATAACTCATCATAATTCAGACCAAACCTGTAATAAAGATGAATGGATGGGGCTAAAAATATTGTAAATACATTTTTTTCAAAGACAAAAATGTATCAGTGCTGATGTTGGAAGCGAGGGGTTGATGGAGTGTTTTTCTGCTGTTTTTGGAACAAGAAAAAAAAAACTATTCAGGGATTTTGGCACTGACGTGAGGATTTGCAGAAAGTGTTCCTTCATTGCTGTCTGACGCCCTGCAGCATTTTTTTTGGGGGGGGGGGGGGGCAGTTGTGGGATTGTGTTAGACCCAAACTGAACATTCCTGGAATGCGCTGGAAGCATCAGACAGCAACGAAAAGAAAAGGTTTTAGAACCCTTGGTCGTATAATGCTCCACCCGAATGCTGTTCTCTCTTTCCCTGTCACTACGGCAACAGAGGCAGCGGCTGTCCCGGAACTCTGCGACCGGCAATGGGGGGGTCGTCGCAGCCAAGGGTGTAAACCAGGGGGGCGGAGGCGGCAGCCTCCCAGAGGCTGCGAGGCAGCCTCCAGAAGAGGCAGGGGATGCGGAGAGGGCCCAGAGCAGATCGAAGGAGGAGTTGGTTGCCGAGGGCAATGGAGGGCCTGTGGAGGCAGAGGAACATGATGAACAAGAGGAACTGTTCAGCCCCTTTAAGATTCCCAGTGAGTGTCACACTGGGGGGGTCAGCCCTGCCGGCGTGATGCTGCGGGGCTGTCAATGGTAGCTGGGTAGGCGGCTGCCTTTCTGGGAGCTACATGGACATTACATGTGACACTGGTGACATTTTCCATTGTCCCACACAACACTCTGTGTGCTACCTGTGACAAGGGAGGCCGTTCACTATTTCCCGAAATTCAGATCTCTGCAGATTCCCGTTCAAATAGATAAGAAACACTTTCATTTTAAAGGGTCACATTTTGCTTAGTGTCTTATGCACTACTGTGGTAGTAAGTTATAGTATAGTGATTTCTATAGCCTATTAAAATAGTTAATAGTATAGTACAAAAGGGTCACATTTTGCTGAGTGTCTTATGCAGTGCTGTGGTAGTAAGTTTTAGTATAGTGATTAGTATAGCCTATTAAAATAATTATTAGTGTAATACGAAACGGTCACATTTTGCTGAATGTCTTTTGTAGTGCTGTGGTAGTAAGTTTTAGTATAGCGATTAGTGTAGCATATTAGAATAGCTTAGTATAGTAAGAAAACACCATGGGAAAAAAAAAATGTTTTGTGTTATTTTCATGTGACAGGGCCAAAGGATACTTAAGTTGCATGACCTTTGCATGACTGTGTGCACTCCCCACCACAGGAGGGCGCTGTGATTGCATAAAGTGGCTGGTGTCCTGGCCCCTCAGGCTGCTGCTCTACTGCACTGTGCCCAACTGCGTGGTCCCGCGATGGCGCCGCTGGTTCATGGTCACCTTCGTGACCTCCACGCTGTGGATCGCAGTCTTCTCCTACCTCATGGTGTGGATGGTAAGAGGGCTCCGTCGGACGGCTCTGCCCAGGGTCGTCTGGCCTGTACCAAGGATTCAGCGTACAAAGATGGTTTAAACTAATCCATGTGGAAAGTACATATGCAATATGTACATATGCATATGCAACCTGTCAGGACTGGGAATATAGAGGAGTAACATGCTATCATATGGTTAGATTTCCTTCTGGTCTGCAGACCTCCGTATGTTATTTAAAACTAGCCAACCACATAACAACATAGCAAAGAGCTTATTAGTATTCTTGAATCTGATTGGTTAGAAGGATGTTGCTTCATTTTCTATAACCACGCAAGTAGTGCCAGCCAGGCGAATCACAGTAGTGAATCAGTGTGCGATCTTTAATTCTAATTAACATCAGGGTGTACTCACACTTGGCCTGGCGGCCTTGTACCCTGGCTAAGCACGGTTGTTTCCCCCGTGCGCCCCCTGCTGGCCTGCGCTCACATTGCGGTTAATGTTAAGTTAAATCTTAATTATTCATAGTTATACTATAAAGTTTACAGTTCGACCATGAATGTTTTATAGTAGAACTGTGAAGTCTTGTTTTACTTTGAAGTTCACCGTCACCCGTTCTGCTGTTTAATAATTCTGACAGTGAAGTTTAGGGTTTGTAGGTTTCACAGTAGAAACATGAAAAGTCTGCCAATTCACTGTAAAAAATTCAAGGTGAAACTGTGAAAGTACATAGTAAAACTGTCAAGCAAGTTTACAGTTTTACTATGAAATTGCACAGTGCATTTTTTCCTGGGTGATGACATGTGGCCTTCTTATAGATTTGGAGTTTGCAATGCAGTGGAAACTGAATGTTTAATCGTTGGCAGAAGAAAGTAGTTCTACTAATAAATGTGTTTTCGGCTCTTAAACGTGAAAAATATTGTCTTTAGGTGTGAACCTGTAAGCCGAATGTGTAGTAACTGTGCATCATACATTTTTAAATGCACTACTTGGACGAGCAGGTCCAAAAATGGTGTGATATTTGAAGACAGGCCAGATATTGTGGAGTAAAACTCACTGGTGTTTATTCACCAGTACACCCGGGGTCCTAAAAATGGCAACTGAGAGAAATAATTGGCGTTTGAGATGCAGGCATTGTCACGGACACCTAAAGGTTTTAATGAGGGCCAGTGACGGCACGGCCTGTGTCTCTGCAGGTCACCATCATCAGTCTCACACTCGACATCCCCGACTTCATTATGGGCATCACCTTCCTGGCCGCCGGCACAAGCGTGCCCGACTGCATGGCCAGCCTCATAGTCGCCCGCCAAGGTGCCTGCATTTTTTTTTTCTAATCTTTCAGCATTTTTTGTGTTATCTTGTCATGTTTTTCTCCACTCACTATTTGCCCTCTATACTGACACCAAGCTTTCTATGTGGATCTGGTGCCACGCAGGTGGTCCCTGCAGATGTCAGCATGATTCAGAGGAATTATGGGTAAATGATGGGCAATTAATAGTTACAAAGATGGTCCTTTAGGCTCCGTTTGGTGCATCAAGGACACTGGACTCCATGAAGCATTGCATGATACCAGTTACATGATTTCAGGATTTTACATTCAGTTTACTTGTATCCTGACGAAACCAGCAATTCCTTTTCATCTTCTGTAGAGGACGGTATGTTTTTTTGCTCATATCTCTTTGGGCTTTAAGATGACATCACACGTGACATCACACGCGTGGGATCTTGCCAACTTCCTCCTCATGTCAAATTAAAATTTTAATCGATATTAAAACAAAAAACTTTTTTCCTTGGATCTCAGGTAGACATAAAATAAACTGCTTGTGGTGATGCATAATTCTTGAAATTAACATTGTGATCTGTGTCTATAGTAACGCACTACAACAAAATACATTTGTAAAAAGCATATATAAAAATCAGTCTTTTTTGAAGGTCAGCATTTGCCTTCCTTGTCTCCCTGTTGTCCCCGGTCCCCGGGATCCAGGCCTGGGGGACATGGCAGTGTCCAACTCTATAGGAAGCAACATCTTCGACATTCTCCTGGGGCTGGGCTTTCCCTGGGTATTACGCACCCTGGTGGTAGATTATGGAACAGCAGTAGGTACCATCGTCTCCTTGCGTGATTCCTTTATCTCCCTTCTTCCTCCGATTTTTCTTCATCTTGTGTTTACATTTTTTAATTCAGTGATTGCTTCTTAAGGGATGCATACTCAGAGTGGGAAAAAAAACTTGTCAATACAAATAATGTTGTAGAATCCAGAGGGTAATTTATTTCTGTTCTACTTCTCTTCATTTTCACACACTGGTGCTGAAGCATCTCACATTTCCATGTCATGAGAGAGAAAGAGAGAGAGAGAGAGTTTAGTCTGGTGGACAATTAGCTGCTGTCGAATAGAGTGGCGTCTCTACGCTCTCTGAGCGTAACGTTAACTGAGATGCCCACAGTTAACACCTGCTTCGTTCTTCCTGTGTGACGACTTTCCGTTCCTCTGCGTCGAATCGCCCGTCAGTCTAAAAATACATCGCACTCCTCTTTTTAAAGTTTCTCATATTCATTCATCACTTCCAGTAATGACATTAATTTTATTCTGCATTGTATTCACAAAACACATACGAAGAATTACGTTTATGCCTCGTTTTGGAAAATATTGGGCATTTGCATAGAAATGAGCTAGTAACTGGACTGAATAAGAAAGAGCGGATCAGTTAGGCCAATGCGAGACAGAACCCTAATCCTGGGATGGAGAGATGGGGGATGATTGGTGAACCACAAAACATGGTGCTCAACAGGCTTGTAGTGCTGTAAGCCTTAAGGCAGTTTGTTTATTGCTGTTTAGACCTTAATTGGGTCGGATCTCATGCTTACGGCTTAGTCTTGGCATGTTGTCTCTCTGCCATTGTAGGTTTCCATCAAGAACAAGGGGTTGGTATACTCCGTGATCCTCCTCCTGGCGTCTGTCTTTCTTACGGTAAGTTTCGCTGGCGCCCGTCAGCTCGCCCAGGTCATGGGTAAAGAGGTGCGAAGGTTTCAACGCGTTTCCATGGCGACTCTTTCCCAAAACACTAAGCGCGCCGCGCGACGGTCATCCCCGTGAAGCGCGGTGAGATGTCGACAGTAGGGGGCAGCAGAGTCACGGCTGGGTGTCAAAAAAGCTAGAGTTTCGCCGTTTCAAGCCCAAGCCTCAATATCTTCACAGCGTCACTTAAAATGGATTTTCGTAATTTATGTGATTACCTTGTGAGATGCAGGACAGGGATTCAGCTTTGGGGGGCGCTAGTGAGATTTCATTTGTAGTAACCTCAGCATAACTTCCATGCTTGTGTAGCTGAATTAGTATCAGTTGAATGACCTTTTCTATGATGCCCCTACATCCCCCCATCTGTCCCTTCCCCACTCTCTTTTCCTTTTCTGGTTTCATTCCCATAATTCAATGTTTTTCCCTCCTTTGTAACCCCCTCTTCATCCCTGCCCCCCTGTACGTGCTTTACACTGAACCTGCCACTCATCCTCATATGTCTCCATGGAAACCCCCCCCCCCCCTCCCCAGGTGTCAAGTGTCCATCTGAACCACTGGAAGCTGGACCGCCGCCTAGGCTTTGGCTTGCTCTTCCTCTACGCCATCTTCATCCTTTGCTCCATCATCCTGAACGTACAGTTATGACGTGGCGATCGGGACGGCGTCAAGGAACGGAGCCCCGTTCCCAACATATAGGGGGCGTCTGTGCTCATACGGACGCATCGGCATGGACACAACCGGGACCCAGCATCTCTGTGTCACCTCATGAGAGCAGACTGACCTGGAGCGGCTACCAAAAGACGCTCCAGCGGGCCAGCAGGCTGGTCTGGGCTGCTGTGGCTGAATGTGGGGCAGGTTCTGGTCCTTCGACCCCAATGAGATTTTTTCAGTCTGACATCACATTGTGGCAGGAATCCTTAATAAGAGGATCATGAAGAAATTTTTATGTTTCAGACACTTACCTCAACTCAATAATGGCTGACAGATTAGGTCAGACTGCTTACGAACATGGGCGCCGGTAGGTCCAATCACTTGGGGCTATTGCCCCAAGAATTTTAGCCCCAATGCCAACAAAAAAAGTCAAACCCCGTGTAAACTTGACTTAGTCCCTGATGTGTTAAATAGAAACGCCCCTGCTGATGAATATTACCAGAGGTGGGTAGTTCAGGTCCAAAAAGTAAAAATCCAGACCAGGATTTCGTTTCAACCAACCAGTTGAGTAATCTGTGACTGTGACTCTTTATACTGGTTGGTTGAAACAAAATCTTGGTCTGGATTTTTAATTTCTGGGCCTGAACTATTCACTTCTGAATATTACAGTATACAAAGTATTACAAACTAAACAAGCAAAACCCTTACACCCATTATAATCACATTTCATTTTTATATCTTTGATATTTGATAGATTTGTCTATATTTAGAGTGTTGGCACTTTCCATATATATATATATATATATATATATATGAGGTTCACTGTGTTTTGGTATAAAAAGTGTAAATCAAATGCCACTATATATTTATTTGTATGTCGTGTTTTAAAGACTGATTTATGTAAAACATATTGTGGGAAAGAGCCAAGATGATTGTTATTTTTAAATATATTGTTTTATTTTTGTGCTGTCTCTGCGAAATTTCCTTAAATATAATTCTGTCACATTAATACTTGTGCATTGTGAAATAAATTAGTGCAGCCACTGCAGTGAGGCAGAACACAGGTGTTACGTCAGGGTTAAGTGGCCCTTAATACCGATCACACCGATGTGGTGAAAACTCACTTTTTAAATGGAAAGTGTTTTTTTTCCTCAGTTATTGACCACTATAGCTAATGATAGTATTGAATTCTGTGGGGCAGAAGGAACAATGATTGGTTTAGAGAGATAACCAATCAAATTGTAGAGGAGGTGGGTCCAACCAAATAGATGTCTTGGTCCTGCCAGCTCTACTTGCTTGCACACACCTCTACAATCTGATTGGTTATCTCTCTAAACCAATCATTGTTCCTTCTGCCCTCAGAACATTTCTGTATAAGTAAAACTCCCAAGAGCAGTTCACACATCTGTGTTCCTGCCGAGTTAAATCTGGGTTAAACGGATTTAAACGGCGGAATTTGACCAGCCCCTTGCTGTCTTCAGGTTCAACTTATGAAATAACAAATCGAGCCCCCAAGCTCTTCCCTTCATGTGCACAAAGCGGCTTTTATGGTTTGAGTTGTTGGGTTTGTGCTAAACACACAAAACATAAGCACATAACTTGACCTGAATTTCTTCTGTAAATAGCTGACTTTATGATATTAAATGTAAAATATATGTCAGATGCGTGAACAGTCAGTCAGTGAAGGGTCCCTGTCAGGTGGATTAGATTTTTTCTTTGACATTTTCTGTTCCTGTACTTCTTGTTTACCAAATATTAAAAGACTGCAGAAAATAAAAAAGCTGATTCTTAGTAAGTCACATTGGGTTTTTCTGTCTGTCATGTGACAATAGTCATGTGACAATAGTCATGTGACAATAGTCATGTGACAATAGTCATGTGACAATAGTCATGTGACAATAGTCATGTGACAATAGTCATGTGACAGACAGAAAAAAGCTGATTCTTAGTTAATTGACGTTGGGTTTTTCTTTCTGTCATATGACTTGTCACATGACTACTGTGACATAACTTCTGTATCCATGTTAATTGGTGTTTAGTACGACGCTTGCAGATGTTTGTGCAATAAAACAGAGTGTGTGAAACTGCTTGGTATTGGTCCCGTGACATTTTGAATGTTTTGGAGGATGGTAAGCAGCGTGTTAAACTAAAACCTTAATAAACTATTGATTCCATCTTGCTCTCCATGAGATACAGACACATATATAAGTGACAACAAGCTCACCAGTAGCACCCATGGAGTTTGGGGGGCCGGCCACATAGGTCTCAGTCAAGGGCCCACAGGTGTGGCTATTCGGCCAAAGCCAGGTTTGAACCAGCAACCTTCTGATCAATAACACAGAGGCTTAGTCCACTGAGCCACACACCGTCCCCTTTCCGATGTGTCTCCAGTATTTACCTGATGGTCTTACATGGCTTTGAGGACAAACACATGCAGCGAACAAAGGAATAATAATAGGGAAATAAAAATACTCCAAACTCCGTAGCAGGGGCAAAAATAAATAAATTGCATGTTGGTTTTACAGAGCAGCAGTAGAGTCCCAGTCGCCGTGCCAACGCCATAGGTGACTCCCACAGCAGGACAATGGGGAGGTGACTCTGCCATTTGTGTAAGTGTGCTACGCCGGGGGAGGGGGGGGGGTTGTAGATAAATATAAACAAGAGGCCATGTTTGCCCTGCCGGGGGTTCATCATCAGTCAGGGAGACACTGTGCAGCCCCCTGCTCACTCCCCCAGGCACGGTAAGCCGCAGAGGCTGCGTGAGGTCCTCTTTGCCATTCTTGGAGAGGAGATGTGTGGTAAACATGCGCGTGCGGGTGAGAGAGAGGACTAGGCGGCAGTCGGGAGGCAGAGGATGATAAAACCACAACTATGCTACTTAAGTAAATAGATTGTTGCAGTGACACTGCACAGTGAGAGGGGTGGGGGATGGGGCAGGTGAACGATGCAGCACAGCTACGGGAATTTGTGCGACGGAGGCTTTATGTGCGCAGTGGCGTCTCGTACCGCTGCACGCTGCGTACCACGCGGACATACGTTATGATGTCACAAGGACAGTGTGCATTATGATGTCATAAAGCAGTCTGCAGCCAATCAGATGGGCCGAGGCTGCTGAATGCAGTTGCCATGGAGAATGAGGCCGGAAAGTGGCCGGGGGGCAGTCCGAATATGCGTTTCTCAAGGGCGGGTACAGACCCAGAGTCTAATCTGGGATGAGCCTGGGATTTTTTATCAAAAGTCAAAAGCTGTAAACATTATCTGTAACTGAGATGCATTCTCCCCACAAGGGGGCAAGGGGGGGCTGTGTCGGATGGCTTACATCACATGATAGCGGGTAGCAGTTTCCGTTGTTGACGTGCCTAACCTAATTTCATCCGGAAAAAAATCTGCTGTACAAAGGGAAAAATGCAATTGCTTTGGACAAATACATGGATTTGAATTCCCTTTTTTTGTCATCGTACACAGTACAATGAGATTCAATTCGAGGACAGTGCCTGGATGCCTCTGGATGCACCGCCATCTTCAAATACTGATCTCGATTAATAATAATAATTGTATGGATATTACAGAGCTACATTCGGTAGCAGGGTAAAAAAAAAACAAAAAACGGCCAAGCAAAGAATGTAGGAAGACGGCGATATCTAGGTCCGGCCCGACCCAGGGGTGTCGGTGGGGGCACGGATACAGGGGTCCAGCACTTGACAGGGGCCCTTGAGTACATAAAATTATACGTAACATTGGACGGGGCCCCTTATAGGCAGAATAAGCTGTTACCAAGGGCCCCCAAATTACCTGCGGAGGACGTGAAATTTTCTAGGTAGGGGCGACTCCTAAGTAAAGCTTTATCTGGGGCCCCTGGAAAGGTGGGGGCAGCCCTGATGATATCAGTAGATAAGTAGATCTACTATAGAGAGCAAAAGACCTACTAGGAGGTACCTAAGAAAAAAAGCTTCCAGACCCAGTGGGTGGGAATATTAGAAGCAGTCCATCATGTTTACAATTAATTTCTTTATTCGTTTTCGCCAGGCAGATAACTGACAGGTGCCAAACTGGATTTGGACACGCACAGGAATTCTAACTGGTGTCTTTAAAACGAACAAATAAACAAGCAGATGCCGTAAAGCGCAGAGACCAAAACTCACGGCACCAGCCTTGAACTAAAAGAGACACGCCCTCGGCATGGGCTTCCTGACGTGCCGGGTCGACTCACCGCTTCCCCGCAGTGCTGAATGCGTGTACAGCAGCGCAGTGTGCGTACCCGAGGGCGGGTGCCAGGGCGTCGATTGGCTGTCGGTGACTCCCGCTTGAGTGAAAGCAGAATGGGCTGCGGAGAAGCAGAGATTACCGTGTGTTTGCCCAGGCTGTCAGAGCGCACAGTCAGGTCCATACCGTGCCCCCCCATCTACGTCCACCGGGCCCCCATCCACTTAACAAACAACCTCCGAGATCCTGGCTAACTGGTCGACGGGAGCCCAAAGCCGGACTCTGACTCAGGAGTGAGTCATCAGCGTGGAGGGACTGGCGGGGGCGATGACTCCGTGCGAGCCACATCTGCCGGTGTGAAAGATATCCATGCCACGGCGTGTATATTTACCAAACCTTCACAGAGGAGGAACTAGTGGTTAATGTACGTTCCACATTTACAGGACGCCTCGCCGCGCACTCTTCCAAGCCCGGAAAAGGCGCAGGTGCCAGATGCAGATTCACACGGTCACGGTGAAGAAATGCAAGAGGAGGCGTCTCCGTTGCGGTCCCATGCGCTGAGCTCACGGACCGGTATCTTCTGCGCAAGCTGGATAAACAAATTTTGGCGGACAAGGAAATTTCATGCTGTAAAGCAGCATAGTGACGGAGATTCGAAAAGGATCAAGTTCCATAAGGAGATGTGTTACTTTGGATAAAAGTATTAGCTAAATAATAAATATATGACCAACAGAACTGTTCACCTAATAATATTAATGTCGCCCAATAATCCATCCATCCATCCTTCACAAAGTTTATACCATGTGGAGTTAGTTACTCTGGAGCATTTGGTCACTGGTAGGATGCAGAGGCCGTGTTAAGCCGGCACCTTGAAGTTCCGTACTTCTGGTACTTTTATGATGTACCAAAAGTCCGGTACCTGGTGCAGTGGAAAAGCAGCCTATGTGTGACCGTTGTCCTGGGGGACATGATTTCAAGCCACTGTATACCTGTATATGGACGACATGGCAACTGACTTGAACCACGTAAACCACACAATTTTGGCCCTTGAGAAGAAGATCAATGCCAAAACAGGAAGAACACTGAAGCGTTGGAGATGTGACCCTACTGAGCACCACAGCGTTAATCCGCATATAAACGCGAAAGGACCCTCTGGTAAACGTTACTCGGAAAGTTTGGCGGTATTGTAGCCGCCTGGAGGCCGGGTGGG
Source organism: Paramormyrops kingsleyae (assembly GCF_048594095.1). NCBI lineage: Eukaryota > Metazoa > Chordata > Actinopteri > Osteoglossiformes > Mormyridae > Paramormyrops > Paramormyrops kingsleyae. Next base: position 7,596,936 of record NC_132820.1, read on the forward strand.
CGGAGCTCTGCCGTTCCAGTGCCCCGGGTCCTGGATTTTTCCGGCTTCTTGTCGCTATGGCCTGCTGAAACAGGAGCGTGGCCGTCACCGACTCAGGGTGAAGGAAGACAGACCCCCTTCCCTCTTGCGACATCAAAAGGGATCCAGAGGGTAAGGAAAGCAGCCTCATTGGCATGCCTGCCACCCAACCCCCCTGGGTGCCAACCTGCCGTCCCTGTAAGTGGCAGTGCCACCATGCCACTGCGATCCGTTATGAGAAGCTCCTCCACGCCGCTTACAGGGGTGACACGGCACTGGCTGTCCACCGACGAGCAGCCGGATGTGAAAATACACACGCCAGTGTAACATTTTGTATCCCTTCGTGGGTAAGCATTGGGTTATCTGTGCCATTTTGGCCCCAGTCTGGACCATAGAAATCACAGTTTCATTCTATTATCATGGGGACACCAACAAACGCTGGATTAACTGAAGAGAAAATATGTCCACCTGTGTTGATGATACTCAAACCCTACCTTTAGCCATTAGCCACTACATGATTAGATTATACCACAATATCATACCAGGGAACCTTCATCCAGGGGGTCCTTGTCTTTTTGGGGGTACATAATTCATAAAGGGGGCAGCCTCATTATTAGCCAATGATGTGGTCTGAATCGGTGAGTGACAGATGAGGGGGCCAATCAGCTCTCAGCTCGTGCCCACATCCCCGTGGTTTCTCTCAATGCAGAGGAGCGCAACCAAAGCCTACCAGAGCAGACGTGAGGCCTGTAGCTTACTCATTAACTCACCCAACAAGTCGCTCTCAGCTTGTTAACAGCCAAAGGCAAACATGTGTCACCAATAACAGCCGCGAGAGGGCCACGCGGAAAACAGCGTTACGTCCGCTTACCATATGCTCCTCCACCCCACCCCACTCCCCCCCAGGACCGATCCCCACGGTCAGCGCTGTAACAGCCGTATCCTCACATTTTTGCCATCTCCCGAATCCTGAACTCACCTTTCTCCTGGCAGCCTTATCTCTTCCCAGTCAGCCACTTAATTTTATTATTATGCACACACACCCCAACCCCGGCCTCTTTTTTTTTAATCTTTGCCCGTGCAGGAGAAGCCATTTGTAAACATGACGGCAATTGCAAAAGAACCCCGTAATTAATTTCTCAGCTTCATTTCAATAAACAAATTTTTATAGTGTGTCCTGTACGATAAGGTGGCACTCAATATTTTTTTACAGCACTCCTAAAGCCATACGCCTAATTTTTATTTCCGCTGAGGACATTTTAAGCAAAGACAGGTTACGGGACGGCAGACACAAAATTAGTTTATATAAATACTAAACGGATTACGGGAAACGTGCGAAAATATTTTTCTGAAATGGTAGCGAAATTAATCCGGGTGTTATGGAGTGACGTGTCAAGGAAAAGTTTCGCGATCGTACTGACCCCGGTGCCTTCGAGGGGCTAAAAAAAAAACGACACCCCTCTTTTGCCTAACAAACCTCACATGCAAGGGACCATCCTTCCATCCGCACAGGCGCGGGCACCTAATTGCACCTCTAACCACGTGACAGCTGACGCGGTCCGCCCGGGATTTCCAGGATAATAAAGGTCTGCATGGTACCGATGTTTAACATACATACAATTATGTTTCGTTCGGTTTATTTTTATATAACACCCACGGCGATGTAGATGAACAATTAAAGTGATGCAATTAACGAAAACTCCAGGAGGCAATAGGACTAGAAGAAAAAAATAACATCCAACTCTCCTGGGCATGATAAACGTATACAAAATATAATTAGTCGGCCTACATCAACAAAGTAGATCTATTTCTAGATGGCTAAGTAAAGTATTTTCACATCAATCATATTGATGCTGAGAACAAATGTTTTAGAACCTGATTTTGATGTTAGTACTGTAATCATAAAGAACCAGTTCACATAATGCACTTTTTTTGTAACTAATAAATCCACATTCAGCAGCACAGAAACTTAGATACACTTTTGACAGGAGAGGTAAATTAAAAAGGAGCTATTTTAGGTAAAAAAATCTCCCAGCGTGCAAGTCAGATGTAAGTGTCGTAAGAGCTGTCACGACTCACCTTGAGAGTCAACCATCTTTTTTTTTTTGGCAAATCCTGCATTGTCTCTAGTGAGACCTTAGGAGCAGTTTTTCCTGTAATTGCTGTAGCTGTTCTGGAATCCAACTTCATACATTTTTGCCAGATTGCAGTGAACTCACACAATGAACGACTGCCAATCACCTCATCCAGTCCAGCTCAGAGCGGTCTTAATGTAGTACGACATGGTACTATTCGATATTTTTTAACATTGTAAACACTACAGACTGGCATCCCTGAATGTGCCATTTGTTTCGCAGTTGTGCTCCAGGGTCTATGCAACCCTGTATTAGATAAGCAGTTCTGAGATAGATGGATTAATAGGTTTAAAGGGGGGCTTACAGATTTGATTGCAATTAGAATGCAAAAGCGTGTGAATTAGAAATTCAGCTCGTTCCAAGAACAATGCATGACCAGGAAAATGTCAGGCAGAACAGAGGAGTCCTTTAAGGAATGTTGCTGTAAGCGGACATAAGGCTTCTCTGCAAAGGGACAAGCGCTGAAGAAAATGGCAGATTATTTGAATCATTACATGTCCCAACAGGAGGAAGAAATTAATTAGATTGTATGCCATTTAAATATGTTTAATTCTTAATGTTGTAGGGAATTCACCTGGGAGATCTGAGGCCATCTTCATAGTCTTGGGCAACTAAAAATATCTTTGTCTTGTTATAACAGCACATTAATGTCAGTATTTCCACCATCCATCCATTTTCTATAATCACTTGTCCTATGCAGGGTTCCGGGGGGTTCAGCGCATATCACAGAACCTACAGGCAAAAGGCAGGGAACAACCCAGGATGGGGTCCCAACCCATCTCAGGGCACACTCACCATTCACACCTATGGACAATTTGGTAACCGTAGCGTTTTTTTGGACTGTGGGGTGGGAAACCAGAAAACCTGCAGGAAATTCTATGACGACACGGGGAGAACATACAAACTCCACACACATGGAGCCAGGGCGGAGACTCGAACCCTGGTCCCAGAGGTGTGAGGAAACAGTGCGAACTACTGCACGCCTGTTATTTTTCACTGAACGTCTAAATTCAGTACAATGAACAATGCAACATTTGGCTGATGGGAGCTCTCCTTACACAAAAATGTTCTGAGGGCAGAATGGAAAATGATTGGTTCTGAGAGATTACCAATCAAATTGTAGAGGAGGTGGGTCCAAGCATAGGGGAGGCGAGACCAACCAATCAGATATCTTGGTCCCACCTCCTTTAGTCACAAGGACCTGCCTCCTCTACAGTTTGATTGGTAATCTCTCAGAACCAATCACTTTTCATTCTGACCTCAGAACATTTTTGTCTAAGTAAAACTACCAGGAGCCAATGTTTGAATACAAATGGTCGAGTTATCAGAACAATATTTAATGCACCTTCTATTCAGTTAAATTGTTACTAATCAAAACATATTCTTGTTTCTTGTTTAATAGACTGATTGTATTTATATACATAGGGGTGTATATCTATATATTCTCTCTAGAAATACAGTCATTTAGCCTATTAAAAAAACACTGCATCACATAGGCTATGCTTGTGTGCTTTTCCCAAATTTAAATTGCAATGATAAACTTGAACAATCCAAAGAACATAAACACAAATACATTTTTTTGGTATTACAATTATTTCTCCTAAAGAATTTAATGGATACTCAAGGGCTCACACAGTGAATATGATCCACGCTATCAGCTGCTAATGGGAAAGAAGTCGTCAGGAATCACGAATGTTTGGTATCCCACTGCTGAGTAACGCTTCGGGTATTCATTTTCAGGATACAGGCTATTTAAGCAGATATTCCTGAGCGAGTAACTGTACCTTGTTAAGATATGATGCAAGTTACTATAAATATGCCAACATAACACTGCTGATCACGATGAAAATATGGACATTTACAGAGCAACACGAACTTCCACAAATAAGCATTTCCGAAGGAATACCTCGTGCGTCGATCACAGATGCGCGTCTAACTTCGCAGTGAAACAACCACGTTTCTCCTCTGTAGCAACTTGCTGTTCCGTTTAGAAGTTCAGGGTGTCCCGTTTGCGTGTGGCTAGCCTTACGTTAAACAAAATAGAGGTGAATAAGAATACACCAAGCAAGACAAAAAGCTGAAACTATGTCCTGTGATAACTGACAAAAATATCAAAACTTCCAAAAAGTCCACGCATACAGTGTAGACCTATTCTGATTCACTACTTTTTAAATGCACTCTGTTAAAGTACAGAGATAATCGAATAGAACCATCCGATTATCGATTTCAGCTGTTTGTTTGTTATAAATCGTGTTTTAATTGCATTGCTTGAGATTGCCCTGGAGTTGATTTGATAAATACGCATTGCGTGTTATTCATTTACATTCGGGCGATTTTATTATTACCGCATGTGGAGGTCGGTCGTCGTAAACTAGATCCTTAAGCGTATAAGTGGTCTGGGATGCTTCGGGGCTTCACAGACACCTGTGCGCGTTGCTGGGGGACGTTGGGTTAAGCCGAGCTGTTAGAGGGGGTGTTAGATCCTTTTCAGGTCTTCATTCACAGGCAGTTTTTTTCCTGCAGACACGTTCTTTCCACGTTACAGCGACGAGAGCCAGACGCGTGCTTCGACTCCTTAAGTTATAGCCGACGACTTGTAAGACGGATGAATGAATTAGTTTGCGCCGAATGGAGGAAAATCGCATCCAGAAACGGCGCGTCCTTTCCGCTGGTGCTGGTGCATTTCTGATTCCCGCTAAATGAAAGCGGAGGGACCATGTAGGGGAATTGGGGCTTCCTTTCCCTGCATGAGCCCAACAGAATATATTCCTAATTGCAGTATTTGCCAGAAGTCACAATAAAAACATACAGCGTGGCAAAAGTCTTCACTTTACAAATTGGTAAGTGTACACATGTTGTCCAGCTTATTAATGTTGTTAAATAATTCAGTGTAAATACTCATAATAGTCCATATTTGATGGTGTTTATTTTAATTTTTTTAATTTCCGTAGATAAATTTGACCGATGCTCGGAACTGATAACTGAAATAACATGGTCTGTGATGATAATTCAGCGTTCTTCTGTTCTATAAAGTTTACAACGTTCCTTTAATAACTTGATTATTAGTTTATACAAGTTTAATGAACAGCATTAGATTCAGACCAAATCCTCGCGTTTTATATCCATGCTCGTCGCCTCTTTGGTTACTGCTTGAAGTGGACCTAATTTATGTGGTATAGAGGTGCTTTTTGGAGGTAAAGGAGGCATCCGCTGACACTTTTGAACTACCGTTTTAATGTTTGACAGCCGTGAAAGTACTCGGAACTATGCATTATTTGGAAAAACAGAAAACCAGCAATTTTTGGTAAGAAGAGCTTTCCGGATAGTAACTGCGATTCTGCGAGAAAATTTGATACATGCACATTAAGTCTTATTACGGTAATTTTCGAAAATAATTATGATTTCGATGAGTTATAACAGAGGAGAGCATTACCATAACGACTCTGATGAACTCAACTGATTGAAGTATTCATCTAGAGATGACTTTTGAAGATTAAGGGAAATCAATTGAGGCAAATAAAGAATACGCAAAAAGGGAATTATTCTAAAAACAGATGTCGAGCCTCCATTAAGTATAGATTTGCTTATTTCTATTGAGAAAATCTGAGGTGTATATAGGCCTATTCTTATTAACAGACGCCAAGGTCAGATATCAAAAATTAGCAGTAAATGAAGCTTTAGCTTATATGCATGTGTTCGCTAAAACGGGCAGCTGTTAGGCAGTACTAAGCCGTTGAGGACCAGCGGTAATAACTTCCTGCTCAGTTCTAATTTGCGGTCGCAGTCTTTATGTTCAGTCGCTTGGCACCAAGATGGCAAATTCCGAGTTATAAGTCATCTGGAGCCTTTCCTCCTGTTTCGCGGGCCTTTCGAGCACCACACCCCTAAATCCCTCCGATGCAGTGAGTTGTGATGGTCACGGGAAGGTGGAGGGGGTGGGGTGTTGTACTGGGGGAATGCCACTCAGACGATGCTTTGGTAACCATGTTGGGTGCGCTGCGTGCCATATTTGTGCTGTAGAAATTTTGGAGGTTTGGACAGCCATTTGTCTGAAGACCTTTTACGATGAGATCATTCTAGAAAGTGCAGTGATACTGAGACTGCAAGCCTTTTGTACATTTTTTTTTTTTGATGGACTCCACTGTCAACTATCAGTACTTACAAAAATAATTTGGTACATAAATTTGGGAACCCATTTCCCAGTTTGTATCAGCACAATGCTCTGTAAGAAAGTGCCTTCAAGTCAGAGTTAATTTAATTTGCAGCTGTTGCTTCAGTCCTTAAGCTGATCTGAATTCATGACCTTTGCATTGTTAGCACAGCGATCTACTTGTTGAGCTACAGGAGCCAGTTGCACTGTGTGTGGTATTTAGGTTTCTACACAACTCGCCACACTAAACCCTGGCGAACATCACCAGCTTCTTATACATTCAAATACATTGCTCCATATATTTATTCAATATGATATAAAACCAGGTTTGCTATCTGAGGAGGTGTAGCTCAGTGGTAGAGTATTTGACTGCAAATTACAAGATCCCAGGTTCAAATCCTGGGGTTCCCCAGTTCTTGCTTATGTCTTTTTTTTTTTTTACTGGAGAAGGGGGGGTACTAATTTCCCCCAAGGATCAATAAAGTACATCTTATTTGACATACATACTATACAAAACATGGCCATCTCCCATGACCCTGACTAGGAGAAGGGGTTGGAAAATGGATGGAAAAATGACCACACACATTGGCATATGTGACAATGATGAATTAATGAGTTTAATGAATACAGCCCAATTTAACCATAATGAAGATCATGGGCCCTTTGGTTTAGAAAGGGGTCATGGCTGGTGTGGTTTTCAGGTACACACACGTAGCGATTTCTTCCCCCCCCCACCCCGACTGCATTACTAATGAAGGCAGCCAAAACCTTTTGAGTGAGGCCTCTGACTGGCTCTCAGGGGCCTCATACTACAGAGACACTGAACTACACAAACAGCTGAGACCCATAATGCTCGGTGCCTCTGCCAGCCTCATTCCCTAGTGCCATAATCGCAAAAAGAGTCGTTATCGCTTAGCAAACAGCTGTTGGATTGCACCTGTTGGCCAGCCAAAAACACGGGACATCAAACATTGCACCTACATCACGCGCGCCAAGATTCTTTATAAACTTTACAAGCGGGTGCTTCAAAATCTAATGAAGACCAGCAGAGTCAGTATCCAGTCTGCTTCCTTCTTGGGAAAAGGCAGCAGGGGCAGGCGATAAGCCTGTTTGCCGTGCTGTCATCGGATGCGTGTCCAAGACGTGTTACCTCACCTCGGTACATCACGGCGCCCATGTGTACCTCTCAGGTGTCTCTAAGCAACACCTGACAGCTTAGGCCACTGACAGAGAATCGTTTCAAACCCATATCGAAGGCACACTGAATCATAATGGAAGAGGAACGGGCAGCAAGGTTACGTGATCGCGAGGGCATTGCTCTACCAACACCATCTCGCGTTCTCGCTAGTAGCCTTGAACAGGAATGCTACAGTGGAAATTCATCTTCAAAAAAGCCAACAGAAAATATAAGCTAAGTAAGCAGATGTCTTAAGCCCTGCAATGGACAATGAACTCAATGAGCAATTAGTTACTGGGACAATTTTTGTTTTGACAGCATTATTTGGAATTGACTTGCATCCATGTGCATTTAATCACGGTCTCCATTCTAGATTGTTACTCGGGAAAGTTTACAAAAGGACGACGGGGAAAAAAAAAAAAAAACTTGAACAAATATGGTCCTCTGTCCAGTCTGAGCAGACAGTCACTTGATTCTATAGATTATATAGTCGTTTACTTACGCTAATCTTTTCACTTTCTTCCAGCCTGTCAGGGGAAACCAAGACCTGGTGGTAAAGGGGAATCCGGTCTGAAAGCATGGCCTCTCCGCTGTACTGCTTCCTTTAATTCTGTAGTCTGCACCATGATGAACGTCTCATGCGTGTCCCAGGCCTCCAATGTGACCACAGAAACACTGGGAGGTCACCAAATATGGGAGGTAGTGGTGATCGTCCTCATCACCGGCCCCCTTTCTCTGGCCACCATCATCGGCAACCTGCTAGTCGTGATCTCGATTCGGGTGAACAGACACCTGCACACGGTCAACAACTACTTCCTGCTCAGCTTGGCTGTGGCAGACCTCATCCTGGGAGCCATCTCCATGAACTTGTACACCACTTACATCATTATGGGTCGCTGGGCTCTGGGGAACCTCGCCTGCGATATCTGGCTAGCCATCGACTACGTCACCAGCAACGCGTCCGTCATGAACCTGCTGGTCATCAGCTTCGACCGTTTCTTCTCCGTCACCCGGCCCCTCACTTACCGGGTCAAGCGTACCCCCAAGAGGGCAGCGATTATGATCGGCCTGGCTTGGACCGTCTCCTTCGTGCTGTGGGCACCTGCCATCTTGTTCTGGGAGTACATTATGGGAAAGAGGACTGTGGACGAGGGGAGATGCTCCATCCAGTTCCTGTCTGAGCCCATTATCACGTTTGCTACAGCCATCGCCGCCTTCTACCTCCCTGTGACCATCATGATTGTCCTCTACTGGCGCGTCTACCGGGAGACGAAGAATCGTAGCCGTGACTTGTCAAGCCTGCTGGGCTCAGTGGGGAGTCGGGGACCTTCGCAAGCATCCACTTGGCCACGAGCCTACACCAGCAGCAACAGGAGTAGCATACGCATCTCCAGGGAGACTCCGGCCAGAGAGAACCTCGGCAGAGACGGACACCCAGGCGTCTTCTCCATCAGAGAGAAGATTCCCTGGCTCATCCGGGGAAGGGGAGCGATGACCCCATCACCCCGTACGGGGGTGAGCCACAGCAGCTGGCATCTAGGAGAGGAAGACATCTCCAGCTGCCCTTCCTCGGAGGAGGAGACAGAGAAGGATGCTAAACCATTGGGCACCGTGATGGTGTGCCTGCCCCTAATTCATGTGAGTGACGTGCACGGTAATATGAGACGGGACTTTGGGGACAAGCCTCGGAGTTCACGAGCAAGGCAGCTGGGCAGTCTGTCCTCCCTCAACACGGACAACGCGCCCCCCTCAAGCCGTCCCAAAACACCCAACGCCAAAAGGCGCAGCATGATCGTCAAGGAAAAGAAGGCCGCTAAGACCCTGACCGCAATCCTGCTGGCCTTCATTCTGACCTGGACGCCCTACAACATCATGGTCCTCGTGTCCATCTTCCACTGTGTGCCCAAGAGGCTTTGGGAGCTCGGCTACTGGCTCTGCTACGTCAACAGCACAGTGAACCCTGTGTGCTACGCCCTCTGCAACAAGTCCTTCCGGGTGACCTTCAAGATGCTGCTGCTCTGCCGCTGGGACAGGAGGAAGTGGCGCAAGACACAACAGAGTGCCCCCCCGTCCTTCAGGCCGCACACCAGCAGTACAGTCTGAGTGTCCCGGGGGGGGTCAATCTGCAGCCAGAGCCCCGTTTGAGGGGCCTGGTTCGCCTGCCAGGAAGGTGGTCTGGATCTTCTTCAAACACTCCAGTTACTAAACACAAAGAAGATTCCACATTTGTAGGGTGCATGTAAGTCATGGAGGCCCGCCATATGCAGCCTGAGTGTGTGTGTGTATATGTGGGACATATTTTATATATATGCACTCAGGCATTAACAAGACGAATGAAGTCAGAGACTGATGCATATTTCATGAGTTCATGAAATATTTAACCAGTTAATGTACAAGAAACGGAATAAAGGAAGAAAATTGGAATGACGATGTGTACAGGAGCAAAACCTAGACGCGGCTGTGTGGGATGCATTTTCAGTGCGTTTGTACCTATAAGGTTATAATGTCACTTTCAGCAGAGATGTCAAACTGCCCGCGGGCTCGCCTGTAATGTAACACACCGCCATACGATTTCAGTTATTTAAGGTCTATTTATGCAATTGTCAAGCGAACGCGTCGTGAATGTAAGCATACAGTGCAAATAAAGATGATGCAACATAATGGAAGAGCTGTTTTCTGTGCGGCTTGAGGATCAGCGTCTAGAAAATTAGCTATTTATTCATATGTCTGAATGGACTGGACTAAAAAAATATATATTTTACATTTACTATTGACCACATTTGGGGCTGAATGCTTCTAACTAGCTGAACAAACATTGATATAGTGCTAGCTATTCTTTTGCACAGCAAAACAGAAATTACTGTTTAGAAGAAATAATTAGAGGTATCTAACATGGATACATTTACTATTACAACAGAGCACTTTGAAACATTGTATCAGTTGTTTTTTTATGTCTTCCCAGTATTTAGGGTATCTCGATGGATTCCTCGCCCCCTTGCTGTAGCAGACCGTACCGTTTTTGTACACAGACCACTTAGGAAAAGGATACATTTTTTTTTCCCAAGCTGAACATTCGCTAGAAAAAAATTCAGATTAACAGCCTGAAGGGTACAACAGCAAAGCCATTCCTATGTCACACACAGACTTTGAATCACTGCCCTCGGCTTTTAGAGGGTCCTCTGAGCAGCTGTGGAAGCTAGATCTGGTTCTCTCTCCAACCACACTTAAGGTCTGTCGCGCTTTTAAGGTTTCAGGGCCTGGGACGGGGGGGGGGGGGGGGGGGGGTTGTATTGTATAACCAGGCTGTCTCTATAAACACTCATCTCCCAGCAGCCAGACTAAAAGTCCTACTGTTACCGTTTGCTGTTATCAACAAACCTGCACCCAATTTGCACGGCATCAAGCGACTGATTGCAGTTTCGGATTCCGGATTCAGAAATCGACCAAAACAATCTGCCAATAAATAGGCAGCAGTTTTAAATAATTTCAACATGTATTGCAATGTATGGACACCAGTAACATAGCTGTGCAAACAGGATCCTGTAGTCAAGGTTGATGCTGGTTTAGGGTTTAGTGCAAGCTTAGAACCCCGTCCCAATTAAACAGGAACTGTTTGACACACCATCTGTCACTATAGAAGAACATGTAGATATAGAACAATTGCATTGATCTCAATATTCACTACGCTGGCATGTTTGGAAAGGTTACGTTAAGTTTTACGTTAAAAAAATGATAATTTAAAGAGACACCGTTGTCTGTTTTTTTGTCAGTCCTGCCCACAGCTCTTCCCACTGACTGTTTAATTTCTGCACAGATGGGAGGTTATTAGTTTGTGTCATGTTTGTCATAACTCAATGGTGGCAAAAACAGGGCCACGCATCCGAATTCTGATGGAGATCATTCGGTTTGTGTTAACGGGCATTTGTTATGCCTGTTCGAAGCCTAACTGTGTGACCATCTCCAGTAGCTGAGTCTCCCAAAGCAGTGTTTTCCAACCCAGTGCTCAGGAACCCCCAGCCGGGTCCACGTTTTTGCTCCCTCCCAGCTCCCAAAAAAAAGAACGTGGACTGCCTGCAGGTCCCCAAAGACCGGGTTGGGAGACACTTTCGTAAAAAGGATACTGCACCCCCTGAGAGATTTACAGGAGTTAAAATAGTCATCCGCTGTGGTTTCCAAGGCACCAGGAGGAGAATAAAGACCTCGTGTTGCATTTATGATAAAATATCAAGAATGCCAAGAGTTTCATATTTTCCATATCAAAAGACAGTAAAACTTTGCTCTGTATGTATGCTCCTTGTATATCTGTGCAGCTAATTTCCAGTTTAATACTGAAATGATTACATTAAAGGTAATCAAAATTTGTTAAGCATATTGTGCATAGTGGGAAAAAATACTACAGAAGTAAAATGGAGTCTGTGCCAAATATTTATTTTCTTAAAAAAATCTTGTAACATAAAAAACATCCCAAGAAAAACCAAATACGACTCCTAAAAAAGCTTCAGCTGAACCCAACAAACACCATGAAAGTTTTTAACAACCAAAACATTAATATTCCAGTGGCCACCGATTTAACTGTCTTTTTTTGTAAATTTTATTTTTCAAAGAAAGAAAGAAAACAAGGTTATACTCTCATAATGCTTTAGGAAGAAATGGTTAGTTATAGCTACTGAGGAAAAAAAAAAAGATTAACATGATTAACAAAAGAAATTCATCTGAATACTTCGCAAGACCTCCAATGTTCCAACTGTACGTACATATGTGAAAAAGAGCTTAACAGCTGTGTGTTTGCGCGTGTGGTGTTGTAAACCTGTGGTTCCAAGCCCAGGTCAGAAGGCTGCAGGTTCCGCTGACTTTCACTCAACCCTCAATTTTTTCCTTAATTGCATTAATGAAGCAATTATCATGAGAGTCCATTAAACCTGATTGATGTTTTAGGTGCCTGTCACGGCCTATTCAAAGTGTTTTCTGTAACCTGCAAAAGCCTGGCCCTCAACGATCAACTCTGAACTTAGTCACTGCTTGAAAGTGGAAAATGTGTGTGTGTGTGGGGGGAGGTTTCTAGGCAGATGTTTCTAGAAATACTATTACGCGAGGTAAAAACTTTAAGAAGGTTACCTATCTTGGATTTTGGGCATAATAGTGAATCCAATAAAAACATGGGGTTGGGTGGGGGCAAGACCTGTATATCCTGTTTATAGTGCATAACCTGCTTTTCTCTGATGCGCAAATACGACGCGATATTTCCTTGCAAAACATTGACCGACACACAAGACCTGAAATAAACCTTCAGCGCATCCGACATGTACGGTAACCAGTTTCAAAGAGTTAATCGCGTAATTAGAAGAGTTAACTAAAACGTGTAACTCGATGCAAGAATTGTGCTCATAAAGCAAATATTCATTGTATAGAACTCATATCTGTCTGTATAGAGTTGTCATCTTTGAATATGCATGTGTTTTAAGTTCTTGCCATTTAAAAACAACACATACCTGAACTTTAAAGAGGAATCTACAATACCTACAGTAAATCTACAGTACAGTGAGGACACACCGGTCCTTCATTGTTATAACACAAGTACATAGTTCCAGGCCATGGGTAGATGGGATTGCCCTGTTTATCAATAAATGGCCCAGTTTCACTTCAGCTTTCAATTCTCCATGACATCATTTCAGACAATGAGAGACAGGGAAAAAAATCCAGCAGGCATTGCGCAAAACACACAAGGAAGCCAGAAGGCAGATGTGGACCAACAAGGAATCTTCTACTTCACACCAGCAATTACAGCTCAACACTGCCCTCTGCTGGCTGCCCAATACAGACGCTACACCCTCAAGAAACGCCCCAAATTTTCTCCTTGAGCAAGAACGAGCAAAATGCAGAAAATTCCTCTAAGGTTCAGGCTGTCGGTTCTCCTTGGTTCCGTTTCAGTTATTGATTCTTACCTGAAAGTCATACTTTTAGGCAAAAAAAGAGAGACAACTTAAAAGTGACAGATAACCTCTGGTAAAACCATCCAGGCCACATTCTAGGACAGACAACCCAGAAACAACAAAATACTTTAACCGTGATAATCTCTTTAAGTCAGCAACATTTCTCCCATAACCCATACAACTATCTACAATCCCTCGTGTCCACAGAACAAGGCAGCATTTCAATAAGAGATCCATCTATACTGGCTTTGAAAAAGCCATAATTATAGTATTAGAGGAACTACCTGACAGGATGCGCCCAAAAATATCCACGAAGGAGAATTTAGCCTCAAACATCAATGAGCAGAAGAGGCTCTTTGCGCCCCCTTAAATTCACAAACCAATCACAGCGCCTCACACTGACATACCGACATGATCTACTTCACATCTGATCGAGGCTTTCCAACCAAACCAATCAGCGTGTGAACCGCAAGCGAGGTCCCGGATAGTGCAAAGGGGAGCCTTACTGGAGATCACAGTACACAAGCACATCAGCAGCCTCTAAGCTGATTTCCTTCTCACTTCTCAAATCTCTGGCTTCAGGCTGGTGTGAAATGTGTAACATTTTTTGTAAAAAAAAAATAATAATAAAAAAAAACAAAAAAACATCCAAAGTAGTAACGACTATAATAAACAAATTACGCTCCAGGTTTTAAATACTTTCACACCATTATATGCTACACAAGTAATATAAATATGAAAGATTTACCATTCCTTATTAAGAACAAGAACTGGCATGCTAAATGGTCTTCTACACACAGAATTGTCATCTACATGTGTCTCAGAAACAAACAAGGGATAGTCTTCCTTTAGAATCAGATAGTTTGGCTCTCGACTGTTGCAAGTGCACGTTCTACAAGTCGTTCCTTCCTCTTTGAAAAGCTGATGGTTCTGTACAAACTCTGAAGTCTGCAGCTCACTCTACTGGCTTTCCAGCATGGTGTATTTGCCCGATACGGTGGAAAAGCATCTCATTAGCAAAACAATCACTGGGTGTGATCAACTATAAAAAATTTAAAAAAACAATTCAAAATCGAAAAAAAAAAAAAAAAATCAAGACACACTAGGGTTATCTGAGTTCGGTAGATTGGCTAACTGCTTAAAAGGCTGCGGATTTCAAAACTGTGTAACAGTCATAGTGGGAACAAACCAGAGAGGAGGTGGCAGAAGCATGGACAAGTGGCTCCCCCTGCTGGAGGGGCAGGGTCAGGACATGTTGGCTCCCCTTTTTGGAGGCCACCAGTGTACCTCTAGGCCTCAACTATGGTACCTCCTCTTAAGTTAGGAATAGGAAAATGGTGTAGGGGGGATGATGGCAGGAAACGGGATACTGAAGAACGGTTGTGGTAGAACCCATCAAGATGGGGGTGCGTTCTGGTTCTGGTATATAGAGGCCTTGTCTTTCAAGAGGTCCAGACACAAATGACAACTCCAGCTTCCTGTGGGAGGAGGTAAAAGAGTGAAGGATAAATCGCTTCTGTGTGACGATCGGCTAATTGCAAACGGCTAATCGCTACGTCAACATGCTATCCTACATCTGCGTCAACAGCTTTCAGGCAAAACAACGCTTTCTGGACACGAGACTGGAAGCAGTAGCCTTTGGGACGTTACCTTCTGGGGGCTCGGCCATGGGGGGGCTGAGGCAGTACATGTGGTACCCTCGGTCGCAGTCGTCGCAGAACAGCAGCTGGTCCTGTGGAGAAAGCCCAGAACATTCACAGAGAACGTTCTCCAGGGGCAGCGGGTTTGGGATACTGAGGAGAGGTACAGTTCAACCCTTTACACATTCAATTTCCCTCCATTTTGGCTGAGGCTTCTATAGCTATCGAACATAAGACTCGGTGTGGAAGGACCACTCACGTCATTCTCTGAGGTCCCACATATGTTGCAGCACTTGCACTCGATACACTGCCAGCGGTATGTCTTGACAGCAGCCATCATGACAGGGGTGAACTGCAAGCAGGATGGGTGACCTGTTGGGCAAGGAAAGACGGGGACGGGGGGTGCAGAATCACTCAGACAGTTTTTTTTTTGCCAGGGATCCAAAGCCCCCTATCTAGATATCAGGCTACATGCATGTGCTGGATAATAAGACACCACTGCAAAAATATGTTGGGATGCAACCAAGGTGAGCAGAAAGCAGTCGATGTTTGTTCAGCCGAATTGACGGAGTCGCACCTCCACAGCATTGGTAGCTCAAATTACCCAAAGCTGAAAGTACTGCCTAATAAACCTACTTAATAACCAGATTATAACACATTCATAAACCCGTTATATGGGTAGCCTTATTGTAAAGTGGCACCTATTTCTTTAGTGAAATAAATGAAGTAGAGGCTACTGACAGTTTTTCGTTAGCGCTGATTTTTTTTCTTTCCCACTTCCCAGAAAGTCTTCGCACTGTTCAGGATGACGACTGTTAAGATGCGTAATTAAATCGGTAGCATTAAATGAGTGTTTTACCTTTTCATAATACACACTCCTGTGTCGTAGCGTGCACATAGCTAGCATGGCACCACATCTTCCAGGCTCATCAGCCAAAATTTTCATATGTGCCATCGTCAATAATGAACTTAAGGTTTTATCGCCCAATACCGATGTTGTGCCGTTATCATCATGCGTCCTCAGTTTTTTTTTTTTTTCTTTTAAGGAACATCTCAACTACTCATCATTTCAGTCATACTTGGAAGCCTCAGTAAGTCCCAAGGGTGCATTAGTGAATTATTTTAATTAGGGGGACACTGGGTAGCTGTTAAGAGAAGGATCTCCATCTGTCGTACCTGAGCGCCCGCAGTCAGAGCACGACACCAGCTCTTCCGACTGGCCCGTCTTGTGGTTGATCTTGGAGTCGCCCAGGCAGAAGTCGCAGTAATTGTTGGGCAACGCCAGGCCATCGGGTCCTTTCTTGGGCGCTGGGTTGGCATGAAACGGGACACATGATTGTGAGCAGTAAAAGTGGGACGGTACCTGTTCATCCTGAGAGTGCCAGGTCAAATGTTAAAATCGAAAAAAGTTCTGATTCTGACCAACGTGCCCTCAAGAAAAGTATAGGATATTTTCCAAATAGCTCAGATGAACTTTGTTGATCGATAAATAAAAAAAATTAGCTTATCTGAATTACTAGTAATATTGAAAGAATTAAAAATATTTTCATAACACAAGGTGCAAATAAAAAAAAAAAAATCAAACTTCACTGCAAGTCTATAAACAACAAATTACAATTACCACACGATGCTAAATTTACCGTCTATTTTTTCTACATTTGTCATTGATATCAGAGGGCGTATTCCACTTTAATGGTCTATTTTCATCCATTACAACATCCACTGTACCATCGGACACGTTCCTCAATACTCTGACATTGTGTTAGTCGGGCGGTGATGTCTGGGTCACTTACTCTTGGGTTCATCCACTTGGGGTGGGGTTGGAGCGTGCATCTCAGCCTCCTCCTTGTCCTCACCTTCTTCGTCCGCGAGGTGAGAATGGGTGTAGTGGTAGCTCAGCCCAGGGCGGTTCTTGTAGCGCTTCCCACAAACTAAAACCGAATGCGGTCGTGTCAACCACACAGAGAACATACAGCCACCCCTGGGGGTCGTGGCAGTCAGCGCTCACAGCGTTACACCGCTGTGCTCCACTCTTCAACCCCATAAAGTGAAACTCCATCAGCAATTGGACTAAATGAGGCAGAAACATTACCAGTAACATTTTAAAGGCCATTTCAATTGCGCCATAATAAATGTTGCTCTTTGACTACTAGAAACATATTCATCACTTTTTAATATCCCCTCTTAAAAGAGATTAAACCATTGACATTTATTGAACATTTAAGAGATTTCTTTTGTAAACTATTTGCAAGATACTCTAACAGAGGGAAGACTGGGTCGAACAACGTGACTCGCAGAGTTTGCAAAAATCTTTTACGCCTGTTGCACGAAGCTGACTTCATAGCATATGGTTGGATTTACGGTTGTGTGTAAAAGTTTGGGCACCCCTGGCCAAATTACATATTTATTCAATTATGCAAGTGAAAATCAGAAAACCTTTTGGAAAGTGTGTTAAAAAACAGCATATTTGCAAATGTCAATGCGTCAAAACATAGGGAAAAATAAAACCGTAATTGCGGCATGCACAAGTTCTCTACTTTTCACTTACACCAGGAGTAGGTAGTTTTACCCACAAAGGGCCAGTGTGTATGCTGGTTTTTGAGTTAACCTTTAGGTCAGTTGTTCAAATTTAATTAGGGAGTTGCAGCGAAAACCCGCATACAAAAACCCGCGACCCTTATCCTATTCAGGGTCGCAGGTGGTCCAGTGTCTATCCAGGAGGCTATGGGCGAAAGGCAGGGAACAACCCAGGGTGGTACGCCAACCCATTGCAGGGGGCACACACAACACCATTTACTTACACACACACCTACGGGCAATTTGGTAAGTCCAATTAACCTCAGCATGTTTTTTGGACTGTGGGAGGAAACCAGGAGGAGTACCCAGAGGAAACCCCCACGACAACAAGAGGAGAACGTGCAAACTCCACACACATGGACTCCCCGCAGAGACGTGAACCCAGGTCCCGGAGGTGTGAGGCGACAGTGCGAACCACTACACCACCGTGCCACCCACCCCAACTTACACGATTTACTAAATATTTAACTTGGCCAGGGGTGCCCAAACTTTCGCATACGACGTACACTGAACCATTTCATGGACTTACATGTTCCACAGCACGTCGAGGCTTTAAAAGCATTCATAAGATAACAGGGAAATAAAAAACAAAACGCCGACACCCTCCCTGTAATGGTACAGATGGAGTACCAGCATGCCATTCAAACCCACAATGCATCTCCATATCCTCATGTTAGTGAACCGGTTAATGGTGACCGTGCAGCAGTCTGTTAGTAACCCTGACTGAGCACTCGGTTCTTCGCCCCCAACCCCACCACAGGCAAGGCCACCAACCCTCTGAAGCTGCAAAGCCCCCCCCCCCCCCACCCCCGACCTGGAGCTGGCTCAAAACAAAAGCATAGGCTCTATTTCACTCTGAGGTCAAAGGGCAGAGGAGAGGGAGGCACGAGACACACATGGACGATGGGTGCAAACGCAGATGCATGGAACCAAAGCTACGTGAAGGGACGGGACAGAATGGGAAGTTAGCACACGACGAGGGAGGAGAATGGGAACAAAGCATAGTGCCACTAATGCCAGCTGGTCAACATGTCCCGCCAGTATGTTCTCAGGACCTCAGCAGCCAGTAAATGCTTCCCGGAATGCATTACATAATCTGCCTCAACGCTTAAGATGGGCCGTGGGGGATAAAACGCTAGTGTGCTTAAGCGAATTTGGCAGGAAGAGCTAATTCTGGAAAGGTCTGTCAATTTAACGCTTCTACGCATGGAAATGTCGACGCATAAAAGGTTCTCTTGGCCTACTTATGCCTACGAGGTGGAGAAATAAAAGGCACCGTCAAGCATCAGCTAAGGGTTTAAGGCAGGGAGGGAGAAGCAAAGGGGGGCCAACCTGGATTTCTGTCTCGGCCGTTTAGCCGAGCTGGATCAAAAGCCAGCAGGTGAAACTGAATTTGCTCTGGAAGATGTGGTCTGTCGTTCGGCACTCCTGCCTCGAGGCAAGAATCTGCAAGGCGCCCGCCTCCTTAACTCACAGAATTCCGGGATATAAACCCACATTATGGAAGGGGGTAAGAAGTGTGGAGGAATGCAAAATGGTTGGAAAATTTATTTTTACACGACTGCAACCCACCCCCCCTATAAACTGACTAACATTTTGCACTATTCACAACTAAATATATATACAGATATATGTGTAGATATATATATACAGATATATATAAAATTTCACGTTATTCATCTTTTCTGTAAATTACCTACTTCTTGGTTACATCCGTGTTAATTATTAGTGATGCAACGATGAGAAAATTGTGGCCAGTACCGACAGCCGATTACTTAAAAAACTGATGCCGATACTGATCGTCTGAGAGTAAGTTTAAAGGGACACGCCGCCCAAATATGATTTAGAAATAGATTACAATCCAAAAATATGAAAAAGTATTTTTTTTGGCAAGAAAACACCAATTCTGGCATACAACACCAGTCCCGAAGCACTAGTGATATACAAAATGATGCTTCACTGCCATCAGTTGTATTTTTTGACCCCACTAGATTGTGCTCTTGGTTTGCTTTGGGGGGGGTGGGGGTGCATTGTGCCCTTTTTGTACAGAGAGCTCCATCTAGTGTGGTAAAAAAAATAAAAAATACAGCAAATGGTTCATGAAGCACCACTTTGTCCATGACCACAGAGCTCTATATTTTATAACTGTATATATCTATATGTATATATTGATTATCAGGTGTGTTAAATGTTTATTAGTAGATCCTCCTCTTGAAATTTTAGCAGATTGATGTTTGCAAAATGCATTTCTAACGACCTTAAAATAACCACAGCGGACATCATTCTAACTGTTTAGCACGCGGGTGTGCAAAGCAATATGGGTCATCATTTTAAAGGGAATTATTGGCAGTAAATAACGGCTCATTATTAACCATTAGCCGATGGCCAATTGTTGTTGTATCGCCCGATACAATCAGGGCATGTGTATTCATTTGTTTTCGGAATTTTGTGTGTGGGTGACTTCATGATCCTGCATTCTTTCAGAAATCCTGGAGTTGATCTATAAACATTGTCAAAACATTATCAAAACATTATCCAAAGCTTACAAGCTGTCACTATAGAGAAAAGCAAGCACTATTCTCCCATAAAACCATTAACCCTCACTTTAAGGTTTGATACGTATCATCTGCATGACTCTGCGCTGGATTAATGGATGTAGGGACAAATAAAGAATATTCTATATGAATATCATAACTTGTGCTTCTACAGACTTATGCACTTGTTTACCAAAGTTTTAAAACACTTGCTTCATTTGTCATTTTGTATACAAATTTGAAAGAGTGGACACTAGCATAGATTTCCTCTTCTGCTCTGGATTCAAGGTGGAAATCTTGCAAGAGCAGCAGGCAGAGAGAGAAAAGGCTGCAATTCATTCCATTCCATCCTGCAGACAAAATCTGCACTAAAACCAAGAAATTCACCCAGCGTGTTAATGCACATGTTCATACAGACAAAACAAAAGGGAAACGAAAAAAAAAATACAAGCAATGAGCAGACAAGAGGCAGAATAAAAGGAATGAGAGAGAAATATACCTCGTTCAGAAGGTTTTGAAATATGCTTTTGTTTGAAAGTGTCTGAAAGAGAGAACAAGAGAGAGAGAGAGAGAGAGGGGGCAGACAGACAGACTCAGAGAACTGCGCTCACAGAACCAGAGAATCAAATTAACCAACTCCCCAATAGTAGTGTTGCCTTAAAGAAGGAAAGACAGTGAAAATCAAGTGGTTATTCTAGTTACTCTCAAAATTCTTTCTGACAGAACTCGCAGCTAATGTCGCAAGTCTAAACCGTGCTACTAACTACTAACTAGTGAAGCTTGCAGTATGCTTGGCTACAAGGCAATCTAAAGTTATGTCAAACCTCGGGTGAAATTCTTTCAAAAAGGCAGAATAGGATAAAATGGCTGGATACATGGATACAAATTTAAAACTGCCATTGACTAAACTGACACTTATTACCAAAGGAACTTGCAGTGTCACTATTCACACTGCTTAATTCCACAGCCCCCTCCCCCCCCAACGCAAACCCGTTCCCCTTTAGGCCCCTCACCATATACAGTCACTCTGACCCAAAACCTTTCATTCACAAGCCATTTCTATAACTGCTTATGCTCGCTGCTAGGTCTTGCCTGTCCAAATCTCACTATCGCAGTCACCATCACCAAAATCAGAAGGGTATGCCGTGCACCTCAGGGGGCTGAGCTTAAGTGACAATGAAATTTCTCCCTTTCATGTTTAAAGCAAAACTGAAGACATCTAACAGAAAATGAATAAATAAAAATACATCAAGAAGAGCCAACAAGCCACAGACGACGCATATGCCTTCACTAGTCAGCTCGTTCCAGTCGTTCACCAGTACAGCAAAAACGGACAGATTTGACCTATGTGCAAAGAGAAGGACGAGTACAAGCACAAAAGTCTGTGAAACCCAAACATGGAAGGCCTGATCCTGACCTGGACAGAGAGACAGGCTGGTGACAACAGCCCTCTGTGGACGGACAAGCGGCAGACACACACAGAGGATTTCTGCACTCCAGGACTGTTTGCTTCAAGGGTCCTTGGCCAGTCAGCCATATCCCCACCCTTCCTGTCCCCCAGAGGTCCCTTGTCACTCACTGTCACAAGCGTAAGGCTTGTCCCTGTCTTCCAGGGCGGCGGCGGCTGCATCCAGCTTCTTTCGGGCGCTGCTAACTCCACGGCCCTGGAGGAAATGACATCAGCATGACATAATCAGTCAGAGTTACCATGTTCTCCTCACTGCTGTGCAACAGTCATGTTTCGCTTGTGTTCCGAGTATTGTGCTTGGCGATAAATAAATAAAACTGAAGCATTACAGGACTTGTGTACGGTCTCTCGTTCTTACGTAAGCACTGAAAGTCATACGTGGAGAAACTCGACACCTTGCAGCTCAAACTGAAGTCGCGTGAAAGGAAAAAAAAAAAACTACTGTATTGCTTTGCGACGAGACCGTATTAACCCCCAGAGGTGGATAGTTCAGGTCCAGAAAGTAAAAATCCACTCCAAGATTTTGCTTCAACCAACCAGTTGCGTATAAAGAGTCACACAGTACTCAACCGGTTGGCTGACAAAGATCTTGGAGTGGATTTTTACTTTCTGGACCTGAACTGTCCACCTGTTAAACCCAGACGCAGATGATATAATGCTAGAATTTTTTCCAGAGAGGGTGGATGAGCGGCCAGCCAGCACCAGGGACATCAGGGACCATCCAGTCCAGACCTTCAGATGTATAACCCTTAAGCCTCATTTTCTTCCTAGCGGAGAGACACGGATAGGCACACATTGGGGGGGGGGGGGGCCTTACCTTTCCTTTTCCTTTCCCTCTTCGTTTCGGGGTGTCTTCTTCATAGTCTTCATCGTCCAGGTCATCCATAAAGTCGTCAGGCTCCAATATCCTCTGCACAGAGATTGTACCATCAGATAGAAGAGAGGTCACAAGGATGCCTGAGAAGCTCCTTATGTTTCCACCGAATGTGACCCCAGGACAGGGTCATGTTCTTCGATTGTGATCCATTCATGGATTCAGCAAAAAGCCAGAACTTATCGGCGGTGTTGATTGAGTGAGGTGGGATTTAAACGCTACCAGCCACATGGAGGAGAATGAAAGAACACTATAAACTATAAGGCAGATGCACATGAAAACTTGGCAGTTCCTGCACTTGTCCCTAGGGGGAGGAAGAGAAGGCTCCGGTTCTGAAGCCACCACAAAGTGAAAGACGGTATTATTCGACTGCAGCTTTCACAGTCACGTTCCTTCAGACGGCAACACGCCACGCTCAGCCCGGATGCCAGTTAAGAATAACCACGGCATCCTTCCAAAAGATGGGCAGCTGACTGGGAAAACTCGCTACATGCATGCAACCGCTCAGGGTCGCTGCAAAAAACTAGGCCGGCAATCCCAGCCGGCATCTATTTCTGGAGCTCGCTTGCGTCAAACGACGTGCGGCCATGTGACCGTACCTTCCTGACACGGGTGGCAGGGTTCAGACCGCCGCCGGTGAGCTCAGCCAGGATGGGGTCCTCCTCGGGCCCCCGGAGGTCCGGGACTCCTCGCTTATCCAGGGGCTCCCCCTTGAGCAGCGCCTCCAGGCTGCTACCGTCAGCAGACACCAAGGAATCCTTCTTCAGCCCCAGGTCCAGCTCTGCGGGAGGAGAAAAGGTTGAGGCTTAAAAATAAGACGCGTCAGTAGCCCGAAAAGTATCTCGCTCAAGGCGAAAGGAGCAGAGGCGCATATGCGGTAAAAAAATGGCCCCGGGGTTCTGCTTGAGGAGTGAGCCGGACCTGATTTCAAGGGAGGAAACGCCAGACGGGGGTCCTCTGGAGGGTGAGCTCGCCTCTTCTTCCTCCATCGCCGGGCGGGGTATGTGTACAGCTGACCAGGAGCCAATCCTTACCAACAAATACATGAGTCGGACACAACCAAGCCAGCATTAACACCTTCCGAGAGTTAAACCGGAAAACATGATTATCGTCAGTGATTCAAGCATTTCTAATCGAGGCATGACTACCTGCGAAACTGACGCAAATGATCTTAAAACTAATTACAAATCTGTATTAAAAAGCCGATACTGCGACCACCACAGAATCAGCTTGTTCCAGTGGTTAAAAGTCCTTCAAGGATGTCTTCAGAATGTTCGGCTCGGCTGCCAGTTTCACAAGTGCCTCTAAATAGAGGTTCTGATGAATGGAAAAGAAGTTACAAATTTTAACATACTGCCAATGTCCAATGATGTCTCCAAAAATCCACTATTTCAGGAGCTTGAAAAAGCGTGTTTTGCTGAAAGGACTTTACAAAATAAACCTAAAGCGACGTAATGGGACACTCTAAGCACCACAAATAGACACCTCTCTTTACACAGCCGTCAGTGAACGGTTTAATGTTTTAAATGGACTTGCGTAGATCGCCATCGGCGAGGCAAATGTCAGTGTCAACAAGGTACAAACTAATCTCACGTTATATTCAAAATTAAAAATGATGGCGGCTAGCTATCGACGATAAGTTGTTAAATTTAGCAATATAAAATAATCCATACAAATGTCCATCACGGATACAAACGTTAACTAGTACAAACGTAAATGCAAGTTAGACTGATGACTTCATAAAACAATCATAGGTCAAGTAGATGTCAAACGCTATCAGCAGTCAAGACGAGCCTATTCCATCTATAGTAAACAGTTACAATCCTCAAAAAAGTTTTCATCAGACAGCGACAATATGCAAGTTTATCACCTGTTCCAGTTAGGAAAAATCCTCAAAGCACATCTTTTCAGATGCCAGTTTCATATCTAAACTGCCTATTAATACTGATCTTTTTAATGAATGAACGAATTTAATGAATGTTAAGCTATGCAAATAGCTTAGAAATAAAAATAGGCCTTAAAAAAAATACATAAAATCCAACTGACAATGGCAGCATTTACCCAGAACAGCCCCACCAAATAACCCCCTATTCCACTCGCTAAGACGGAAAGCAGACAAGGCATCAGGTCACCAAGCAACGGGGGAAAGGTGAGCATTCAGAAAAGGGATGTCTGAGGGAGCGCTACAGCCGAGACTGCTTCTGACTGGCTCAAACCGGAACAGCCAAGCAGCCTGGGTGGGTGGGTGTGTGTGTGTAGCACACACCTGGACCTCTGTGCCTCTTCTCCATCCAGATGTAGCAGTTGCTCTGAGCCACTCCTGTCTGAGAGTCCAGGAACGGCATTCGGACGCTCCTCTCCGCGCACAGCCGCGCGTTGTAATTGTGGCACTGCTCCATAGCATCCCTGTAGTACTGCTCTCCCAGCCTGTGCTCCCATTCGCAAACAGACACACGCATGTACAGATACAGACATGCGCACGCGCGCACACAAACACAGGGCATAGCAAGAGAGCCAAGGACGTGTTAACAAAGGACTTCCGAACATAACAGGCTGTTTACAGCAAGCAGATCAATGCATTCCTTTTGCATGAATGACATATTAAAGAACCCCCCATGCCCAATATAGTGATAATTTTCTCCACAGTTCATCTCATAATCTCGGTACATCTTAAAGGCACACAGCACAGCCTGTGGCAGTATGTATTAACTCTGCCCCAGGGGAACTAATCAAGTAGTTAGCTAATTATTAAATGTTTGCGGGGGGCCAGAAGAATGTGCACATGACTGGATTTTTAGTTACCAATTAAGCCAAACTTGGCCTAAATGAGAATTACGCCATGTGTTACTTGGACTCGTTTACATGACGCTTGCATTCTGGCCTATACTGGCCCGTACTATATCAAGCTGCCAGGCGAATGCTCAAAGAGTAGATCCTCGTTTGCCTTATTCTAGCTGTAAACGCATATCCAAGCAGAAGTGCTGGGGCGGAAAAAAAAGCACGAAAGCAGAACGCCCCTCCTCGGCCGCAGCTCCGCCCGCAACTTCCCGAACTGCTGCCGGTTACAGGCGCTCTTTTGTGAGGCAGCTGCCGCGCAGAGCTGCGTGAGTCAACGGCCACCTCGGTGCTGCTTTGAGGCGGCGTTAATCCGCTCGCAAACCGGGGCCAAAAAAAGCAAAAGGGCCGGCAGACTGAGCCCCGGTTTGGCAATGACAGCTAATGACGGGCCGCAAACCGAACGGGCTTCACTGTCCAGCTGTCAACTCGGCCGGTACCGTTGGCTGGTTCGCCTGGAAACCGGTACTAAACCACAAATATGTGATTATTATAAAACATATATTTGTAAAAAAATAAACACACAAGCGAAACAACAACACATATACAATAATAACACGCGACGTGACGACGAACAACGGCGCTGCACACGACGGAACGGCTATTCCCACGGCGGTTTGGGGGAACAGCGTTCCGGTGTCGCCATTCGGACCCCTTCGTTGAGTGAAACTTGATAGGAGACTGTTGGAAAACTAATTTAGAGAGGGGGGCGAAAACCCCCGCAGCTGGTAAAGCTGCCGGACAGCGCGGCACACATTAGGTCTCCCGGCCTCCCCCCCGGAACACCCTACCGTGCCCTTGCCCCGCGCCTTTTAATGGGGACTCCCGGAGTACACCGGTCTCAGAAACCCACCACCCCCTAAGTCAAACGACGCGATTCGCTTTTGAAGCGCACGTATATATTAAAAAGTGACACTCACAGCTTCACTACATTCTCCACGACAGCCGCCATCTTCGCACAGAATACGCTTCGCAGTGTGTGACAGCAGTGCGGCTGCGCGAGCGCGCGGACGAAGGACCGCGCGTCCTCGTGCCCGCGCGTCGACAGGCGGCGCGTCCTCCTGTCCGCGCGCCGCCTGCGCTCCCGAGCCGACTGCCCCAATATTCTGGAAATGTTTCATGACACTGAGCCAAAATAAATATTTACTCCAAAGAGAATTTACAAGATCGTTTGGTCTGTCGTCAGCTTTGGTCCCCAAATCTTTTTTCATTTATTTATGTATTACAGTGGCACTCGGCACAGAGATATTCATTATTAAAATATGAAAGATGAATTAAGCTATATTTTATTGATGTGCACTGTTCGTTTCATATGAGATTATATCCAACTCAAAAATACATGAGGTTAAGCATTTAATTTATCCGTTGATTTTAAATCATGTATCCATTACATATATTGTATAAAATTGTAACAGCTTTGGACGGGCGGGTGAAGTGATTTCTTGATCAATGGACAAAACTGACATATTTTACAATCACACGTGCTGCTAAAAGTCACGTGTCTCATTACTTTCCTGCCAGTACAACAAAGTGTACTGACAGGAAAACCTGTTACGTTAACCTTTACATGACTGTGCCGGTAGAGGGCACTGGTTAGCTGTTCAGACCGTCGACTCTTACATATGTACACACATGCTATATGTATATAAGTGTGTGTGTGTGTGTGTGTGTGTGTGTGTGTGTATGTGTGTGTGTATGTGTGTGGAAAAACCCAGACTGACGATCAAACATGAACCACACATCTTAGGACAGAATTATTAACAGGACAGAATTATTCCCTCACTTCCCATTACAAAACGACCATTTTAAATGGATACAAATTAACTTTATTATTATATTAAAAGATTAATACATTTAAAAGGATGACAGTTCTGGCAGGCCTTTTAAATGAAAATTAAATCATAAGTAGAAGCTTTTAAAAACTGTCTTCACTTAGAATTGCAAAAAAACACAAGCACAATTGAATTGCAACCCAAGTAACAAATCCCATTAAATGGAGAGAAGCCCTACGTGCTTTGCCCCACCCCTGCTCCCAGCCGTATTTTCTGCCTTCTATCCTGTCACAAAGAGCTTCTGAATGGGTCTTGCACAGAGGATGGGGCTTAATTCCACTGGGAGCTTATACAGCACTTCAATCAGCCTTTTTCACGTAGGCACAATTAGGACCGAACCTCTCAGCAAAAGAGGGGGAGAAAGGGGTTGGTGTTACATTGAAAAAAGCACATTTGTATGGCTGGGCTAACAGCAAGTAGGGGGCTGATTCATTTAGAACAGCATGCACCGGCCACACGTCTCCACACATCACAAACACCAGCAGCACCGGACTTAGATGGAGCCAAAGTCCATGACAGTCTCTAGTGTCTCTCCCTCTTTCCTTCCCATCCTCTGTTCCCAGTGTGTCTGCTCTCTCAGGGTCAGTGCCTCTGCGCTCAGAGACCCTTTGCGAGCGAGACCGGGATGATTCCCAGGCCGGTCTGGGTGCACCCACGCTACCCCGCAAACAGACGAGGCGCGCGGACGGAAATGTGCATCACCCGTCAGCGATGCTGCCGTCCTGAGCACACGGCCGGCGTCCAAAACACAGATTAAGACATTTGTCCACTGAAATTCTGAGTAATCTGACGAATTTGGCAGGGCTCTAAGTCTGCAGTCTGCATTTCCCAGTGTATACAGACAAAGCCGGCTGAAGACTTGAGACCAGCAATAGCACATGTTGGGTCTTTGTAACATGTGGTGTGCCTCACTACCACGCTCCACCAATCAGGGGCCAGGGTAAGTTATTTATTATCTTTTATTTATTGTCTGCAATGGATGGCACAATAACCCAATTTTCTCTAGGTTGCAAACCCCAAGCACCTATTTTCAGCTTTTTTTTCTCAATAAAAACAGTACGGTAACACTATACTTCAGGCACAAATAATGTAGTGGTACATTCTCAATTAATGTAGCAATTAACCAATGTAGCAATTAACCACAAAGTGTTAGCTACGTACTGATCTCATGTGCGAGCATGATTAATTTATCATGGAGCTTCATTTATGTCATGCAGCACTCATGGAAGTTGTACTTACACAAAAATGCCCTGAAGGCAGAAGGATAAATGATTGGTTCAGGGAGATAACCAATCGGATTGTAGATTGTAAAATCCGATTGGTTATCTCTCCGAACCAATCATTTATCCTTCTGCCCTCAGAACATTTTTGCGTAAGTAAAACTCCCATGAGCTCATGCAGATACTATTTTTGTTCATGATGAGTATTTATATGTAAAATGCTATGAATCCACCTCCAACACAGTCACTCCTGCCCCATGAACAGAAAGTAAAATAATGGCTACTGACATGGACCAAAACATTACCTCACTTTTCAGCAGGGACTGTCCTATAGAGGTGAGGTTAGCTCAGTGGTTTAGGGCTTTCTTCCTCCGTCCTGAAGGTGTTGTGTTCAAATCTTAGGACTAGCAGAATAATCAAATCAGTGTTGAGTCCTTTGGGGCAATTGGCCTCGCTTAACTGCTCCAGGCATGTTGGCTGGACTTCGTGCATCGCCTCGGACAAAGGTGTCTGCTAAATATGCAAATGTGTCGTCAAGCAACAGTTTAATAAACGACGAGGCTTTGGTGAGAACCTTTCGGCTCAGCAAATAAAGGCATCTGCAGGCCACAGTGATTCCACGAGAGGAGCACATCTGTTGCCCTCTGCCTCGCTGAGGGACTGAGGCGGAAAGTAAGCTGCTGGCTCACAACTGGGCTGGGAATGTTAATCAGAGCTCAAGTGTCAGTGCTGGAAGGCTCCCCAGTGCTGAGAGGGTTAGGTGTGGCTCCCAAACACAAACTAGCCTGTGCAGAACATGAGAAGAGAGGGAATTCAGCTCGCGTGGACCACAAAACCAGCTGTCAGTGGCAATAAATAGAAACGTAAGACTTAACATGTGATTAATTCGTCTTCATGCATATCCCTAGTACAACATCAGCGCAGGTTATTGAAAACGGAGTCGGTGAAATACGGTAAGGGCAGCGCGCGAAGGTATCCCTCTGGAACCGCACAAGTGTGTCAGCAAGAGATAATGCAGAAATATCTGCACATACAGCAGAGCCAGCAGGGAGTTCTTATGCCAGAAATGATTATGGTCTCGGAAAGAGCTCCGTGCTCCAAGAGTGTCAAAAAAAGTAATCATAATCCAAACACCAGAGTTTTCAAAAGCGAAGAAAGTCAGAGGGCAGCCAGAGTACAGTTACCGTAAAATACATAATACATCAGCGTCATCATGCATCATTTATGATGTCACGTGTGAAAATTGATTGTAATTCTGTTTTTAATGCTAACACGCCTGAAAAGGATCTCTGATATTCTGTTTGAAAAATTGATGTCTTTTTGTATCTGTTTGAGTGACAGGGCATATTTATTCCGAGTTCGGTGTGGAATTTAGAAACGAAACGTGTCGAATGTAAAACCACGCTCGTCAAGCAAAACTGCCAAGATAACGGCAGCTATCAGGCGTATTAGGAACCAGGAAGACACCTATTCCAACAGCATGTTAAACAAAAGGCAGAGCACAGCATTCGAGTGTCACATTGTGCACCTTCCCTCGACAAACGATAAAAGGCGGATTCCTCTGCTCTTCATGCTTTAAGGTCACGGCCTAGGAAATGCTTCCCCGTATTTTCTGATGGTCGCTTCTGCATTCTTACCAGACGCAAATTCCCCGGATCTCCAGTGTGCGCTAAAAGCAGATACATTTGATCATTTCCATTTTAACAAAGTCCGATCGCGAATACAAATACGAAGTTACAAACGTACACAAGCAGCGATGATGCATGACATAAACACTGGCAATTTAAGCCCAAGCAAAAGGCCTAGATGTTATTTGTTAAAAAAAATAATAAATGAGTAATTTCCCACAAGTCACAATTAAAACTCTGTTACATCTTTATTTGTGCGTCGCTCTGGGTAAAAGCGTCTCTAAAATAGGCCTAAATTAAGGTAAACGAAAATCTATGTAAAAAAAAATAAACGAAATGAAGCGTTCATTCACAACTAATTTCAGTGTCATATTGTCTCATTACAACAGGACTTAATTGTAATTAATTTTAAGGTGCATCTTAAATCTAATAAAAAACATACATTCAAAGGCATAACTCAGAAAGTGAACACCATTGAAACAAAATTTTTACAAGTGGGCTCCTTTATCTTTAAGGAAAGGCTATTTCTCAACCATGTTTTTAAAAAGCGAGAGTCAGCGTTTAGTCATGAAAGGTGGGACCTGCGCAGCGTGAGATCTGCCGATGCGCACTTTGTCCGTGTGAGGAGATGAAGGCAGCGCCGCCTGCATTAACCGCAGCGCCATGAGCACAAGCCGCACCGGCGCCGCCGCATTCCGCGGCCGAGCGCCCCGCCGATAACGATCGTAGACAGCAATCTGACACCGGCGGCTTCACGCATCTTCAAACCCCCGCACCTACTGAATATGGATGCTTGGTGCATTATAACGTAACCCTAACCCCACTTCGGAAGAACGGTGAATACGTTTTTAAAAGCCTTGGGTCTGCTTTCATCAGTTTGCTTTTTATCGAAGAAACTGTTTTTTTTTTCCAGCGAACACTTTTTATTACAGAAATATTACAACGTTTTACCCAAAATCGTTCTCATCGATTATCTTAATCTATACATCTTCGCAGGTCATACAATCCCTATTCATGTCTTACACGATGAAGTTGCGGATATTTTCCAACATGAATTTCCACAGAAACTGCAGTTTTATGTTCCTCCTCTTTTGCAGAAGTCCATTATAGACAATGATACATGAGACACATTTTAGACCAGTGGTATTGATGTAATCGATGGTTTTCCAGTGTTTTTCGGCCATGGAAACGGGTGGCCAGTTGGAGACAACAGGTTTTTCCAGCCTAGTGAAAAGCACCCTGGATCCCAGTTCTTGTAATGCCATTAACTCCAGTTCATTTTCATATATTATATCAATATTTGCGTAAAAGTTTCATTTCCCTAATCACCAGCAGAAAGTTAAAAAAGACATAGATCCCACAATGCATTGCGGGGGATCGGGTTTTCCTTGACCGTCCCACAGACTTGTGATTTCATCCATCTGATGCCCATTGGACGGCGTTGATGACGTCACTTTAATGCTGTTCTTGGAGGAGCATTTGAAGAAAAACACAGCGTTCGAAAACTGATCGTCATATAATAGCCTAGCAGGACCCTAATCACCCCATTTTTTTTTATCAAAGTGGCAGCGTATTCATTAAACAGACGAGAGTCAGGGAGATCTTCCAAACCAAACAGCTACTTTCCAATTCACAGGGGATTCGCAGGCCCCAACAGCCAGTTCATCAGTCTAAAAATTCACAGCTAATTTTTATTATAGCACTATTATATCCATCCAGTATAGAGTCACAGTGAGGCTGTGCCAAGGTGCACGGGGCAGAAGGCGGAGGGCAGCCAAAGCCCCCCAGAGGATTATAGGACTAACATGAGTGATTACTGATAACCAAAGGATAGCAGGGATAATAGAAATCCAGATGACTGCATACGACTTATTTTCACAGCATATAGGTAAGATGCACCTTGTTTAGAAAAGACTAAGAATTATTTAGCGAAGTAATGGCAATGACTAAAATGCAATCTGTAACAGTCCTGTTCTTATGGCATAAGCGAGGAAGCTGATCTTCTTGATGGACAGCAGCAGGAAAATTCTAGAAACGACGGCTCTGTGTTGGAGATTAGTAAAAAAAAAAGGATGGGGGGGGATTGGGCTCAGGTGAAAATCTCATGGAGCCCCCCGTGTAGACAGGATCCGTTGAGGCTGTTCATGTCGTGCTTGTCCATGATCTGCAGCACATCGTCCAAGATGGAGGGCCCCAGGTCCAGGTGTAGAGAGAGCAGGGATCCGGCGTGGGAGAGGTACGGCTGCTCTTCCATCGTGTCCTCCATGCAAGATTCCCGGAGCAAGCAGCGGTCCTCACTGGGGAGCCCAGGAGGGCTGTCCGGAGATGGCTCGGTGAAGCGGTGGGTGACCATCGGCGGAGACGACAGCCTCCTGTCGTCGAGGTGCAGCCGGGGTGGTTTAGGGGGCGGGGCCTGAGGCTGGATGTGGGCGTGGTCAGCGTTGGGGGTTGGCAGCGTCAGGGCCCGGGCAGCCTCCATGATGGGCAGAGAGAGGGCGTTCTTCAGCAGCGGCGAGCTCCTGCCGGACAGCGGGTGGCCGCAGATGCTGGCCGGGCGGCCGGGTGAGGCGGAACGTTCCTGAGTGTCGGGGTCCCGCCTTCCGGGGAGCAGGTGGAATTTCCCTTGCAGGAAGGAGAGGTCGCCGAACACGTCGTCCTCGCCGCCGCCGCTGCCGATGTGGATGGTGTGCCGGAAATCCCCCAGCGGGGGGCTGATCATGTCCGATGACAGGATGTCACGAAGTTTCTCCTTCTTCCCCTTGCGGCTCCCCCGCTTCAGGTAGATGGGGGCCTTGCTGGACATGGCTGCCCTCTTCCCGGGACCACAGGACTTTGAGGTATCCTCCAGGAAAGGGAGACCCAGGAGGCTGTGGGAGGGGGGACCGCTCCCACGTACGGAGGGGGGCGCCCCTTTAGTTTAGTCTGCAATCCAGGTCACCTTCTTCCCCTGCTGGATAACAGCCCGGAGGCTACGAATGCAGGTCAGGGGGCAGAAGGGTAAATAGCTTTTTTTTTCCAGATGGAAATTGAGCCTTTAGAGGGAAAAAAAATCCACAAAGCTTGATGCAGATGGGTTCAAAACTCCCGAGCCTCGGAGGACGTCTTCGAGGGAGTGCCGATCTGAATGACCTGTGATGTCATCGACGGGGGGGAAGCGGCGATGCGGTCAGCTGATGGCTCCGCCCGGTGCCCGTCCCATCCACCTGCAAATTGCACACCCTAACGAAAAACAAAAGTGGAAGAAAATCAAAGCTCATTTCTGATCAGGCGAATCCCAGCGGTCAGCCGGATATAAGGAAAGCCACGAACGCTTGTAGTCTGTCTTAAAAAACGTAGTTTAATGTAACACAGGTCTGAAGTGATTCTGACGGTTTAGTCACAGCTTACACTGAATTCTTAATGACCAGTCTGACCAGCAGGCCAGTGTCTCCTCTCAGTTTCTCTCAGTTCTGGAGAAAAAACACCACTAAGGCAGCACTTGCAGCCTTTTCTCTCAGCTTTTAAATGGCAGATTTCTTATCTCTCCCTAAAAACTGCACCCCGACCTCCATGTCTGCCTGGAACTATTATTCTACCAGTTTCCTCATGACAGACCGAGTCACCATGTGTGTGTGTGTGTGTGGCTTCATCATCTCTCCATAAATCACCAGGCAAAACAGCATCGCCCCGCACTGTGAACATACAAAAACGCCGACAATAGAATTGAGTGAAGATATATAAACATCCATGCATGTCTGAGACACTTTGGACACACGCAGGGTTAATTATAAATCAATCTGAGGAGTGCTGTTCACTTTAAAATAAACACAATAAAGAATATAAATCTCGTTGCTCGGGGTTATGCATATAGACCAGCCACTGCAGACTGGAAAAAAAAACACCTTTCTGTGTCTGGTAGTCTGTATATGGTTCACTGTGCACATGGTTCATTTATACATGAAGAAAATGAACACGAATGCTTTAGGAAGGATAAATATGAATCCAGTAATGATAATTAAGGAGGAGACGAGGACACCAGCACAAACAGGAGACTGGGAGCGGAGGGCACTGGAAAACGAGCCAGCATCACCATCCGATCGGCCGCGTCCTAATGGAAATCCATGCTGCTTACTGGGCTCCCAGTGGAATATCAGGATTCCCTTCCAGCACCAGGATGGGGCGTAACTTAGAGGAAGAAGAGCCTCCCACTCGCGGATCCCGGGCTAAAGTTCCCAGAGCCGGCGGGAGCTTTGAGTCACAGGAAAGGGGCTTCCTTTGTCAGACTCTTCCTGCTACGCCCTCGTACCGAGAGCCAACACCAGAGACCAGAAACAAGCGATCAGACGCCGCACGCGGACCTCAAGCGCTCAAGCTCCTTAAGGGCTGTTTTTCAGATGCTGTATTATGTCTGCCAGCAAGAAGCCTAGTGTTTACGAAAGCAGACAATGACAAAAATAGTTTATATAACTCAACAAATACAGCATTGTGCTAACAATACAGTGGTTGTAGGTTCAGATCCCATGAAATACACAAAGATTGAAACCCTTCCCTCTACTGTGAGTCAGTTTGGATAAAAGCTTGAGATAGATGGGGATAGTTCAGATCCAGGAAGTAAAAATCCAGACCAAGATTTTGTTTTAACCAACCAGCAGAGTACTCTGTGACTGTACCTCTTTGCACTCCAGCTGGTTGGTTGAAACAAAATCTTGGTCTGGACTTTTTTTTCTGGACCTGAACTATCCACCTCTGGATAAATGAATGTAAAAAAAATCCATCCACTCAAATAATTCCAATAATGATATTATACTGTGTGTGTGTGTGTGGTATTATAATAATAATAGGAGGTTAGGAGGCTGTGTCTGTGATCGAAAAGGTCACCAGTTCAAATTCCAGAGTCGGCAGACTTATTTCACCGTTGGGCCCCTGAGCGAGGCCCTTAACCCCTATTTGTTCCAGAGGCTGGCTGACACGGCGTGCTCAACTGTACGTTGTTTTAGATAAAAGCTTCTGCTAAACAACGAAACAGTAACTGTAATGTTAATTATAATAATAATCACAGAACACTGTACATGTATGGGTCTTGACAAGTCTCTCTCATCTTCCCAGGCACACACAGTATTGAGCAATACGCAGCTTGTTCTCAGTGGTTACATTGTACCTCTGGGCTGTTTTTTCAAACGCGTTTTTTGTCTCATTTGTTTTTTCCACGGCCTAGAGCTCGCGCTCATCCCCGAGTCGTGTTCAGGCAGGAGTTCCGACGGCCCGAAGGCAAAATGGCACACGTTCCACAGAGGCAGGATTCCCATCCTGATTCCAGCGTCTAAAATTGTCCTAAGCAGTTTCCATCGAGATGACTCGGATGTGAAAGCATAGTCTGAAGCCATCGGTCTCTGTCAGGTCTGTGCTTTAAACAACGCCGGGTATGTGGTCCAGACAATATGGCAAAAGAGACTTTTCAGAAGCCTTTAGATTACTTGATGTTGTAAATTACCTGAATAAAAGTACTTACTATCTGGAAAAGAACACAACATAATTAGCCACACAGGGGGCGTAACTCCAGTGTGCATCAAGGACCAGTACAAGGTCACCAACTTATTTGTAGGAATGTGATGATATATTTAGTTACTAATGGTAGTTTTGAGCCGGCGGCTGTCTTAGACACCATGAAGCACCAGCGGGGGGTCCTAAGGGATGACAGGCGCCCGTCGCCGCTACATAGTGCATGACACACGCCTCCAGCGGAGCCAGCACCAAAGAACAGCCCGTTCCGACTCTCTCCCACTTGGACAGGAAGGCGTTAGGAACGCCACAGCCTGCCTGGCATGGGAAACGTGGGAAGGGCAGGAAACAGGATGG
Source organism: Paramormyrops kingsleyae (assembly GCF_048594095.1). NCBI lineage: Eukaryota > Metazoa > Chordata > Actinopteri > Osteoglossiformes > Mormyridae > Paramormyrops > Paramormyrops kingsleyae. Next base: position 7,632,789 of record NC_132820.1, read on the forward strand.
CGCAACGTGCCGGGATCAGCGAAGTCGCATGCTAAATCCATCACCTGGAGGAACCTCACGCAAACATGGAGTATATGTCAAATTCATACTCAGGTAGTGGTGGGCAGGAGTCGATTACACAACCTGCCAGTGTGAGGCGACATCTGAACTTAATTAAATAAAGTAAAAGTCTCTTTATAAACACACACCCTACGTGTAATGTTTTGTTTTCATCTGGAGTGGGCGTGAATTCCTTCTAGTCTTACAAACAGAGCATTTTATTCTGAATGATTACCCATTATAAACCGGCGAACATAAACTGATATAAACCTACACAGCATTAGTGGACACCTAGAGAAAATACGTGATTTGAATCATGCGTGTTTAAAAATAACACAACTTAAAGCTACGGCAAAATCACACAAAATACTTTAAACCAAGCAACCATCAAGGCTACATGAACGAGCAACGATTTTTTTCCCCAATAAGTGTCGATTCGCGAAATACAGGTATAACAAGTATTACATGGTTTCATATTAGCAGAGACGTGTCATTACAGGAGCTCTACAACTGATATCATCTGAATGACATGTTGCTGCATCGCAACTTAATGCCGTGCGCGTCTTCATTGGCAAGTGGGCGGGGTGGGCACAAAAGCGGGGCTGCTCACAGTTAATTGTCCCACGCTTGGGGGGGGGGGTCATCTTTTACATAAGTCCAAGCACAGACTGTACGCTCTCAGCACGTTTTTTTCCCGGATTAAAACGCGAATTCTCACAATGAACAGTGTTTGGGGTCTTAAGAGGATCATTGTTTGAAGTACACATACTTTAGCCTGCAAGCGAGCGCTTTCTGAACAATGATCTTACTGTAGCTATTGAAACTACACTGTCAAGCTCCGTTAAAGTGTAACGCGGCCGTCTGTAGTTCAGGCTGCCCCGCAATTCAAATGTGTTCTGGGAAATTCCTTCAGTGAATATGCATAAGGTCTCAAAAGTATATAATACCGGCCATGTACGCTGTTACTATAATGACATTTAAGTCGTACGTAGAGGTCTCAGTATTACTTATTATCATACTGCTATTGTAATGCATTATTCAATAAGTTGGTGCAATAGAATTTAAAACAGTCTAATTAACATTTCAGCTGCAACATGTTCATATATCGGTTTTGCACCTATTTCCAACCAGCTAAAATATAGATAACTAAGATACGGTTAGGAAATAGCTTAACGTCACAACGCAGGTCATTGGTAAGATGCATTTACTGTAATCGGAAAAGAAGTAAAACTATCATTAATACGTTCGTGTTAGTTGTAACACGGACTAGTTAGTTCTACGATCTAACGCCCAGTGACATCAACTTCATTTACCAGAATCCAGAGCTGATAATATGGTTGGTATGAGTAAAAGATGCTTAAATGCACGCCCATAATGTCAACTCGTTAAAATTTTATTATAAATTTCCTCGATGTCTTGTAACGTTGCTGCAGGTTAGAGTTCAACCGAAACATGAACATCTTAATAAATGAAAAATCATTATCCTGTATTTTCTCACAATTATTAAAGCCGTGCATATACCGATATAGTACGATCTCTGTGATATTTTTATTCCAAATTATTTTCATTTCCAGGACAGTGTTGCATTTTTTCATACCTGGTAAAAAATAATATAACACAATCCTCAATATAAGATCCCGAAAGAATCACGGATTACTGATAGATACGCCCCAAAACTGCCAGTTCAGGGGAAAATAATTCACCCCCTTCCGCATCCTCCTCTCCCCTTCATTCACTTACTGCAGGTAAGTTAGATATACGGACGGGGGATTAAAAATCAAAATCAAAGATCCGAAATTACCTCTGACCATTCAGGCGTCCGAAGCCGTACTTGTATCTTAACGCATTTGAAACGGGGATTAAAATGCCATTTTCTCATCTGGGAAGCTGGGGTAAAATATCCTTTTCAGTGGACAGCCCGACACCGATAACACGATCCGCACTGCCTGGGTGTCCCCGGCTTCCGCAGCACCAGAGTAGCCGTCGCTGGGCGCCGTGGGAACTGCTGCTTCGCCGGAGCCCGGAGCCGTGTTGCGACAATCGTGCGATCCGGCCACAGTCTCGCTTTCACCGAGTCTCACGTTGTAGGCAAATGCAGACACTTTAGTGGCGGCAGCCCGGAAATCACGGCACTGGATCCCCCCCCCCCCGCAAACGCGCGTTACTTTGAGATGCTGTGCAGAACGTCACGGCATGCAGACACGTTTCGACCTTTTGCCTGCACTTCCAAGGAATGTTCCGCGCCCTGCAATTACGAAACAAGCATTTATCAGCAATGGATGGGTGGAAGGATGCAAGTCCTACCAACATTCCAAAATCGTTTCCAGCCGTAATAAAAGTCCTTATTTCTTGTCGGGTTTTCAGTCCCACATGACTTGCAGCAGGAATAGTAAGACGCGCCCGTTAGCGTGGGCTTGTCATCAAACCCCGCATATTTACCGATACAGGGAATCGAATTCAACTGCAGCCTTTGAATCGACTGTAATGTTCTTTCAGTTTTAGCTTTAATACGTCTGCTACATGTGCACGAAAACAAATAAGATGTTTTACTGCATGCAGCCAAGGTTAAAAATATTTCACATCTGTGCGGTGGTGGATTTGGTGGGCTCGGATCAGGAAAGTGTTAAATTCAGATGTAGTAAGCTGATCTGCTGTATCGGAATATAGAAGAAGCGGTAGACTTGTATTTCTTACTAGAGACTCCCGCTGCTTTGACCGGCCTATTTAAGAAATGGATCAAGTTATGTAAGCTCCTAAAATAAAGTTCCACTTCCTTTCTCTGTTTCTCACATACACGGACAGGAGCACGAGCACAATAGTCGCCCACAAAACATCCTGTGTATTCCAGCAACGAGTTCTTTCCCAATTAACAACTAAAGCAAACTGTAAGATAGCATTTGGTTAGCAAACTGGAGATCAATCGAACTATAGACCCAACAGGACCTTTGAAACTCCCCTAAATCGCAAATGAGACCTGCCGAGATTTCACCGGTGATTAGTTTAGGGAAATTACGTGTGATCATTGTAGGAATAACAATGGGCGTCTTGATTCGAAACTGGCTCGCGGAAAGTAAATTATAATCCAATCACCACACGGAACTTTTTCTCTGCATGTTTTTTGCAAACCACATTTATGTCAAAATTTTGGTGCCATAAATGTCATAACAAAACCATTGGAAAATATTTTGAAATCAGTTTGGCAATTTTGTAATAGAACGCCATTAGGCACATCGCCTCATAATTTATGTATAATACGGAGATTTTTAACCATCTGCTGGCTGCATATTTAGAATTACTGCGCAGAAATTAGACAGGACATATCTGATGACACGTAACGAATGTCTTCGGGGGGTAACGTCACTTGGAATATGTTCCTTTTAGAATCAGTTCCTACCATACGTTTATAATTTGACCCATGCGTAATGCATGTCAATTCGCCATAAGTACGTACAGTTTCTTAATAGGCCTACTCAGTAGAGGGAAGAAGGATCATCCTGGTCCGGAAAATATTAAGAAAACTAACAACCGATAGCCAGCGCGAGGCGCCTTCTTTCAGGAAGAGGCACTTTCGCGAAAGTGTGAGTGTGAAACGAAGCTGACGGTGGAATTACACAGCTTCCCACAGAGCTGTGATCCCGTCATCTGTCTCCCCTGATGGCATCCTGCCACCGGCCAAGATGTCACCCTTTCGTATCTCAACCTGTTTGTTGAGTTACTGCGTTCAGGACACTCTTGTGTTTGCTCTGTGGTTGAACCAACAAGAGGTAAGATTAAATACAATTAATTCCAAAGCCTAATCTAAACAGTGGCTTTTTTCTAAAGGAAATACATTTGCCGAAGTCACCAGTAACTCATTAACTTTATTAGCAAACCGGTTTCAACGTCCTTGACAATAAATTATTGAATATTGGAAGCTGAGAGAAATGAACTTGCACACAAGAAATCATGCAATCTAGGCAAATATGTAAACCAGAGTGATTTCTTTGGCAAGATTCAATAAACTTGGATGAAAATATCTTGCTGTATAAATGAGCAATTTACATAAACCAGATCTAGCGTGTGGCTCCGGAAGTCGGGCTGCTGTGTCCAGGACTAGAAGGTTGCTGGTTCAAATCCCAGGATTAGCAAAGTGATTGTAGGGTTGTACCTTAGAGCAAGGCCCTTAACCTCAAACTGCACCAGTGACTGTTTGTCCCTGCCTCTTCAAAATTGGACAAAAGTATCTATATAAAATGTAAAACTGTGAGTAGGGCTGAACTGAAAATTCAAGGTACCTGGGTAGGAAAACAGACAAGACACTTACTGAAATATCTGCCTTTTCTTGTACATTTCTTTCCCATCTCCTGTTGTTGATCCTTGCAGGTTATGAAAAGCACAAACACATGCAGCCGTGGAAAAAATTAAGAGACCACTGTATATTTTTAAACAAATCTGCATTTGTTAATCCTGGTTTAATCCTGGCTCTGTTGGCAGAAGGCTACGTTGGACAGCAGGATACAAGAACAAGGTGAAGCAGGAGACACTGGGAACGAGCAGAAACCAGTCAGGTAGGGGGCAGAAGTGACCTTCTAATGACAGAGATGAGTGTTGAGTTACCCAACAGTTTCTCATGAATCGTATAGGATGACATTAAATGACCTTCGAAAGGAATGGGAAACATTGAGTGCAGGTGTGAAGTGCACTGCTAGGACAGTTCATATCAGGCTCCTAGAAGCAGGACTGAAGTCCCATAAGGCAAGGAAGACGCCCTTCAGTAATGAGAAACAGGGAAGAAACAGGTTGCAGTTTGCAATATATATATTATTCACAGACGCACACCCATAAATTGAGAAATGAGTGTAACAAAAAAATGTGGTTTGGTCTCTTAATTCTTTCCACGGCTGCATATCAGGAATGGCCAAACAATGCCGCAAGGCCGGGGAGATCGAATCTTGGCTCAGCCTCAACTTAAACAGGAATCTACCAGCACAGGCAAATTAGACAGCTGCCTAAGGCCCCGATTAACACATGGGAGCCCAGACAAATGAAGAAAAAAACTACATTCATATATCATTTATAAATAAAAATAATCACACACAATTAAAAATAATTACAAAAATAAAACCATATACGTGAAGTTAAAATATTTATGTGCAGGCAGAAACATGGCCAGCACTAACTAATGCCAGAACAGGCAGTTGCTGAGGGCACCCGAATGACCTGCATTGCACAGGAAGTGAAATGACCGTCAGTTTTCTTGGTAAAGCTTTGCCTACGGCCCCTTGGAAGGTTGAGCCAGCGCTGTGTACCAGGCTCTTCAGTTCCTCTGAGGGCTACAGCAGGAGCACACAACCGTAACAGTTTGAGAGACACCAGGATGGTGGAGCTGCAAGTGGTTTAGATACCCGACGGGGACGGGGTCAGGCTGTCGGCCTGAGTACATGTTACTATGTAAAAAGCATGACCCTGGTCTACACCAGTGGTCACCAATCCTGCTCCTGGAGATCTACCACCCTGCAGAGCTTAGGCGTAGCCCTAATTAAACACACCTGATACAGATGATCAGGCCCTTCAGTAGATCTCCAGGAGCAAGGGTTGGTGACCACTGGTCTACATGAATAGCCTCCTTATCCCGAATCCCATCCAAGGCTCTTCGTGGGATTGGCTCCAGGCTAAGAGGTTATGGAAGCTGGATGGAGGTGTTCCAGAGCCGGATCCTGCGTGAATCACACCGAGCAGGAAAAGCTCAGGGGGGCTCCTGCCTTGAGGGGGCCACAGCGTCCGGCTGGGACGCCAAGGCTCTTGTTTTGTGCGTTTTCCTGATTGTGTCTTCCGTCCCAGCTCTAAATAAACCGCAGATGTTGTGGCCTGGTTAATGATCTGAAGCCCAAGGCTGTTGCAAACAGAGTATAAAAGTGGCACGCAACTAAACGCCAAGAATAAATCTCGCTACATGCATAGCAGAGGGGCGGGCGAAAAAATAAATAAATAAATAAAATACCAGCGTTTACCAGATGGCCAGTGATAGCAGGACTGCTTCAGCCTTATAATGTTGCATCAGACATATGCATACGCTTGACCTGGTCCTTGAAATATACCCACGTGGCTCTTCACAAATGTTTATATAGGTGTTCTGGTTCTGGTGGGACCACCCACTGTAGCCTGAGGGTGTCACCGACGGAAGTGGCCACCAGACTTGATATATTTCTCCAGCAGTCCCATCATCGTGGTCCTGTGGATCCCCGTTGGTCACAGACGACTGCCTTGGCTTGTGCTCTCCTGTTACCTGTCCCCCGAGAGGCTTCCGAGTCCTTTTAGCGGCTATTCGCGCACACAGATGCAGACTCCCTCTCCGTATCTGATGGATACTGTTGCCAGAAGGAAACGATGGATGCAGATGGTGACACGAGGTGACCTTTTCACACGGGCCGCCCCACATATGGCCGGCAGCAGGGCAGCGGCCAACGTTTTCTCGTCCAATCGGAGGCCTGAAAAGGATGAGAAGCTGTAACCAAAGAACATGTCTGCCTGAAAGCTGGCACTACCTCCATCCTTAACCACTGCACGTCTACTGAAAACTTTAGCCCATTACAGAAACCAAAATTAAAAAAAAAAAAAAAAATCTCTAACAGGAAATTTCACGGCTTCCTTCCTCATGATTAGTTTCTTTTTCCTCAGTTTGAATTTTAGTAACTCCTGTTGTAACCCTTCGCAATCTAATCTTTAGCAGAGCCGGAACTCTCCCTGGATTTTGTAGTCATTTTGTAGAATTCTGAAACGTCGCCTCGGAGATGTGACGCTCCTCCAGAAGCAGCTGTAGGAGGTGCCAGGCGCCCAGCGATTTTACGGACCCAGAGAAGTGAAAGGCCGCTCTCTCGGGTAACTGGAAAACCGACAAGCGTTGTCATGATTTACGAGAGACGCACATGTTTACCATTCTTCCACCGAAGGCTCTGCCCTTTCAAGCTCACTGCAGAATTCGGGAAATGCGAATTGTTAGAGGGCAGCACCACATATTTTTCCATTATTTACAAAACCGAAGTTCAACGCCGCCACTACTTAACCCTGCGGTAGAGTGGTAGCTTTATGATAGTTAATTAGTCAGAAAGGCAATGCCTTGCAGCTTCCAGCACCATTATGTATTATTCAAGAGCTCATTGTTCTCCTCTGTAAAGCAGGAGCTACAGGGCAGGCTTGCCCTGGGCGCCTGGCTAACATCACACACACTGTTAAAGTGCATTTCGGGAAATAAAGATCCAAAGCGACATATGGTTTGCACTGATATTGATAGTCGTTAGCTATTGATGAGAAGTTGGTTCTTGTGACTTTCAGAGGCGTTTTCAGAGGAATGGCCACTTCTCAAACTTCAGAAATGTGGCTCCAGAAAATTAAAAAAAAAAAAAAATCGTCATTAACTAGTGGGCGGGGGCGGACTGACTTCTCTGGGGGCCCTAGGCTAACCTGGGTAGGGGGTCTCCTAAGTGGGACATTTGAGCTTTTTTTGGAGCTGAAAGAGAAACGAGGGGGAATTGAAAACAGCATGCCTTATGGATTATCAATAATATGCTAATCAAAGGATGGGGTGACAGCGGTAAGGCTTACTGACCAGGGTGGGGGGGAGAGTGCTGCCGGGAAAATTTGCAGATCGGGGGGTGGGGGGGTATCGCACAGGTCGATCGATCAGCCAAATTCATGATATTATATTATTAAAGATTACAATGTCTTAGAAAATACAGTTACGATAAACACCCCCCCCCCCCCCCCCCAGAATGCGGGGCCCAGGGTTGCTCCCCCGCCCCAAATTCCACCCCTGTTGGATGGATTTGAAACGAGACAAAAAAAATGTTCGCACACAGCTTAAAAAACACGGCAATTTTCATTTAGATTTTTTGTCTTTTTTTTCCTTTTAAACCAAGTTTTATTTTATTTTTTAGTTTTATTTTTTTGTATTTGATATAGATACACAATTCAACAAACAGTCTTTTTATTTATGTCTTTTTGAATCTGTGACGATAATGCCCCACAGCACACTGACACCATGTGGCAGAATTCTGGCATTGCGGGTACATACCTGAAAATGGACAGCGGTGAAGAAGTGGAGTAGGAACAGCAGTAGTAACGACAACAATAATAATAATAATAATAATAATCATTATAATAACCATAATCGTAATAGTGGCACTGATGCACTGAAATCGACGAGTCACAAAAAATGGAAATGGAAAACTTAAAATAAATATGGCAGTTTGGGGGGCTGGGGGGGCGTTCACCGGTCTTTTCAATGCAGCAGAGCTAATTACCAGATGCAACCTCCTTCCCCCCCAGAGAAACTATCCCAAGTGAAGGATGCTACTTTGTCCGTTATATACTTATTTTTGGTATCCTATTTGAGTATTATTGTTGTGCAATAAACTTTAAATTGACATCGTCAAAGATTAAAGACTTCGCCACTTATGTGAGTAAGTAAAATAAATAATCTGACTGCCACCGCCGCTCTCTGCCCGTGTTCTCGCGTCGGCGTGCGTGCGGAAAGCGCAGTGCCCTCCACCTCGCGCTGATCACATGGCTATCCCTGCCTCGGTTACCTAGGAGACGTGATGCGGGGAAAAAAAAAACACTTGATAACATCCGGCACACGACGAACCGGAGTTACTTTGTTGTGTCCATCTGAGTGGATGTGTCCTTTTATTCGTGGACCAGACGTCCCTATCTCCTTCTGTCACGTGACCGTGGACATTCCTCCTTGACTCCTTTAAGCTTCCAATCCTGGGATGACCACTGTTCAGTTGGTAAACCGTGTATATACTTAATGGAATCATTGTGTAATACCCTTTTAAAATTAATGACACAGTAGTTATGCATTAGTGGGCTAAGGTCATTCTGAAGGACCTCGTCACCTTTCTGCAGCAGACTGAACAGGAAGCCCTGGTGTTTTTCTACACTTGAGGTGTCCGGTGTAGGGTCAGCAGGGAGAGTATTCCAACTGAAACCCAGAGATGACCTGTAAATAATGGGGGGGGGGTCCACCCTCACCAGTGTTGCTCTACTGGGCAGGTCGTAAGCTGGGTCATGGCAGAAGATCTCTGAATTGCTCGTGCCACATGCCTAGTATAGAACATTCCATGTGGGATGATGCCAGAGAAGGGATAGAGCGTATCTAGCATCACTGCTAAGGGTCACCATGGTCCCATCGACTGCTGTTCTGGGATTAACTGGTCCCCTGGTACTGGGGCTGCTGGTTCTGCGGTATCCTCACACGCTGCCCGCAAGCCCTGGTTTAGCTAAGATGGCCGTCATGGGGAGAGAGAGAGAGAGAGACGACAGGGAAAAAACTGGCAGGTTTAAAGATGACGGCTGCCGTCAGAGGGTAGAGACCATGGCTAGACTTCCAAGGTTTAAGAGGACAGTCGTCGCTCCCAAAACAAGGACCAACCCCTGGAAAAAAAGTGGAGATCTTCAGACCATAGATGCAGGCAGTGACCATCCCATTTTGAGGGAAGAAAGTCAGTCCGGTCATATGCAGCATTAACGGAAAATCCACTGATGTTCACTTGTTGGTCCAAACACGTGTGCTTCTCAACATGTGTCATGGGCAAAATCTTCCCTGTTTCACGTAGGAAACGGTATCTATGATCTACTTTCATTAAAAAAATAGAACTGAGAGAATGCCTCTAACACAGGAAATCCAAAGTGGAATCTAGCAATTTTATTTTATTTATTTATTTTGATTGGATGTCATCCAGTGCTCAACTTCCCTTACTCCACCTGCTGGTCACTTTCAGGAACTACAACCTCTGCCTCAGCCTCCGTTCACCACGTTTTGGCCTCGAGTCAGCACCCTAAAATAACAGCCAGTGTCCTTTACTTGAGAGAATATACACGCACCATAAAATAATCAGGCGGGTTAGCATTAAATGAAGAGCAGCATGCCCTACGTATACAAACCTTCCGGAAACAGCCATATCCACCCAAGCCTCGTTTTTTTCCTATTTATTGAATAGCAGGGGACTGAACTTATAAACCAGAAAATGGGCCTAAGTGCATAAACTGCACATATACAACTCAAAGTCTATATACTCTATTCCCAAAATACAACTTCAAAAAAAGCAAAAAAGCGTAATCCCAAAATGAATCAAATACAGATAAATTAAAGAAAAAAAAGACAATAAAAACAACCTCTTTAAATAGATGAACCGACATTAATTCTTAAAATTACTTAAAAAACAAAACTTAACTGCCAACAGCTCTAATCTTCTTTAAAACACTTTAAAGCTGGAGATTTAAGGGAAAATAACTAACACAAGTAACATTATTTAACCACCATGGTTCTGCAAATACAGCAAATACCCCCAATATTCCTTGCTTATCTCCGCAGAATTTCTCAAAGAACCTAAACTTACATACTCTTAAATCTTTCTTTTTTTCAAATCATTTTTCAACACCAAAAAGATAAATAATAACAATAATAGTAATCATAATAATAACAATAATGATACAAAAAAAAGAATTTTTTTTTTATCTCCGTCCTTCAAGCTGTTTCTCATGAAGTGAAGTGAGAGAGGAACTTCGACACCCTTAAAAACAGCTTCAACTTACGGCTGTCGGCGATAAGCCATGTAACAGCCCTGTGGAAAAAAGCTCCCCTCATCTGCTTGCTCGTTGCTGGGGCGGACCATTCCAAATACGAAACCAATGGAGGGGGGAATGGATAAATAAGACGGACGCTAAGATGTTTCCTGACCTGATGATTTTTGGCCTTGCCATTGCTTCCCACCTGTTCCAGCCCCCCACAGCCCCTCCCATCCCACGACATCCTCTGATTTACATGTTCCAGCCGAGTCCACGAGAACCCAGGCAACGGACCTCCCCCCCACCCTGGCATCAGTTGAAATGACCCACAAGCTACCATGATGGCTTAAACAAAGGTGAACGGCACAGCTCTGTTGGAGCAGCAGAGGTGTCTCCCAGCAACCAGGGAGGCTGAGGGCCAGCGTGTTCGTCTCACTTTCCGGGTTGTCTGTGATTGGCCGTTTCCGCTTTGGGGGGGTGGAGCCTACTTCTTCTTGCCGAAGAAGCTGAACCTCTTCTCGCGGTCCTTGTCCTTGCCCTCTTTGTTGCGCATGACGACCGCGCTGCCCTCGGCAGAGGCGGGGGAAATGGGAGGCATGGTCATAGCCCGGATCATGCCCCGGGGGGAGCCCCCGGCAGGTGCTGGGATCGCGGACACGATGCAGCGGATCCAGGAGTTCATCTCAGGCTGAAAGCAGAAGGACGAGTGAAGACGCTGTGTTTGACCACAGCAGCACACAATGCAGCCGGTACGGCACATGCAGCAAAACCAACAGAACCCTTAAGGTGGCCGGAGGCAGCACGGGATTTGAGGAGCATGACCTATTACGTTTACAGAAACTCTACCCTTAAAACTGAAAATATTCACAGGCGTTTAGGGTGAGTCTCTGCCAAGCAGCTCAGTCTTACAAAGAAAGGAATTACTGGTGATGTAAGTTAATGATCGTCCGGCACCCACCTCGTCTTTCGCTTGGAAGAGATACTCCTTCCCGTCGGCTAACCTGCAGAAGGTCAGGAGAGAAACCACGGTCAGTCAGACGGCTCTCCCAGGCCTCTCTCGCTGACTTTGTCTTCCCTTCTCTCCTCATTCTTCCTTCTCCCTTCATTTCCCCTTCCTTCCCTTCAACATTCATCCCTCCTTTGCTTCAACCCTCATCCCTCCTTCCCTCTCTTCTCCTCTGATTCTTCCTTCCCTCCATTCTCCCCTCATCCCTCCATTCTCCCCTCTCCCCTCCTTCTCCCCTAATTCCTCCTTCCCTCCCTTCTCCCCCCATTTCTCCTTTGCGCTCTTCCCTCCTCATTCCTCCCACCTTCTCCCCCGTACTCACCGGAGCTTGAAGACGTGTTTCCTCTTCTTGTAGTCGTGTGCCACCTCGCAGGTGGCCTCGCCCAGGCTGACGGGCACCTCGCCATGGTAGGGGACGCCATTGGTGGCACTCTTGTTGTCCTTGTAGAAGCCCAGACTGCCCTTGCGCAGCACGCAGTACACGTTCTGCCAGGACCTGCGTGCGAACACCAGTCAGCACCAACACCTGACCACACACTGGTTCTGCTCCTCAGAACCCTAACAGTTCTCCACAGATCATCCGGAATAAGACTGGGTTATCATGCCCACCGAGAAGTAAGGATGGATGGATGGATGGAAAATTCAATTTCTTAATATTTCAGTAGAATCCTAGACACTGAAGGTGGCCGTGTACTTAAAATGAAATTGACAAAATGTGTTTCGTGGCACATAATACAGAGAGCAACTTCCATTTTAAAAGACCTGTTATCTCCTTCATTAAAATGTCTCACGCACTAGCCACAATACGTTAATTTGCCCTCTGTATGTGGATCTGCTGCATCAAAAACATTCTGCATCCTCTTGATTTTTGGCGACTTGGATCGAACAAGGTGTTGGCGGAGTTTTAAGTACGCGACAGACTGTTCTCTCCGACGTGTTCGATTTAGGTTTGTCCGGACGTCATTTTTAGTATTATATTATTGCATATCTGCCACGGAATTTCAGGCACTGAGGAGGGCAGCCCAAAAGACGCCATATGCCCTTACAATGGATGTTTCTCAATTGGCATACTTGACCGTACTTGTGTTCTTGCGTACCCGTTTGATGTCATCTTCCATTGTTGAAGACCAGTTCCAACACTAAGAACTGAAGTATGGAAGACAGTAAGAATCCCCAGATTCTTACCCCTCTCCAAATATCAAGGATATATTGCGAGACCAATTCCATGATTCACTGCACCCCAAGTTCGCTATTGGAAGGCAAGTTAGCATGACCGGTCTTGACAAAACCACAGATATGGTCTCTCTGTTCTTGGCATTGAGAAGCATCCAAGGTCCAGTTCAGTAAAGCCCAGGTTCTCCAGCATGGCTCACCTGCTGGCCGCCTTCTTGTTGTGTGACTCCATCTCCTGCTTCCGGCACAACATGCCCTCCATGGTCTCCAGGGGCGTCTGCTCAGCCGTGCTCTTCCCAGGCAATGTGGAGAAGGGGGCAGATGGGTCCAGGCGGGACGACGAGGCCAGCCCGCTGTCTCGGCCGGGGCCGTTCGCCGACTCGGACTCGGAGCCCTGGAAGGCCAGAGCACGCGGCCATCGTGATTGGAGGGAAAGAGCAGAGGGGGCGAGTCAAACGAACGGTCAGGTATCGCCTTGTCATTCGGCATCAGACTGTAAAAACATATCATCTCAGGGAAATTTCAACGTGAAGGTAACCTGACTTTCAGCTTTGTAAAGGCTCTATAACAGGGTTCTTCAACTCTGGACCTCGATTCCAAATCCAGGCCGTGTTTTCAGTTCTCCCAGGTAGTTGTTTAATAATTACTGATTCTGATTGGTCAGAGGCTTCACACCTGACAGGTAAAGGAAGGCTGGAAAACCAGCAGTGCTCGGACCTCAAGGACCGTGAGTTGAATAACCCTGCTCTATAAGTTGTTATGGAACCTAACATAGGTCAATATTAGGCAACTTGATTTGAAAGGTTATTAAATCTCTATAACAAAAAAGGACACAATAAGAATGCTGTTTCTACTTTTGGAGCCTTTACAAATGATAATAAACAGCTTCGCTGATTTATGTTTGTTACGGCCTTGCAGGAAGGTTTCTGAGAGTGGATTCCAGGTAGTCGACCATTTTTCTGCACTTTTTTGAAAAAAATCCAGGCCATGCAATGTGGTGGAAATAAATAAAACAGCATGTTTTCATAGAGATTTCTGGAAATCATAGCAAAAGAATAAAACGCCTCTAATTTGCCAGTCTGAGCTGTAACTGGTCTCACTGGTGTAAAAAAAAAAAAAAAAAAAAAAAAAAAAAAACACACCGCTCCCTCTACAGCAAGACTCCAGGACGATGTTCTGAACAGACAGCGGGAGTCGATTTTCCAGTTGCCCCCAGGGGGCTTTTCCCACAGGCCACAAAGTCTCAGATGGATCACATGACCAGGCAGACAGAGGAACAACAACAAACATCAAGAACGGCAACAAACACAGCGGCCGGGAACCTAGGAACTCGTGCGTGAGCTCCACGCAGACCTCGTGGGAGTTCTACAGAAATGTTCTGAGGGCAGAATGAAAAATGATTGGTTTAGAGACATAACCAAAGAGACTGTAGAGGAGGTGGGCCCAAGCGACTAGAGGTGCTGGTACCAAGACATTTGATTGGTTGGTGGTCCTGCCTCCTCTAGTTGCTTGTACCCACTCCTTCTATAATGTTATTGTTTATCTCTGTGAAACAATCAGTTTTCATTCTGCCCTCAGAACATTTTTGTGTAAGTAAATCTCCCATGAGCACGTGCAGGTCTCTCACAATATCTAAACACCAGAACAAGGGACTAGATCCGACCACAAAGCGGCACATGGGAAAGAGCATTAACAACTATATTTACCTTGGTTTACAGGGCTACATTATCTAATAATGTCCTACGGTCAAAGATTACCCAGCTACAATGTAACGAGTGGGTTCAGGTATTGCCCATTAATAAACTGGAAATATCTGGATCTTAAAATGTACGGCATACACCAACTCTTGATCACCCCAAGTGCTCAGGGGTATAAACTGCTGTCTGGCTCAAGGAGGGACCTTTGGATACCATCAGAACCTGGAATGGGTGTTGAAACTGCATGAAAAGCCATGCAAACTCACACATAATACTTAGCAGGTTCCAATGGTAAGGAAACAGAGCATGTCTTTCATTTATTTCTTTGCTGAAAAAAAATGAATGATTTGAAGATAACCTGTTAGCATCTTTGACAGGTCTGTATGGAGCTTGTAAACCACTTCTGATACCTTCACCTACATACACACAGATACCCAAGGCACCCAAAAGGCTACATATCAGCAGAAGACATGGAACATATCCTACACTGGCTGACAGGTCACACCCAAAGCAGAGCAGGGATTATCCAACAGCCCGGACCATCTTTGGCACATCCAGAGCGCAGGTTCCCACCTCTGCGTACACAAGCCGGCTTGCCAAGATCAATGTGGAGCCACAGCGGAAATGCGCATGAACCAACTCGGCACGACATGGGGGCCACAAGATCCGATGGAGAAGCAATGGAGCGGCGAGGAGGAAGTGAGCAATGATGCCTTTCAGATGGGGCCAGCCGGCAGCGCTACAGCCAATCAAGGGCATGGGAAGCGGATGAGGGGGCGGGGCCAAAGGTCGGGGGCTGGGCCGTGCCTCCATACTCACACGCTCCAGGGACTTTGGTTTAAAGGCAGGTTTAGGGGCAGGTTTAGTGTCAGGCTTCTTGACCACTGACATCGTTACTGACTGCAGACAGAAATGCAACAGGAAGATATTATATGAACAGTGGCATGCGGGTTTGTTGCCGTGAGCACATGTGTGCATGTGCAAGACTCCCGGCTCCCCCTGCTGGCAGTCTTCTGGCCACGGCACAAGGGAACACGATTAAAAACACGAATAGACAAAAAAAAAAAAGTGACTTCAGTCACACAAGGTGTACTGCAGAGACGTATACAAAACCCAAATTTGCAAATTCAACCATTTGGGTTGTCCACTGGCCAACGAACAAGGACAACTGGTTAGGGTGATGCAAACATGGTTAACTACAGAGGTCCTTAAATAATCACGATGTGCTTCCAAATAAAAACAACAACTTCTGCCCAGTAGGACATGAACAAGAAAATGAAGACAAGTATAGAAATACGAGATGAGACTTTGTGTGGCTTTATCCTTGCTGGAGGCGAACAACAGCCCAGTCTGCTGTGGGAGGCGCCGTCCCAGTCCATCTGCTGCCCTGTGCCCCCCCCTTTTAAAAGAGCCCTACTTTCTGAGGGACCCATTCACCTGCGAAGTTTCCTGATCGCTGTGGATGCCGTTCACAGACACTGACTGGTTCAGGGTCGTCTGGTCCAGACTGGTCCTGTGCCGGATGAAGAGCAAGAAGCTGTCATAAGGGGGTCAGGGGTCTCTCCATGAGGTCAAAGGGCAGAGAAGAAGTAGGGTCACCTCACCTGGCATTGGAGTCATGCATATGGCTCTCCGCCTCGGACAGTACCATCTCCTTGGCCGGGGGTGGCGTGGGGGGCCGTCGCGCTCTCTCCTCTTCCTCCCTCTTCCTCTGGATCTCCTGCTCTTCCAGCTACGAGTGATGAGAGCAGATGATTGGGATAGATAAAAAGGGATCCACCCATCTTTTCAATACCACTCGTCCTATAGAGAGTCATGGGGGTTTGGAGCCTGTCCCAGAAGCTACAGAAGACAGACAGGGGTGTCGCCCCATCTCTGAGTCACACATCACCGACGGGCAATTTGGTCACTCCAACTCACCTCATGTTACTGGACTGTGGGGGGAAACAGGAGAACCCAGAGGAAACCTCAACACACAAGGGAGGACATGCAAGCCATTGCACCACCCCAAACAAAAGCAATGCATCTACCCATTTACCACCTCTATTATTTGATAGCTGACATTTCATATAAATTGACCATCTATGACACCCCATAAAAGACTGCTGCTGGAATCTTGAGTACTGCTGACCCACAACCCTAAATCCCCAGTCTGGGGGGGGGGGGGGGGCTTGTTTACCGTGGTGAGCTTCTCCAGCTGGACAAAGCGCTCCTCCCAGCCGGCCGCCAGCTTCTCAAAGGCCTCGTGCCGCTTGATCAGGCTCTCCACCTCGTCCACGTTGCAGCCCAGCTCAGCCGCCCGCACCAGCGGCTCCTGCCCCACCAGCCAGGACTCGGCCACTGAGGCGTCCCTCCCAAACTGCAGCACCTCCAGGACTGTAACGGGCAGAAAAAATGAGCTGAAATGACCATAGGGCCACTGACTCCAGCTGAAAGCTGATTGGTCACATCCCTTGTCAATCACTAAAACACAGCATATCATTAGCTAATGATACGGTTGTCTCCCCCGCCTGAATTATTGCCCCTCTTATGCTGTTCTGGAATCGCCCCTCCAGGGAGATTAAACCGAGGAGCATGGATGATAGCTACAAGGTTCACAGATGGAAGGGGTATCAGAGGAGGACCTCACCGATCTGGAGGTGGCCCATCTTATCTTTCCACTTCTTATTGATTTCATCCCTCTTGGCCTGCAACTGGTCCAGCTTCTCCTGGATCTGAAGTTTCATTCACCAGACAGGATAAAGAAGAAATGTCACATGGTGAATAGCAGTTAACGTGGTCCAGTCAAAACAATCAGCTAGGTATAGACAGGACCAGAGGTACAAGTGGCCTATGGATTGGCATTGCGTCTTGGGCCCCCGGATCGGCCCGAGCCGTTGGCTGACCTCATCGGCAGCATAGTGGTTGCTGCTGACCAGTGCGCCGCCCATCTCCTTGCAGGCTGTGAAGCTGTCTGCCCTGGCTTCGATCTCCGACTTGATGTCCTGGTGGTTGGCGATGACGAGTCCCGCTGAGGATACATCCCTGGAAAGAGGGTAGGGGGGGGTGATACCTTTAGTATGACCCAGTCCAGGAACGGACAGACCTTGGAGGGTGAGTGGTGAAGCGAAAACTGGAAATGACTGTCAGGAAAGTGAGGCTAAACCTCAATGTGGGGCAACAGACACACGGCTGACCCATAGTCTACAAGAGGGCAAGGAAATTCATAAAATGCTAAAAATACTGGGCTAAAGCTGGATTTATGCACACAGTGGCAGAAATATCCCAGGGTCCTCTGGGAGCAGAGGGCGTTTATGTAATGGTCTGCTGGACCCTTAATGTGTTTTTTTTTATGGAACTGGTTTATTTTTAGTCTTTAGGTTTTTTTCATTGTGCATTTATTGCTTTGACATAGTTCTTCCAAAATTACTCCATAAAACTTTTATTAGGTCCAATGGCATCAAACATTAATGTTAGAAGCAGACAATTAATACTACTATTCAGTATCAATGAACTGTATATAATTTAACATGAAAATAAAGATCAAACTGGAATCCTAGGGAGCATGGGGAGGTGGAGGGGCTACTGAAGGCCACCTGACACTCCTCACCTTGGGCTGTCGTGGGCGTCAATCTGCAGATTGACCCCATCCATCCAGAGCATGAGGTCTCGCACCATGTTGAAGAAGCGGAACTTCTCGACTGTGTCCAGCAGGAGGAGCCGGCGAGCCTGGCCAGCGGCCAGCAGGGCCTCCCAAGCTTCGGACACGGCGCGCTCGTGCCTGTGGATGTCATCGGCCTTTTCACCGGCGTAGGCCTTCTGGAGCCGCGCACCGTCGTCCTGCACTTGGCTCACCTATAGGGGGCAGCAGTCAGAAATCACCGAATGAAATAAGAAAAACAATCTGATGTAATTTATATGGGACGCTGACGGACCTGTCCGCTGAGGGCCTGGATGTCGTGCTCGTAGGCGGTGTGCTGTCGGTGCAGGTGCTGCACGGTGTTGAGGTCGCGGCCCAAATCGGAGGGCAGGGCCTCATTCTTCTCTCGCATGCGACCCAGCACCTCGCGGGCGTCCTGGTGGAAGCGGTGCAGCTCGTAGGAGGCGGCCAGCATCTGCGTCCGCGTGTCGATCAGCTCCAGCAGGTCGGCCCACGCCTCGTTCAGGCCGTCCTTCCACTCGGCCACGCTGGCGTTCTCCGGGTGGCCCGACTCGATGAGCTCGTCGGCCAGGGCGTTGACGCCGTCCACGCGCTCCTGCCCGATGGTGCTGGTGTCGCGGGCGAACTCGCGGAACTTGTCCCGCAGCATCTGATTGAAGATGACCCCAGATCCCTTCTTTAGCAGACTTTCATGCATACAGCCAACGGCATAGGAGAGAGTTAGGCAATGGGGGGTGGGGGGGGCTCATCTTAATAATTTACATACAAAAGTCTATTTAATGGGGGGATGATTAAAACCAAATTAAATATTAGAGAAAATGTCCCCTCCCCCCACCCCCCAGATGTTGCCCCCTAGCATACAGTACTGTCTTAGCTATTTATCTGAGTATTAATGTATATGTGCTCAGAAAAAAAACATAATTCAACATTAGAACATATGCAAATTAACAGTATGCAAATGAACACAGTAAAAAACATTAACAGTATTCCTGCCATTCTCCAAAAAGGTATCGAGTCAAAAAATATACGGGTGAGTCGAGTGATTGCTGAGAATAAGCATGACGTTATTTAGGTATGTGCGAGTGCTCGTTAAGGGACCGGCTTCCATCCAAGAACATCGTGTCTCACAGCTAAGTCAGCGTTCCCCAATGTTTGGTCCGAGTCACTCGCCTTGGGGAAAGATCGATTTGGCGACATTTATCATCTGCACACTATCCCCCGGCAAATTTTATTGTCATCTCCCACAAAAAAACTATAGCCTTATGCTTTGTTAGATATTTTCATTCCTCTGATGCTTTTATCCAAAGCAACTTACAGTAGAGGGAAAGGAATTTAGGAGGGGGATTTATGCAACCTTTGCATTTGAACCCACAATCTACAAGTTGTCATATGAATTTGCCCCTCTGGCCTAAGCTTTCAGAGTTATAGATTGGGAGCGGAGTTAGCTTAAGAACCGTGGGCTAATGGACTCCGGGAAGCAATCTGAAGAGGCATCGGGAGAGTGTGTGGTCAGGAGAGAGAGCACATGGGAGACTGGAGGGAGCATCAGCAGGGGTAGGGTGGGGCGGGCCGAGGCAGGTCTGAGGCAGGGCGGGCCGAGGCAGGTCTGAGGCAGGGCGGGCCGAGGCAGGTCTGAGGCAGGGCGGGCCATGGGGGGCAGGGGTGGGGCGAGGCTGGTCTGAGGTGGGGCGGGGCGAGGCAGGTCTGAGGCGGGGCGAGGCAGGTCTGAGGCGGGTCGGGACAGGGGCGGGGCAGTACCGTAACGTGCTCATAGTCCTGGCCCAGCTCATGGGAGCCGGCCACCACCTCCCGCTCGGCGATCCACTGCTCCAGGTCGTCCACCTCCCGCTTGAGCTGCGTGAGCCGGAGCCGCTCCTGCAACCGGCCGCGGCGCTCCTCCGCCAGGTCCTTCAGACCGGCGTACAGCTTGTCCACCTGGGCTTGCCGTAGGGTGATGCGTTCGCTGCGGAGGGAAGGAGAAACCACGTGCTGGGATGGGAAACGACACGAGGCGGCTGCCCTTGACCGATGTCTGAAAAACTGGCCTCATTTTGGCCTGTGGGTATGTAGGTCTTCTTGCTTCCCGGAGCCCTTGCATTTTCACTGGCCAGGCCGATTTGCGCCATTTACGACATCAGACCCTCACCTCTCTGGGTGCTCGCTGGTCACCATTAGTCGGCTGCTATTGGCCAGCTGGTGGATGGTCTGGGCGTAGTCTTCCAGGGCCTGTTCCAGAATCTGGTGCTTCTTCACCATCGCCAGGGCGCTCTGCTCGTCCTGGGTGGAGGACAGAAAGGTGGTCACCAGAAGCAGGGAGGTTGTCTTTACTGGTCATTGTTATATCTAAGTATATATTTAAGAACCCACACATACCAGATGGGCCCCACCCACTCATAACAGCTAGCCCCGCCCATAGACAACAGCTAAGCCCCACTTGCACATATTTCCTGACCACGCCCACACATAACAGCTGCCCAAACCCCCGTATGCAACATGTGAGCCTACTCAAGAATAACCCCTAAGCCCTGCCCACATATTGCAACTGACCCAAGACTACACACGACAGCTGAGCTCCGCCCACATATAACTGGGCCCCGCCCACCCAGTCACATGACCCTGCAGCCTTGCCTTAGCTTTCTCCTCGGACATCATGTGCAGCTCCTGTTCCCCCATCCAGGCCTCGGCCTCGGCGGCATCTGCATAGAACTGCTGGGCGCGGTGCGCCTCCACCAGGCGACCCCGGCGCTGCTCCGTCTCAGCGATGAACCGGGCCCAGGAGTCTCGCAGCTCGGCCAGGCGCTCGTCTAGCCGGGACTGCCGCTCGCCATCCACCTGGTCCTGGCCCGGAGCCATGGAGTGGCCATGCACCTGGATGTCATCGATTCGCGGCTGGTGGCCCTGGATCTCCTTCTGCAAGGTCTGGGTGAGGATGCGGGGACCATGACCATCTGAATTTTGACTGTGGTGTGGTTACCGCGGTCATGGTCTCTGCAGGGGCTGACAGATCCCCCGTGATCCCCTCTAATGATCCCAGACTTGCAGCACTTCGTACCAGATGCTAAATATAAATAAATAGCTAAATTAGTCAGCACTCTCGGGGCAGAGACTGTTCCAGAACTTGACCCCATAATCCCAAATTCCAGAACACTCACAAAACTGTTAAATGCCATACCAACTCCTTCCCTCTGCGTGTTTACTGTGGTCACCAAGACCACATACCCTGATTGATGTTGCCCTCCTGCCCAAGGCTGACTGAAAATCATGTGCCCTCCCTACTTTGTCTCCGGTAGATCCGGTGCTCTACATGTTCCTCACACCGATGGTGAAACTTGACGGGTGGAGGGGTTTGTTAAGTCAGCACCCCTCCAGAAGATGGTGCCCTGGGCACTGTAACCAAATGACTGTCACTGCTCTAGTCCTGTTTCCTTTGCACTAGTACACACCTGGTTCTTCTTGATGAGCAGCTGCACGCTGGGTAGGTCCTTCCCGTGGTCTGTAGAGGTGGCCAGGGGCATCCGCTCCTTCACCCAGAGCTGAGGGATAAGGAGAAATGGAGGGAGGTCGGTGCAGGAGCTACACGCAGAGGGAAGGAGTTGGTATGACATTTGCAGACTCGGCGCTCACAATCTCGTCCTCCAGGTCGCGGTTGAACTGGTGGGCCTCCTTGGACGACAGCAGCTGCTGCCGCCGCTGCCTCAGTGGGTCCTGGAGCTGGCAGAAGCTTTCAGTGACCCTCCTCTGCTGGCTGTCCACCTCCGCCAGGCCGGCATCCTCTTGGGACAGGGCCTGCGCTTGGGCCTGTAATGACTGCACCTCCTTCTCGCGCACCTCCATCTGGTGCTCCAGCATCTGGGTAGAGAGAAGGCGGCTGGGGTGTTCAGGGCATTTCCAGCTAAAGAGAGCAGCTAACTAAAATAGCCTAAAAGCATCCCCCTTAGCCAATCAAGGAAAAATCTGTACAAGAGAAGATGACGATATTGGATCGGGTTCTGATTCAACCTATACCTCTTATCAATTTCATGCAGGGGCTTTTAAAAAGCAGACTAAATTCTACACCACTAGCCTAATGCTGAATATTGACTGAACCTGAAAAATGCCAGGAAATGAGGTCACTTCTAGAAGGGCTTCCTCTCCCCAGACTACCCCCCCCCCCCCTCCCCTAACCTGGTGCTTCTTGAGCAGGATGTTGACGCTGGTCAGGTCCTTGCCATAGTCATCGCTCTGCAGCTGAGCGGACAGGTTCTTCAGCCAGGAGTCCAGGGCCGAGCAGCTCTGGGTGAAGAGCTCCGCCCTGTTGGCGTCAAAGAGGCACTGCGCCTTGGTGCGGGTGGTGCTTTCCAGGTCTTCCCACTGGCGCTGGAGGCCTGCCCGGGTTTGTTTTACTATCGACTCCAGCTCGGGCTTCTCACGCACCAGGGCTTGCCCCTCCTGAGGAAGAACGGGAGGTCAAGGCAAGAGGAAGTGATGACCTATCGGGACAAAAGACCTTCTCTATGAACGAGAAGGTCGGGCCATTCAGGGGTTCTTGGACTGGAGGTTACAGGACCAGTCTTGGCACCTTGTCGATCTTGTCCAGCCAGTCCTTGTTTGACGCCAACTCGGCCATGAAGGCCTGGTGCTTCTGCCACTTGCTGTGGAGGTTCCTGGCCTCGTCATATGACATGTCCTGGGCCGTCAGCATCTTCTCGTTGATCCAGAGAGTCAGCTACAGAAAGACGGACATAGAGAATGAAATCGGAATACGGTCACGGACCGTAATTGAATATGTCAGCAAATTACATGGTTGTCGTTGTAGTGCGATTCCATTAAATCATCACATTGGTAGAACTAATTAACACCTTCGCAACTACTACAATCTCCAGGCCCCTATACACTCTACCCACCAGTCCAAAAAATTAAATATAAATTTTATTAAAAGCCCAATATGTGTGACTATGTCTCAGTGTAATCAGCTAAAGCAGATCTGCACCTGAAGCTGCCCTTATCTTTGCTACCACTGTGTGGCGCTGTTTCAACTTCAGTGCGAACGGTCACAAAATTTGACCAATACCAGAGCGCCGACCATATAACGTGTGTGCAAAGTATGAGCACCGTTTGTCCAAAACATTTCAAGTTATTGAGCTAACAAGAGAAGTGTCTTCGGTGGCGGACCAGTCCCAAAACATTTAGCTAAAAGGGACATTAAGGTTGGTACGGCAGAGCACTGACCTCTTGTCCATCTTGCAGGAAGTGCTGCAGTTCTCGATTGTCTTTGAATTTAGCCAAGAGCTCGCTGGCTGCCTGCTTGTTCTTCTTGTGTCTGGAAGAGAGACGTCAGAGAGATCCAAGCGTTTGGCTTTCGCTCTTCTCCCAAAACCCAACCCTCCTCCAGCCTGTCTCGTGGCTAAGCTACTTTCTCCCCCAGACCATGGGGCCTCCAGCATGACTACCTAAACGCAAGGGTAATGTTTTAGTCTAGTTTAAAAATATACCACTTCAAAATAATGCCATAAATCTTCAAGCGTTTATATTTTAATTGTGGGGTTTCAAAATAACATGAATTGCAAAGTTATGGCATTTTATTTCATTTTACAATGAGAAAGAATCGTTTAAAATATGAAGATGAAGATGTATATCCAGAATACAATTCTCCCAAGAGCTGAGAAATGTCAGTATTATAATGTTGCTTCTGGACCTCTATATTCCAACCCTATAAGCCAATTGGAAGAGCTTCTGATAAATTAACCATGTAACCCCCCCCCCACCCACCTCTCCTGGATGGAGTCGGCTTTCTCCTGGATCTTGTCGGCGTTGGCATTGCGATCGCTGACCAGGCGGCGTCCGGAATCCACCACACCGGCAATCTTCTCCTCGCTGGCCTCCATGGTGGTCAGGAAGTCCTCATGCTTCTTGATGGCGTCCTCGGCCCCCTGGAGACTGGCTGGCATCTCCGTGTGGGACAGCACATACTCCTGGGGAAGAGGGGGGGCAACGAACATCATACCTTCACGGACCACTTTGGGGGGGGGGGTGGTAGTTCGAGGACCACTGGTTTAAGTGATATGACGTTGGGTCGGAAATACGTGTCCGTTTCTCACCCACCTGGCTGTTGAGGAAGCCCTCTGCCTGCTTGGCGTCCCGTAAGAAGGTCTGGAAGTCGAAGGCCTGTGCTAGCAGGCTGTGCCGGTTCTCCCACATGCGACGCAGCTCATGCCAGCCCGTGTCCAGTGCTTGCAGCCTCTGGGCCAGGAACATGTGCTGCGCGTCCGTCTGGCCCTGCGTCACCTCGGCGCCCAGCGCCCGCATCTTCTCGTAGTCCTCCCGGTAGTTGTCCACTTCGTTCTTGATGCCCTCGTGTTGGGCCAGCAGGCGCTCGGCCTCCGCCAGTGAGGTGGGGCTGTCCTCAGAGGCCACGGCCGTCTGTGTGCGGGACAGCCAGGCCTGGAAGTCGTCCAGGTCGCGCAGGAAGCCCTGCAGCTTGCTGGCTTCGCCCAGGGATTCCTCCCGTCGCTTCATGGTATCGTTCAGCTCCTCCCACACTTCCTGGATCTCCCCCAGCCGGGCCTGGATCTCCGAGGCTTGGTCTGGGTGCTCCTGCGCCAGCTTCTGGGCCTCCTGATGCAAGTTGTCCAACTTACCCTGAAATGATTGCTCTGGTTACGCCGAATTTCAACAATCTGACACTTTTGCCAATACTCGTATTAGTGAACAAGCACCTTTGACCCAAGTGATGCAACTTCACTATATCTCAGGGGCCATTCCAGGATTTTTTAACATGGAGGGCATAACGGGGATCATAAAGTTGGCTCCTCTGTATGAATTATAGCCAATTATATGTTATGTTATGAGTGACAGGGGAGCGGGCCAATCAGCTTTCAGTTGAGGCATCGGTGGCCCCGCCCCCTGTATGTTCCCCTACTGTACCTGGATGGCCTCCAGGTCACGCTCCATGCCCGTGAGCTTGCGCTGGAGGGCCATGACCCCGGCCAAGTCGTTGCCCAGCCCCTGGGTGGACTCGATCACTTTCGTCTTCTCACGCATCCAGCTCTGGATCTCATTGCACTCCAGGTGATAATTCTGGATGTTCAGTGCTGATTCCAGGGCCAGCTTTTTGTGGTCGGCCAGCCGCTGGAACTCCTTCCACCTGGGGGGGGGGTCACAGTGAAGGTTTGGGGGCAGGTTGAAAGACAGAGAGAAGAGTCCGGCTCACTAATGCAGGCAGGGGCCAGTTTGTTGTTTCTGGGGCCCCACTCAAAAAGTCACTTCGGGGCCCCCCTTCTGATCTTTCAAATAATAATAAATATCTCTAAGCATCTCCTAAATAAGGAACTCATTCATTTAATATTAAATGTAGTGACTGTTTGTGGCCAACAGGGGGCCCCCATGCAAATGTGTGGTTTCAGTGGTGGCAAACACGGCCCATCACCTCTGTACATCTTGGGTGTTTCTCAATATGTGGACTTGACTGTAGTTGTGTGTGTTTTGCGTCTGCATCCATTGCCAAAGACCAGTTGCAATACCAAGCACAGAAGTACGGAGGACAGTAAAAACCGCCGGATGTCGTTCTTGCCCTGCCACAAATATCAAGGATACATCGGTTGCATCCTCGCCAGAACAAGACGAATCCCATGATTCATCGCACCCTAAGTTTGTTCTTGGAAGGCAAGGTAGCAAGACTGGTCTTGCCAAGACCACAGATACGATCTTTGCGTTCTTGGTATTGAGAAACACCCAGTGACAGTGGTGTGAGCCGGTCTGAGCCAGTCTGAGCCAGTCTGAGCCGGGCCGTACCGGTTGTTGAGCTGGTCCTGAGTCTGATGGATCTGCTCCTTGCTGCAGTTGTCTGTGCCAAGCAGCTGTTGAGAAACCTGGTTCACGTCGGTGATGCGGGTAGCCAGGTTGTTCATCTCAGGCTCCAGGGTCTCGAACCTGCATCCACACACACACACACAGAGAGGAATGTTCTATCTTTATACGCATCAACATTGTCAGCTGCATCCCTATAACTCTTCCTAACCATCAACCCCGTTAACTTAAATTCAATAATTATTAACCTCAAACTTTATTCCATCGCATACTGCTTCTGACTGTAGGTACAGTCCAGTGTTAAAATTTCACATATACACAAATCATCTTTAAATTGTCTTGCATGTTGCATTTTAAACTGGGGCACATTCACCGAGACACATTCCTTGTATGTTTCATCTACTTAGCCAAAAAAGATCTTTGCGATTGTGATTCTGATTTGTTGTTTGTTGATTTTTGACATCCTGCAGAATGAAGTACCCGTTAATTTCGATAATCTGTCACAAAAATAACTATCAATAAGAAGAATTAAAAAGAACAGAAGAGGAATTAATGTTAAAGGCGAATGACGATCGCCAATAAATCGCTCTACGTTAAGCTGCTCAGAAGGCGACACTGTGGCCCAGCTTGATATTCCGGAATCATCTCCATGCTTCCCTCCCCTTCCTGACCAGCTTCCCCTGACCTTCCTGCTCCATCTCACCTCTGCTGCACCACCTCCAGGTCCTCCAGCTTGGTGGGGATCTCCATGTTGTGCAGCCACTGCTCCTTCTCGCCGACCCACAGCTGACAGGCGCCCGCCTCGCTGAACATGCGGTACAGGGCTAGCGCCCCCTCCAGGGCCTGCCTCCGCGCCACCGACAGCGCCTCCAGCTCCTCGTAGCGCTGCTCGATGGCGGGAAGTCGACCTTCGACCTGGTTGGGAGGGGCGACAGCAAAAGCGGTGTTTACCGCCACTCCAATCACGCGTTTGCAGCCCCCTGCTGGCCACAGCAGTTACTGCACTGGGAGGGTGACCTTTTGATTGGGGTTGCAGAATCAGCAAACCCGGCCCAGAGTGATTCTACTATATTGGGCCCTTGAGCAAAGGCCCTTAACCTGCAATCGTTTCATCCTGGGTGTGACGTTAATCTACCTCCAGTCCTATGAGGAGGTTCTCCAACTTACAGGGGAATAACTTGGGTGTTGGTAGCAGGATTGGATTTCTAGCCACCAGAAAAGTCTCACACTGGTCCATTCGGACTAGTGTGGTGCTGAGGAATCACCCGCCGCATGGTTGCACTCAGGTTCTCATCCCTGAGGTGGTTTGTCATGTGGTAGGTGCGGCAATGCGCTGTAATCATCGCATGCTCCTTACTTCATCTTAAAAGTGAAATCATGCATGCAGGAACATATTAACATGCTTACCCCCCCCCCCACCAACCAGAGAGGGGGGGGACTTTTTGAGCCCCTTTTAGCAGAGGCCCCTGGACTGCAGCCTGGGTAAGCCTGTGCATTACAGCGGCCCTGGAGGCATGGACACGGTGCCGGTCAAGCCCTTGTGGAACCCTAGGTAAGCTTCAGCCGCTCAACCCTGTCTGAGACCAAGTGAAATTGGCTTGCTAAGTCGCTGTCCCCCCCAGAAGATGGCGCCCCCGCTGCTTGCTTATGTCATCTTAATGTAGGGGTTCCCCAACTTTTGACGTAGACTGGTTTACGGACCCGGGGAATGGGAAGTTCAGGATTAATGACTTGACTGGCACTGTTGCACAAATGATGGACTTTCATACTGATGGGTGAGGGACCCCCACCTCTGGTCTAGGTGCCGCGATGCTGGCTATACATGTCGGAGTTAGGGACAGCAGGGAGGGCGTGGGTGCTGACCTGGGGGGAGCGGGCGTAGGCGGGGGGCAAGCCCAGCGCCTGCTCGTGCAGCGAGTCGATGAGAATGCGGTGGCTCTGGATCTCCTCCTCCACCTCCCTCTGCTTGCGCGCCAGCGTCTGCGTGGAGAACTCGTCGTGGCCCAGATCTGGGCTGGACACCCGCCGCAGCGTCTCCAGGATCCACGCCTCCATGTCGTTGGCGTCCGTCTGGAACTGGTGCAGCGCCACAGCCTCACGGAGGTGCTGTTCCCTCTCTCGGGAGGCCTGGTGGGGAGGCGGAGGGATTAAGGCCAGATGTGCGAGCTGGATGTCATTCCCGTCAAACGCGTCCATCGCAATTGAGCAGGGATTCTGCTCCACCCACTCTGTGGCCCTGTGTGACTCAGCCAGTGCTGACAGAAAGCTTCTCATAAAAAGTTAACAATGAACCACAGAAAAAAAAAAACTCATACCAGTTCTGCGGGCTGAATCGCACAGCGAAACCATTCAGAAAATAACTCCATTATTCAGACAACAATGACACACCTCATAAACACTGCATGCTATCAAAGTGGAGAACCAGATGGGACCGGCCCAAGTCAAACGAGAAATAAAGAACTGCTAAGTGCCCAGTCGACACCAGGGGGCCCCCATCCATCTGATCAGCCTCTCAGAACTAGGAAACTAGGTTAATCAAATTTTGCTTAGGGCACCCAAAAAGGGTTGGGCTGGCCCTGAATAAAGCCCAGGCCAAAGCCGTCGTCCAATCACAATACGAAATGTGTGTGACTCCACCCCCATTCATAATAAAGGTGGAGCAATCTGTAGCCTTACACATCATTCCCGGGGCCCCAGGCCCTCACCTCCTCTAGGTGCGTCCACTGCGCCCGGACATCGTGGATCCGCTCCAAAACCTCGGGGGCCCCAAAGTGGCCCTCATGCACGAGGGCCTCGCCGGCAGCGATGCTGTGACCCAGGGGCCCGTAGCGGGCAGCCATCTCGTCCCGGAAGGCCTCGTGCTTGCTGAGCAGGTGCAGCGCCGAGCTGAGGTCGCGGCCCGATTCGCCCGCCGCCAGGATCTGCTCCTGTTCGCGGACCCAGGCCGCCTCCTCGCCCACCTCCCACAGGAACTGCCAGAGGCGACGCGAGTCCTCCAGACGGACACGCCTCTGGCCCGCCAGCTGGCCCAGCTCGTCGTAGGCACGGCCCAGCCGCAACACCTTCTCACTGACCAGGGCGGGGTCACATGGCTTGTAGGCTGCGTGAGCGAGGGGGGGGGAGGCGAATGAGTGGGATCACCTTAGGTAGTGGCCATTCTAGGATTTTTTAGAGGCATAATTCATACAGAAGGCCAGCCTTATAACTGGCCAATAATATTTTTTGAATCAGTGAGTGACATGGGAGGGGCACTCTGAGGACCAATCAGCTTTTAGCTGAGGCCTATGCCGCATAGCTCCGCCCCTGTATACGCCCCTCACTTTAGGTAAAGCCTGCGACTGCCCCTAGTAAGTCTGATCTAATTTATCTTTATAAGTGTTATAGCAGACCCATCTATCGACGCATCAATCTATCCATCCATCCACCGATTTATCCATCTATCCATCTTTCGTACACACTTATTCAGTACAAGGTTGTGGTGACAGGAATTAGATAAAACTGTAATTTTTCTGACTCATCTGTAAGAGTTTTATGCTTAAAAACATCACCCAGAGTAATGATGGCCAAATGAAGCTCATGAACCACTTGCTGTATTTTGTGAGACCACTAGATGGTGCTCTCTGTTCAAAAAAAGCACTCAAAGTATGCCCAAAGCAGGGGTCTCCAACTCCGGTCCTGGAGAGCTACTATCCAGTAGGTTTTCTATCCTACCTGGCTTCTGATGAGCCACACCTGCTCCTGGAATTTACCTGAGAACAGGTATGGCTCATCCGAAGCCGGGTATGATACAGTTGGTGACCCCTGCCCCAAAGCAAACCAAGAGTACCATCTAACGGGGGTGAAAAAATAAAGCAAATCTTCCATGAAGCTTCATTTGGCCGTTACTAACCCAGGCTAACCTATATAACCATATATACAGTGCGAACATTGTACTTGTCAGATTACTACCGGCAGGACGTCACCTCCCGAAGCCCCCCCCCCCACACTCACTCTGATGGATGCTGGTGAAGCGCAGGGCAGCCGCCTGCACAGCCCGCACCCTCTCCGCCTGCGCCGAGATGTCCGCCTCCACCAGCGTGTGCGTCTGCAGCCGGTCCTCCACGTCGTGCAGGTGCTTCCCGCTGTCCTGGGACTGCAGACGCCCCTAGGGGGTGGGGGGTGGGGGGTATCAGGCCAGCGCGTGAGAGTTAGCACGTTAGCGTGTATTCCGATAATACATATCGGAATACGTATTCCGTAATACGTATTCCGATAATAATATCAGGCCAGCGCGTGAGAGTTAGCGCGTTAGCGTGTATTCCGATAATCATGTGAGCGAGGGGGGAGAAGAACGTGAAGGATATTTCCGAATGGAGCACGAGGCAGTGATGGTTTGTTAAGTTAAATTTTAAATGCCATCTGGCTTGTGTCGGGGGTGGGGGGGGGGGGGGGGTGGCCTGGAGCCATTCCTAGAAGCACAGGACACCGAGTTGGGGGACACCCTGGACAGGATGCCAGCCCTTTGCAGGGAACATATGCCCACTCACACACACACACACAGTCCAAGTATTCATATCTTTATGGGGACTGACCATTCATTTCTATGGGCATAAGCCCAGTCCTAACTATAACAACCTTAACCTCTACCCAGCCCTAACCTAAACCATCAGTAACCGAACAAAACTCAAGCCTTTTGCCATTTTTAATATCTTGAGTGCAGACACAGATTTTTGTAACACCAAGGTTATCCTTGTGGGGACCGAAAAAAATTGTCCCCACAACGTCACCATAACAGGTTTCTAATAAAATCTGGAAATCCGGTCCCCGCAATGTAGTTATTAAAAAACACAGGCACACACACACAGAATCACTCTCACCCCATATTCATGTACTGCAGGCAATTTCGAGACACCAGTTAGCCTGGCCATATGTCCTGGGACTATGGACTGCAGGACGGGAATAGCTTACTAGAAGATGGAAGAAAGAATGGACCTGAATCACGTTTGCCATCCAGCCAAATTCCAGCTGCTCTGGCTGAGCAGGGTTGCGGAATATTGCAACTCAAATTCATATAAAGAATTCAACATGTCACTATATTTTATGCAAATGAGCTCTTGCTAGGCAGCCAATAGCAGTGTTAGGACACTAAGATGGTCCAGCCTCCTCCTACCTTTGACCCAATCACAGGCACTTCCTGTCAGTGGGCGTGTCCCTAAATGGCGGTTTCCATTGGATGCAGCATGGGCCGTACCTTCATGTCGGCCATCCAGTCCATGATGTAGCTCATCTCCTGCAGCAGCCTCTGCAGGTCGCGGTGGGCCTGCAGCCTCTCGCGCCTCGCCGCCAGCAGCTCGCGCAGGTACTCCCACAGCCGCAGCACGTTGTCGCGCCGCGCCAGCACGCGCCGCACCTCGTGGTATCCCTCCACCTCCAGCTCGCGCGCCACCGCCTCCACGGCGGCCACGCGCTCCCCGTACGCCCCGATGTCCGTCTCGATGGCCTCGTGTTTCCGCGTGGCCGCTTCCACGGCACCCAGCTCCATGCCAAAGTTGTCCTGGCAGGTCAGGGACAGCCAGAAAGACAGTGAACCTCCCAATTTCATGCCACAAATGGAAACTAGTTAAGGACCAGCTTAAATATATATGTGATGATGCAGAAACACAGGCATCTCTAGTTTTTTTCTAGATATTGTCAGAAATTTTACCAAAGCTAGGTATTTTTCACCCAAATTAACTTTTTATACATATTTTATACAGCATTTATACATGTCATTCTGATGAGGTACAGACCAGCTGAAGATATTCTTCCAGACATAGTCTTTAGTTTTACCAAAGTGTAGATATTTTTTTATCCAAATAAAATAGCTGAATTTCTGCTTCTCATTTGAATACATTCATGTGATGACGCAGAGGTGCAGGCCTGCTCTAGATTTTCGTCTAGATCTAGATTGTTTAACCAACGCGTAGATATGTTTATTCAAAAGAACCTAGATGGGCTGAATTTTTGCTTCCCATTTGCACACGTTGTTCTGTGGTCTTGTTGTTTATTTCAAAAATGTGGTCACGGGCTCCTCTCTGTCACATTTGGTGACCGCTACCTCTGGTCATGCAGGGCGCTAACATGCTATGCTAACATGCTATGGTCCGCATGGTGGCAACATGGCGCCGCACCTGCGAGACGAGCCGCTGGTTCTCGCTCAGCCAGGTCTCCCTCATGGCCGCCTTGCGGTCGAAGCGCGCCGCCAGCATCTCCAGCTTCTCCTGGCGAATCAGCTCGTTGCGCAGCGCCAGCTCACGCTCGTGCTCCGCCTTCTCCAGCCGCTCCCACGCCTGTCGGCCAATAGCAAAGCTAGAATTTTAAGGGACCGCCTCCCTCTTTCTCAGCCATTGGCTGCATCGACTGCCAATATCAAACCTTCTTTCACTGCCATGCTCAGGAATGATGTTCAAGGAGTGGGCCTGTTCAGGGTCTGTGTGTGTGCGTGTGTGTGTGTGTGTGCGTGTGTGCGCGCGTGTGTGCGCGCGCCGCAGCACCTTGTTGATGTCCGAGATGAGCTTGCCCTCCCTGGGCATGTAGACCTTCTGGTTGTTGGCTCTCATTTTGCTCTGGATGGTGAACAGCAGGACCTCCAGGTTCCCCTTCTCCGTAAACCTGTGCACAAGCAAACACAGACACGGGTCTTTTGATTACAGTCACAGAATACTGAAAACATAGTCCCCACAACGTCAAAATAGCAGGTTTTTATCACATTGTAGGCACATTGGATGACACACACACACCTAATAAGCAACACTTTGGCCATATGATGTTAAATTAATCACTAAATTATTTAGAAACTGTTTATGGGCGAATGGCTATTGGGTAAGAGCAGACTTCACTTACACTATAAATTGTGCTAAACCACTTTAATAAAATCCCCATGGCTGGATTTTGCCAGTTGGGACTGACAGGACATAACGTCGCATATTTCGACCCAAAGGGGCAAAGCACATTACGGACGGGTCCCAATTAAGATCTCTGCTTGACTTGCTCCAGTCCTTTACACAGTATTATTTTAAAATTCACCATTGCGGAACTGGATTTGGATTAGCATATAGCCAAAAGGATTATGTAAGTCCCAGTGCTAGAGAATGGGACATAAAGATGTGCAGGACTGGGCAGTACATTTCTGTGGTTCATTGTTAACTGGGATGACACCATTTCACCCCCCCCCCTTGGGTTGGCGCTCACTTGGGGGGCTTCTCCACGGTCCGGTATGTGTTAAAGGCCTGCAGCTGGTTCTGGACTCCGCCCAGGGAGTTGGCGAGCTGCCGGTCGTTCAGCGTGATGATGGTCTGCTCGATCCACTGCAGCAGTTCCGACGCCAGCGTCTCGTACTTCTCGATCAGCTGGTCAGCCTCGATGGCGTAGTCCAGCACCTGCCGGCAAGGCGGGAGGTGACACCAGGCCGGTATGTCTCGGATGCCCCGCCCCCGTGTTCTTTTTCCCACAATGCACCTCACCTTGCCAATCCTTTTGCCCTCCACAGCCAGGGCCTTCATCTTGGAGAAGTAGTGGTAGTAGGTGGCCACATAGGTGATGATGGACTTCTCGTCCGGCTGATCCACGTTGACATCTGCCCAATTACAAGAGGGGATTAAAGTTCTACCTGGCAGGGGCGTATACATGGGGGCGGGGCCACTATCACCAGCTGATAGCTGATTGGCCCTGTCACTCAAGGATTCAAAACATATCATTGGCTAATGGTGACTTTATTTACTCGTCCACCCCATACATTCTTAGCACTCCATTAAACTCCATAATCCCATCCATTGAGCCAAGCCTGAGTTTCCATGGTTTACAGTCATAATGCACCAGGCTTCACTGTGCCAGCTTGGCCCACATCTCCTCTTCAGCCACGTCCTAGTTGCTATAATCCTTCCCAAGATCCCCCTGTGCTTGAGGCAGCATTCATGCTTTGACTAGAAGGTTCTAGAAATTATTTTGCCTAACAAAAGTTACTGCCTCCCTTTTACAGTCAGGGTGGCACATTTTCAAAGATTCCCTCAGACACGGGAAAAGTCTGGAGGCTCAAACAACATCATCCATCTTCTGTACAGATGAACCATCTCTACTTACAGTGAAAGTTTCAATTAACCATAAGCGATAGTGATCAGCCAATCAGCGATACCTAATCATCAGTGATGCGTGAATGTGTCGCACTGGTGGAACATCGATTGCTTTGTCATCCAGTTATTCCCATGGTTTCAACCGACTGTCGGGTCGTTTTTTTCTTGTGTACCCAGCAAAAAAATCATTATTTCTAGGACCATTTACCAAACGTTAGTTTTAAGGCATGGAAACGTCCAAATAGTACAGTGTTCCAGGAATGAGTACCCAGTACTTCAAGTACCACTGCAATGAAGACTAATGATATAAAAATACATGAAGGGCAGCGGGAAACACTATCACTTTACACCTTAAGGTCATGGGTTCAAAGCTACACATATGTGTGAATATATATATATGCATATAGTACTTTCAAAAAATAACATTTTATTATAAACCAATATTTTTCAACGTTAATTATGTTAAAAAAGATGTTCAAGTAATAATGTTACCATGCTAATATTTACAGAACCTTTGTTAAAATGTCTCAGCGAGAAAGTTCTGAGTTTTGAGAGGACCTTTAAATAGTGATAGCTGAAGTTCTGGGAATGTTAACCTGTTAGTTGGATAGTTACTGCTGCGTCTTTGACAGGCACGCCATGATTAAAGCGTATTTTTCATTTTAATGCCAGTTAATAAGCTGGTGAGTCGGAGACACAGACAGAGTGGGATTACGGGGATCGTTCAGGCCCACCGGCTCGAGACCCGGGTCACGGCCCCTGAAGAACCCCAGAGCCGCACCATCGCACCGGGTCGGAAGCAGACTCACCCTCGGGGTCGAGCAGCTTGGTGAGGCCCAGCTCCTTCTCAGCCACGTTGAAGGCGTTCTGCAGGTTGTAGTGGGCGTTGGACCTCTTCAGAGTGTCGAACTCGATCAGGTCCGGCCTGCGTGACGGCCGCGACGCCATAAGTCAATACGTCAGTCACTTTGGACGCCTTGGGGGCGTAGTGGTTAATGATGTGTGCAACCAGAAATCAAAGCAGGTGTTAAGCCAGGGGTCTCCAACTCTGGTCCTAGAGAGCTACTATCCAGTGAGTTTTCTATCCTACCTGACTACTGATGAGCCACACCTGCTCCTGGTATTTACCTGAGAACTGGTGTGGTTCATCAGAAGCCAGGTAGGATAGAAAACCTACTGGATAGTAGCTCTCCAGGACCGGAGTTGGAGACCCTTGTGTTAAGCAATTAAACAACATGGTTAACCTGAACTGCTTCAGCAAATATTAAATTGATATTAAGATATTAAGTATTAATATATTACATACTTATGGTAATAGATTAAGTTAAGCGTGTTATAGAAACATGATGTGTTCCTTATGTCTGTCTTTAAGTTTATATAATGGGCTTTATGGCAATCCATTCGAAAGCAAGAGCTGTCCATAAGTAGGTCTTTCTTAACTCTGGGACTGCTTACTATTAATTTTTAGTAGTTGAAGTGGTATTTATTATTTTTTACTGTGTCGTTGCTACTATCAGTCTACCAATCAGTCAGTCAATGACTCAATTAATCTGCTCTTTTTTTTTACGTTATTGAGCAGTTAATAAAGTCCGATTCACCTGGGAAGTTCATCTCCATCCGTCTCCATTGCAAATACCGGACATGTCGCCCTTGGAAGCTCGCCAGCAATACATTTACTTAATAACAGTCAATTTCACTCTCCTTTTAACCTGTAACAGAATCCTTTGCCCTCCAGCTGCAGATACTGAGAGGTGCATTCAACTGAAGTATTGAGGTTACGCGGAAATGAGGCAGCATCGCTGTTCAAGTCCTTTTCAGGTAAGTCAGCCGGAATAATCTCTCTATAAACTGCATCGCTCTGGGTCAGCATTTAGCCCAGCAGATGGAGCCAAACTCCAACTTTAGTCTTTCGAGCGTTACGTGAGCCGCATAAGAACGGCTTCCGTTTTCTAGGTCAGTAAATTCCCTGGTCTCCGTCATTCG
Organism: Paramormyrops kingsleyae; assembly: GCF_048594095.1. Classification (NCBI taxonomy): domain Eukaryota; kingdom Metazoa; phylum Chordata; class Actinopteri; order Osteoglossiformes; family Mormyridae; genus Paramormyrops; species Paramormyrops kingsleyae. The sequence goes on from NC_132820.1 coordinate 7,668,747, forward strand.
CTACGGCAAAGCAGTGGGGTTTGGATGCGTGGAGGAGCTGACACGGAACAGGGGAGCGGAGAATCTCTCCTAGACGACGTAACAGACTGCGAGGTCAGCTGCAGATGCTCCTCCATTGCGTGATCGAGGAAACCCCCCCTATTAAGTGTTACGAAACTCTTCACTATATGCAGAAAAATAAAACGCGTTTCAGCGATGACCCGATCTGTCGGCGAAGGCGTGGTTACCTGTGCTTGTGTACGATGGCGTTGAACGCCAGGCCGTCCCGCCAGCTGGTCGTGAAGTTGTGGACGTTGACATTGGGGTACCTTTGCGGAGAGGGGCAAGTGAGCGTCCGGAAAACCATGCCTGTGAAGCCCATTGAGGCCCGTGCTAAGAGTGACGCTCTAGAACAGTGCTTCCACACCCGGTCCTCGGGGACCCACAGACGATACACTTTTTTGCTCCCTCCCCACTCCCAGCCAATCAGGAACACCGAATACCTGGTACAGGTGTGTTGGGAGCTGGGAGGGAGCAGAAACATGGACTATCTAGGGATCCACAAGGACCGGGTTGAGAAGCGTTGCTCTAGAATAGGGTGGAACCAGACACTATCTGACCAATGAAACGTTAATGATGTCACCTACTTCTCCCCCCCCCCCCCCCCCCCCCTTACCCTGCAGTCTTCATCTGGCACCAAAGCAGCAAGGCGTCCTTTGCTGACTTCTTCTCCTTGTTGTCCTCAGTCTCCACGCTGATGTCCTGGATCTGCAGGGACAGCCCCCCTCACCCATTACTCAGCAATATAGACAAGATGAGTCAAGAGAAGGTGATGCGGACGCCGGTGACGTCACTGCCCATCTGCGGGTGTGATCTCGGTACCTGGAAGCGGAGGATGATGGTCCAGATCAGGCCCAATGTGAGGCGATGGTTGCCGTCGACGATGTCGTGGGAGCCCATGTTCTCTAGATGGACCTTCTGCTCCTTGAGGAACTGCAAGGCCTTGTCGACGTTCTCCAGGCAGTGGATCCGCATGCGGCCCTTGGTGGGCTTGGGCTGAGGGGGGTGGCGGGGGAGGGGAGGGGTGAGAAAACGGTACTTCAGGACTCAGACTTCTAAAGGACTCAGACTTCTAAAGGACTCAGACTTCTAAAGGACTCAGACCGCCAGGTGGTGGATTTATTTTATATCTTGCCGTCGTTCCTTTTATTAAACCCGAATTAATCCTTCTATGTCGACAACTTCTGTCACGACACTAAAGAGCGTTTCCGGCATCGAACGATTGCACAAAACTGGTGAAGAAAAGAGGGTGACTCAAAGAGAGGATGGAGGAGAACAGACAATAGCAGAGAACGCGTGCCGTTTTGTAGAGCTGTGTGATGGACAGCATCGTTAGAGCTAATTATGGGGGGGGGGGGAGAATAAGGGACACACAGCCCACATAGAACAAAACAGCTACTAATGGAGCAGCACCCAAAAAGCCAAAGAAGAGGCACTAGTAGGAGACTCAAACGAAGACTAGCATTCTAGTTACGATTTCGTACATTCAAAAGTCCAACAGCTGTGCCCTCTGGACATAAACACCTGTGTGTCCTCCTTGGCCATCGGTTCCCAAAGCCCCCCCCAGCAGAGACAGGAAGTGGGGGCGTGGCCGAGGCAGCACTCACCAGCTGCTCGCTGGACAGCACCTCCAGCAGACGGATCAGCATGCGTCCGTCACGCAGGTCCGTGTACAGATCTCCGATGCGGCAGGTGACGCGACCCAGGTGCGAGTTCACCCATTTGGTGAAAGTCTTCTTCTGCACGGCCTCACGCTCATCTGGAAGAGCCGGGGTGGGGGGAAGGGGGGGAGGGTTAGAGGTAGAGAAATAGAGTTTCCTCATAATCTAATTGTCGTAACATATTGATTTTCTCTAATGTTTAAAATTAGCTTGAAGACAGACTCAAATTATACAACTTTATTGTCTAAACTGCCGATTTTGCCTCTGGGGTAGTTAATCAGTTTGATTTTATTACAATTTATTTCTGGAATAAATAAAAGTACTTCATCAAATCCAGGGGAGATGGGAACAAATGACAACACTGACAAAAGAATTGGACAAAAAAAAACAAAAACATACACCTTATTATACAAACTGATTGCTTATTACATGCAATAAACCTGAAAGACAAAAACATTTAATCTAATTTTGTGTTATGAAAATGGTTAAAAAAAAATCATTAAATCAGAACAATGACATCATTTTAATATCCATCCATCCATCCATCCATTTTCTGCAATCGCTTATCCTATTCAAGGTCATTGCCTTCGTTTTAATATAGCCTAGATAAAAGTTAAGGTGGTGTCCAATTGCGCTACACAAAAAACAATGCATCTCATTGTAATTCTTTTTTTCATTCTCAAAAAGTTTGCGAGAATGACCCAAGTGCAGCCCGTACCTTCTTAGCTCTCACTAAACTACCAGACCAAGAAATACCGGGAGACCCTGAGGGGCCAATCATCTTTAAATGGGCGACAGTGTAAAAATACTCGGCACTCACATCAGGAGCCGTTGACTTTACGGCTAAAGGGAGGGATTCGGCCTTGGGCTTACGAGCGGTAAGAGCTCTGGAGTAGAATCCAGGCAACACTTATCAATTTCAGAGAACATATACATGTAACATCGCGACAACGTTTCTGCAACATTACAGACAGGCTACGAGAAGTTCCCAGCAAACAATTATAATCGACAGTGAAGCGGGCCACACAGGTCCCTAATTAAGTGGGCCGCACTGTAGTTGAAGCGGTGACCTCATCGGCGAGTCACATGATCTCTGCACTCTGTGACATCACCCTGCAGCATTCTGCAATAGGCAGTACGGCAGGAACATGACAGAAAAGTCTCCGGAAAACCTCTCCCGGCCACCCACGCGCGGTCCTGCATGTGACAGATCCAATGCATAACAGTGTTGCACCGATGTGCTTAACTCACAGAATAATTCATAACAAAAAAAAAAAAAGAAAACATTGAGACAGAACGGCATTATGGGTAAACGGTCAGAGCTTTGGAAGTGTTTCAGCCAGGCAGCAATAATATGAAATCGAGAGACTCCGTGGAGGGCTGTGAGGTTAAAGATAATTACACTGTAAAGAGTAAACATGTTTATCCGGGTGCCCTGTGTTTCCGGCATGCTTATTTGCTGAGCTAATGAAAACAAAAGAATAAAGGGCAGGCAGGGTGAAAGAACGTCATTAGGAGGATGCTTCTCATCCGGAACATCTCTCGGCCACCTGAACACCAGACACTTAACGCAGAGCAGTGGGAACAACCTCTGATGGGGTTCCTGCTGGCCAAGGGTTAAGGCAATACGAAGAGCTGCCGGTAAGGTCAACGCAGGGGTCACAACGACAAACCCCAACTATAAGAGGCCGTATTCGAAATGAAGGATGCAAAGCATTATGGGAATCTGGGGGGAAAAAAATAGTTTGTGCAGCACCGTCACATATACGAGAATATTAATATTATTAGGTCAAGTGGCTTGTTGTGCTTTTAATAGCATGTGATGTTCCTTCTTTCCCAATGCTGTACTTTGCATAAAAAAATGCTGCATCTACATAAACCGCGGATCACCTGGAGAAAGACTAGAATGACTGCGGGCCGAGCTGCACCGACTGCGTCGCCATCTGGGCTGTGGGAGTGGAACGCTGCAGCAGGACAGGGCCGTGCTGGACTGCGTATGTGGGGAATGGAGGTCACTGCGGCTGGCGGAAGCAAATCCCCGTTTCACGATTATGATGGTCTAAGTGGTTCCCTTGTGCTGTTCCTGCAGGGGGTGTTCCTCAGAATGAACGGGAGCACGTGGGCCTGGGTCACAGTAAAGGATATGGAAACTCTACCCCAGTATAGCAAGACATAATCCAACTGACGCCAATGAAACGCCCAGCTCCCGAAATCTCTCGGAATAAAAGGCTATTAATTCCAGCTTGTCGGTTTCATCTGGGGGCTGTTAGACCACATTGCCCCACCCCTATGGCCCAGAAGGAGTGGTGCTCTTGTTCCTTTGTGCGAAGGTACTCGGCTAAATATTAAAGTCCTCAAAACAGAATCTGGGTCTAGCGTGAGAATACAGCGGCATGCCGATTCACTTCGACGTCGATCAGCAGGATTTACAAAGAGGACAGTAACGGTTCTCTTAAAACAACCCAGTTCTTCACTGATGTCATTTTATATTAAAAACAGGTTTTCTCCACTTACTTTTCAAATCACGATGCCCCAGTTCATAACAACAATCACCTGATCCTATGAAATGAGACACATCACGTCACTGGCGTTTGAACCGGTACTTAAGGTTAGAACTTGCATCCATAGTAAATATCCGAAAGATTAAAAGGACGAAATGACAGGCTCTTTCGATTACCCTTTATGAAAGTGTAGTCTGAGGTTAATAACCAGCGTAATAAATGTTGCATGCCTGTATAAAGTCGGACCCGGGTCATGGCAGGTGTCGCTCTGGGGGGGGCAGGCGTCTATAGACTGATATTTAGGTGGGTGTGTGGTCAGGGGTGATGTCGTGGGCGGAGTAGGTAGGTGAACTTATGACGGTCCAGCGTTTCTGACCTCTTCCAAAGAACTTTAAAATGACTCAGCACAAAGCTCAAAAAAGGTCACAGTCAACAGCTTCCGGCAAACAATATGGAAACATCTAGAACATTCCACTCAACAGTGTCGGCCACAGCTGCATCAAACAGGCGCAAATCCCCTGTACCAAGCCGTTAAACCCGTGTTGGTTCTGATCCAGCAGGGAGCCTCCCCCCCCCCCCCCCCCACACAACAACGTGTCACATTTTAAGCCACATTTATCCACTGATTCCCATTTTTTCCTCTTCTCATTGTTCAACATGAAAAACTGTCACAGGCTGATTCATCGCCCATCGAGAGCCCTCGGCTTCGCAGAATCACATGAAACACACGTCCTCTCTGCCTAGGAGGCAGCCAAACATACCACACGGCATTTACGGAAAAACAAAGGAACCAGCAGTAAACAACAATCGGGTCTGAACTCGGATTGTCAGTTTTTTTTTTATAGACAAAAGGTTTTCTAGACATAAACAAACCAATCTAAAGTGCACAATGACAAGGACACTTGCCCTGTGAATAGTCACATGATTCTTAAAGCACATTTGACATTTATTTGGACACTTAGTCTGAAGCAACATGAAGGTCGGAGAGTAGAGTCAGGTAGTCCCTGGAGCAGGGGTAACCAATCTTATCGGCAAAGGGCCAGTGTGCATGCAGGCTTTTGGGATAACCTTCAGCTCTGCTGTTCAAACCCATGTGTAAAGACTCTTCAGCCAATCAGTGCTCTAATTAGTTGCAGTGAAAACTAGTAATGGCCAAATGAAGCTTCATGAACCACTTGCTGTATTTTTTGACCCCACTAGATGGCGCACTTAAAAAAAATGGACTGAAAGCGATCCAAGACTGCCACCTAGTGGGGTGAGAAAATACAGCAAGTGGTTCATGAAGCTTCATTTAGCCATCACTTATGAAAACCCAATGGCCCGTTCTAGATCGGTCATCCCTGCCTTGGAGTAACTGAGAGCTAAGGGCCTTGCTCAAGGACCCAACACTTGACCAACCCCAGGATTTGGACTAGCAACCATCCAATCACAGGCACACAGTCCTAACCTCCTGAGCCACACTGGGAGATGTTCCTACACTGTTGGCCACAGGATTCATGAGTCTGAACAGCAGAGTGTCATACTTCCTCAGCTACCAGGGTCTTTGACTAATCAGCTAAAACAAAACCAAGAATCAAAATTTCTAGGGGGAGGCAGTTCTTCTAGTGACCTTGCGGAGTTCTTTGAGAAGGAGGATTAACCGTTGGAACAAAGCAGCGCTTCAGTTATGAATCCAAATGCGTCCAACATAACGCAGTGATGCATGCTCTTCCAGCAGCATTGAGGCTTTATTTTCGTTTATTTCTGTAATCTCAATGATCTTAATTAAACACTTCAAACAAGTATTATTTGAAATAAAATGGTGATATCGCCACCTTTGGAGGTATTTCAGTGGTATGAAGAAGATCTCCCGCTTCAGGGAGCCAGTCACCATGCAGCTGTCACTTCTCCATTTCCAGAATTTTCTACAGCCATCCAAAGGTGACGCCCAAAGGGAGGGAGTGACCTCAGCCCCCCGTTTAGGAATAACGGGGACCCCACCACTGCAGGTGGCCCACTGTCCCCCGCCTGTCACCAACACGGAGGGGACAGCTTCAACGAGGAGGACCGGCTGTGGGGGTTGCATAAGAGCGTGGGGGGGGGGGGGTGGTTTGGAGGCAGAGCAGGAAGGAGCACCAAGATACACCTAAATATACATACAGGTAGGATGGTCAGACAGACAGACACAGAAAGGTAACTAAGCCTCAGTGCCTGTGATCGGAAGGTCGGTGGTTTGAGTCCTGGCTTTGGCAGAACAGCCATGTCAGTGGGCCCTTCAGCAGGGCCCTTAACCCCCAGCTCCACAGGTACCACTATTAATATTGTTATTATTATTATTATTATTATTATTATTATTATTATACACACACAGAAATAGCTACTTTCACTAAGCTTCCGGTGTCACATTGAAATTATAGGGTTTTATTTCAGTTTTTAATTAAATCTCATATACTTGGTAATCTGATTGCTCTGCGAGTCTGTTGGCATGTTGTGCTTGATGCCAGTTTTAATTTCTCAAAAAAAGGCGTAGAAAACATTTTTTAAAACTGGGAGGAACGGCACTGCAGGCACTTAGACATTAAAAAGTGACAGTGGCCTCCCGGGAGTCAAAATATGTCAAAAATCTACTTCATATTTAAAACGGAAACACCCAGCTTCTCTCACATGAAAAAGAAATCAGTAAAGTAAAAGGTTTTGAAGGTCAAGATCAACCAATCAGGTTACAGACTTATAGGGCCAATGCCAAAAATAAGAAACAATGATGAATATCGAGACACCTCACTAATTCCAAGCAGCGAAAGCTATCCGGGACGGTACTTGGGGCATTTTGGTTTTTAGTTATCAGTTTAGAAAATGAAGGCTAAACACAACATAAGATGTGAGATGCTAAGCTAAATGTACGTTATCACAGGACGCTAGCTTTGTCATCCATAGACGTCAGCTAAGGGCGCTTTTCCACCGCACAAAGTATGGTACTTTCGCTTTTCCACTGACTTCCAGTCGAGCACCAGTACCGAAAGTGCCAAACCAGCTGGGGTACTACTTTGGTACTTTGGGGTGGGATTTGCAAACGTATTTGCTGTTGATTGGTTATGCAAATAGCCTGCCGCTGAAACACAAAATACAACCGGCATCTTTTGAAACACACAGCGAACAGTGAAAAACGAAATAAAAAGCAGTAGAAACAAAAATATAAAAAAAAAGTTAAATGGAAGGATGGACAACACACACAACACAGGCTTTAATCGTCATATGGCTGAATGAACAGGTCCAGCGGGATTTGGATGGCACGACTCGAAATAAAGTATTTGCCGTAATAGCAAGCCGCTTGGAAGAAATGGGGTACAGGTCAAACACCGAACAATGCCGCTTGAAATTCAAAAAACTTAAGCAGGACTACAGGAACGTGAAGGATCATAATGACGTTTGAATTCAACGAAAGAAGTACCGCACCGCGCTTTGTGATGATGTCATCACTTGATGATGTCATTTGGCGCCGGTACCAGTTTTTACGCCAGTGGAAAACCGACACAAAAGAAGTACCATACTTTTGGTACTTTATGGAAGTACCAAAAGTACGGTACCCGGTGCGGTGGAAAAGCGCCCTAAGTTTGCAGTGCATTATCAGAAGATGCTAGCTTTGTCATCATTAAACGTCAGCTTCTACATATCTTTCACATCACTGGTATCTCATGGGCCAATCATTTATAGAAACAATCCATCCTCTCTGACAAAGAATAGGCAACTCCTGTATCACTTGTTAGACTCACATCTCAACATGGAAGTGAAATACTTGGGGTTCGAAAGCAGATTTCCCGCAGAGTTCTTTTTACGGCACATTGTTAATAAAAGGGTATTGGTCAGCAGTGGTGTTCACCCCTGCTCAAACCGAACGTTTGCGTGTTGACCACAAATAGGCACTACGCTAAACAGTAAATAAACGCGTTTGTTATTTAGGAGACGCTGAAGTGGCATGTTCTGCTAACCAGCTAGCTAGCTACAATCTTCGGACTCTACTCGCTAGTTATTTTCGTTTTAGAAGCATCTGAGTGGGAGGACGCTGCATTTAATTTGTACGTTTGGTCCGAATAACAACAAACCATCTCCGAGGCACAATGTCAGTGCTCGATGGCCTCAGGGTCCAACGTTAAGCTGCGTCTAAACGAATGACGGACATGGCGTGTGGTACCACACACGACCGCGACCCGCCCGGATATTCAACCAGAACATGATCCACAGAGGGCCGCCAAGGCACACACTGAAATATAAGCCGTGTTACATCTAGCGTGACCTACCTATCTTAAAAATTACAAGTCACTATAATAAGCTATTTTTAAAAGCGGGCCGGCCTGTCATCACCACACGACCTCGGGCTCCTTGAAAACAAAAACACATTCTGTTCTCCCAGTTTCCTGACATCCGAGATTTTCTCCCAGCATCCCCCTTCATTCTGGGCTCCTCCCTGCTTGTCGCAAACAGAAACTGTCAGGAACAGCTTGGATACTTAAGAATCTCGCTGGATCTGCGGCAAAACAGCCGGTACTGCAGCCATGCTCTAAAGACGAAAGGTGTCGCATGATGACTAACACGTGTAACGTACTTGGGACACACGCAAGGCGTGTTGGATCACCGAGGCATGAAAAATGACACGCAGAAGCTATTTGGTGACATATATATGTGCGACTTCGTTACCGGCATGTTTGCTAACTTCCTCGTAACTAAGTCTCAGCGGTATTGAGTTAACGGCTTTAGCCACATTCAGTGCTATACAGTCACATAATTATGCATCTCAGGAAAAAAATTCTACTCCTGTATTTTTTTTCGTGTCATTTGTAATCCTAGAAATCCAACAGCATGTACGCTTGCCCAACATGCATAGGTCAATAGGACAACATCCTAATTTTCCAGAGAAAGTACATGCATGGTTGTAAGTGAGCTGGGTTGGGACTCTGACCACTGGGTGGCACTGTTCCAGCTGGGCCAGTATAACAAGTGGCATGTCGGTACGGGACACTAGCAGGCAGGCAGTGTGCAGTGCTTATCTCCAAGCCATTGCAAATCCTACCAGCCAGTTCCAGTTTACAGTTTAGGAGGGGACCTTTCTTGGTAAAAATGCCCCAAGAAGGATAACAAACCGGGAAACTCAACTTTGATGTCCCCACAAGGGGCTGTTACTCTATTAATACAAAACACTACAAATAAAGCATAAACCAAAGCTTTCTGATTTAGCTGTTTGCTGCATGTTACCAACCTCAAGATATTATAAGTTTTTTCATTAGATAGGAAGTGATGGAGAAAGTAGATCATCAGTTCAATTCAAATCAAATTTATTTATGTAGCGCTTTATCACAATATTACATTGTCTCAAAGAGCTTTACATTATCCCTGCCCAAAGACCCTAGAGAGCAAGCCAGATGAGAGAGTGGCAAGGAAAAACTCCCTAGTAGGAAGAAACCTTGGGAAGAACCAAACTCAAAGGGGGATGGGGGGGACCTCCAGGGGCCAACAGAGGATGCCAGATGAACAAAATGAACAAAATCCTAATTTATACAGTCCTCATAAAGAAGAACTAATGTGCGTGAGAGCAGGAGTGATGTTCCCATGATGGCGAAGATCCCACACAAAGACGGGTAATGAGATTCCAGGAGAATGGAAGTTGTATTGCCCCCGCAGCCATGTAATGTGTAGCGAGCAGGGGGAAGAGGAGGTGATTCTACACTGTGCTTCACTTCCTGTCCGCCGAAGGGCACCCCCCCCCAGCAGAGTGGGAGGGCGATCCACACTTTCACACAGTGCTGACTGCGAAGGAATGCGAGCCATGTGCCATGCAGTACCGCTACAAGCCAGGCGCCACCTGCATGCCCCCGCCGACCTGCGTGAACCGCCCTACCGTGCGCGAATGCTCCGGCACGGGAGAGCCTTCGTATGGCGGCGGCGAGAATCAGAGCGAGAGGAAAGGCAAGAATGTGAGACAGGGCGGACGAGGAGCGCTAGGGCAGATCTGATATGCGGGGGGCCTGTCGGAACACCGCGCCTGGAAACGAAATCCGCCGCGCTAATCCCCTCCACGCAGGGCGCTGAGGGACACTTGAAAGGACAAGTTGCATCTTTGTTCCTCGCTTTGAACGTCTCCCGTTTGAAGGTGTCGGCCGCACGCCGCACTCCAGGGTGCTTTAATAATCGACATTGTCTCATTCTTTGCCCAAAGGAAAGCGAGGGAACGCTCAGGGGCCAAGACAATCGTCAGCTTGCCCTTAAAGCTCGAGCCGTGACAGTAAGGTCATGTAAACCGAGGACCTCTTCGGGCTTTCGCTGAAGCTGCCCTCGAATCTGGAGCGAGGAGATGAGGGACCTTCTCATCCTGTTGTTTATATTCCTAAAAACGTCACTCTTACTTTGACTGATGCTTTTTGATAGTCTCAAACAGCACTCAGCTCGAGTTCAGAGGATAGATCATAGCTACTTTCCTGTGGAGGTGGATAGTTCAGGTCCAAAGAGTAAAAATCCAGACCAAGATTTTGTTTCAACCAACTAGTTGAGTACAAAGAGTCACAGTTGAACTCAACTGGTTGGTTGAAAAAAAATCTTGGTCAGGATTTTTAGTCTCTGGACCTGAACTACCCATCTCTGCTTTACTGCTAAGTGTTTTCTCCACATTACCAGCAAATAAGCACAAAAATACAAATGGAGAAGCCAAACTTGCTTAAGAGATGCCAAACATCAGCTGATAACAGATTGGAAGCTTCTGCTCCCTCTGGCCTTGATGCCTCCACACACATGCTTCCACAGGCTGGCTCCTATCTACAGTCGGCCCAGACGCAGATGTGAGACTCCCCCAGGACAAGGACTCCACAGCTGAAACGGATGCAATTCCGGAAGAATCTTTTCACCCTGCTCTTAGCCAAGCACTTAATCAGCTGCTGTCTCAAATGACTTAAATGATCCGAAGGTCCATCGACACCTACAGCTGCGCAATATAAAATTCCCCTCCGCTCTAGGGTCCCCAAACCTGCACCCCTTTGCTCTGCAGTTACCCACCTGAATGTCCAGTACCCATGTGGAGATAATGCTCACACACACAGGATTCATGTGGGAGGGGGCAGTGTGACAGTCCCAGTCCAATATGTGGTTGTTTACATTTTTTTAACCCAGTCCATGGGGACCCCTAGACAGTCCACATTTTTGCTCCCTCCCAGCTACCAACAAGCCTGTACCAAGTATTCGGTGTTCTTGATTGGTTGGGAGCTGGGAGGAAGCAAAAATGTGGACTGTCTAGGGGGGGGGGGTCTGAGGACTAGGTTTAGAATCACTGGTTTAGAGCATCAATTATTCTCAACAGTTAATACTTCGGGGGGGGGGGGGGGTTATTGTTACTGATACAGGGCAATAACAGCAGGACACAGTGAAGCTGCTTCACAGAGGAGCAAAACACTAGGAGCTGGAGGAAAACTCTTCCAAAGTCCCCCCCCCCCACCCTGCCTCCAAGTTCTGTTTTCCCCTCTCCCATACTCCACCCCTCCCCTCAAGAACAAAATGTACTTTGGGAAACCTCCATCTGATAAGCAAAGTATGAACTTCCCCTGCCAGTCAACACCTGTAACATCCACACAAGATCTACGGTTGACTCGAAGTGTTACTCGGTGCTGCGGACGGAATAAGAGGCCTGTCAAGCACGGGTGGGGGGGGGGGGGGGTGAGAATCGCGGCGAATCCGCCCCCCGTGAACGCTTTTCCTATCAGCAGGTCATGGTGAGCTTGGAGCCTGTCCCAGGACTACACCTTGGATGGGATTCCAGTCCACCGTGGGGCACAGGCGGCCACAATCGCTTACTCATCCAAAAACTTCATAAAGAAAGCCTGAAGCTGTGATTTACCCAATGAAGCTTAGCACCTCCATCCAGGGAAAACCAAGAGTGGAATAAATGTATTTTAAGCATTTGAAGCCAGCAAAATGACACTTCGCAGCAACAGAGACACGCATCGATGATGATTCTCTTCCGTTGTTCCACACGGTGACTTCTTTATGTGAAGATAATGAGCGCGAACGACGGTGCGGATGGTTAACGGGGCAGAGGTCGGTGTGGGCTGTTACCTGGGCAGGTGCACAAGCCCCAGTAAAGCGATGCTCGTTATGGAGCGAAAGGACAAATACGGGTGACGTACGAGGACAGGCAAGAAAAGCAAGTAGGCGGAAGGGGAAAGTTCAGGCCCAGAAAGCAGAAATTCAGACCAAGGTTTTGTTTCAACCAACCAGCTGAGCATAAAGAGTCACAGTCACAGAGTACTCAACCGGTTGGTTGAAAGAAAATCTTGGTCTGGATTTTTACTTTCTGGACCTGAACTACCCCCCCTCCAAGGAAAGTAGCTATGATCTATCAAGAGATCCATCAGATTGATGGTGGTTGAGATGCCCCCTAAACTCAAACCCAATGCCGTTTGAGGCCGTCGAGACGCATCAGTCAAAGCGAGAGGGACGTTATTTAGGAAGATAAAGGAATTTCTCACTCATTGGGACACGCGTGCCGACGGCCAGCAATCGCGCTGCAGTAAGCGGCTGCCGGCTGCTCTCTGACACTTGAGATTTCCTGTAACCCTGGTCTGTGTGGTTAATAGACACTTTTCTAGTTTTCATACTCGTAGTAGGGGGGGGGGGGTTTGCTTTAGAATTTTGAGGCCTCTTTTCAGCGGGGGCCACTAACCCTTCGGCTTGGGTAGGTTCATGCATTAAAGCGCTCCTGATAGCGGTGTCACGGAAACAACCCGAGAACGTGATTTTTGTTCCAAGTCTGTCTATCAGTAGAGAGCAGATTGTCGGAGACCAAGCCAAAACATCGCCAATCAGACGGGCAACCAAGCAAGTCACTGAAAGCCTGCTATGGATCCTCCTTAAACACCCAACACCGCGCAGTTCTTAAGCTCAGAGATGGATAAGCAAATAAAACAGGCATGTGAGAGTCTGAGAAGTGAACGCGGCCGGGGTTTGCATGTGACTGTGTCCGAGCAGGCCTGCAGAGGAGATTAACTCCACGCGGGCTGCAGTTCTGCAGGTCAAAGGTCAGCAGGAATGTGACCTGTCTGTTCCTCCTCTAATTTCTGCATTCACTCAAGGAAGGAGCCTGGAACGGCACCCACAACTGGAGAGGATCTCTGTCTCCGCGCTAATCGCCCAATCTTTCCTGGAAAGAAGGTCCCACGTTTGCCTGCTTCTGTCCCGGTCACCTTCTTTAAACATGCCGATCTCGATCGGTAAACACGGCGGCTCAAACCGGCGTCGCCCTTTCCGTCACCGCCGGTTTTAACTCTGATCTCTCTCACCCCTTCAGCACATGTTTGCTCAGTTTTCCGAGTCCAAGAGATTTAATGACTTGTCCGGGCACGTAATTCCTGACCAGAGGTTTGGGGGGGGTCTGTGACCAGGGGGGAGGGAAGACATGCTCAAATCGGCCATTTTTTTCAGTCTCTTATAGCTTCCCTGCCCTCCGAACGAGACAGTGTATGCAGCAAGGTCTGATTTCGCTGAGCTGAACGTGAATTCATGCTGTCCCGCATAAACCGGGACTCCAAAATACGCCTGTCAGCACTAACATAAGCATCGAATTTACTCAATCCAGAAAGGATTAGGCAGGACATGACATCAAACAACCTCTGTTCCACCGGGGGAATTTTCAATAGAGTCAGTGACTCAAGGTCAGTGTAATACGTTATAGAGCATGTGACAATTTCTGGCTAAATAGACCCTACAGATACTCAGGATCTCAGAGTCTCACTCAGGATAAAATTAGTAAATACAGGTCAGCAGCTTGCAAATAAGGAATACGGACAGCGGGAAAAGGCAAGCTATTAATATTAAACCCTTAAGTGCTTAGAGCATCATCTAACAAAACCACAAAAATCAATACTGTGGAGTTCTTCTTAAACATATCATTCTGGAAGAGTGTCCCGTCTCCCACGTGCTTCCAGGTTCCCGGAGCGCGGCTGAAATTCCAGGTCAAAGTTCGCGTTCCTGATGCGACCGTTTCCGTGACCTCCCCCTGAGTTTTATAACATTCAGCTTTAGACGGCCGATCGACGGAAGAGCGCTGACAAACTGGCCTTTCAGACGAATCTGCAACCCATCCGCTGCAGATTCCAAACGCATAATGAAAAAAATTAATTGTAGCTATTTTTGCTGCTAGGCTGGATCCCGGACACTGCACCCACCTGTCCGTGAAATGTTTACCGTGGTATTTACATGTATTGATCGCGCTCTGTTTACCCGCGGCGGGGGCAGCGGCTGGGAGGGGAGTCCTCTCCCATTTGGCAGGCGCCCCGAGGCGTATTCCCTTTCAGAGAGATATCGATCGGTCGCTCTTGCCACTATAATGAACACGGGGGCCCATTCATTTCGCCCACACACAATGCGGCACAAACACAGCCGACACCTGCCCGCTCCCCCCACAGACTGGAAAGCCGAGGCTTAAATGAGGAAGAAAGAGGTTGCTGTGATGGGGGGGGGGGGGGGGGGGATTTCCAGAACCACACTACATGAAGATAAACATCCTGGCTGTGCTATCTGGCCAGAATAGTGATTAGGATGCTTAGGCGAGAGCCATCAGCTTACATCAATGAGGACTATAGAAAAATACAAAAGCAGCTTGTTAGTCTAGGGATACGATTCTTGCTTGTGGTTTAAGAGGTCCGGGGTTCGAGTTCTAGATAAACCCATGTTCGGTCTCTCAGTTTTAGAGGGGTGTTGTTTGGCTCAGCTGGTTGGCCCTCTGGGCCTGTGACCAGAAGGTCGTTAGTTTGAATCCCACGCTCAACAGAGTGGTTGCATCTCCACTGGATAAATGTCTGGTTTCATCTCTGCATGTCTTAAAATGTATGTTCTCATAAAAATGGCAAATATATTTACACAGGGGCAGTTTTAGAGAATGGGTGAATTGCCGTGAAACAGTCAAAGTGACTGAGACCAGTGAAGGGCATTTCCTCCTGCAGTTTACTTCTGTGCAAAACACTGCGATAAAGTAACTGGGAGCTACGGAACACACGAGGCTTTGTCCTCTCAAGACCTCCTCGTCCTTCATGCACGCAGAACAGACGCGTCCAGCAAAAAGGCTTCTGGTGCAGCCCCCGCCCCGCCTGCCCCGACCCGGACCGTCACCCGAGACGACACTCATGTTTTCCGTAGAGACCAGGAGAATTTCTAAACCTCTCTCACTGATGGCCACATTCCAAGAGGTGAAGGAGTGACCACTTGGCTTTGGAGAACTAAATAAATACCCAGGCAGCCGGGGGGGGGGATGTTGCAGGGGGGGGGTGTGAGAGGAAAGGGGGTGTTAAACCCAAGTGGAGACAGGGAGACCCATTCCATGCCTTGGGGGGCTTCCGGATTTCAGGAGGCAGCCTCTGCAACCTGAACCTCGCGTGAAGACTCTACTTGTGTCTTTGGCCAACTGCTATGAGTTCATACACGTCGTCTCGCGCTTGGGACTCAGAGACCAGCACCCTGCACATCTCTCTCTCACTCGGGACACAAAGACCGGCACCCTGCACATCTATCTCGCGCTCGGGACACAAAGACCGGCACCCTGCACATCTCTCCCTCGCTTGGGACACAAAGACCGGCACCTTGCACATCTCTCTCGCTCGGGACACAAAGACCGGCGCCCTGCACATCTCTCTTGCGCTCAGGTTTCAAAGACTGGCATCCTGCACATCTCTCTCGCTCGGGACACAAAGACCGGCACCCTGCACATCTCTCTCTCGCTCGGGACACAAAGACCGGCACCCTGCACATCTATCTCTCGCTCGGGACACAAAGACCAGCACCCTGCACATCTATTTCCGGTGCTCAGGAGCTGCTGTACTGGCAGGGTTTGTGATTAACTGGGCAAAATGGGAGACATTACTAATATCCCAACAGCCCTGCCGTTAAATGTTTCTACCTCCAAAATAACTCCCAGCGGCCTGACAATTTTAGTGAAAGCTTTAATTCAAAGCGGCATGCAACTGAGAAAGCGGGGTCAGACAGTCCCCAGAGTAACTGGGGGTTAAGGGTCTCGCTCAGGGCAGCAGCAGTGAAACCACTTTTCTGACTTGGGATTTGAATCCACAACTTTCTGATCACAGGCACAGCGTCCTAACCGCCCCCCACGTAGAAGCCCTAGAGGAGTAAGTTGCGTGGGGCAGGCTGCCCCCCCAGTCTTCTAAAGAGTGATCCCACTGACTGGGATTTAAGCATGGCAAAGAGGGTCGACCTTTAACCTTTCAGCCAGACTGCCCAATCAGTAAACACCAGAGGAGTCTGGGGTCATGACCCAGGGTTGCAACATGATCTACACTATTTTATAAAAATAAATAAATACCTAACTCTCATTCAGAAATAGGGACTCCAGTGAAACAAAGAATTTAGCTGAATATACGGTACGTAAATAAGAACAACCAAACCATGTCTCCCTGGTTAAACAATCCCATAATATTAAGGGCAATAAATCGCATTACAGCAAGAAGCTACAACTTAATAGCTACTATTTCAGTATAATCTCAGGAGATCAGAAGAATCAGTTTTTACTTAACTGGCTTATTAACATGTGGGTTTGATTGTAGGTTAACTGGGGAAGCACGGCATTCTGGGTCGACTGTAAGGGCAACTGGTCCAATTCCGACCCAAGAGGCACGTGCAGACCTTTGCTGTTGTCTAACTGGCCAAGGGCACAGACTATTCCAGAATAACAGTAGTCATAGCTGGTTCATTTTGGCTTTTCGATCACCCTCCGAGGTAAAATATACGAGATCCGGGACATATAGATCGGTTGGACTATGGATGCAAACTGAAGCTTTGAGTATACTTCCGTTCTTGAGTTTCCAATCTAGCATCCTGCCAGTATTTTTTTACAGTTCACCCTAGTATCAGTCACACAATAACAGCAAAGGACCAAAAAGTTTTAGAAAAAGCCACACTGATTGGACTTCTTAAAGGTGAAGATGTTCCCTTCAGCAGATATACAGCAGCGGGATGTAAGAAATTAAATGCACACCGAATCGTCTGACTGTCCTAGACTTGGGTGGGTTAATTTTATTCGATTATACTAGCTTAAGCAAACTAGCTTAAGCCAGGAGTCGAGCTTGTCAACCATCTACACCAGTGTCTCCCAATCCGGTCCTGGCGGAAGCACAGTCGGTCCACGTTTTTGCTTCCACCCAGTAGTGTTAATTTCGTCAGACGAGACGAGACGAAATATGTTCGTCAACGACCTTTTTTTTCATGACTAAGACGAGACGATGACAAGACTGCACCACTGTCCAAAAACGCTGACTAAGACTAAATTAACATGGATTATTGTTGACGAAAAAAGACGAGACGAAAATGTTTTGCGTAAAATAAAAACTAAGATAAAATGTCTCTTCATTTTCGTCTACAATCGTCTCTGCTTTTTCATCAGCTGTTACGGCTTTATTATATTCAGAACGATTTCGCGGCTTCGCGCTGTTGCTCAAGTTACAGGTCTCATACTCCTGCTGAACACACAACACACAAAGCGAACACGAGTGACGAGCGACGACGACATGCTAGGTCGAAGGAAGAGGCTCGATATTTGGTCGCATTTTAAGTACAATGATACTGACAAAAAGTCAGAATGTGTCATCATAACTGACGGGAAACATTGCGGACAAAGAATTTCGGGGAAAACACCACCAACCTTAAACGACATCTTTGTAACTTAAGTTGTCAGTCGGAGTCTGTTGGGACCCAGCTTTTGAATTGTGTTGGTTAAAATAAAATGCTCTTCAGAACAGGTTAATCATTTGTGAATGTGTCTCCTAAATCAGAAATTGAAAACCAGACACGTTTAACATTTGCATTCAACAAAAATCATTCAACAAATGTATTTTGTCAGGTAATTATGACATTTAACCAATGTTTGAGATATGTGAAACACTTTTTTTTGTGTGTATCAGTAATAATTAGGGGTGCACCGATCGATCGGCGCACCGATCGATCGGCCTCGATCACGTTAATTTGAGGGGATCAGAAATCGACCATATTCCCATGAGATCCACCGATCTTAGTTATATGCTTTTAACTCTTTGGGGTCGAGTATGTCGTCGACGACATCGCGTACTTTTCGCGTACTTTTCGCATCTATTTCAGTTTATAAATATCTCGCTGAAATCTTAATGTATAATCATGAAAAAAACGCTGGCTAAATCCGTAATCTGTCTTCTTTTCAAAACGTCCATTGTCGGAAGTATTAAAGTTTTTTTAATTAGGTTAAATCGGCAAAAAAGTAAACCATGTCATCTTACTTTGTTTTACCTGCATCGGGGGCGTGTAGTACCGCTGTCACCCGAAGATCGCTATTCACATTCTAAATAGCCGCATTAGCGCGTATTCAAATCGCATTCGCATGGTAATTTGATTAACAGCGCAACGGTGAAACGCGATCCAGATACATCCCCTTCAGCGCCATAAAAGGGGGTTGGGGACGTGGCCAGGTGACAATGGCTCATTCATACACATGAAAGTTGCTACATATTCAATGAAAGGAGCCAGAAATAGTTACATGAGTTAGGTTTTTCTTATTTATTTATCCAAATTAATGTTGCATCTACACCATTTAGTCATCTTCATGTAGCCAAGACTTTGGTGATCAGATATCTGGGATCAAAACAAACTGCCAGCATTGCTTACTATGTACTTTTCTAATGTTTCTGCAAGTGTTCCAAACTGCATTTTGCAATGTCTATACTTTGATGTCAAATTTCAAACTTAACAAAAATCTGACATATTTACAATATATATTAAAATAAAGATGAGTGTAATGGCAAAACAAATATATAAGAAATAATTTATTTGCCATGAATTAAGTGTGATGAAATGTGTGATCATGCCCCAGTCAGTGAAAGTGTGTTTCCTACCCCTAGGCCCCAGAGGGTTAAATCAGCCTTTTCTCCCATTCCCGAGGGAGGTGCAGTGCAGGCTGCCTCCCTCCCTATTTTTTGGACAAGTGTGTCATAACAGCTATATATATATATTTTTTTTACAAAATTAGAGAAATTAAAGTCTGGAAGAAAAAATATGATTTTGTACTTCAAACAGCAATGCTCATTTATATGTTCATTTATATTTGAGGACACTACCTCATGTTTTGTGAGTATTCATATCAATTTACTCAATAAAAATGGAAACATTGAAGTAACTGTCTTTTAGTTATGAAAGAAACAAGATCGGCAAAAAAAAAATCGAGATCGGCAGGTAAGGTTGCCTAAGGATCGGTGATCGTTGATCGGCCAGAAAACTGCAATCGGTGCACCCCTAGTAATAATCTCAGTAATAATGTGTTATTTTAAAAAAGACTACAATTTTTTGACTAAAGCTAGACTAAAATATATTGAGTTCTTTTTTGACTAAAACTAGACTAAAATTAAAAGACTTTTAGTCGACTAAAACTTGACCAAGATACCTTGAGTTTTCTTTTGACTAAAACTAGACTAAAATGACGAGACTTTTAGTCGACTAAAACTTGACTAACAAAAAAAGATATGTGAATGACTAAATATGACTAAAACTAACAAGGACATTTGGCACAAGACTAAGACTAAGACTAAATTAAAAATACGTGACGAAATTAACACTACCACCCAGCTACCTGTCAGACAGTCCACACTTTCAGGAGCTGGGTGGGAGCAAAGACATGGACCGTCTGTGGGTCCCCATGCACCGGATTGGGAGACGCTGCTCTACACCGTCTGCTGCCCTGGATGCAAGCAGCCTCCGCCCCCCCCCCCCATCTCACCTTGGAGCTGCTTGAATCGTCCTTCCAGGATGTTGGAGTGCTGCACCTGATTGATGAAAGTGGCCGGGGAGGGGCACAGATCGCCGAATTTGCGTTCCAGCTCCATCCCGACTTCGATTTCGGACGGATAGATATTACAAATGAGTGACGATCAAAAGTCTGGGAGAATTTCTTTCCCACAGCTCCTGAGGGCAGCTGAGGTGAGCGAGTCACACTGTAATCCAGCTGGAAAATGAGGAACGCCGTCAGGTCTGGGAAAATCCAATCCCGTTCCTGCCAGTACCTCCCCTAATCCCCCCCCCCCCTGCGTACCGGTTCGGTAAGAGCACACGGGCCCCTGCTCTGCCTGTTTTGCAAACGCCTCTTCCTCCTTTGTTTTGACCCTGATCTCGCTCCCGCTCTCTCTCTCTCTCTTCGAGAAAAGGAGGATCCGAGTAGGTGGTGGGGGGGGGGGGGGGGACAGGAAGCAAAATACCTTCAAAACTGATCCAGCAAATGACTCTTCCTTTTGCATCCAAATCCTCCTCCTCAGTCTTTTCTTACCATCACACAAAGTTAAAGGAGTTTAGCCCAGAGGAGCTTCAAATTCACCCCCCCCCCCACCCCACAACCCCACCCCCAAACACAAGCACACTAGGCTCTGCCTTCCCTCCAAATTCTGCATGCATGCACAAACACCCGCCCTCACTTTGAACACGGCGGGGGGAACCAACCACAGCTCACTGTGGGGGGGCGGGGGTCACACAGCCGCAGCATGAGGTGAATTTTAGGGCGGAGCAGTGGCAAAAGGGGGAGGGTGACTTGAGGTGGGACCGTACCATTTGGAAAGGTATTCTCGGTGGGGGGGGGGGGCATGCAGGGAAATAAGTGACTAGAATCTCCTCCTGGCTCATGCAGGGATCCAGAAGATGTTAGGGATGAAAATTAATTCTGTAATGACTGTCAGTGTGGTCCGATCCCACCAGCACAAGAGGCACTGAAAATCTCCGTGTTTTGTACATTTCACAAGTTTCAATGTTGTTTACTTTGAAAGACAGACAGAACGATCCTGCTGCCTTTTGATACACACACACACACACAATTTAGGATTCCTAACTTCAACTGACACAGAACTATAAATTACAGTTTGGCAACAAATACAAAAACATTGCTGTTTCAGTTGGACAATCTCATAGGGCACATATCATGTGATCTCGCTCCGAGCTGATTTAACGCCCTGCGTGGCTTGCGCTCCGTCAGCTGCAACTCTAGATTGAAATCAGTGTTGACAAAAGGACAGTACGTTGGAGCCAGTGTGTTTACAGAAGATCGAAATGTACCTAGCGTTACCAAACAACAAGCCTTGTGTCAATGATGCATCAGGCCATGACATTTACATTCAGTTTATTTACCAGATGATTTTATGCAAAGTTTCTGAGAAGGTGCACAGGGACCCAACAAAGACACCACACCGCTAATTGTGGGATTTGAACCAACAACCTTCTGATCATAAACATAGAGTCTAAACCTACGGAGCCACATGCCGCCTCCATGAAAAGCTGGTCTTAGAGGAACGGCGGCTTAATGTATGTAAACGGGAGAGTCATGAGGACCGAGAGAGGGTTAACAATATGGCGGCACACCAAGGAAAGGCAGATGGTGCGATGGGTAGGAGCAGCGGGGTCTGTCCCAAATTTCTCAGCCAGTCCCTGGACGGCAAAGATGGTCTACTCAAACTGGCCTCCCTATAGGGATTTTCCCCAATCGGCCGACCTAAAAGGGATTTTCCCAGGCCTCCCATTCCGGGCCTCTCTTCCAGGGAGCGTGGCGACCAGAAATGCGGGACGAGAAAACAATTAACTAACTGCTGGTATCAGTCACTCTGCAATATTCGTGGTGCACTGACACCAAGTAGGGGAGAACATACAGATACAGACACAAACACACACAGATACAGACACAAACACACACAGATACAGACACAAACACACACAGATACAGACACAAACACACACAGACAGACACATAAACACACACAGATACAGACACATAAACACACACACAGTCAGGCACAAACGCACACAGACAGGCACAAACGCACACACAGACAGACACATAAACACACACAGACAGACACATAAACACACACACAGATACAGACACATAAACACACACACAGACAGGCACAAACACAACTGGAGTATCTTTCACACCCGCCAGAACAGGCTGCTTCTCACATCTCTCTCTGCCCCCACCTTCCCCACTGGACTCGGCAAGAGTCCCACACCGAGCTGCTCCGCCCCCACAGCGACCCCCCCCCCCCCAATGCACCGACAAGGCTTCATAGCTAAACATCTAATGTCACAGTGATTACAAAATATGAGTGAGATTTCACACCATTTACCAGACAGGCAAAAAGTGATGGATTTATAATCTGACTATCAAAGAGGATGCAGATACGGAGCTGACTAGCTGAGTGAGTAACGGATGCATGCAAATGAGCGCATGTCTGGGGAATATCGCAGTATTACAAGGTGGGTAGGACTGCTCAGTTGGTTGTGCTTGTTGAAACGTAATATATATAATAATTCACACAGCTGGATGTTTTACTGAGCTGAAGTTACGAGGCCCCCTTCTGGTAGCTGAAGGAGTGACCTGTCAAATCCCAGCCTGGTTGGTTAAGAAGTATGCAGCAAGCTGAAGATGAGGCTGGGGGGGGCAGGGGTGGGGGGGCAACAGGAGGCATCATCTCAACTGTGAAAGCATGAGACAGGCAAGCCTGAGCTGCGCCGGCAAAGTCTCACATGCAGCCTCAGACACACACAGACAGCACATACACACAGACAGCACATACACACACAGACAGCACATACACATACACATGAACAGACAAGCGGAACGTGCACGCACAGATAGAACACGCAGAGACACACAGACCACGGCCACACATAGGTGGGATGTGCATACACCCAGAGAGCGCATGCAGATGCAGACAGAACATGCACACGCTCACAGACAAAACACGAACACAAAGATGTAAGGCGCATGCACAGTTGGAACACATACACACACACACAGACGAAAATTGCTCACGCAAATGGAACATGCACACACTCGCATAAGGATAGAACACGCGCATAATCTGGCCACGACACTTCGGCTCGACCTGATCCCCTCCTTTAACTGCCTCCCCAGCCCCCCCCCCCATCACCCCCCGGAAGGCCTCATTAGCGACGCGCTGGTGTTTGCTCTCTCGCTTGGGCCAGTCCCCCGACCCACTACATGTGGCTAATGAAGCCAGACGTGTTCCCCATTTAAGAAAGGAGCTGGTTTCATTCTCAGCATCGCCAATCCGTCCCGGGTGCGAGAAACACCACCAGTACAGGCCGAAAGGGCCTCGTCAGGAAGGACGTCTGCTACCAGCAATCATACAGCATATTTTACAAAACATAACATATTAATGTTCTAATGGAATCTGATATTATCGTATAGTAAATAATGCAACCTGAAACAGCCCAGTGAATCCCAAATGGATATGTCATCTGAAGCACACTGGATTATAATATATGTTGTATAACACACTGCATTAGAATGCATGTAGAAAAAGGGTTACATAAATCTCTCAAATGACGACAAACCGCTCACCGCATTGTCCTTTCTCTGGCAGGCTGAGAATCGACTTTAACCTGCATCTATGAGTCGCATATTAAATTAATAAACAGAGAGGCTTGACAGCAGGTATAGAGACGCACTCCCTGCTACTGCCCTCTGCTGGACGCCAAGGGGCACTGCAGCCCAGCCCCACAGCGTTCATCACGTCACACATCAGCAATCCAAATGGGTTTTGGGCTGAAACGGCCCGGAGCTGTGCTGGCCCGTTGTACCTGCCAGAGCCTTGATCCGGGATCTCTCAAAGAGCCGCGCCGAGCTGTTCTCGTTGTCCCATTCGGTCTCGGCGGCCAGGTCCCAGCGGTTGTTGATGTCATTGTACTGCTGCTGGATCTCCAGGCTGTCGAAGTCGGTGGGGGAGATGGTGCTCATGGTGACCCAGGCCAAGGGTCAAGCATCCAACCTGGGGGGGCAGGGGGGGGGAGTTAACGACCTTCACAAAAATACCTGTGGCTTGTACAACAAATTCATTTTATAAGATGCTTTGGGTAATTGGGAACAGACGATGAGGGGGGGGGGATTCAGGCACAAATATTCACAGCATCGACCAGAAAGTAAGGGGGTTAGGTGGAAACCCCTCCCATTCCAGATGTTTGGTCCCAGCCTGAAGGTCTGGCCTCAGAAGGGGGCCTGCCCTTAACCCACCCCCCCCAGCCAAGCCAGAGGTCAGCTCTGCCTGTCTAGAACACAGTGTGAGATGGGGATGGGGGGGTGGATTTAGATTGGGGGCAGGGGGGATGAAGCTGCTCAGAGCAGATCCTGTGAAGGCACATCGTGATTCCTGTGAGTGTCCCCCCCCCCCCCCCCACGCTTCCCTGCCCTCTATTCAATGAGTCGACAAACCATAAAGTAACACATTCCCTTAATGAGAACCGGCTTAACGAATCTTTCGTTTTTAACGAGCAGAAAAAGGGAAGCTGACAGAACAGCATGCCTCCCTCCCCCAGCTCGGGAGGGGGGGGGGACATCTCCACCACAGCAGCTTTGAGCCACCCTGTCCTCCCCCCCATCTGCTTTGGACCGGTCCTGACTCTGTCCCATTTAGCGACGGGTCGATCCATCTCAGCTATTTTAAGGTGTGCCTCGGCCCCGGGGGCCATGCTGCCGCGGTGGAGCCGACCGGCGCTAATTTCAGCCACAATACAAATGGAACAGGCCGGTTTCTGGGGAGGTGCGTCCCCGATAGAGCGCGCCGGTGTCACGGCGACAGTCTCCGTCGGAAACTTCGGATGGTGGCCATATGCTCTCCCCACATTCTGTGATCTGATCCTTAGCAGCTAGACCAGGTGAATTCAGGAGGGGGGGGCGGTGTACAATTTTCATTTTCAGCGGATGATTTTATCCAAGTGGGTCAGACAGTCCCTGGAGCGACTGGGGGTCAAGGGCCTTGCTCAGGGGCCCGGTGGTGACATCACTCTGCCGACCGTGAGATTCAAACCGGCAATGTTCTGATTGAGCGGCACCATGCAACAAATATACAGCATGTGGCTCAGTGGGCTACGCCCCCCCCCAGCGGCGACCCCCTATAGCCAACTCGCTCTCATGCAGTGAAAAGTGAATTTCTCCATGGGGATCAATACAGTATTAATTATTAAAAGTGACAGATATTCATAGCCACAAAAATGCCGGTTCTGATTCGGTTCTGTGGTGTCAAACTTAAGTAGGAGCCAATAGAGAAGTCGAGAAACCAGGAATGGTGGCCTGGTGCTGATCGTACACCTTTGGGCGTGATCTACTGACCATTGGGACGGACTGTGACAAACACCAAGACGCCTAGAGGCCTTGCATCATGTGACAGATGCGGACACCCGCCCCCCCCTCAATTTCCACCCCCCTAATTCAATTACCAGTCCGTAACAGCTTTACTGCACACTACGTGATTAAGAGGCTAACACACGCTGCCCAGACAGACAGAAGCATCTGGGATTTAACCCCCATAGCCTTTCTGCCACTCCAATCCCCTCGCGGCTAAGGTATCGTACTCGCGTTCCAGTTTCAGGTCCCGGGCGACCGGCTGTTGTACCCTTTTCAGCAGATTTAGACCTGCTGTTGTACCCTTGAGAAGAGGGGCTACATTTAATTTTCTTCTATAATGAAAAGCCATATAAATTGGTAAAGGCTAAAATTACAAGCTATTAACCTATGTAGGGCACTCGAACGCATCTACTAAGCAAATCATTTTCAAACAAAAAGAATAACAGCAGGAATGTGCTTTATAAGTGTGTATGTTTGGTGTGTATGTGCCGGGGGTTGGAGGTGGGGGGGGGGAGGCGGTGGTCGTGGGGAGGTCATTTGGTCAGGCGGGCTCCCTGATTCATCAGCGTGACAGATGTTTGCCTCAGAAATGTCCGGGGTTAATCCACAGAATTTCACTCCGGGGGGGGGGGGTTGTTAACGTCATCAGTCAGCAGACACCCCCCCAGCACTCTCTGGGACGTGCCCCCCCCCCCCAGCACACATAGGCCGCCAGCTAGTCCCAGTTGATGCATTAGCCACAGCATTGGCAGGGGTTAGATATTAAGTACTCTGGTTTCCATCAACCCCAGCCGCCCCCCCCCCCCCCGCCACCCTACCATTGGTTAAACTGGTCACGTTCATAAACAACACCAAATGACATCTAAACAAACACAGCCATGTATGTCCGGAAAGACACAGCCTCCCTTCCAAATGAGGACGTCTAGTCGCAATTGGACAGATGTAGCCACTATTTAAAAGGCTGAAAAATGACAAACTGGAGCGAATTAAATTATTAGGCAGGAAGATGAGGAAGACAGAGGAGGAGCACGACGGGAAATGAGGTCGGAGCTCTGGGCTCAGCGGCGGCGGACGTCCGGCACGCTGATCTCTGCCAGGCCTCGTTGGCATGGGACCCTGGTTACTCCCTAAGCTTCTGGAAAGACGCTGTGCAGGGCGGGGAGGCCGGGGGCACCATACCGCTCTTTGATGGAGGGAAGAAAGGAGGGGGGCCGACAGGGAGGATGGGGAGGAATGGTAATGAGCTGCTGGGGGGGGGGGGGGGGATTGGCACCTGGGATGCTCCCTAAGAGGTCCGACAGAAATGGAGAAGTATTTGCTTGGGACAGGAGGAGACACGAAAGAGGGGGGGGGAGGGAGAGAGAGAGAGATGGAGAGACAGAGATGGGGAAAGAGAGAACCCAGAGAGGGCAGCAACTGCTGCTGATGAGGAGAGATTACAATACCGGGGGGGGTCCCCAGAGGACCAGATGGGGATCCTGAGTGGTGGGGGTCCTGAGAGGTGGGGGTCCTGAGAGGTGGGGGTCCTGAGAGGGGCAGATGGATGGAGCGATGGGTGGGGGGAGGGGTCCATGTGAGCCGACGAGACAACAATGGAACATAAATTAACTACTACATGGGTGGGTGGGTGGATGGGTATCCTGTGGTTGGGGGGGGGGCACAGGGGTTCGACAGGCACGACAAGTGGCCCCACCTTCTCTAAGAGGCTAAGAGACGACAAGCGTGGTGCATCACAAGATAAACAGATGAAACGAACGGCAAATCCCATTAGGGCCTGTTCAGGAAGCTTCCAGAAATAGCACTGCAGAAGGGTGTAATCATCTCTTGGATTAGCACAGGAAACAAAGATCCCCCCCCCCATACACAATGCTCAGGATCCCCTGAATCATGTGCCTTCACTCAGCACCTCAGCATCAAATGGAACACCCCCACTTCTGGGCTGCATATAAGTCCATTGCCGATGCTGGGGGGCGGGGGGTATTATCTCGATTTCAGGGCAAAATATAAATAATGTGCATATTTTACCAACTGTGACAGAGACTAAGAAGGCTGTCATTATGGGGACGGAATCAGTAGCCTCCACTACTCATCCTGCCTTGACCTCGGCCATTGTGGAGAAAGAGGGGACCACAGCAGCCTCTGCCTATGGTGCTGTGGGAGGTGGTGCCCCCTGCTGGCAGGATGACTAAATCACACTCTCGACCTGACTGATTAACCCTGTCACACACAAGCCTCTTCCAGGACGCTGAACCTCGAACCAACAGCACGCTTGATCTTACCCATTTATAATCCTGTAGAAGAAGCCATCACTGTATGCGATTGTGCTATTGTGTCACACTGCTGACCGCGGTATTTTCATTAGCTGAAAGGCATCACCCTGTTGACTTGTTCTGGCGCCTCGATCCCTCAACAATTTGCTGAAACAAACTCCATCAAGCTTATTAAAGCATCCAAAAAACATTCAGGTCAATGTTTCCCAAACCAGTCCACATTTTTGTTTTATCCCTCTCAACTTTCAACAAACCTGTACCATTTTTTGGGTGTTCTTGATTGGTTGGGAATTGGGAGGGAGCAAAAATGTGGACTGGCTGGGGATCCCTGAGGACCGGGTTGAGAACATTGTTTCAGGTAAAGTGCAGAAGCAGCAGCTTCATACAGCTCGTTCGAGGGTGAGATGTTTTTCAAAACAAAGTCACGTGAGCAGTTTTATAGACGCCTCATAAACAGGACCCTGTGGAGACCACGCCCACTCGGGGCCAACCCTGGAAACAATCCAAAGATGTGGGCAGTAGGGGGACTCTAGGGGGGCTGTGAATTCGACACACAGCTGACCTGTGAAATCCCCCAAAGTTGCCCAACGGTTGTCCTGCAGGTCCAACTTACACTGGAGATTGGAAAAATGTCCAATCTCCAAGGTTACGTTTAAATCTAAATGAATGTTAGAAAGATGGTGGAATGTAAACTTCGTAGTTATACTACCAAATCCGTCTTCAAATCCCAGTGATTTAGCGGATGATTCTATAAAAACGAGTCTCCTTTTCAGTTCTTTTAACACAACATGCTATTAAAAGGAAGGGCAAAGATATTCTTAGACAATCTGAGATCGATTTACTGTGGCATTCATAGATTTTTTTTCTCTATTTTTTTCTCTATTATAATTGGACTGCTCTCCTGTGTGTTTAATCGCTGCAGGTTTTTCTGTCCCATAAAACTGGCTTTTCCATCTTGATGAAAATGTGCGTAAAAGTGGGAAGAACATTTAAACTTTATTTATTTATTTAGCAAGCACGTTTATCCAAAGTGATGTGCAACTGAGAAAGCAAGGTCACACAGTCCCGGGCAGATTCATGGGGCGCAACACGGAGCCCTTGAATATGTAAAATTATTGTACGAGGGAGCCCAAGGTGACATTTTAATAGGGGGCCTAGAATTTCTTGTTGCACCCATGCAAAAACCAAAAGGTGGGATTTGAACCAACTACCTACCACTTACAACATATACAAACCTTCTGTGCACCACAAGACAGTGACACAAGTGATTGGTGGATCACTGTCAAAGATGTGGAAGAATCTGCAAATCATGCAGTGACAGAAGCCCGATCCACATCCTCGAGTGAGGGTTTGGGAATCGTCCCAAAAGCTGAAAACTCCACGTCGTGTCCCAGAGGTTCCAGCACTTAATTGATCCTTTGGTATAAGTACAATTAAATTTGTGAGTTCAGCTGCCAAAGTACAGATCACCACACCCACATTCTGACTCGAGAGAGAGACCGAAGGCGTTCATCTCCCTCAAAATGCTCCTCAGAAAACATCAGTGGGGCTCCCGGTGGCCCGTGGGTGGAATCGAGTGAGCATCATGTCACTCGGTGAAGACTGCGGCCTATGGAGTGACGAGATGCGGACAGCTGACAGCGCCCCCTGGAGCACGGGAGGTCCACCAGCTCTGCCCCGTCCCACTATAAAATGGCGGGGGGGGCGGGGTTAGTATTGTTTACATAAACAGCCAAGCCTTCAGAGATGTGGGAAATGCTTTCCTGGCTAAATTGACCCAAAAGTCACATTACGATGCATTATATTATACGCAAACCCTAACAAAACATGAAGAACGACGAATTTCACCCACTGATAACATCGGAACACATTTTTGCCCTGCGGAGGTTGATATTACTGCTCTCTACAGTCAATACCCACGGAGTGCACACCAGATTCCTGGTAATTCATCAACGGACAAACATACAGATTCAAAACAAGCCCAAAAAAGCTTTAGATAATATGTTCCGAGTGAAGACAAGCTTGCTGTTAACTTGTCCTTGTTTATATAGATTGCGGCAAATTAAAGACCAGCTTTCCGGTACATTTTAATTTGATGTTCTATGTAACCGCCTTCATATCACTTGGTAAACCACTTAGGGATCCTGAAAGGTTGTGACCATGGCAACGCTGGTTACCTGTGACCACAGCGTTGCCGTGGGCAGGGCCAGCATGGCCTTTTTTGGATATCACGGTGAATTAGCTCTGAATGGATTAGCCACTCAGAGGTGACGGCAGCTGACGGGGCAATGAGTGCTCGCTACAGCGCCATCTGGAGGTAGGAGGAGCAAAACGGCAGCACTCGCAGGCCAAAATGATCTGCTAGGTCCATAAAACCTACAGTACACCATGTTCCCAATCTCCTATCACTAGGAAGCTGCCTGATGTGCAACAACTGGCCAGCTCACATCCATCAGATTTAATGATGCATGTGACTCAGCGGGTTACGATGCTGTGCTTGTGATTAGAAGGTCCCAGATTGGTGCCATCGGGCCCCTGACCAAGGTCCTTAACCCCAGGTCGCTCCTGGGAAAGGCTGACCCGGCTCTCAGTAGTATGTTGCTTTGGATAAAAATGCTTGCTAAATAAAGTGTTTGTTTACTCTGTTTGCAATTGCTAAATAAAGTGAAATATTTACTCTTTTGACTACCTTGTATATGAATGTTTTATTTATTCATTCTATTATTATTTTTTATTTAATCTATAAATGACACATCTTCAGTGACCATTTTAATAGCTACTTTTTAAGTAAGAAGTACATCCAGCGTATAAGTTAGGCAGAAATGCTTTCATTGTCAGGATTGGTCCCCAACTTGCCCCATTCAGTCATCTCCCCATTTGGCCAGCAGCTGTCACTGAACACTGCGGATGCCCTCCGTCACCCATAACAAAGAATGCGCAGTCACTGAACACTTTGGATGCCCTCCATTACCTGTAACACAGAACGTGTAGTCACTGAACACTGAGGACGCCATGTGTCACCCTTAACATAGAACGCGGAGTCAATGAAGACTGCAGACACCCTCTGTAACACAAAATGTGCAGTCACTGAACACTCTGGATGCCTTCCATCAACCCGTAACATAGAACGTGCAATCACCGAACACTCCGGACACCATCTGTCACCTTGTGTAACCTAGAACGTGCAGTCACTGAACACTCCGGATGCCTTCCATCAACCCGTAACATAGAACGTGCAATCACCGAACACTCCGGACACCATCTGTCACCTTGTGTAACCTAGAACGTGGAATCACTGAACACTGCAGATGCCCTCTGTCACCCTCTGTAACACAGAACGCGGAGTCACTGAACACTGCGGATGCCCTAGGTCACCCTCTGTAACACAGAATGCGGAGTCACTGAACACAGTGCAGATGCCCTCTGTCACCCTCTGTAACACAGAATGCGGAGTCACTGAACACAGTGCAGATGCCCTCTGTCACCTTCCCCAAAAACATCCCCAAGGGCACAGCTGAGATTTACTGTTCCATGCGTGTCAGCAGATCCCGATTGCCTCAGAATCCATGGGGGTCGGCAGCCACATCCTACCACAGCCCCACACCATCAGGGCAGATTGTTGTATACAGGCTGTCATACAGTCACACAGATAGATACACTCACAGGTACACACACACACTCTCACATGCCCATCACCAGCCGCTTTCCCATCATCCTTCAGGCCCTGCGGCTGCGATGGAAACCCTGTGACGTGACACCCACCAGGAGTACAGTTACTCTCAAAACTACGGCTACGATTATGCTGAACGCCACCGGAGTTTGGAAACAATCGCACTAGGGCAACTGATGTCTGCGGCGCAGACATTTAATCACAGCCGGGGCCGTGCGAATTACGGAGCGCGCACACTGCCCTGGCACTCTGTGGGTACACCCCCCCCCCCCCCTGTACGCGGTAGAGGTGTGCAACACCCCGATGGGTGAGAGCCCAGCTTCTTGGCATCGACGCCCAAAAACCACCCCAAACACGCTGAAATATGCAATCATATTACGGGGCATTGCCACCTAGGTTCCTGGGCTGCCTCGACCGGCAATTTTTGTTCCTGCCTAGTTCCATGCGTCACTTTACCACCAGAAAACAGGAACTGTGACCTTAATGCTTGTTAGACGCAAATAGCTTGTAGATTGTACACGGCGTGATTCAATGTGGAATCGCATTTGTACTTGTACAATTTTCAGTTGGAGAGAAAAGCAGTATCGGAACTACGATGCAAGAAACACTAGCCACACATAAAAATAGCTATCATGATGACCGATTCGGGAATTAATCGATCTTTTGAACCAGATTATTTCAGTGAATCGGTCAAACTTCTTTTCAATCTAAAAGAATCTAACTTTTTGTACTTTGACGCACTGCACAGGTCAGTCTTAATCATAACAACTGAAAAATATTAGACAAATTATCATATAAAAACAGTAACGTTTCTAAATTCACCATCATTTGCTTTTCATAGAGCGTCTATAGTCATGTTGCCTTCAGTGCCCCTCTGCATACTGTAATCCAATATATTTGTGTTATGTACATCTCAAAACATGTCCCAAAGTAAACCCAGAGCACCATCTAGTGGCTTCAAAAAAAACAGCAGATGGTTCATGAAGCCTCATTTTGGCCATCAGTACTGACTCTTGGCGATGGACAAGTTAGCCAGTTCGGCATGTTCAGTTGAAACGGTTACTAGGCAATTCTCGTGAGACTCATAAGACCCATATGAGACGTTAATAAACTTCTTAATGTATTATTATTATTTCTTATTTAAAATGCATATAATTACATTATTGGCCACCATCAGCACTCTTTCTGTTATTTAATTAATTTTGTTTGGCGTAAGTTTATGTAAGTGACTGCGAGGTTTGTCAGAAACAATAGCTGCGTTGTAGCTGGACTGACTGTAGGCCTATTTCAATTTTCCACACACTAATGCATAACTTTCAAGTTAGGGCCCGTGCTTGTGATCAACCAATCAGCAAAGTTTACTGCTATAAACCCCACCCAGTAGTTCATGACCAAGCGAAAAGTAAGGACTGAAAAAGGTTCCGGAACTGCTTCCCTGTGGTGGGAATGTGACAAAAGATCCTGATTCCTGAAAATGTTTCAGTGATGGGAAAGCGCTTAAGACTGAATTCTAATGGCTCAACATCCATATTAATGACCTGTGATTCAGAAGATGGAGCAGCGAGTTCAGACACAGTGAGCAGCTCTTCACCATCATCCTCTCACTTTTTATTTCGATAAGCAGAGCGAAAGTGCATGAAAAACTAACACAATGTACAAAAAGCTAATAAGTTCTCCCAAACAATCACAGCTGTAATCTTACTTGCTTTTTACTTCCAAGCAAACACAAGAGGAGCACACACCTAAAACAGCCGTCCCATTAAATAGCAATGCAGAAATTATTGCAGCGAAAAGATTACATTTATCCACGCAATACGAAAGAATGAATTGATAAAGCAGCCATTTTAAGCTGTTAACTTGTCTAAGTAGACACATTAATTAAAATACACTGATCGATTAATGTTCTGAGGACCAAGACAATAGGCGAGGAATAAACGGGGGTTTTAATATCAGATATTGATATATTTTCTATAATTATCGGTTATGTAATAAACTTGACATTCACATCACAAGCCCCTTAAAATTGGGCCTGTACCTCCAGGCTGGAAGTCCCAGGTGTTGTAGGGTAATGTCATTATTTTCTTTATTTAAGAGACCCCTAACCCCCCCATTTTCTCCCACCAGGGAAATCAGAGGGATATTTTTATGGAATAACACACAGCTGGTGAAAGAAAGGTGTTACGCACCCCCATCTCCTCCATTATTCATACTCAGCAGTGTGCGGCAGGCTTTGCTTAGTGACGGATTATTAAATGCACATAAACCTGCTATTCATCTTTTGGCCACCGGGCGCACTGTGACGCGATCAGCCCCCTCAGACCTTCCCGTCTCCGTGGACACCAGCGGCCGCAGGCCACACGCCCTCCTCCGAAATCTGTGCGCCGAGACACTAATCTGATTTCAGTTACCCGCTTCTGTCCCTCTACCTTCCCCAAATGCCCTAATAGAGGAGATTAGCCCCGGTTAACCCTAAACAGGACCGAAGGGACCTTACTCCTAGGGCAGTCCAAGATAACAGGGTCTTAAGGCCTCATGTTTGACCCGTGCACCTGCTCTGCGGTGCAGCCATGACTTTCACTCTGCCAGCAGGTCAACCGCAGCCAATCGGCTTCCTCGAAGCGGTCCCACGGGCTTCCGGGAGGACGTCACGGAAACCGAGGCATGCAGCTCCGGTGTTTACGTGTCTCCTGGACGTGCCTCAAAGCGGAAGATTGCAGGGGGGCAAAAAACAACAAAAAAAACCGGATTGGATCGCAGAATGAATATATGCTCGGCTAATTAGGCCAGGTGACGCGGCTATATTTAACGTCGACTTCCTGCGCTACGTGAAAAGGGGAAAATCTGTGTTCAAGGGCAGGGGGGGGGGGGGGGTCGAATGGTGATGAGCGCGGCCTGGCGACGCATCTCTGGCTCGGGGGTCTACGGGGCAGGGCCCTCAGGTGCCAAAAGACGGGAGGAGAATCTGCGGAGGTGTCCCACTCCTAACTTCATTACAGAAGCACCTTTAAAAAGCTGGTAAACTTGGAACCAATCCCACCCCCCCCTCCAAAGCACAGGAGGAGGATGGGAGGAGAACTTCAGAATTTCAGATAGCCTTCAAGCTGCCGCCCCCCCAGGACCACGAGATGGTGAAGTGGCTAACGTTAGCATCGACGGAGCACACCACAGGTGAACACGGATCACGCCGCTCAGGGCACACGCTCAGCCCACATCAGCCCACTTAGAGGTCTCTCCTACAGGGACGCGGGGCTGTTTAAGCCTCTCCGATCATCTCGGTACTTTATATCGGTGATTTGTGACCTCATCATTCTGTCAACGTGGAACGTAATAAAATATAATTTCAAGCATGTATATGTGGGTATATATAGTTACCCAGTGCTACATATCTGGGTTTAGGTTCTTAATCTGATTTGCAAGCCATAACATAGGGCATGGATACAGACACAGAATCTGTCAATGCCACACGACGACGATCACTTTCATTTTTATATAACACATCGGGTGATAATAAGTTCGCAAATTACCTCACGGGAAAATCTTCCGCCTTCTGTGTCAATCAACACCAAACATAACACAAAAACACAGGATTCATTCTAAGACTGAATCCAGAACCAAGGACCTCGAACCTGAGTTTAGAGCAAGGTCTTGATCAGTTACAGGGGTGCTGCTCGAGATTTCGGGCCCCAGAAAAGCATATGATATTCAGCCCCCAACCCAAACCAGTCTAAATATGTTCCAAATTTTTTAAGGCCTCAGAGGTGTCCTTAGAATCGTCCTACCATGCCCCCCCCCCCTTACGCCTCCCCGGATTAGGTATAAGCTGGTTCCTTAGTACCGTACACAGAACCAATGAGAAGTCCCCAGTTAAAAGCAAAGATGCTCTACAAACATGAGCAGACACTGACCTCTCATTCTTAACGAGAAACTGTATCTGTAATATATCCATATAGTGCAGTGTGTTCCAATCCAGTCCTCTGGGACTCACAGACTGTGAAGCAAAAAACATGGACTGTCTGGCAGGGAGCTCAGAAGGAGCAAAAACGCGGACCGGCTGTGAGTCCCCAGGGACCGGATTGGGAAACACTGGAATAGTAGTGTAATTGCAGGTTGCAGTCTGGCCTGTTTTATGTCTATCTACAGACTTGAGCCTCCATCACATATCCAGTAATTATGAGTCCCAGAGGGGCCTGGTAGATACAGATGTCCCAGTATCAGATGGATAATGCTTCTCATTAATGCTTCTACACCCACAAACAAACACCAAAACATTTTCCATTGGAAAAACACAGTGTTGGAAATTCACAAATCACTTTATAAAACTATTAAATATTTAATCTGCCCTGTGAGGAACTAATCAGATGGAACACAATGCCGAATATCGATTTCTTAATAGGTGCTATTGATGTCAGTGTTCAGGTCCCGCATGTGCATGTAGATAGAGGCATTTAAAGAAAGCTGTTAAATTAATTACATGCCACATATCTGTGCTAAACGAAGACTCTTCCGGGATCTCTATACAGCGTTAGAGAATTTTAAAAGGCAATTATTACTGAGATGTCATGAAACGTGGCGTACGCAACAGGAACAAGGAAACACGAGCAGGTACGATTTAGATCAACATCTATCAACAGAACATGTTTTGCCCCACCAAAACAGACAGGTGTGCAGGAAAAAAAAAAAAGACAGGACACTAATGACTAGATTCCGTCTAGCATCCCTAGCTGACAGCAATGTGTAAATAATAAGAAATAAATTAAATAAATAAAATGACCAAGCGAAAAGTACGTCTAAAATGACGTGGAAGTGTCGATACTTGCCTAAAGGGTTCACCTGACCTACAATAGCAGTAGCTAAATATGCCTGGATAGTCCATAAGAAAGCGCGTTCCACCTTTTCTCTTAGACGTATCTGGGACTTCTGATCGAGTCTTATATATGAAGAATCCTCTGAGATTCGCATGTTATTGTTTAAAAAGTCTACACGGTATAGATGATCACAAAACCTAACCGAATTTAAAACCTGCAATTACTTTCTAATCGCTGGTCAAAAAAACAGCGGGGTGCCCTGAGTGACCCCCAATCTCACAGGGGACTACCTAAAAAGTCGGGGGAAAAAACATAAACGGCTATGATTTATTTTTGGTGTTATTACAATGAAGCTCTAAAAAGTTTAAAATCTGATTAAAATAAAGAGTTCGGTCCCCCGTAATTTGGGATACACCTGTTTGGAAATAGGGAGGAGAAAATAGCGGCAGCGAGGGAGGGGCCCCGGCAGGGGGGCTCGTGACGCCGGTGCGTCTGAGTCCCCTAACAAAGCCGCCCAAATAACACGCTCAGCAATAAAGGACATCACTACAAATCAAAAGATGTTTTCAAAACATAAAACAACGAAGTCTTTCATTCAAAATAAACACCTTAAACATATATCTCTCTTAACGTGCAAGATGTTAATGCAACAAATAGCTTTGTTCGCCACTTCAGGAATAAGGGGAGGGATAAAGGGGAGTGGATATGTTAAAATATAGGAAATATTTAATACCCCCCCTTTGTTGTAGGACTGGCATGGCCAGCGTCTACCACTCCTTCGACAAAGTGCCACGGAGAACCACCAGAATTTAATGTAAATCCAATCTGATCGCTTTTCTGGGCATGACAGAATTCAGATCAATGCCAGAATAGCCGAAACTCAGAATAGCCGAAAGTCATCCCTACTGATAAAGCAAAAACGGTATAAATACAAGCATTATATAGCCTACTACAGATCTCTCACTCAAATAAAATCCTTTATTTTCGACCAAAAAGACGAGTGCTTAATTATCTGCACAGATTATTAGGAAATATGTATGTCTGCTTGTTTGCCCGTGCTATGCTAACCTGTGTGCACAGAAAAATACAATTCATCGCTGACAGATTACTTACAGAGAAAGGGAATTCGGATTTAATTAGATTGCTTTTTCATCGAGTTGCAAAACTGCCTGCATTGTTTTTAATCCGAAGGCGACGACAGCGTCAGACCGGCTGGGCATTTCGGGCTGCATCGTGAGGCGCAAAAGCCACTAAGACAAAATGTACCGGACCCCGAAACGCCTGTGCAAAATCGCAGGGGTGCCCAGCTTTCTCGATTTAATCTAAATGTACACAGAAGCGGACAGGTAGCGAGAGGGGAAAAGGGGAGCACGGGAAAATGTGTTTTTAGTGATGCACTCGACAAGGAGAACGAGGATATAGAAAATGCAATATTACACATTCAGCCCAGACGCCAGCAAGCGGAGCTCCTTCCTGAAACGCACCGTATCAAACACATTTTTTCCAGATGCACCAGGATCGGTTGCATTAAAGTCTCCTCGTTTTGCAAAGGAAATGAATAAAATTTATTTTAAGAAATAAATCTTACCAGGTATTGTCGATCTTTTCCCGCTAGCTGATAACCCAAAAGATGAAGGATTGTAAATGTGCGCAGCCTATATGTTATTTCTTGGGTGACCTGACTAGATATTGAAACACATAGCCGGGTGATGTAATTTTGAAAGGAGCCCCCGCTAAGCGTTATTTCCCATTAAATCCGTAGGGTTGCCGCCGTCTTTTTCGCGCTGCCCATGCAGCACCGCCCGTCACGAAACATTTATAAATCCAAGAAGCTAAAGAAAACCCGGCAAAGCGATGCAAAAGCACGGAAAAGAAAGAGCGGGGCCGCGTCGAAGCGGAGGGTGGCGGCTGCGCTGCTTGCCCGCTCCTGTCCTCCGCCGTTGTCCCTATCTGCCGTTCAACTGGGAGAAGAAAGAATGAATGGCAGTGGGGGGGGGGGGTTCAATCACACACTGGGGCCGCGGTGAAACATGGAGCGCTCCCGACACATCGTGTTAAAAGCATTATGCAGGTGTAAGTGGGAGTCCCGATTCATACTGGCCGACCTATCGTCTCTTTCCTTCTCACGCATCTGTTTTTTTCTCCCTTTCATCGGCAAACGTTTGTTTCTCTCCAGTATAGCAGAGATGAGACACATCCTTTGACTGGCGGATGGATATTACCGCCCGGGAGCAGAGAGGTACCCAGGTGCACAGGAACCCAAGTGATGTGTTGGGGTTTTTTTGGGGGTGGGGGTCCGGCCTCAAGTGCTTAATAACAAACTTGTTTATTGCGCTTGTACTCCTTCAGGTTGTGTTGGTGGAAAGTTTTCAGGAGCATGAAACAGAAACAGGACACCATTTCACCGATGAAAAAGTCCTAGTGTTCCTCACGCGAAACAGTGAAATGAAGCGCAACAAATCTAATATCACTTACGAGGCCCCTTAGAATAATTAACTGCATTCAGATTTAAATTTGGTTTATTTCTCTGGAAAAATTCCTCGTCGTGTGTGGGCAACTTGCCATTTAAAAATAAACAAACAAAAAAAGCCCATTTGTGCTAGATAAATCAACAGGCTCTGTACTTTTGGATTCACAGGTGAGTGAATATTGTTCATCGTGTTGTCCTGGTCTGCCCAAAATTCTTGCTGTGTCACATTCCCTGCATGCTGTTGGTTCTGCTTTCTCTGCAAAAATATAAAGTGACATTTAAAAAGGACATTTTGCAGACACACAACAGTTTTGAAAACGATTCTCAAGTTTCACCATTCTACATTTTCAGTCTCGTTTTTATTTGTGGTTCTAATTTCTTCACAAACAAATACCGTAACCATTCCCTAAGGGATGATAAACTACATAGCAATATGGGTTTTTTTTCCACATATCAGTTGGTCAACATTACTAATAAACATACTGCTAGATCAACACAATGACCCAAATGAATTTATCTGGTTGTTCTGAGGAGTACCAATTAATCTGTCCCAAAGCTACTGGGAAGTCCTACTGGGATAGCAGTACCTCCCAGGGTGTATGACATCTACTAGTGACCCTAGGTAACCATTAAGAGGACAGTAACTGGGCAATGGTGTTATGGTGAGCTGAGTGCTTCATATGACAGTGGTGAACCCTACTGGTGACATAGGCGGCTGTCTAGGCATCATCTTCTAATGGGGCACAAACTTAGCAGAGTGTCCCCTCTAACATTCACATATCGCCCCCCCCACCCAACGCTGGGTCCTGCACTCTAGGGCGCCCCCCTGCCCCTGTTGATCTTGACCTTTATTTTTTAATTCGGCTGATGGATCCACTGGTGTGGTACCGCCCCCCCACCCCCAAATCAGTGAATTTTCCCAACAGCACTCCCGCCCCCACCCTGATCAGTATGTGTTACTGCTGGCACCCTGCCCTCTGATTAGCATATTATTGATGTTCCACCATTTTTAATTCTAAGTTCTAAGTTCCCCTTCAGCTCCAAAAATATTTCAAAATGCCCTCTACCCATGTCAGCCTAGGGCCCCTGAAGTTAATCCACCCCTTTGCCCCCCCCCCTTCGGGGGCCTAGATAGTCCATCTTAAGGAAGCACGTTCCACCTTTTGGCTTAGACATATCTGGGAGTTTTGATCAAGTCTTACATGTAAGGAGCCCTCTGAGATCGTCATATATATATTGCATAGGCTGCACGCAGGTAATGACCAGCATTGCTTATAGACATGACACCTTATGATCCAAGAAGAGAGCAGCAGGCTGGATGTCTTCCTACAAACACACATGGGCCCGTTTTCCTCATGGCATGATGTCTGTCCCCTGCAGAGAAGGTCTCACAGGGGCTTTGAGTGTAATGCCAGGTCAGTCCACAGCCCTGATAACTGCCTACTGTAAGGAGTCCCACACGCTACACAGTTATGCACTGGATCGTCAGTTTAGAGACGAGGATGGATTAGGCATTAGGAAAGAGACTGAAATACGTAGTGGAGACTAATTTGCATCTTCCATTAATGATCATTTGAATTGTTTCAATTGTTTCTTCTGCTTGGCATGAACTGGATGGTTCGGTTTTTGTACGTAAAACAGTCAAGTATCGAAGATATGCAATTATGATAACGTTTTTAGATTTGCATAAACTGCGTGCTTTGATTTGATGCATGGACTGAAAAAAGGCCAATGAAAAAGTTACATTTGTTTAAATTTGCTAGTCAAAATCTTTTATAACAGTATAACAGTTAAAATACTAGCAGCTGGTTTAAAGTTTTTTTTTATATACAAAACAAATGATATTGTTACCAGTTCCTGCTGATTTTCCCCCTCATTTAAACTTCCACTAAGTGTGGAAGCAGTAGCCCAAATCGCATTCAGCAACCTGATTTCATGACATAAATATTAAGGATTTCTTTTGCTTGCGTTTTCTTCTTTCCGTTATCTCGTTAGGCCCTACTGCGCGTTTATTTGGTTAAATGTGGGAAGCAGAGACCGCCAAATTTCCACTTTTGTTCAAAATCTGGGGATCTAGAAACAGACTACATGCCGAACGATCTGATTTAGTAATCGTTACAAAATCTAGAATTGCACTTGGTTTAGGGATCTTGTTCAAATTTACAAAAAATAAGTACAATGGGCATAGATTGATAACGAAACTTCAAGACAATGGCGGTAATAACAAATATCTGGTTATAACTGATATTGGTTACTGTGAAAAAAATGTAGACCTATGAAACCTATTATTCCAGGAGCAATTAAGTGCATGAATGTGTACAGCTCACCAGCTTTGGGGAATTCATTCTTTCATCTTTCTCTCTCTCGCTGTCTTTTTAACCAGATATATGTTCCCTTACGCGATTTTATCATTGAAATAATGGTTAAAATTAACAATAAATATGCACCAATCTTGCATTTCTATAATCAGGCTACTTTAATTTATACACGAGTAAAGCTTTAAAAATAGTTAACCCCATCCTGGTATCTGGTTTTAACTTTATTTGTTGAGGGAGAAGCCGATGCGGTTCGTATGGAGAAACTAGGGGAAAGAACCGAAGCTTTATTCAAGGTATATTTCCACGTTTCAGGAACAACGGAAGATGACGTACAGTACATAAGCAAAGGAGAGAAAACAAACGTCAGAGATTATGGTTGGAGGTGGGGGGACCAGCGTTACTCACGGAACCAGTGATCGGGTCGGATATACACGCCGTTCCCGTCCTGGCTTGTTAAAGACAGAGATACATGTTTATATAAATAACCAGCGGGAACATGGATCAAGTAGGAGAGTGACGTAGACCCATGTGGCCAGTAAGTGACCCTCTCTGGAGGGACAGCGCGCTTCTACCCATCGCAATATCATGTGGTGGTGTAACTTATATAATATAAAAATATTTTGAGGAGACGTAAACACTGTTTGTTCACACAGTGATCTGTTGAAAAATGTTTCAAAGCATTCTGAAATATTATTATTATTAGTGTCAATAATAATAGTCTAGAAAATTGGGATTTTCTAAGCGACATGCCTATTTACCCCCGGCTGGAAGGTGAGGCGTCGCAGCACCGCAAATGTCGCGATCCCGTTTTTGCCCCATAGAACATTCACCCTTGTGCTCGCGATAAGGAAGCAGATGGCGCGCTCCCGCGGAGCTGTACCCGCCAGGGACACGTGGCCGCAGGACGGGCTCTGACGCCTTGCCCCCACATTGAAGGCGAAGGCTCCCTCGTCTGTTTACTTGTTGATCGTGAACCAGAAGAGCACCTTATACCTTTAAATAATAGTATAAAATCTAGTTTTATCGGTATATCTCATTATTTATGATGCATTTTTTAAGTTTTCATGTATACCAGCATTTTTTAAGCACGGAAGCAGTTTATCGCTATATTCACCCGCAACTAGTTGGCAACGAAATTCAGTGTCTTAATTACTATGTGATAAAACAGACCAGGCTTCCTCCTCAGTCTTCAGAAGTCTCCCCCCCCTCTCCCGGAAGTGGATGACGGGGTGCACCCTGGGACAAATTAAGTCCTTCTTTATTCTCCTGCTACTCCACGTTTTATAGCAGTAAACAAATAGAGCTTTTGCTGGATGTTTGATAACCCCAAAAAAAAATACAGCACAGCACAATGAGCAGACAGACATCAACCCCGCCCCCCCCAGAATGGTTGTCCACAATCCTGTAGGACACAG
The DNA here is from genome assembly GCF_048594095.1 of Paramormyrops kingsleyae. NCBI lineage: Eukaryota > Metazoa > Chordata > Actinopteri > Osteoglossiformes > Mormyridae > Paramormyrops > Paramormyrops kingsleyae. Next base: position 7,711,056 of record NC_132820.1, read on the forward strand.
AAAGCGCTGAATGTGGGTTATGGCATCCAGAGCCTGGCCTGCACAGTGCTTACATAGGCTTGCTTTCTGCAGATTGAAGCGATTTCAAGTAAACCCCCTTCAGTCCACTGGTTATATGGACATGAGCGGTGTTGGGGGGGGGGGGGGTTTGAATTGGCTGGGGAGGGAGCCATGAAAGCTGCCCAGGACAGTGGGATGCAGCTGGACCAGATGCCTATTATTTCCAGTCACGCTCATCGTGTTTTCATTCAGCCGACATTTGGAAATACTGCCTGTTATTTAGTTTCCCGTCTACTGCAGTCATTACGGTTTTTGTTTTTTGCTTGACCACACAGTGCTCTCACGCCCAGTCTCTCCTCTCTCCACCCCATGAGAGATTTCTTGCCAGAAACACAGTTTTTTTTTATTTATTAGTAGTTCCTGCATATCTGTGCTTCTCCGCCATAGGCCGTGTGCGCTCTGTGCTTGCGAGCGGTAATGAGCGCGGTCGCAGCAGATCTGACAGCAGATCTGACAGCAGATCCAATGCATCCATTCCTGGGCCCCAGGCTCTCAAGCACGGAGCAGGAACGTCGCAGAGAGACGGAAGATCAAACGGGACTGTGCGGCCCTGACGGAACATTCCGGAGTGAGGCTTCGCTCTAATTACAACCTCCCCGCTCATCATTCCCAAGGTCAGCTTGCTCGGTGTGTGGAATCCGGGCTTCATTAGGCAATTTACGAGAGCAAACATCCAATCTTAGAGCATCTTCAGATTAAAAAAGAAAAAAAAGCAATTCCCCTTTTAGGCATGGAGAGAACTGCCGGCCGTGATAGAGCGCCACATTTGGTTACTGGCATTCCTGGCTGTAATTTTTGTCATCTGAGGTTTATGATTCATATCTCATAATAAAGAACCAACTAAGCATATTTTTCAATAAGTTTTTCTTTTCTTTACACGAATGAACAACAGAAACAGCTCACTGTCATTATGAGCGAATAAGCACTTTCCTGCAGCGTTTTATCAGCTAATGCTGAAATATTTGCTTTTTGTAACTGTTTAAAGCACATACACACACACACACACACACACACACTTGTTTGTAATTATAACTTTGTGGGGACTCTCTATTAATTTCTACGGGGAAAACTCTCATCCCAACATGATGACCTTAACCCCTGCCCACCCCTAACTGTAACCATATATTACCAAACAAAATACAAATCTTTTGGAATTTCTAGTTTTTCAATTGTATTCAGTATTCACATGTCTTTGTGGAGACCTGTGGCCTGTACTACGAAGCGGGGTTACTGGCTTATCGGGGTAACTTGTCGGATTTAAGGTAGTCTGGGCAAAATGTAAGTGAACGAATATGAAGTCCATTTAAACTGCGGTACCCTAAATCCGACAAGTTACCCCAATAAGCCAGTAACCCCGCTTCATAGTACAGGCCACTGAACAATGGTCCCCACAACTTCAAAATGAGAGGTTTTTAATCACATTACGTGGGTCATCTGGTCCCCACAATGTAATATAAACATAATTCACACACATACACACACACACACACACACTTCTGAAACCCTCACCTTTTTTCCCTGCATTTCAAATGAAAGATAAAAGAGATTAGTGTTTGTCACACAGAGGAAAGAAAATGTTGGGATAATCCTTCAATTGTAGCAAATTTGGCTGGAAAAATCCTTTATACGACTATGAGCATTCTGTACTTTGATCACAGGGGAACTAAGCCCAAATTCTAGAATATGTGGCAAGTGGAGTAAAAATCAGCCAGTGTTCAATGGGTTATTCTTCTTTGGCCTGTGTGACCTACTAAAGGAAATTTATATCACTCCGACAGATTTTTTTTCTACTCTTCTCTCTGGGACCGACTATTTCTGGTGTCTTTTTTTTTTGTTCATTTCCCCCCCTCCCTCGCTCACTCTCTTTTTTTTCTAAACAAGTTGCCGAAGGTCACCTTCCTGTTCCACTTTTAACTTGACAATAATTAGATAGAATGAAACCAGGACAGGAGAAAAAGGAGAGACGGGTCGCGTCGGACCCCAGTGGGGGAAAGAAAAAGCACACAGTGTAAGTGTGAGGTGTTATTGTGTAAAATCTGCCATGTACACAAACGTGACAGAGAGAAAACACCCTCTGGCACGTCTCTAAGGTCTGAAACTGCTGCCTCAAAAGAAGTCGAGGCTAATGCCTAGGAGCAATATGGCTGCGGAGACGCTAGTCCATGGTGGGTTGTGGGGCTTTGCGGGTTAGGATTTTGTGCCTGAGCACAGAAGGTTGTTGGCTCGAATCCCATCGATGTGCAGAATGAGCAAGGCCCGTAACCACAGATTTTCCAGGGACTGGCTGACTCTGCTTTACTGCCAGAGAGCATCTCAGCAGGCCTGGGGATTGGTGCGAGAAAGTCACCCAAAATCCAGTCCAGGGATGCTGTCCTCCTCGTTTTCCTCCAGCTTCCTCTCCCTGAAATCCCTTTTTGGGTCGCCCATCTCTGCTGCATCACTGAAGAGATTTCCAGTTGTGACTGGTATGCCCCGCCAGTGGGTTTCAGATGCTACAAGTTGGAATGCATTCCTCACCAGTAAGTCCACCAGTCAAGATCTTGGTTTCTAACTTAAGCCACTCGCTCAGGTCGGAGCTCACAACCCAATTTGAAACCCGTCATACTGGAATATTCACTAGCATTCAGATTTATAGCTACGGGATTTGGCTAACGCACTTACAGCATTCCGCAAAGAAAGTGAAATATTAAAGCACGATAACATTATTCAAGTTGTGCTTCAACGACAGTGACAGTTTGTGCCCTAAATGGAGAAAGAGCAAGAAAATGTGATCTAGACTTCTGCTCAACTTAGCCAGATAAAGTATGTCAATCAGGTGCTGGACAGCCATCTGATTTAAATCCCTGTTTTGTGGCTTTTATAATGTGAGATGAATGACAGCAAAAGTATAGATATATGGTATTATACCAGAATTTCACACTATGAGTCTTACATTTCTGTTTTTAAAAGGTACTGGGGGCAGAAGAGGAATGAGTGGACTTCTTGCACCCTAGTTGGAGTTGACATCTCTGCTAGTGCTTAAATTATACCCACATGGAGTTAACAGGAGGAAGAATCCTTCAAAAAAATGACCACACACTGACACTGTGAGCAGAGTTGATCATCTCCATGGTCAGTGGGTCTTTGTGGCTGCTTTTGGGAAACGGTGATCGCGTCAATCATGCCATAAACTCAAAGAATATCCAAAAGTTGCTTGTTTCTGAATACAGTCGCTCCGAGATATGAGTTCTTAGGATTTTTTTTGTCGTAGTGTGATCTTTTTCATAATTAGAAAGAGTACACTCTGGCATAATGATAAAAGTACAGTATAGTGAATATATAAACCAGTAACGTAGATATTTATTGTCATTATCAAGCATTATAATCTTATGGGGCCACCGTTGTACATGTGGTCCGTCGTTGACCATTATAAGGTGCATAACTGCACAGTTTCTGAAAGAATCATACTGTATATGGGAAACATCAGTGAAAGTTCTGGAATTTGATTTTAGCAGAAGTTTTTATCTAAAGTGACAAACATTTTGAGAACTCAGGCTCAGACAGTCCGTGGAACCATTGGGGGTTAAGGGCCTCGCTCAGGGGCCCAAAGATGAAACCACTCTGCGGAATCTGGGATGTGAACTGACAACCTTCTGATAACAGGCACACCACCCTAACCTACTGTGCCACACAACACCCTTGGCTAAAACATTGTGGCCCCTTTTAATATATACACTAACAACTAATTACTCCATATAGAAAACAGACAGAACTTAAAGGGCACATACAATTCGTGTGTTTGGCATGGATGTCAACACTACATAATTCATGAGAAGGAAAATTTGTGCAAATGTTTTATGAAATGACCCACATACACTCATGTTTTACAAACCCTCACTGCAAATCAGGGCATAGCGATTCGGCCTGCATCGTCGAGAAGTGGGAACATGATCACCTTGCATTCCAGAAGCCTCCAAAATTGCCCTGGTTTGTCAACTTAACTGTTCCCTTTTAACTCAGGTGTTACGAAGTTAGAAATATAACTTCCGGAATTTTCTTTTTTTAAATATATTGTAGACGTGAACCAACAACCTTCTGGTTTCGTGGCCTGTATATGTTCGCCACACTTAACAATGATATATGCATTCATCCATTATCTATAGCTTGTCTGCTACATGGTCAGGGTGAGCGTGAAGGAATTCCCAGGATGCAGAGGCAGGATACATGCTGGAGTGAATGTCAGTCAACAACACGGCACACATACTCACCCACAAAAATCACACATTTGGACTGTGGGAGGAAACTGGCAAATTCCACTCATGCAGAGCCAGGGATGGGATTTGAACCCACAACCCTCTGAGGCTACCACACGGATAGATCTTCAGAATAATTGGATGGGAAATATTACATATTTTATAAATATAATTTGGTATGCATAAGAGGAGTATGAATATGCACTGCATGTTATGGGTTCTCGTATGAACGATTTGTGAGTGTGGCAGGGTTATAGCATACTCCCACAGTGTAATTTGTGTATTAATAGTCTGACTGTCGCAGCCTTGCCCTACATCTGCGGCACCCCTGGGCCGTGTGGAGAGCGATCCACCTGCCTTCTCGTTAGCGAGCCTTACTAATTATATCGTAACGACGTGCAGAGCCAGCCAGACTTTAATGAGTACATCGCTTCAGCAAAATACAAAGTTCGTTCGACTTGTTTAATGGCCAATAAGTCGAATAATCAAGTAACCATACAGGGACGCAGTCGGATGGAATCATCCAGGATCCAGGTTCGCCCAGCTGTTATATAAATAGCCTTTCGTTGTTTTTGGTGTGTCGGCAGAGTTGAATGTAAGCGAGCTGAAAGGGGCAGAAGCTCGAGATGAATCACTTGTTGCTACGCAACTATAGTCTCATCGTCATTTTCGAGCTCGCGAACGGTTTGAAGATCGAGCTCTGTGTTATCTATGCTTAGCCTTCCTAATGCATTTCCGTCCCATAGGGGTTACTAAAGTGATGCTGCGTGACCTGATATATCATCATGGCGAGTCTTAACCGAGAGGGAGGATCTCCAGGGCTGGCAACAGTTAATTAGCGAGGCATGGTTAGGGACAAATTATCACTGTTGTGCACAGAAACGCTTCTTCAACCCATAATAACAACCACGTTCAACTAAATTGGACAGCTGCTGCTGCAGGGGGACCAAAATATGTAGCTGAATAACTGTAGCTGTTGCTAATACATTAACCCATCGTTTTTGGTGAAAAAGGGTTGCCAGGTCTCACGTATTCAGAATCTTACGCTCACGCAAGAAATCTTACGGCAAATGTATATTATTTCTTTATAAACCTATAATTAGCCACATCAAACCCGTTGGAGGATTTTGCAAACACATCAGACTCTTTACGAAGCAATAAAACCGTTATATACATGCAAATGCGTGTGTAGACTTGCATGGAATTGAAAATTTCACTCCAGCCAGCTGACCAAAGTTGCCAAACCTGGTATTAGAGTAAATTCATTTTAAAGAATCGTTACTTTAAAAGGAAGGGGTGTCGGTCCAGTGCTTGCGCCTTCCTCTATAAAACCAGATGTCTTGTATAGCAATATAAGCCTGTGGTTTACTCGAAGAAGTGTCGATTCAAGCCAACTCAGGCCCCAGCAAACCTGGCTGCCAAATTACAAACTAAACATACATTGGTTCAGCAATCTGGTGTCTCAAAAGTGCCTCTAGTGTGCGACTGTGTGTCACCGTGCATATTTACCTGCCCTGTGCCGGCTGGAATAGACACCATATTCTCCACCACCCTGTACTGGAGAAGCTGGAAGAAACAGGGATGATTTTACACTTATTAAGAGCATTGATTTAAGTCATGTGTAAGTGTCCTCACTTCATCACTATCACCAAGACCGCAATTATAAATTTAAGTCTCCTCCACATTGCGTTTATTAAGCGTTCAAGTGTGCACGCTAATGAAAGTGCTAAGCGGTAGCGCCCTCTAGTGCATGAATCGATATTTCCCATTGCTGCCCAGCGTCCTACACTGAGGTGCACGTGTTTGTTCCAGTTTCAGAGGGATATATTTGGGTCTTCTTCCATTTGCAAGAATAAGCCCCCACTGGGATGTGCTATACAGGATTTTATTGCAAAGATGCATATGATTACATAATACCAAAAAGGAGTTCCATAAAGATAGCTTCCGAGCCATTTTCAAATAAACAGTTGCTCTTTTAATCAGATCGTTAACACGGATGTTTATGAATGTAAAATATGCTGTATATACTCCCTTGTGTATCGAATTAAGTGTAGATCTGCATAAAGCAGTCAGATCTGGGTTAATTTAAGGTAATTCCGCCAACCACCAAACGCTATATGCCATTTCCACTGGGAATTTGCTGGAAAACATGCAGTGTTACCTGTGTTAATGGCGAACGGCGTCCGGCCTGATGAATGGTCCCATTATCTGAATGCGGGTCATCATCGCAGAAACGTCAGAAATGATTCAGTATTATTCACAAAACACGAAATAGAAATAAACTCTATATTAAATCTCAGCACAAATAAATGGGAAACTGATTGGATTTGCAAACATGCCACACTGCTGAATCAAACATTTTGCTTATTAATACTACTGTTATTATAACGGGGAGACTGTGATTCCCTACGGATTCTGTATTCGTGCACATAATTACAGTATACATACTGCGCCAATGCACCAGTGTGGCTCCTTGTAATTCTAGACAAGTACACGAACATTCATTCCCATATTTACCGAGGTCTCTAGGAGGATTTTTAGACTCCCTGAAGCTATTGTCAAAAACAACGACGCACGCAGCAGCGGCTGCTGCATTTACACAGCAACGGAGGGAAAGGGCATAACAGGTATTCTACTCAGAAATTCGCTCGGGAGTTTGCTTTGTACCGTAATAACTTTGTACGTGAATACCTGAACTTTGTTCTGGTGTCATGCGGGTTAGCGGTGTTAACATGACACCGACAGTGTTAATTCCGCGTGGACAAGCTGTAGGGTACGGCAACCAGTCTTAGGCTGATCGAAGGATTTCCCTGGATCACTTTTTAAAAATGTGATTTAACAGAATGGATTCATTATCCGTTACCCGACATTTGGGGACATTGCGGAGAGAATTTATGGGAGGGAACAGTCAGCCACGAACTCTGGAGGACATTGTGTATCCTGCGATACTGTAGAGATTAATTTTCCTAACTGGCCAGTACTCTTTGACAGAGAGACCCACATATACGGCACAAATTTGGCATCATTAAATGTTATGCAGCAGGACGTCGCCGGTTATTCCGCCAGCAAACAGAAATGGAGCAAGAAACGAAAGAAATGTAATTTCAAATGTTCCTCTGCACTTTCGTACAGGTACTTTCTTTCACCGATTCACACTGTGACGTGTGATGACAGCTGGGGGACGGGGGGTAGATCAAAAAGACACCGACGGTTCCACCGTTTTCACCATTTCCATTTATTAACTTCCTTAGGATGTCAACAAAGCTCTCTCCTCGTTTGTCCCCGGGCTGGAAATACCGTTTGCAGTTAAATAAAAACGTAAGTCGCTGCGGTCTCTGAAACAACGATCATGCTTCTCACCTTGCTGTGCTTCTAATTTCCCAGAAGCGTCCATCTCCGCTGACCGGCGACGGCCTCAGCTTGAACCCCCTGCATTTAATCTCCCATCATGCTCCACTTAAATTCTGCACATTAGTGTGAAAATCCTCGTATTTTCAACCTCAAATAACATATTTAAAAAGAAGAAATAAAAAATCCAGTACCAAACCAGGAGAGTGAATGTATCAGGAGATTATGGCTTCACTTCGGACAACGAGAGGAGTCAGAATCACCAAAACAAACAAACTGACTCTATACATGCAGATTCTGTAAATCTGAGCAGAGGAATTACCATCCACTTTCCAGAATGTTCTGAAGTAAAAGCAAAGGCAGTTTTGATGGGAATAATGTTTTTGTTCCTAAGTGATGCTGGTGACCTAAATAATGTGGGGGAAAGACTCAAAAGTCCAGTTCAAAGCACATGGAAACATTTTATATACTAAAAAAATACTGGTAAGGAGAAAGAAGATACGTCTGTATCGTTTCCACACTGAGACGACGTTTAAGGGCATTATTCCAAGTCTGTTTTAACACTGCTTCAGTATATAGCACGTAATTTATGTAAACATAATATTACAATAAAAACAAGAGTTAAAAAAAAATCTGAGGGACCAATATTAACAACAATGGCGACAGTTACCGATTTACAGCTGGAGAAGGTGTTGCGCGTTTCAGGGGTTAAGGGCACCCTTAAAAAGGTCTCTAACTGCAGACATGACCAGTAGGGAACCATTTAAACCACAGCCACGCGTGTACCAGCAAAAGATGCCTGAGGAGGAACGGGAGTCGCTCAGATGGGGTTTCTTACTTCTGCTGTAGAAACTCTGGTCGTGTTTATTTTAGGAGAGAGCCTAAGGCGGGGTGGTCTCCCCACCCCCCCTCCACGATAAGGCACATGTCTCTTGAAAAATCATACCACCTCTTACACCCGAGTGAAGTTCACCAGAGGGAAGACTTCCTGTTCGAAACGGGAAGCGCGGAACATGGCGTCGGAACTTTAGAACGTTCCTCAATGGCTCCCTCCTGGTGTCTGTCGGGCTGAAGGTCTGAATTCGGGCAGAAAGGGGCGCTGCCACAAAAATGAGGCACAGGTGAGGCAGGAGAGTGTCCAACCAGGCTGGGGGGGGGGGGTGGGGGATGGCGGAGGGGGGTGTCAGTTAATTTCTGCCGGTGTTAAGTCCTGGCCTGGACGCAAATGTTGGGCCGCCGCGTGGGCACGTAGCCGTGCTTGCAGTAGCACTTGAAGGAGCCCAGCGTGTTGATGCAGCGGGCGTTCTTGCAGGAGTTGATGCGCAGGCCCGGTTCCGTGCATTCATCAATGTCTGTCCGAAAACATTTCAGGGAAGAAGAGTGAGGGCTTGAACTACTGTAGAGGGCCTTACATACACAGTACAGAGTGAGTTTAATGCATCAGTTTGTTTTCCTTCATCATGAAGTGGCCGTATTCTCAAGCTATCAATCTGGGATGCAAGTGTGTGTTCATGGGTACGGGTGTGTCTGCCTGTGTGGTAATCTTGCTGCTTTATGGGGACCTATGACAGCTTCTTAGTGAATAAGAAGTCACAGGATGTTCTAATGTCACAAAATATTTGATGGTCACAAACTTCATGATCAAAAAGTTAACTTACTGCAAATTTTGCAGACTGTGGATATATTTATGATTCACCTGTTTAATGTTCGTTAATATGTCATATCTTGAATCTTAAATGTATGTTCCCTGTTTGCTGATGGTTTCTGCTTGCTTTTATCTGTCCCTGTGATTGGTTAGATAGGGTCACATGATTTCCGCGTAAACGCGTGCCTGTGTCCATACCTGTGCAGCGGGTACGGGAGTGGTCCAACCGGAAGCCTGGGTTGCACTCGCACACGGTGCCCAGGTAGGAGGGCACACAGCGGCCGTTGGTGCAGCTGCACTCGTCCGAGTCCTCCTCTGAGCTGTCACCGCCTGGGGAGGGACAGCAAGATCAAACACCTGGGACCCCCCCCTCTCCGATCCGGCACATTCTCTAAAAGAAGCTCCAGTCAGAAGTGCTGAGTCACTCCCCCCATTCCTATGCAGCCTGAAGACTCACAATTCAATCACCATCCCCCCCCAATATATATATATATATATATATATATATCTAACAGATGGGTTTCGTAGTTTGATGCTATGGCTGAGCATTGGTTTGCCATGCTAATTAACACATGGAGTGTCAGTGCTGTTGCATTGCCCATCTGTCAGTGCCCTGTCAGCGCTATCGATGTCATCACGCCACCAGAAAGTCGAGGGCGCCCTGACCACGTCACATCTCAGCCACGTCCGTCTCCGGGTGCACAGACGCGAGAGGAGAAGCCGGACAGGAAGTGACACGCACCCGGTTTGTAGCTGACGAAGGCGGCCAGCGAGTCTATGTCGCCGTCGGACTCTGTGTCCAGATGCATCTCGCAGAGCCGGACGAAGATGCCTGTGTGGGAAGGGAGGAGCACGGCAGGTAAACACTCAGGTAAACAGGTAAACACTCAGGTAAACAATGAAATAAACAGGTAAACATTCAGGTAAACAATGAAATAAACAGGTAAACATAACATTCAGGGAAACAGTGAAATAAACAGGTAAACATTCAGGTAGACAATGAAATAAACAGGTAAACATAACATTCAGGGAAATAAACAGGTAAACATTCAGGTAAACATTGAGATAAACTGCAGAACACTTAGGTAAACAAACAGATAAACAGGTGAACACTCAGGTAAACAATGAAATAAACAGGTAAACATTTAGTTAAACAATGAAATAAACAGGTAAACATAACATTCAGGGAAACTGTGAAATAAACAGGTAAACATTCAGGTAAACAGTGGAATAAACATGTAAACACTCAAGTAAACACTCAGATAAACAGGTAAACCCTCAGGCAAACAAATAATCAGATAAACACTCTGGTAAACAGTCAGTCAGAGCCTATAGTTCAGACTCCCAGAAATCTGCTGATATGCTGGTTTTCACATAATGCAAGTAAAAACGCTGATAAAAAGGAATATATGATTAATACTTATTGATGAATTTATTGATAACTAAATTAAAGATATAACTACTGAGTAGTGTTTTGGTATCTCCTGGGTAGGTGCTTTGGGAATGTCTAACCGGGAGGAAACCCAGGGACAGACCCAGGACATGCTGGGGAGATTACATTCCTCATCCGGCCTGGGAATGCCTCAGTATTCCCCCAGTTGGCGGTGGCTGGGGAGAGGGAGGTCTGGGCATCCTTCCTTAGACTGCTGCCCCCGTGACTCACACCTTCTCAAAGAGGTTAGACCTTGCTTAAGGTCTCCCAAGATTAATGCCGCCTCTACCTCCACCAATCAGTGTCACCGGATGAAAGAACCAATCAGAGTCACTAGCTGAAAAAAAAGTCCCGCCCCCCCCCCCAGCGGCGCACCCACCTACCGGAGTTTCTCTGGGGGCAGGTGCGGCACTCGGGGCCCCAGCCGCGTCCATAGTGGCAGCAGCACTCAGAGTAGGTAACCATGAGGCCTTTCTGGGGCCGGCTGCAGATGAGGCCCTCGTCCACCTGCAGGAAGCACACGTCCTTATGGGCGGCCGTGCGGTCTGGGGGTGCAGGAAGGAGAGAGAAAGGAGAGCAGGGGCTTAGACCTCCTCAGTACCCGTCCAAGCATGCTTGATCTCTGGGGAGCGCAGGGTATCGCTGTCTTGTACGCCTGGGTAAACTTGTCAGGTAAGTGACTGCTTTTAGTCTGGCCTTATCAGAGAATTTCCCATAATTCTCTATTTCGACCAGCCGCCAATTTCTGCTGACAAAACATAAATCCCAGAATGCGCAAATTTTTACCTTAAAAAGGATACAAAACATTTTAATGATTTACCTATACTTAATAATTTACATTAGAGCCAGTTACATTACGGATTACTAAGACTTCAATCAGACGCTTGAATACGTACATCAAAATTTTGATACCTACCGTAAAATATAAAACATAAAACTAAATAATAGTAATAATAAGGTAATATATAAAAGGGGAGACACTTGAAAATGTCATTTTTTCATAGAGCTGATCTGTTAATAAGTTATTCATAGTCAGAAACACAGTCTGTTCACGCAGACATAGTAGCTAAATGTTTTGTTCGCATCTAATTATGACAGATTTCTGATGCGATAAACATGTTGTTGAAAAACACCCGACTGGACGTCCTTCAGGCTGCGAGAAGATGCTGAATGCCACACCAGCCGTGCTGTCCTCTGAGGAACACGTGGGGTTTACGTATGCTGAACTGGACAGGGGGGGTTCATTAGAACCCTGGACCAGAAATTTTTCATTAATCAGCAATAAGAAGCCCAGTGCTAACGTGTCAGAATCATATGTGAGAATATGAAGTGAGGATCGATCGTCCTGATTGGTTGTTGGGTTCAGGTGTGCTGGGAGCTGGGAGAGAACAAAAACGTGGACTGTCTGGGGAACCCCGAGGACCGGATTGGGAAACACTGAACTGATCTACACCAGGGGTGGCCAATCTTATCCGCAAAGGGCCGGTGTGTATGCAGGTTTTTGGGATAACCTGTAGGTCAGCTGTTCAAACCCAGGTGTGAGGACTCTTCAGCCAACCAGTCCTCTAATTAGTAATTAGTTGCAGCGAAAACCCGCATACACACCGGCCCGGATAAGATTGGGCACCCCTGATCTACACAATTCACTCCTAAACATGAAAGATCAAATGGTTCTCCACCCTAATCCTGGAGGTATACAGTCTGTGTGGCTTGTAACCCTACCTGCGCACTTGTTTCTGTCTGGACTGACCACAGCACTGTTTCAGATCCAGAAAGTAAAAATCCAGACCAATATTTTGTTTCAATCAACCAGTAGGAAATAAAGAGTCACAATCACAGAGTACTCAGCTGGTTGGTTGAAACAAAATCTTGGTCTGGATTTGTACTTTCTGGACTGGAAATGTCCACCTCTGCTATCTAGAACTGGAACCCGGGCCTCTGTGTTGATTCTCAGCCTGGGTTACAGAAAGCCAGCTTCCCGCCGCTCATACGCACCGTCGTAGACGCACTTCTTGAGCGCGGCGCTGAAGGTGTGCGGCTGCGTGCAGATGCAGTGGTAGGAGCCGGGCGTGTTGACGCACTGTCCGTTCTGACAGTACGACGGGTCTTCGCATTCGTTGACATCTGTAAGAGGTACCACAGAGAGGGGTGACAACTGGGGGGGGGGGGGCAAGAATCTTGAGCAAGAAGCCATGATGGGTAACTGTAGACCACGCCGGGGATGTTTCTCAATATGTGTACTTGACCGTATTTGTGTTCTCACGACTTGAGTTGTCGCGTACCCATTTTACGTCACCTTCCATTGCTGAAGACCAGGTCCAATACTCAAGAACAGAAGTGCAGGGGACTGTAAAAAACCCCCAGATGTTGCTCTTGCTCCGCCCCAAATATCAAGGACGCATCGGCTGCATCTTCGCCAAACGATACCAACCCCATGATTCATTGCACCCACAGTTCATTCTTGGGAGGCAAGTTAGCAAGACCGCTCTCGCCAAGACCACATATGCGATCTCTGCGTTCTTGGTATTGAGAAACACCCCACAGCCTCTGGGATACAGGAAACCCACAGACCCCCAGTATGGCGTATGCCCATTGGCTAATAAAAACAGGAAGTGACTACTTAGGCAGGAAGCTTCTCCTCTCAAGATTAACATTTCAAATTAATCTCATCTACATCCCAAGGTCCCATGCATTTCGTTTTTAATATGGCTGCCGATGGACACATACGTACTATAGTGTCAGACCACAGCCATTTGCAACTCTAAGATTTCTCCTAGGGGCTTCAAAGGTGAGAGTAGTTTAAATATAACGTTCAAATAGCATTTTCTTCTGACCACTAGGGGGACCCCTTGCAACCACAGCTAATGTTTAGTCCCACCCCCTCACCCCCCCCGTAATGCACTCACTCACCACCTTGTTCCTCTGGGGTGATGCAGCTGTTGCGATCACTGGCCAGGATCCAGGGCGGGGTGCATATGCAGTAGTAGGTGTCCGGGGTGTCCACGCAGTGCCCGTTCCTGCAGTTGGTCGGGTCCTGGCACTCATTCACACCTGCGGCACAGCAAACTGTATGTCACAGAGATGCTCTACACCCCTACATAGATCTACTTTCCCTATTTTAATTCAATGCTGCATTATATATAAAAATCTAATGGCACTTTTCCACTGGCATACGGGAACCAAGCCGTACCCAACCTGTACCATGAAGAGAGACTAGTTACAGTGCGGTTCCAGCTCACTTTGGTTTTCCACTGCAGAAGGGTCGGCTCAGTGAAGGCATCATATTTTTTTTAGTAAGTAGGAGGTTGCAAATTTTTAAGGTCTGAGTTAACAGGAATGCATCAGTACATCACAATGTACAATACTACTAATAATTAATTATATATCGAATATGCCCTTGTTTCCTTCATATAATCCATGCATATCAACACCGAAAACCAGTACAAAGGAACCTTGGTTCTTCTAAGTCTCACATATTGTTCTGTTCTTGACCATATTGTTAGGTAGAAAATGTCTTTCAGTTGTCGAATGTATTTTTGGTTCCCAACCAACCAACCCTTTAGTGCTAAAATATATGTGAGAAAGCATGAGTCTTTTTACACATAAACAAAGGAGAGAATGAGTCAGTCTACTGCTAACGGGTTAGCGTAGTGAACATCGCCGCCGAATTGTGCTGTGAATATTCTAGTGTTTTTTCGTTCATTGCTCTGACTTTGTTTTTAAATAAGACACGATGGGTCCTAAGAAGGTTAGTCATTCGGTTCAGTTCGGTTCTTGGTGGCGGTCGGTTCTCGGTGGTGCCTCAGGTACGGCTCGGTTCACGGCGGGAGTGGAGAAATGGCGCAAGTAACCAAGACAACGAGCTCTTTGAACATGGATCCCTGTTTCCTGCTTAGTGTTCTTTCTTATGTAAGTTAGTTGCAGACTCAAACTGTGTTTTATTTTTCACCCACAACAGACACGAATACTAAAAAACCCAACGAACTAACTTGTTATATTCACTTGCCATGATTATTATTTATCAAATGATGCAAATAAGAAATATGATGACAATGAAATGTAAGTGAGCCACACCCAGCCAACACTGGACCATGCCCAGCCCATTATAAGCCACACCCACTTCATTGTAAACCACACCCACTCCATTATAAGCCACACCCACTTCATTGTAAACCACACCCACTCCATTCTCAGCCACGCCCAGCTCATTCTGGACCATATCCAGGCCATTCAGACCATGCCAAATTTTTGTACTCTGGACAACTGTATAGAAGGTTTAATTCTGTTATTATGCCTTCGCCACTAAGTGTCTGCTGATATTGACATCATTAGAAATTCATTTAGAATTTAAGAAAAGGCAAATTTTAGCAAATGGTATTTAAACTGAACCCACCAACAAATTGATATATTTCCAACCTGCAGCCACACAGAAGAATCTACTGAATGGAATACGGGATCAATAGTAACTACTATAGTACAGGGTGGACAGAACTGACATTGATTCATTTAAATAAAGTTTTATTTTTACAGCTCCTGGAACAATTGGGGGTTAGGGGCCTTGCTGAGGGGCCCAGTGGTGAAATAACTCTTCCAGCTATAGGTTATAAATTGGAAACCTTCTGATCTCAGGCACAGCCTCCTAACTTTCTGAGCTACACAGCGCCCCCTACTGTCCCTGGGCAGTACTGACCTGTCACGGCGGGCATCACGCACTTCTTCTTGGAGGTGTCGGGGACCCAAGGTGGGCTGCACATGCAGTAGAAGGAGCCCCTGGTGTTGACACAGCGGCCATTGGTGCAGAGAGATTCATCATGACACTCGTCTGTGTCTGTGGGTATGAAGGGGGGGGGGGGGGGGGAGTCCTGAGCTACACGACTTCAAACCGGCCAAAACCGGCCTGGCACAGCATCTTAATCAATCTTAACAAGGCAACAAGCATCCATTACGCAGATTACATACTTTATGAGCCATTATACACAAAACTGATGAAGATTAAGTGACCAGGAAGTTGAATGGAAAGAAAATGTGACAATATGATTCGGACGCAGATATGGCTACAGTATAATAAATCATAAATCAAATAATTGTCAAATAACCGCTGCTTTTCTCTCCCTAACAGGCTGGTAAAAATATTAATAAAATAGTCATTTGTTCTCCAAGAGTACTTTAAGTAATCTAGAATGTCATTATCTAGAATGTCAATATCTGTGCATGAACTGATTCTCAGTGGCACACTCTTTTACATTCACATGGGTGTGTTAATTCAACCCCTAACCCCGCCCCCCAGTGACAAGTCCCTTTACCAATGCACTCCAGGAAAGGTGGGTGGGATAACCCCGCCTCTAACCCCGCCCCCCGGTGACAAGTCCCTTTACCAATGCACTCCAGGAAAGGTGGGTGGGATAACCCCGCCTCTAACCCCGCCCCCCGGTGACAAGTCCCTTTACCAATGCACTCCAGGAAAGGTGGGTGGGATAACCCCGCCTCTAACCCCGCCCCCCGGTGACAAGTCCCTTTACCAATGCACTCCAGGAAAGGTGGGTGGGATAACCCCGCCTCTAACCCCGCCCCCCGGTGACAAGTCCCTTTACCAATGCACTCCAGGAAAGGTGGGTGGGATAACCCCGCCTCTAACCCCGCCCCCCGGTGACAAGTCCCTTTACCAATGCACTCCAGGAAAGGTGGGTGGGATAACCCCGCCTCTAACCCCGCCCCCCGGTGACAAGTCCCTTTACCAATGCACTCCAGGAAAGGTGGGTGGGATAACCCCGCCTCTAACCCCGCCCCCCAGTGACAAGACCCTTTACCAATGCACTCCAGGAAAGGTGGGTGGGATAACCCCGCCTCTAACCCCGCCCCCCGGTGACAAGTCCCTTTACCAATGCACTCCAGGAAAGGTGGGTGGGATAACCCCGCCTCTAACCCCGCCCCCCAGTGACAAGACCCTTTACCAATGCACTCCAGGAAAGGTGGGTGGGATAACCCCGCCTCTAACCCCGCCCCCCGGTGACAAGTCCCTTTACCAATGCACTCCAGGAAAGGTGGGTGGGATAACCCCGCCTCTAACCCCGCCCCCCGGTGACAAGGCCCTTTACCAATGCACTCCAGGAAAGGTGGGTGGGATAACCCCGCCTCTAACCCCGCTTCTAACCCCGCCCCCCAGTGACAAGGTACTTTACCAATGCACTCCAGGAGGACGCTGTCGTAGTAGAAGCCCTGCTGGCAGTAGCACTCGTACCCGGGCTGCGTGTTCATGCAGCGGCCCTCCTTGCAGATCTCGCTGGAGAACAGGACGCACTCGTCGATGTCTGAGAGAGATGGGGGAACGAACCGTGACAATCTGTGATCGCTGTGGCGATGCCAGCGACCTTGGCGATCATATGGGAAACGACTGAAGTACATAACCTTAATATCGGGTCAAAATCTGTAACCAGAATCTGGCCTCTATTAATCACTAGCTGTCTAATAATCCAGAGTCAGCGATCGCTGTGACCTAGAGCTGATCACAGAGAGCATGGGCTCAAATCCACTATCACAACTTCCAGCCAATCACATTATCCGAGTGTGGATTTCGAACCGGCAACCTCATGGTGACAGGCAGGTACCCGCTGAGCCACACAGCTGCACTAAGCAAACTATAGCAGGCAAAGCAGCACGCTGCGGTTTTGCTAAGTAATTACAGGGTGAACAAGGCATAATTACAGACGAGGTTTCGCATCGTCACATTAAGTGGTCATTTGCAGCTTTGCGATTGGCCGAGGAGGTCGTTAGCACGACAGGCGCGCGCCTAAATGCACGCTCCACTTTGCAAACAGCGAAGGCCCCTCGTGTGGTACTTCAGAAGCGGCGGCAGGCTGAAATTAATACAGCGTTTCCCAATCCACAAAAGCGCGGACTGTTTGGCAGGGAGCTGGGAGGGAGCAAAAACGTGGACCGGTTGTGGGTCCCCAAGGACCGGATTGGGAAACACTGAGTTAATATGTAAAACAGCATAACAGCAGCTTTGGTGAATAAATCTGTCGTATCTTCATCTGACCTGGGAGCATTTTACCATTAGTACACTGCATTACCATGGTCAGAGGGGCACCCCGATGAACAGAAATACATGTACAGGTCAGGCTACAGGTCAGGCTACAGGCCCAGACTGAAGCTCAGACTAACCACTTCTAGCCAGCTTTCTGTGGCTCCCCAGTTTAATACCAGTTTGGGCGTCGTACTTAGATTAAAGCAGCACATACTGCTGTAGACAGATTTAGCACTGTATTTGATCAAGATTGAATTATGGCAGAAATCGGTTCTCTTAGTCTTTGTCTTGTGAAAGAAAAAATCTTAGTTCAACAATGCTTGGTTTTGAAGGAAACACTACCACCTACCTACCCACCACACATGAAGGTGTACAGTGGACAGTTACAGCCCTGTGAAGGAGTCACAACCCTGTGAAGGAGTCACAACCCTGTGAAGGCTCTTTTCAGTGTCAAAGTAGTTACTCTGTTTTGCCTTTGGGGGGCAGCACATTCACTGCCAGAGGCACATTAACATAGTCAGAGGCCCCTCTACGACTGCCCCCCATGGGAGGAAGGGGGGTGCTAGAGGTAAGATGGCAAAGTAGAAGTTTTTGATTGAGTAGGGGCCCTTTTTAGCAGAGGCCCCTGGGTAAGCATATACATTAAATTCCCCCAATTCACTGGGCATTTCCCTACATAAAGACTAATGACAGTGACTGTAAAAAATAACATCAATCCTAGATAACATTTGATCACTAATAACAATAATAAATCACATGGTACATTTTTACACAGCAGTCATTATGACATCACAGTCCCTATGACATCACACCATTTTTGAACTCACAGTTGCAGGTTACAATCTAAGGCCGCTGACTACACGCCCGGCCAGACCCCCTCACATCCCCCGCCGATTCGGCCGGACTTACCTCGCATAGCCAGGCCGTACTCCGTCATGCGTTCCTCATGGTAGAATCCCCTCCCGATGGGGCACAGAGAGTGGAACTCCGCTGCGGGGACAGACCGACACCATCCGTCAGCGGTGATGAGTCACATTCCGGCCCACGCCGGCCTAACGAGAATAGCGCCCTTCCCAGCACCCCATTTTGTATTTATTAACAGCCTGATCACATGACATTAAAAAATAAGAAAAGATTTATGCTCATAATTACAACTGCACTCCTAATCCAACCACGTAAAAGGAAATCGATCTGGCTTATTATAACGTCCTTTAATTCCTTGTTAAGTTTCTTCCTTTAGGCACTAATGGATCTAATTAGAATCAGAACCGGGACACGACCCGATCACAGTTCCTGTTCTTGGCTCAGTAACAGCAGCCCACGGCTCTCGTGGGTGGAGGCTAAGAAGCAGTCATTCGCAGGATTGGATTACATCTTCAGGCTATTTAACAAACCAGAAATGATGCTGAACTGTCCTCGCGGGGGTACACTGAGGTGGGATCTAAGGAACAGAGCGTGCTGTGCCGTACTTAACTGAGGCAGGAAGAGCGTCTTCTTATTTATCTGCTGAACAGATACTTTCAGCCAGAGAAACTTTCAGCCAATAGAACTGCATCCTGGATATGAAGAAACTGAGCACAAACCCCACCCAGTACCCAGAATCCCCTAGTGTGCTTTGCTTTGGTAAGGTCTGGTCCCCTGAGACTAGCCCCGCCTTCTGTTTGAGGATTCTCTGGAAAAGACAAAACGTTCTACCATCTTTTAGTATCCCAGCCTCAGTACCAGTAATTAGAATTAAGTCATCGGAAAAAATAAAAATAAAAATCCTTACAAGCTTAATAGTCTTCTGATAATTCTCCAAACCCCTACGGATTAATCACCTTCGCAAGCACCGACCCACGATCTCCATTCAATCAAAAAGGTGCTTCCAGCTTTAGAACTTACCGTTTCACGTAAGTACAACATCATGTCTCCTGTTCCGTGTTCTGAGTGCAATATGTTTAGTTATTCTTCTCCGGTTATTAGCGGTACGTTTACCTGTGAGAAGTGTCAGTTAGTAGCTAGGCTGACGGAGAAGATTGTAGTTTTAGAGGGACGTATCCGGACGTTACGGGACATTCAGGAAACGGAGAGCTTTATTGATTCAGTGTTAGCGGCTCCGGATACGTCCGCCATAGGTATTCAGTCTCCCCCCGCTCCGGCAGCAGAGCCTACGCAGCAAGGCGAGTGGGTGACGACCCGGCGGCATAGTCGTAAATCCAACCAAAATTCACACCGGCACCATTCGCCCATTCGCGTTTCCAACAGGTTCTCCCCACTCAGTGAAACTCCCGCTGAGACACCTGTTGAAAGTGCTCTAGTAATAGGCGACTCTATTCTAAGAAACGTGAGAGTAGCGACTCCAGCGACCATAGTTAATTGTCTCCCTGGTGCCAGAGCGACCGACATCTCGGCAAACTTAAAAGTGCTGGCTAAAAGTAAACGTAAATACTCTAACATTATTATCCACGTCGGCACTAATGATGTCCGATTGAGGCAATCGGAGATCACGAAATCAAATTTTATAGAGGTGTGCAACCTTGCGAAGAAGATGTGTGTGTCAGTAACGTGCTCTGGCCCTATCCCTGCTAGACGTGGCGATGAAATGTACAGCAGATTATCGTCGCTACATCGCTGGCTGTCGGAATGGTGCCCGATAAATGGTGTGGGTTATATTGACAACTGGCGGATGTTTTGGGGTAGGCCTGGGCTTTTGAAGAGGGACGGTATTCACCCCTCGCGGGCTGGTGCTGACCTCTTGTCTAAAAGCATAGCTCATAGTCTCCAGACAAATCGCTGACTAACTAGAGCCAAGCCCAGGCGGCAGGCAAACCGGCATAACCGACCGCCTGCTAGTCGCCTAGAGTCGTCACCTAGGGTTCATTTTATTGAGACTGTGTCTGTTCCCCGCGTTTTTAATCATGGAAGCCGATTCCACCGTAGTGTGTGCCATAATAACTTAATAAAAATTACAATGAATCCGTTACTAGAAAACAGCTGTGATGCTGGGCTTAAACTGAAACTTGGACTTATGAATGTAAGATCACTGGCTCCTAAGGCACTATTAATAAATGAAATAATTACTGATTTTAGTCTTGGTGCCATATGCCTCACGGAGACCTGGCTTAAACCAAATGAATTCATGGCACTGAATGAATCTACTCCAGCTGAATACAGTTACAAGCATAACCCTCGACCAAATCGCAAAGGTGGTGGTGTTGCTGCAATTTTTCAATCCAGCCTAGGAGTGACTGAGAAATGTGGTCTTAGTTTCAGCACATTTGAAACTCTTGTTCTTAGTCTTGCTGGCTCATCTCTTTCTTCCTCTTCACCCCAAATCACCATTGTTATTGTTTATAGACCACCTGGGCCGTACAGTAATTTTCTTAAGGAGTTCGCTGATTTTTTAACTAACCTGGTGGTCAGTACTGACAAAGCTGTTATTGTGGGTGATTTTAACATTCATATGGAGAAAGATAGTGATCCTTTAAAAATAGCGTTTACAGCTATTCTTGACTCTCTAGGTGTATGTCAGAATGTAGTCGGGCCTACTCATGCCTGTAACCATACCCTTGATTTGATTATTAGTCATGGCATCTTGGTGGAACATGTATCTATTATGCCTCAGAGTCCCCTTCTCTCTGATCATTACTTGTTAACGTTTGAAATCCAGTATAGCCTCCCGTTGACCGCAGCTCCAAAGTACAGAATCAGACGTTCCATTGCCTCACTAACTACAACAACATTTATGAAACAACTTCCACAGTCCTTCAGCCTTACATCTGAAGTATCGTGTATAAATGAACTTGAACAGGCGACTGCAAACATGGATAAATCCCTTCGTAGCACACTAGATCTTGTAGCTCCACTTAAGAAAATAAACCATAGAGATAAGAAACCTGCCCCCTGGTACTCTGATCATACACGTGAACTCAAACAGGCATCACGCAAGCTAGAGCGCAAATGGCGCTCAACTAAACTAGAAGTTTTCAAATCTGCATGGAAAGAGAGCCTGTCTAAATACAGACAAGCACTAGTGACTGCTAGGTCTGTGTATCTCTCCAGATTAATAGACGGGAACAAAAACAATTCAAAATTCCTATTTGAATCCGTGGCTAGGTTAACACAGAATTCTCCATTAAACTCGCAAGTCCCACAATCTCTTAAGAGTAATGACTTTATTACATTCTTTAATGGTAAAATAACTAAGATTAGACAGACCATCCAGTGCACATCCTTAGCTACCTATGACTGCCAGACTCCTGCTAGTCTTATGCCTATCAATAATGAGACTTTTGAATCTTTCATTCCTATAAAACACCCAGAACTCCTGAGCTTAATTTCCTCCTGTAAATCCTCTACAAGCCTCATAGACCCAATTCCTACAAAATTTTTCAAGGAAATCGCACCACAGATTAGCAATACCCTGTTAAATGTGTTAAACTCTTCTCTTAAGCTTGGATATGTTCCTAAACCTTTTAAATTGGCTGTTATTAGACCCGTTCTAAAGAAACCAAATCTTGACCCTAGTGTTTTAGGAAACTATAGACCAATCTCAAATCTTCCTTTCATTTCAAAGATCATGGAAAAGGTTGTAGTTCGTCAGTTGTATACTTTCCTACAAAAAAATAATACTAATGAATTATATCAGTCTGGCTTTAGACCAAACCATAGCACAGAAACTGCTCTAGTCAAAGTAATGAATGATTTACTTACGGCTTCTGACCGTGGCTTGATATCGCTGTTGGTATTACTAGATTTAACTGCAGCATTTGATACTGTGGACCATAATATCCTCTTGGACCGGTTAGAAGGTGTAGTTGGCATTACAGGGACAGCACTCTCTTGGTTCCGCTCATATTTAACTGATCGCTATCAGTATGCACATGTGAACAACGAATCATCCAAGGCCACCAAAGTCACATACGGTGTCCCACAGGGATCAGTACTGGGCCCACTACTGTTTACACTATACATGCTACCGCTTGGTAACATTATTAGAAAACATGGTGTTGGGTTTCATTGTTATGCAGATGATACACAGTTATATATATCTGTTAACCCTGATGATACATCACTCCTATCTCGGTTAGAAGATTGTCTGTTAGATATTCGGTGCTGGATGGCAAAAAAATTTTCTAATGTTAAACACAGAAAAAACAGAAGTACTGGTGATTGGTCCCAAGGCTGCAAGAAATAAGTTTCACCACCTCAGCATTAGTGGCCTTCCTACACAACCTAACACAGTGGTTAGAAATCTTGGTCTTCTAGTAGATTCAGATCTATGTTTTGATGCTCACATAAGAAGTATAACTAGAACTGCGTTTTATCATCTACGAAACATAGCCAAGCTTCGTAAGATGCTCTCACTTCGTGATGCAGAAAAATTAATACATGCCTTCGTAACTACCAGACTAGACTACTGTAATGCCCTCCTTTCTGGTTGCCCGTCTGGTTCCTTAAATAAACTTCAGCTGGTACAAAATGCAGCAGCCAGGGTTCTCACAAACACTAAAAAATTTGATCACATCACACCAGTCTTATCCTCCCTTCATTGGTTACCAGTTAAGTCTCGGATTGACTATAAAATACTGCTGTTAACCTATAAAGCACTGAATGGCCTTGCACCAGACTACCTTAATAATCTGCTGACCACATACAATCCCCCACGCTTGCTTCGATCTCAAGGTGCGGGATATCTGTTAGTACCTAGGGTAGAAAGATCTACGGCAGGCTGCAGAGCTTTCTCCTATAGAGCTCCTCAGCTGTGGAACGGTCTTCCACCGGATGTGCGGGTTTCAGGCTCACTTTCAATGTTCAAGTCTAGACTAAAAACACACCTTTTTAGTTTAGCTTATAGGGACACTAGTTCTAGCTAGCTTCTCACTCCCAGTTAAACCTATAGTGTGAGGTGTAGAGCTGGGTGGGGATCGGTGCCATTGGCTTTGGATAAACTGAATTGACAGTGCTGTCACTCTAGCTTCACAATTGCTTGTGGGATTGGAGTGCTGACATTTCAGGGACTCCCCATGCCTGCATTCCCACCTGCCTCTCCCTCCTACTTATGCTGCCATAGCCATATCTGCCGGAGCATTGCACTTCATATTGCACTCATCTAACTTTTAGCACTGCCTATAGTCTCCCTTACTTTGACTAATTGCATTTATTTCCACCACCTTCTCCTGGGTGGTGCTACCTGGAGCCTTCACTCTATCAAGATGTCCAGCACACCCTGCAACATGTGACGTCGCCACTGCCAATGACGACCGTGCATCCAGCTCGCCGTTCTGCCAGTGTCATCTTCCTTGTACGACCCGCTCCCTGCCTTCTGGCTGCCTGGCGATTGGAGGAAGTGTTGGCACCGGCTTGTCATCTCCCCCCTACTCTGCGTTTGTGTTTCAGACTACACTGTATTTGACTCTCCCTGCCGGCCCCTGGAGGATGGGCTCCCCCTTTGAGTCTGGTCCCTCCCAAGGTTTCTTCCTTCTAGGGAGTTTTTCCTTGCCACTGTCGCCTATGGCTTACTCACTGGGGGCTTTGGGTGGGGATGCTGTAAAGCGCTTTGGGACAATGTAATGTTGTGATAATGCGCTATACAAAAATAAATTTGTTGTTGTTGTTGTAGTGTCCAGTACCGGAGTGGTAGACGGGGCAGGGGTAGATCTCACAGTGGTCCCCCCAGCCAACGCCGATGGAGCAACAGCACTCCTGCTTGGTGACGTTGGTGGCCAGCACGCTGTCGCAGAACACAGTGTCGTCTAGGTTCAGGTAGCATTCCTTCTTGTTGTCTATGTCCACCTCTATCGCTACAGGGGGGGAGGGGCAGAATGGAGAAGTTATGGCTCTTTGGATGTGAAGCTATTTACTAGTTATGGACAAAATGACAGTTCATGAACCATTTGCTGTATTTTTTTACCCCACTAGATGGTGCTCTTGGTTTATTTTGGGACATGCTTTGCACCCTTTTTTGAACAGAGAGCGCCATCTAGTGTGGTAAAAAAAATATAGCAAATGGTTCATCACTATCATTTACGTGTCATTTATGGTCAGTCACATGGTCACCGGCAACCAGGGCCTCTCCGTACCTTCGCAGCCACGCTTGTCCTCGGAGCTGACGTAGCCCTCGTTGCAGACGCATATGTAGGCCCCCTGCCGGTTCTCGCACACGCCGTGGGGCTGACACAGGCTCCTGTCCATGGCGCACTCGTCGATGTCTGTTCCCGAGGAGAACCCGAGCAAGGAGGAGTCAGCGGCATCGAGTTACGGCTCAGGGAGGCAATCTCACCGGGAACCCTAATGATTCCTCACCCTCTCCGCCGTATTTACCTTTTCTAATTTAGCTGGGGCTTCAGGGGGATATGTAATACAAACAGCTATATAGCTAATAGCCAAGTGGGTAAACATGGATGCTAAATCAGAGACGTCTATAGGAGCCGCTGCACTAGACTCCAATAGGCGTGAAAATCATGCAGGTACTTGCAAAGGGAGCCAGAAAGGGATGCTAACTAGGATCCTTACGGGGGTCATTTTGGGACCTGAAGAGTTATTAAGGACCATAAAGAGTCATGAAGGGTCATTATGAGTCTTGAAGGGTGATGAAGAGTCATAGAGGGTCATTAAACGGCATTAATACTGCATTACATTTACCTCAGAGGTCAGAAGTTGGAGCTGGTAGCAGTACCAGGGGCCTGTGTCAAACAGCAGGACTGCTGGCTTAGCTGACTATGTTACCCCGGTGTAAATGGCTTTCATCTCCGTTCACTTACATTTAGCCCAGATTACCATAAATCCAAGAAGTTATCCGGCTAAGCAAGAAATCCTGTTTTCTGAAACGGGCCCCAGTTCTAGCCAGATTAATTGCTAGTCACCGTTAGCAATATCAGTTGATAGCAATACATTGCATGGTATTTTGCACATAAAAACACCATAGCGACACGTCCACGGACACTGAGTGGAGAGTACTGTGTGTGCGACCGATTTAATGAGCCAGCTTAAATTTCTGTTGACGCCACCTTGAATTCTGAGGTCAGGATTGTGCAGAGTGTGGTGTCTGTTAGGGCATGGGGTCCCATTTCAAATTTCGCTTAGGGGCCCCGAAATTTGAATGGATTGGCCCTGGGGAATTTGAGGTATGAGTCATTGTGCACACCTGTAACCCATCGTATTAATGTTAGAGAGCAAGGTGGTCATTTCAAACCTTACTTGGGGTCACAAGCCTGCACCCGTGTCCATTGGGTCTTTTCACGGTCACGAAGCAGCGAGCTCTTACAGAGCAGGGCTCACGGTACCTTGACAGCGCCTCCCGTTGACCAGCATGAAGCCATTCTGGCACTCGCAGCGGTACGAGCCCATGGTGTTGACGCAGCGACCAAACAGGCACTTGGAGGACCGCTCGCATTCGTTAATGTCTAACGGAAACACAGAGGGCAGCCGTGAAAGGCAGGTTATAAGGACGACCGCTTACCTCGCTGCCAAGGAATGCAAAGTAAACAGCGCTTCAGTCATTATGGGGGGGGGGGGGAGTGTATGTGTCTGCTTGCGTTTTTGCTATTCTTAATCCAGAAGCGAGAGATCTCTCTCGCAGCCTGCGTGGGGGGGTGGGCAGTACACGGACACTGCTTTTAGTGATGGTGGCGGGCACCACTGAACGTTCAAAAGTGCAATTACAGTCGATGCCAAGTAACAGGTCTTTCTGCAGGGCGGAAACACAAGCGATCTGTCGAAACATCTGGCGGAAGTCCATCCCTAATTTTCAATAGGTGTGTCCAGACTTTTGACTGGTACTGTAAATTAAACCACTTCAAAAGCCTTGAGGACCAGATCCTTGCGGCCCTGTCCTATCGCATGCGGCACTGCACATGCGGCACTGCACATGCGCAGTTACTGCGACTCCTGACCTTCGCAGTGGCTCCCCTCCTTGGTCCGCTGGTACCCCGAGTAGCACTGGCATACAAAGGAGCCCTCGGTGTTGAGACAGCGTCCGTTGGAACACAGCCGGCTGTCCTCGCATTCGTCAATGTCTAAGGGGGCGGGACAAAAGTACAGGCTGACCAATCAGATGACAGGGCACACCGACTGACACACAAGTAGGGTGCGACTATATGAACGCGATTACGTGTCTTTATTCGCATCACTGCGGGTTGTTCCTGAACCGCATGACACCAGCTTCTTCAGCCTTATTATTCGTGTTTTGTGTAAATGACTAACCCTGGCTTGGTCAGACTAAACCAAACACTTGACCACCAACTACGTGAGATTTCCTGTCTATCACTTAGATCAGTCGGAATGCGTCACACAGACCGCCGCCGCCTTGCCGGCACCCTCTGGATGTTTGCGGCATGCGGCTCAGAGAGGGCGCAGGTCTGTAATAACGCGAGGAACTCTAGGGCGGTGATGTCATCGGCAGCCCAGCTGACCTCGGCAGCTCCTGCCGTCTGACCCTGGCAGAAAGCCGTCCTTGCACAGACAGCGGTACGTTCCCGGAAGGTTCTCGCAGCGTCCGTGTGGGCACACCCCCCTCTTCTGGCACTCGTTAATGTCTGAGGGGATGGAGGGGTGGGGAGGGGGGAGAGAGGAGAGGATGGGAGGGGCAATGACAAACCTGCTCAGTGGATTTAAGAGAAAGACACTGTGAATCAAATGGGTTTTGGTAAGATCTTGTGCAAATGTCAGGCTGTACCATCAGTAATCAAAGGCCAGTGTCATTGCAGAAGTGTGTCTGTGTGTGTGTGTGTGTGTGTGTGTGAGCGGGTTTACCTATCCTTATGGGTACATAATGTCCCCATAATGTGATAAATATCCGTTTTTTTCCCCTTATGTGGACCGGTTTCCTGGTCCCCATAAGGGAAAACTCTATTTTATAAAAATCGGTGACTGCTATGAAAAAACTAAAAATGCAAAAACTTTTGTATTTTGTTAGGTTACTTATGGTTATGGTTAGGGCAGGGTAGGGGTTAAGGTTGTCATAGTTAGCGTTAGCATTTTTCCCATTGAAATGAATGAGCGGTCCCCATAAGGATATGTATACCCTACGTGTGTGTGTGTGTGTGTGTGTGTGTGTGTGTGTTTGTGTGTGTGTGTGCGGAGGGGGGTTTGTATACAGTACTGTGCAAAAGTCTTGGTCAGTCAAAAGTAATGTTTAAAGTTATTTAGCTGAGTAGTAAGTGCATTTCTGATCAGAACAAAAAACACAATTTAGCAATTACAAGCAACACAAGACATACTAGTCAGAATTTCTTCTGTTCTCCTGAAAGTATCTGGCAGGATGGCTAGAACATCGCTAGAACATCGCTTAATTTCCCAAACCTCTCCTCAGGGGCACCTCAGCCTTTTCACTAACTTTAATTTAATTAATTTAAAAAAGGTGCATTAGTGGTCCAGTCAGAAACGGGTGTATTAGATGGTCGCTGCAAACACAGTGACTTTGGCAGAGGCTTTGAAGTGGCCAAGCTGACACACTTTGAAAGGCGTAACATCGTAGTTTGACACTAACATAAAGATTATTTAAGCGTCATTGTCTTTGGCTGCCTAAGACTTCTGCACAGTGCCTTGTATTACAAGGTGGGGAACAAATGTCCTTACAATGTAATAAAAGTAACAAGCTGTATGTCTCACTGTGGGGGGGGGGGACACACAGATTATTCTGTTCCAGTAAAAACTCAATTTTATTGAGGGGAAACTCAGTGTTATAAAAATCTGCGACTGCAATCAAAATTTGCAATCAAAATGGTTAAGGTTAGGGCTGGCTGGGGGGCGGTTAAGGTTTTCATGGGTAGGATTAGAGTTTTCCCTTAGAAATGAATGGACGATGCCCACGAAGGTATGAATACAAACGTTTGTGTGTGGTGGGGGAGGGGGGGGGGGGGGTTTGATGGTGATGCAGAGAGAAAAAACCAAGCAAACACAGGGGGGGATATAAACAAACACACAGAAACTCACACGCTCAGCCTGTGTGAACCCACATCCCTCCCCCAGGGCCAGCGCGCTGCCCACACTGTGTACACAGCAGTGCGCTTCACCACCAAAGCACGAGGAACACATGACCTCTATTTAATATCGGTTAGCGCAGTTCATGCAGTAGCCACCAGATGGCAGTAGATCCTCATTAATCTTCTCATTGGCCCACGTTGACGCAGACTGACTCTTTCACACTAGCGCTGATACTGAGAATTGCAGTCTGCTTTCTCTTTTTCCATAATCATAATTCGTCAGTTAGTCAAAAGAATGATTTATATAGCCATATTTTAAATCTTACAAGACCCATCCACTTTACCACCTTTTACACACATAAATATGCGCACACTCATACTATACAAACAATTTAGTGACATTGGTTAGCCAGCTGCATGCGTTATATAAAAATAATTTCATTTTAACAAATCTCTGGCTGCCTGTATTACTTTTAAAGACGTTATCCATGAAGTACATTTGTTATATGATCTGCTGTGTCCTCGTACTCTCCTCACCCCAATAAGCCCAGCTTGAGTAATACTATATTTAAGCACCAGAGGAAATAAAATGTAATGACCCCATTAACACACAATTACAGAGAATAAGGTATTTTATTAGGAAACAAGAAAATTGATTTTTGTTTCTGGGGGACAGAAAGGATCATTAGCATGATAAACCGCAGCAGGAAGTCCCCACAAAAAGTGTGTGTGTGTGTGTATGTTATGTATGTATTACATTGTGGGGACCAAACATCCCCGCAATGTGATAAAAACCTGTTATTTTGACATTGTGGGGACCATTTCTTTGGTCCCCTCAAAGGGAAATTCAATTTTATAAAAAATCTGACTGCAACCAAAAAACTAAAAGTGCCAAAAATCTTGTGTTGTGTTTGGTTACTTATGGTTAAGGTTAGGGCTGGGTAGGGGTTAAGGTCGTCATCGTTGGCATTAGGGCTATGCCCATATAAATGAATGGCCCCAATGAAAATATGAGTAGAGGTCTGTGTGCGTGTGTGGGAGGGGGTGTGCATGGTGTTTAATTCATGCCAGCCATGCAGGTCGTCAGGCAGGAATGCGTGACTCACCGTAGCAGACTCCCCCCTGGGCCTGGTGCCCAGGTAGGCAGGGCACGCATTCGTAAGAACCAGGCCTGTTTTCACATTGACCGTTGGGGCACGTCCGCGGGTCCCGGCACTCGTTGATGTCTGCATTGGGAGAGCAGACCACAAACAGACCACTTCTTACATAAAGCTATGGTCGATGCAGAGCAGTGTTTCCCAACCCGGTCCTCGGGGACCTCTGGCCAGTCTACATTTGTGCTCCCACCCAGCTCCCTGCAAACCTGAAGCAGGTATTCAGTGGGGGGTAATCTGGTGTAGAGTATTTTTGCATAAATGCCAACAGAATGCACCTAATATACTTTTTGAGGCACTAGTTCAGTGGCGTGTACTACGAAGCGGGGTTACCGGCTTATCGGGGTAACTTGTCGGATTTAAGGTAGTCTGGGCAAAATGTAAGTGAACGAATATGAAGTCAATTTAAACTGTGGTACCTTAAATCCGACAAGTTACCCCAATAAGCCAGTAACCCCGCTTCGTAGTACAGGCCACTGGTTACTTCCTGGTAAGTATACAAACGTCTATCTGGAAGAGTGTCCACGTG
This sequence comes from Paramormyrops kingsleyae, assembly GCF_048594095.1. Lineage (NCBI taxonomy): Eukaryota > Metazoa > Chordata > Actinopteri > Osteoglossiformes > Mormyridae > Paramormyrops > Paramormyrops kingsleyae. The sequence goes on from NC_132820.1 coordinate 7,741,387, forward strand.
CAGGAACAAGCTATAAGAGGGACTTTCAGAGGGATTTTCATTTCTAAAAGTGTCTGAGGAATATTCGGGGGACATTCTTTGGACGATACAGCACTTTCTGCTTCCTGCGCAGACAGACAGAAGGGGGCAGCAGAGAGACCACACTGACCTTCACACACAGGCTGCCGGTGGGACCTGCTCTTGAAGCCCTCAAAGCACTCGCACTTGTAGCTTCCCGGCAGGTTGATGCACTTGCCTCCCTCGCCGCAGGTGTGCGGCTTGTAGCACTCGTTGACATCTGGGAAACACACACACACACAAGCACATGTGCAAAGATTCCGGACTGACCACGTCTCTTCTGGGTCTGACTCGTCTGATTGGGCGGGAGGAACGACCAATGGGGGGGCTTGAGAAAAGTCGTCGGGAATGCTATGGCGCGGCTCAGCACATTTATTCAAACTATCCTGATGGTCAAAGGTCATTGGCTGAGCAAGCTGTACTGTGCTAGAATTAACAGCAGGTGCCCGTGACGTCTGACGATGGCGACGATGATGACAATGATGACATAAGAGCCACCTGACAGAACCTTCTGTCCTGGACCGTTGCTCACCTACACATTTGAGCTTCCCTTGGTGGACAAGGAGCTTGTAACCATGGAGACACCGACACCTGTAGGAGCCCATGGTGTTGACGCATGAGCCTCGTCCGGATCCACAGGGGTCCGACTCACACTCATTGTCATCTACCAAGAACACAAACATTAAAACGCATAAATGACATTTAAATAACCAGGCTTGGCTTCTCAAAGACAAGGGATCTAATTATTAATGAACGACTCAGAAAAGGCGTTGTTTGGTTCTAAAAAGAAATATGAATATTTTTGTTCATTTATGCCATTCATTTGGTTGAAATGAGGATTACTGATTGTGGTTTATGCTTGTTGAGATGGCTGATTGTGCTACGTGCTCTGATTTTTAAGTAAAAAGCCTAAAACCCGGAAACTGAAAGTCATGACCACCGACAGGAATGGAAATCAGGGGAAAACGAAAGCTTCACTCTCAGACATTATGACCTAAAGGTCTCACTGTTGCGTTCGCCTGGTGAGCTTCCCTGTAATTCTTATCATCTGGAACAATACTGCAGGAAAACCATCGTTTCCGTTCCAGATCTGTGGCTTTCAAGAGGTTTACTGCTCTTGGCACTGAAGGGTCACATTCCACGGCGCTCCGCTCGTCCCCGAAATCGGACAGAGCGTCGCTTCCTGCCTGCAGACCTGCCATCAACGTCGCCTAGGAGAGCAGGGATCAATTAAGCCACCCGCAATCTTGCTGTCATGGCAACCAGAATGTGGCTTTGGTGATTTTTTTTTGAGCCTGGCTCCATGTGTGATTTTGGACTCCCCTGTGAGTCACGGGGAAGTGACCACCACGGCCGAAGTCGGCAGCGTTAGCGTTAGCCAATCGTGTGTGGCGGTCAGAAAGGCCCCGCCCCCTCTCACCCACGCAGCTCTTCCTCTGTGGGTGCGGCCGGTAGCCGGCGTGGCACTGGCATGTGAAGCCATTCTGTCCGTTAATGCAGTCCCCGTGGCCACAGATGTTCCTGTTCAGCCGGCACTCGTCCGTTTCTGCAGCATGATAAAGGCCGGGCGAGGGGTGGGGCAATGGGCGGGACAATGGGCGGAACAACAGGCGGGTGAGATTAGGGTGGGGCAGTGGGCGGGGCAAGGGTAGGGCAATGGGCGGGGCATGACACAGGACACAAAGTGGAAATCATTGTTATTGTTTCGCCAGAATAAACACAATCAATATGGCGGCCACATATGGGCAACACTGTGGCCATTACCTGTTACCGTATGTGGATCTTACGTGTGAGACTGGTCTCACATACATGTACTGTCCTGTGCCTGCCCATGCCTGCGTCATGTGTCCTATATGTAATGCATCCCTGTGCAAATGGCAAATACAGCCACCTATCTAGTCTTATATCTTCAGAAGCAGCCCTGTCTACTCAAAATCTATTACTCACGAGTAATTCTTTTGTATTGTCTGCAGTTCCATTCTTTCATGATCAACGTGCTCTTTACACAGCAATATAAGCTCTTAAGAACACGGTTAATAATGCAAACACTCAAGAGGATTCTAGTTTAAATGAGAGTATGTATTTTTGGGGATGGAGAATATACTCCAACGTAACTCCGCTGGGATTCAAGCTAAACAGAAACATCATGGGCTTTTAAGGCCGGAGGCAGGAACAGACTGCTAGCCATCGTGCTCCTACATCCCAGAGAGTTTTATTGTACTTTTATGGGAGAGTAAGGTGCATGCCCTCCGAGAATGATTTATTATGTGGCGCGGAATGCCTGCTAACAAAGGAACAACTTTTTTTGTGTGGAAAGTCTGCTGCAAGCCCTAAAAACAGGCATAAACATGTCCCTACAACACTAATCGGGATAATAGGTTGGGAGATGGATGGATATATGTATGGATGGACAGACAGAAGGATGGAGGGATGGAGGGATGTATTGATGGACAGACAGATGGACGGATGATTGATCAACAGACAGACGGAAGGGTGGATGGGCAGATGGACGGAACGATGGATGCATGCATGAATGATGGCACAAAGTTGTCACCTACAATGCTGGGATGTGGAGACGCTGCACTCTTATTGGCTCTGTGCTATGGTACTGTGCTAGGATGTGGAGACGCTGCACTCTTATTGGCTCTGTGCTATGGTACTGTGCTGGGATGTGGAGACGCTGCACTCTTATTGGCTCTGTGCTATGGTACTGTGCTGGGATGTGGAGACTCTGCACTCTTATTGGCTCTGTGCTATGGTACTGTGCTGGGATGTGGAGACGCTGCACTCTTATTGGCTCTGTGCTATGGTACTGTGCTGGGATGTGGAGACGCTGCACTCTTATTGGCTCTGTGCTATGGTACTGTGCTGGGATGTGGAGACGCTGCACTCTTATTGGCTCTGTGCTATGGTACTGTGCTGGGATGTGGAGACGCTGCACTCTTATTGGCTCTGTGCTATGGTACTGTGCTGGGATGTGGAGACGCTGCACTCTTATTGGCTCTGTGCTATGGTACTGTGCTGGGATGTGGAGATGCTGCACTCTAATTGGCTCTGTGCTATGGTACTGTGCTGGGATGTAGAGACGCTGCACTCTTATTGGCTCTGTGCTATGGTACTGTGCTGGGATGTGGAGACGCTGCACTCTTATTGGCTCTGTGCTATGGTACTGTGCTGGGATGTGGAGACGCTGCACTCTTATTGGCTCTGTGCTATGGTACTGTGCTGGGATGTGGAGACGCTGCACTCTTATTGGCTCTGTGCTATGGTACTGTGCTGGGATGTGGAGACGCTGCACTCTTATTGGCTCTGTGCTATGGTACTGTGCTGGGATGTGGAGACGCTGCACTCTTATTGGCTCTGTGCTATGGTACTGTGCTGGGATGTGTCCCGACCCCCCAGCAAAAGCCACTACGACACCAGGGGTGTGCCAGCGGAGAGACTCACGTGTGACCTGCGTCTGGGCTACCTCTAAGGAGTCCCTCTCTGGAGCCACTTTTATTATGGGATGCGGGGTGGGTTTGGCCACAATCACTGGGGGGCAGAGAAAGAAAGGAAGCATTCAGGAGCCTCTCCCATATCCACTCCCAGCCCCTCCCAGCGCGGGATGGACGCACGACCCGCATGATGTAATCAGGGGCAAATCTGGGCGCTGAAACCAGAGACGTCCAGCGAACATCAGTGCGCTGAACATTTCCACACGCCGCCATCAGCTGAATCTAAAATAAATCTTTCTTTTTTTTTTAAGCCATGTGGTATTCACCCACTTAGGCAAGGAGAAAAAAATCAGCACGGAGCAGATCTTCAGCCCAGATAAAATTCTCTTGTTACGATAATTTATAAGAAAACAGCAGCCGTAGAAGTCACAGAATAGTTCATTCAGCATCTCCAATGGACCAGAACTATCAGAGCATAATCAGGCACTGAAAGATGCCAAAAACAAAACTGAAAGATGCCAAAAATATTTTAAAATGCAGACCACAATGAGTGTTACTGTAATGTTCGTATTAGCTGCACACATCCATTTTTAACGCAGGGATGTGAGAACGCATACAGTATGCAAAGGTAAAGGCTTGGCAAAATGATGCAGTCCTCAAAGGAGAACGGCACAGGGCTGAGGAAGAGTGGAAGCGGTTGGCCGAAGGCCTACCAGGCATCTGGGGTCTGTGCGTGCTGACGGTGGAGGTCTGCGTGGGCGTGGTCACCACCTGAGGCACCTCCTTTTGGGGCGGCTGAGAGGCACCAAAAGAAAGCCAACAAATTCATACGACATTGCAGTTAGACCGAGGCCTACGCTCAAGACAACACTGCTAAAATACAGGAAAACACTGACACGAGGATCCTTCCATGGACACAGCAGGGAATACGGATGTCACACATATACGAGAAGGTTTAGCCAAAAGAGAGATGAAGGGCAAGAGCAGTGGCTGTAGAATTAAAAAATGAGGAGGGTCTGTCACTGCAAAGCCAACGACTGGCGATGTCCATCTGGGGCCATGCTGGTGAGAGGATGCGAGATGATGGTCCAGTTGGTCTAACAAAAAGCCATTCTGGACCTCACCGACCAACACAGGCAGCGTGCCGCTTCGCTTGGCTGCTCTCAGGTTTGAACATTCATCTATATCCCATGATGCTGTGTTTTATCCCCATTTTCGTAAGAGGCGGAGCTTCGATCCACGAGGCCTGCGCTGCCATTGGAGGTTTGGCTGCCAGGTCAAAGGTCAAAGTCGGCCATCTTAATTTCATCTTTGTGCTCCTGTCTTCACACACAGCACCACACGGAGGATCACCTTGGGCACGTGTCTCCTGCACCTCCTTTGCCACCATTTACTGGAACTCCTCATGGAACGACAGCGAGTCACTGGCGGTTCGATGCAGCTGGTATCTACACAGCCCCCCAGAATTGATCCCGTTCTTGAAGGGTTTGTGTTGTTCCTTCATATATTAACTGTTCTGACACGTTTCCGCAGTTGGGTCGGTGTTAATGGACAGGTTGACGAAAGAAAACAACTTACTTGCGGCTTGATCTCTGAAAGAAAAACAGAAAAAAAAAACGTCATTAATTCATATAAGGCTAATGTCAGTGATGAAGTGCTGCACTTTAATATGATTACTGGAGGATCACACAGTAAAAAAAAGTGTGACGCTTTTCATGAAGACTTACGGTAAAATGGGTAAAATGGCTGTTTTGTTGGGATGCTCTAACTCCCCTCTAAGTACCGCAAGTTGTGAAATTAAACACTGAACCAAAAAAAGCATGAAAATCATACACCACCTAAGAGCAGCCTGATTCCTCTGACAATCGGATCATTCTTTACAGATGATGTTTCCCAGCTGTCTTGTGGTGACCAAACAGGTCTTTACTTCACATGTCGCATGCCAGTGGTCTGTCCCGATAGGAATCACGCCAAGCTTCTCTTAACCGTTAACTGTACTCCCAGGTCCCTTAGAGCCACCAGAACTGCAAGCATACTGGCTGGAATGTTGCTTGGCTGATTAGTGGACTGTGGCCGAGACCGGAAGGTCGCTGGTGCACATCCCGCTCTCAGCAGAACAGCCGCACCTCCTCCGGGCTGGAGAGCAGGGCCCTTAACCCCCAGAAAAACGCTCCAGTGGAGCTGGAGGCATGGCAGGTCCTACGCTCTGACCTCAAGCGATACTCTCGCCTCTGTGTGTGTAGGAGAGCATGATGGGATATTTGACAGCTAACACATTCCAATGCACTTGTACAAATGGCAAATGAAGTTTCATCGTGAGAATTATTATTATTATTATTTCTGTGTGGGTGTATGGACGGATGGATGGATAGAGAGATATATGGATAGATATATAGATCCTTTATTAATCTCTGGAGGGAAATTCGCGCATGTGGACAGTGCAGGTTAATGCAGGGATCCAGACTAACTTTTCCAGTTGGTCGCACCAGAACATGATGTGCTCACACCCTTTTTTTTTGGAACAGCATGGTATTAATTAATGGCCGTGCATGCCGATGAATACACTGAAGAAGGACTGACTTTGACTCAATACAACTGCATTCATTCAGCCCTTGAAATTCGACACCAGGTAAGCATTCCCTTCGTACCGCAACCACAGGGACTGTGCTAGTCATTGTGGCTGGAAAAAAAGCTTATTTTCTTTTTTTCTGGCTCAGTCGGTCTCTCCCTGTCTGCACCTGTGCCTGTCTTCGGCTCTCCTTCTCTACCAGCCTCCTCCTCTGTCTCCTCCTTTTGTTTTTTTAAATGAATTGGCTATAGACTGCTTCATTTTTGGAACACGTTAACACGACAGCTAAAGGTTGTTTAGCACATTCTATCATCAGTGCGCGTTTATGTACGTACTCCCATATGTAGGTAGGGAGAGACCAACCAACTCAGCAAAAAAAAAACAAAAAACATACAATTATAAATACTAAGCCAGTAAAGAAGAGAAAAAAAAATTTTCAATCACAATTTGTTACCGAAATTCCCGTGCCGGACGACATCCTAATGATTATCATATTAACTCGCACACTCAATGAACGGCCGCAGTCTGGAACCTTGGATTAAACTGATCCAGGTCTATGGTCGCCATTCCTGCAGGGAATCTGTCTTTTATGTGTACAAGATAAAAAAATGTACATTTTATTCCATATGTCACGTACAAACCCAAATAAAGACGACCCAGTTCTTTGTCAGTCAGCACAGTCTGTGCCTCCAGTCTGTTTCTAAAAAAGATTAGAAACTTCTTAGAATTGTGGGACGCGCAGATGCCTATGTAAGGAATCAGGCCCTGATTTATGGCGACAGTTTGAACCTCGAACTTGTGAACTTCACAGCTTCAGCAGGCTCGCGCCTTTGTGTCAAATCCAAAACTCATAAAATGATTCGAATTTTTTAGCGCGGCGCAGAAGGTCGCAGACTACCGTCTGGCAGACCACCAGGCTGGGGAGGTGCACGGATGGGGAGTGCGTCCCGTGATCCGTGAAAGTGCAGCGGCCGCGCCTTTCCTCGAAAGAGAACCCAGACGGATAGCTATCGGCCAATGAGAATCGTGTAAATGTGCCACGCCCACCCCCCCAGCCACCCACCCTGATGTTTGCCGTCGGTCTGGGACAGGTGGAGAAGCTGCTCCAGGTTCGGGTAGAGCTGCAGCATCTGGGGGGAGATGATCAAGCTCCCCGAGTACGTCTGGTAGGAGTAGCCCTTCCCGGCGGGACAGATTTTACTGAAGGAGGCTGGGAGTCCGGGGGTACAGAGAGGAGGGGGGGGGTTACGGCATAAAATGGAAAATCATCATTCAAAGAGATGAGCTTGTTATTGATATTAATTAAACAGACACACCTATAACCCCAGATACTGCTTCAAACATTGCATTATTAATCTTATTTTAATCTCATTTAATCTTTAATCTCTATTATTAACTCAGCCTAATAATTTTTTCGTTACACATTTCCATAAAGGTGACACCATTGCATGCAGAAGGATATAAATCAGGAATGTGTGAATAGATAGAAAGTTCATCTGAAAGAGAGACAACCGTGGGAAATGAGCCAACTGTACCGAGCAACATGATGCATTTCAATACCGTAAATATCAGAATATTGGAGCCTCGCTAACGTCTAGATGTGAGCCTGCTTGTGACTGTTCACTGTCTGAGGCCTATCGTCCCCGTCCCTGGTTATGGGAGGCCACTATTCTCACCCGTGCCATCCTGAGGGCACCTCTCGCACTTGCTGCCCCAGGCTTTGCCCACGGTGCAGCAGCACATTTCCTGGGAGAGGGGTGTGGGCAGGGCATGCTTGCATTGTCCCGCCTCCGTCACCATCAGGAAGCACTGACCCTGTTCCACCGGCGGCTCTGCAGGTAGGGGGACGACGTGGAGGCAGGGGGGACGGGTGAGGTTAGTCGAGGGTGGGAGAGGGGGAAGGAGGTAAAGGAGAAGAAGACATGAGAAAAAAACAGGTAGAATCATTCCAAAGAAATCAGGCATAAAATGACTGCGGCTGCTTTTCGAGACGGACGGACTCCACCCAGGGTTTGTATTATTTGGTCACCTTCCAGAATAAGATTTTCCGTTTGCGCGTGAAAGGACACGGATTGACACGATGGCCATTCGCCCGCATCGTTATATCTGCATCTGACACAATCGCCGTACTTAAGAATTCAAAAACTGCCTTTTATCATAACTAATAACGGCCCATTTCACAGATCCACGCTGTCCGCTCGTGTCAGATTTGACTAAAACGCGGCACGGGGCCCGTGGAAGCTTCCGGAAGGTGGGCGCGGGTGGCAGGCCCTCACCCACGCATCTGGTCCTGTCGAGGATGTAGCCCGGCTTGCAGGCGCAGAGGAAGCTGCCCTGCGTGTTGAGGCACTCTCCGTCCTGGCACACCCCCGGCATGGTACACTCGTTGATGTCTTTTGGGGGGGGGGGGAAGCAGAGAGGGGGGAGTGAATCACAAGAAACATCACAGCGGCAGGCAGGCTAATCCTGACGCTACGGTCGTCCTGGTCCGGCACGTCACTGAGGAAGCACAACACAAATTAACCAAAACGAAAGCAGATCTCCAGCAAACCATGACTGTTACTTCACCCAGGAGCCTGTTTATTTAACCTCGAACTGGCTCTTACTCTGCAATATATTCCTTATTTAAAAACCACAAGTCATTTATGAACTCAGTAACCAGTACACAGACCTTAACAGGATTCATTACTTAATGAGTAATCAACCGACCGAGTACTCAAGTACTGATACATCAATCAGGAGTAAACGCGGTTTTAAAAAGTTCAGAAGTGTTACAGAGTTTGTTTCAGGGGTGTCTGGAGCGTGCGGCGGACGGTTGTCAAGGCGATGATTTGTGAACACGTGCCTTTGGCTGGGCGCCAAAACACACCTAGCCGTCGCCACGGTCGGCGGGGCGGAGTGAGCGAGCAGCTCTGTGGGTCTTTAAATGCCACCCAGTAAAACTCCCAGCTTCTCTCTCTGAAATCACTCCGCTGGTAATGCCGATAATTACCAGGCAGGCCGCTCGCGGGATTCCGGGGAATCGAGCTGGAAAGGAACCCGGCAGGCCGAGCTTTTAAGTCCCATACATAATTAGCAAAGTTTACTGCAGAAACGTTTCTTTTTTAACTGCTGAACGCTGAAACTCCTTCCCCTGGGGAGAGATATCAGCTCGCAGGGATTTTTACTGGCTGAAATTCGACAGCAAATACAGCTCCTTCATTGCTGTGCTGCCTGCAATGAACAAATAACCTAATTGGGGGGGGGAATGTGTGGCACCGCAGGTTAGGACTCTGTACCCGTAATCAGATGGTCACTGGTTTGAACCCCAGGGTTCACTGAGGCCTAGAGCAAGGTCCTGAACCCCTAATTGAGAGTGTGTGAGTTAATATAATAATCATTAGGATGTCGTCCTTTATGGCAGAAGCGTCTGCTGAACATCTTATACAACTGTGGCCATAACATCGACTGGAAACGGAAAAGAAGGGGAAACTGGGAGGAGGTAGATTCCCAGTGACGACGTTCCTCACGTTACCTTGGCAGTGAGTGCTGTTCAGCCTCTTGTACCCGTGTGGGCAGGTGGGACCATATTCCTCTATGATGGTATGTGGTTTGTGGACTCCTGGGTCTTGGAATAGAAGGTGGGGGGGGTGTTAAGGAGTATAAGCCATTGGAACAGTGACAGAGCCGGACTGTGCTGCTGCGTATGTTTAAGCAGCGTCGAGGGATTATTGCTTCACATCTTTAAAGTTATTTTCTGGCTTATCCACCGCAGAGGCAGCTTAGGTCTGCGGCGCCTCATTCCACACTGACAGCCTGACACATCTGCACCATTTGTGAAGACTCAGCCCCTGGGGGATTCAACCTGCAAACCTGGTCAAGGCAAGCGATCAGACGGTGGACGACTGGATTGATAGAAGATAAGCTTTCTGACCATGTATGCTGCTGAATGGACGGAAACTCTTACAGAGTAATGGTGGTGTGTTGCAGTGTTTTTTTTTTAACAAGTTAGGTCACTGTGCCTGTAATCGGAAAGGTTATCGGTTCAAATCCCAGGGTCACCAGAGCGATTTCGCCATCGGGCCACTGAGCAACGCCCTTAACTCCCAACTGCTCCAGGGACCAGTTGACCATGCTCTCTCAAATGTGCGTGGCTTTGGATAAAAGCGTCTGCGAAATAAATCAAATGGAAATAAGAAATGGAGGGGGGGGGGGGGGGGTCCAAAGAGTTCTGCACTTCTGGTTTATGGAAAACAAACCGATTTCTAGATTCGGTGCTTTAATGCCACGCAGCTCCGCGGCTCGGTTTGGGTCCAGCCACTCTGTGTGAGTTCCCTGTGGTACGCTGGTTTCCCCCCGCGATCCAAAGACGCGCGGATTGAACCGGCGGTGACGGATCGGCCTTTACTGAGCGACCGCGTGTGCGTAAGTGATTCGCGGTGGAGCGATGTGACCCTGTCACACAGCCCCCGGGCTCTGCATCGCCGCAGGCTTAGAACTACTGGATTTAACTAGTTAGAACAGACAGACGACGAGGCATGAAGAGACCCGCAAGGCAGAAAAATAACAAGCAGGACGTCCTCAGCCAGATTCCACCTTGTCTGGGAAGTGGAGATTGAAAAAAAAACACGAGAACGGGAAAAGTTTATAGTCTGCGAGTGCAGCTATTTGGAAGAAGAAATACGGCTCTAGCCTCTGGCAGGGAAGCAAGGAACATTTTTTCCCCTCACATTTGAGCTGATCTCCCAGGCTTCTGCTTTGAAGCTAAGTGGGGGGGGGGGGGGGTGGGCGCTTGTTACGGTGGAGGCAACCAGCTCTCTCCGGCGGACCCAAAAACGTCACGCATATCCGAGAGCCCCAGGCGGCGCGCCTCCATTAGCCAGTAGGGCGGCGACGTCCAAGTAGCCTGACCCCGACTTCAACAAGGACACGTCAGAGCAAGCGCAACACTTTCCTACCGCCGGCTGCCAAAGACGGATGAGGGGCATCTGGAGACCTGGAGTCTGTTAGGAGCAGCCTGGGGTACAAGCTCCTCGACAGAAGGTGACTCTAGGACTTTTTAAAGTGGGGGGGGGGGGGGGGGGGGGGGGGGGGGGCGCATGATTCATACAGAGGGGCTAACCATACTATTAGCCAATGATATGTTTTGAATCAGTGAATGACAGCTGAGGCAGCACTCTGAGAGCCAATCAGATTTTAGCTGCTTCCTCTATGGCCCCGCCCTTGTACACACCCCTGATCCAATGCCCAGTTTATATGGTTAGGTAGAGGGGTTTGAAAACAACCTTTCTACTCGAAATTCTTTGCGAAAATATTAAATGGTACCATTAAGAACCTTTTCGCTATCTCTCCATTTATCCCTACGCTGTTTATCGTTTTGTGTATTTTGTCTTGACAGATTAAAATGTATATTTGTGCCTCCACCAACAAATTGCTTATATTATTTGTAGGATTTTGATTCTGATCTTCTAACTGCAGTTAAATATTTTACTTTATTAGTTGCTTTTAACCTCATCTACATGCAGACTACTAATGCAAATGTAGATCGGCGGTGTTCCACAAAGCAAGACTCCTCAGCCAATAAGAGTTCAGGTAAAGAGCGCTCCTTTTAGACAATCATGATCGTCCAATTAGAGTTTAGGTAAGGAGCATTCCTATTGGACAATCTTGAAGTCCCATTTTGTGGAACACCCCACAGCCTAAAGTTATTTATCTATAGTTCTAATTAGACGCGTGTCTGTTTACAGTAGTTTCCATACATTCAGCAGTATATTGCAGTGCTGGGCTCAGACAGATTAGGCAGTTTGTGCGACTAGGGGAGTCGCAGACGGAGGGCTCAGTACGCAGCAGGTCCGCTACTCACACAACAGTTTGGGACACTTGTAGCACTTGTTCTGCCCCCAAGAATTTCCCACGCTGCCACAGCAGTCCTCCTGATTGGTCAGTCCCGGCAAAGGGTTACTGCTGCACTGCAAGAGGGAAGAGAGGCCAAAGTCAACGGTGCCTTTAATACGGAAACATCCCTTTAATACGGAAACATCCCATTAATACGGAAACGTCCCTGGGTCCACAGGGCCGAAAAGCAATTTAAATATTCACTTAATTACTATTCATATGTTCATATGTACGTATATTTTCATGTATAATTTAGGTTCACTGGACCAACCACTTTACATTATACATTCCATTCTAATTCCTGTATGTATATTTGATATTTTTATGTATATTTTATGTATGTGTGTGTGTATATTTTACATTAGCAACCACTTTTATTTACTTTTCTCCATTTTTATTTTTTTAATATATGATAGATATGAACAGTGCTCACAGAACGTCTTGGGATGCTTGCTTCATTCGGTAAAAATATTGCTAATTTATCGGTCTTATAACAAAAATCGTGACATTATTCACCCGTTTACAAAATGTATACCACATTAGTTCTGAAAGAGCTGTTAAAAGCTTCATCGTCAGGCAAGTGTTTTTCAATTAGCGACACCTTTGCGATAATATAAAACACCAAACGTTTGTGCACAGTATCCATTGGGAGCCAATGACCACAAATGCAATTAATAGCAAAATGGCGAGAACAGGACTTCCGTCAAAAAAATTCACTTCATAAAAAGAAAATGTCTGGATGATATGTGCAGGTATATTAAACACTGTTTATGTAATGAAGCAGATAAATTCACAACTTTTTACAGAATTAAACAATAATTCTGTGAGCCCAGCATGTTTTATAAGCACTCGACTGTGCTGTTGCTTTCTTGTTTCATTTCCCCCCTATTTTGCAGCATCTGGAGTGAACAAAACTTAGAATCTCATCGTGGCCTGCACATATGACAATTAAATTACTTGAGATTTTGAATGCATGGACCATAAAAATATCCCCAAATCCAAAGATGCAGAAGTCACAGCCACCCCGGCTCACGAAGCGGCCGCAGTTCAGCGAGTTTATCAGAATCTGTTTTCCCCCCTTCTGTGAATCGTTAGTTTAACTGTGATATAAACGCCCACAGTCCGGCTTCCAAAACACATTAACGGCAGCCTCAAAAGCCGTTACCCCGGCGCCCCCCCCCCCCCTTTGACCCCGCCCTCCATGCATCCACAATATTTGCTTTTGAAGTGGAGATCGAGGGCACGGATCAAGGCCAGACTGAATGTGGCCTTGATGCTCTGTTTGTCGAAGGCGGACAAGCGATCCTTATTACGACGTAATAAATAACAGCGAGTGACAGCAGCCAGAGGGACAACAACAACAAAGGCGTCAAAATACCTCAGACGCAGAGCAAATGGTAAATATTATTTTATCAAACTCAATGTGCGGTGGCTGAAATTACCGAGCAGCCAAAACGATTCTGCAAACTCATCCGTAGATGCTGATTGGACACTCACGGCTTGTTTGGGCGTGGTCTCCTGGAAGCACCGCCCCCGAGGCTTGTGCGTTTGCGGCATAAGGCGGACCGTGGTCTTGTGGGGGGGCTTGCCATCCGAATGGTCCACGGGATGGATGACGACGGCGGTGTCGGACGTGTGGTGGACGCGCACGTTGAACTGCACTGGAAGCACGAACGGGGAAACCGGATCAGATTCGAATCCAGGGGGGCGGGGAGATGTGAAGGGGGCGGGGCTTCGAGTTTAACCAATCACGTGAAAGGGTGGTGGTGCGGGGGTACCTTCTTGCGAGTGATGCCCAACACCGGGTGCCAGCGGGAGGCTGAACACGGAGTGGGTCTGTGCCATGTGCCCCCGCCCCTGCTCCCCTGGGCCAGAAACTTCCGGAACCAGCTGCAGACTGTAGGCTGGCTGCTTGTTGCCTACAGCTGCCTGGGCTTCCTGGGTCTTGCGGATGGAGAACTGGCACAGACGGCCAGTGAATCCAGGGGGGCACAGGCAGTGACTGTGCGAGCTGCATACCCCGCCGTTCATGCATGTGTGACGACACACCACTGCAGGACAGAGAGAGAGGCACAAGCGTTAGGTTTGTGTGTGTGTGTGTGTGTGTGTGTCTCACACCCACAAGTCCATAAACTCCACCCATGTCCAATTTCTTCCCTTATTGTCTCTTTCATCCCTTTATTACCCAAAAATTCTTTTCAGGTCCATCAGGCATATCCCACCAAAGTTTAATTTGAAACAGTTCATTTCAACCGGAAAAGTTCAGCACCGAAAACACAATCGTTACCTCTAACTGACACGTTCGCAACAGGAGACGGATTTTCTCATGCCGAGTCGGGCGGCCAAGTCTAAATCTATATCAAGTCGCTGGGAGAAAGCAGTGATACAAGAAAATAATGACAATTTAGTTTAATGATTAAATCGCAAAAGTGAGTGATGGGATACGTCAGCCTAAAACCATCTGGCGTGTTTAAGTGTGTTTGGGATGAAGCCCGATACTGGACACATATTGAGATGCAAAGCTGAAAACGGCAACCCAGAAAAGAGAAAAATTACACGGGATCCATGGACAATCACAAGCACCGGTCCCGATGTCGTTATACCTGGATGCATGGTGCAGACCATCATGTCGTCATGGCGATCTGCAGACTCACACATCTCACACAGCTGTCTATACATTGCATAATCCAGTTGCCTCGAGGTTTTGACCCTTACAGCTGGAAAGAGTATCAGTCATCTTATGTTCAGTGTGGCTATATTTTAGTCCAGGCCTGTGTCCCCAGTGTTATGGGATGTCTGGGTCAGGACTGTTCTGGATTTCGGTTACCGTGCCAACAAATTACATCAGCGCTCAGCTAGATGCCTGACCCTCAGCTCTCTCATACTAAGACATTAACACTGCATGGCACCTAAATCAGCTTTAGCCGTACTGAAGCCCATCTTTGCAGTTGAAAACCTTTTTCCTCTCACACACTTGTGAACAGAGACACACTAGTCACTAACTCTGTTTAAGGCCCAGTTATTTTGGAAAACAAAAGACTCGATTATTCTGTAATTATACACTGCACTGAAAACAAACTGAATAATTAATATTCACGTACCCACAACTAGATGTGAGTATACTTATATAACCATGGGTCTTCTATTTGCGTAATAAGCCGTTCTACTTCTAAAATATTACTTTTAAAAAAAGAGTAGACTGAAAATTAGTAAGGAACAGGGGTTTGATGGGGGAGTTTTGGGACCGAAAAAACATTTACAAGAAAAGATTGGAGAAAATTGGAGGCTCTGTGACTCGGTAGGTAAATGAGATCAGACCAGCTTGAAACTTTCGATCACGTTTTCAAGCAGTCTGTGAACTACAGCGGAGGGAGGAAAGCAAGGGAGCCGATGTTATTTCGTTCCCTCTGGTCTGGGGTTTGGTCCCCCTCCTCATCGGCCGGCCGATTTACCATTTCCCGTCCGAGCCTTCGGCGTGATTGTCGGTTGGAGCTCAAAACTATTTATCGGCGAGCCAAAGTTTTGTCCTGTGCATCACAACGATCCCCTTCGAAAGCGCTGGTTTTTCCGAGATGTTTTGCTCATGTTAATGCAATCAACCCGAAAACCACTCGCTTCTGACTCACGTCCACCGTCCCGATCACTACACGGCTTTACTTAAACAAAGCATGAAACATGATGAGAACTTAAAAAATCAGAATGTTTTGGTGTTGTTTTTATATCCCCCCCTTTTCATATTTTCATTCTTCAAAACTTTAATGTCGGCGTCTAGTAATGAGTACGTGATAATCGATATGATATGAAAAAAAAGAACTTGGGGGAAACAAAAAAAAAAACCTGCAGGAGGAAAAAGGGCAGGTCTACATCCATCACCCACAAAAAGCCAGAGCCTCGCTGAAACCCAGCGACACGGGAAAGATTACTCAGGGATCCACCCAGGGCGCCCAGCCCAGGCGGCGCTAATGCAGCGCGGACACATTGAAGCAATTAGGGGAGGAACGAGCGTCTGCTGAGCCGCCCGGGCAGCCCTGTAATGATGGGATTTCTAAACAGATCGCGAAAAAACAGAACTCAAACCAAGTCCACGCATGAAGGCAAATATGAAAAAAGGGACGTAGCCCCCACTTATATTCTTACTACCGGCAACAATAAAGTTGCGATCGGCCAAGGCTTTTTGGAATGGGGGGGCTGCGGTCTGCTGTTTTTCCAGACATCTCCCCCCCAGGCTTCCCGAGCTGAGAGGGGCGGTCACGCCGGTTAAGTGAGAGCTGCAACTGGTCACACTGGCCGAGACCGGGAGACCTTCATGGAAAGTGGCACTTGCGTCGATCGGCTGCGCCAGAGTCAGTTTTTCCAATTTTCAGAAACTTTTTTTTTTTTTAAACCAGACTCATTGACGCGAGAAAGCAAAGGAGGTAATATTTTTGCGATGAAATGCCAATCCGCAACGACGCACTGCGCATGCACCCGGCACCTGCGAGAATTTTAGAGGGACCCCTGACAGTTCCTCACACGTGAATGTGGCCATCGACTGCCAAACTTACTGTACAAGGGGGATTCTTAAAGCAGAAATGCGCAAACAGAAGCACTTTATTGCAAAGCTTTTCTTCTTTAATTTATCCTGATATGTTGGTTTGAGGGCTCGGGGATTCCGAGTCATCAGTGGCGCCGACGCAACCGCTAGAATCGGACGGCGAGGCGAGAAAAGAAGGTCGATCAACTCCCAAATGGCAACTCAAATAGAGAGATGAAAGACAATTAAGAAAATTGCGGTGGGGGGTCGGTAAATTTGCCTTAGCGACCCCTGTTGGTACCTTACAGTAGATGCGCTTAGTCAACAGTAGTTACATTTAATTTACATCCCGTCCTCTGGACCCAGGTCAGTGACGCTGGATTACGTCATAATCGGGCGGCAGATGACGTATAAAGAGCTAATTTAGCGCAGTTACGCATCCGTTTAAAATAAGCCGCATGGAATAGAGCTGCTGGATTTATCCTGGATGGGAAACCCGATTCATGGGTTTGTAGTTTATGAGTTCAGGCTTCAACAATCAAGGCCAAGTGTTTGCTTTGGCCTTTCCAGGTTCTCATCTGTCACTGTGATTACTCTCCGTCAGTCCCGGGTACCAAGCCAGACATTTTCCCAGACTATCATCATTCAACATACTGTAAACGTAACGCATGAAATATCTGTTAAACAAAAGAATGTCCTGTGATTTAAAGGCATTTAGGCGAGACAAATGCCATGTGACAAACTTATAATGCCCTTGCAGGACCAGGACGATGGTCTGGAAACCTTTCGGTGGTCTCAATACTGTGCCCCGGCTAGCTAGTTATCTGCTGTGTGTGTGTATGTGTGTGTGACTCTGTTTAGGCCTTTTCCCCCCCGCAGCCCAGTGCTAACTTCACAGAACCACCGACAGAATTATGATGTCACTGTTGTTCCTCTCAATGGAAATCTTAACTGGAAATCCGAGGATCCGTTCAGTATAAACAGAGACCCGGGAATGCTGGGATACCTCGGACAGCTGGGTGATTTGGGGGAGCCAGGAAAGCCCCTTAAACATTTTTTACCTCACAATGCCATTGTTTGTTGAAGGCGCGATAGTGAAACAATGGCACACAGTGACAATGACAGAAAAAGCAGCCATACTAATGGATATTTTTAGTTCCTTCATTTCAGTCAGATCTCAGACTCTATGCAGGAGATTCTCTTTACCTGCATCAATAGTTTTAGAAGCACACCTTTGTGTGCCATTTCTGACAGTGTGGATCTGTACACACATTTTTCCAAAGCATCTTACAATAGATCAGGTCTATTCAAATCATGGTCCTTGAGCTCCAAACACAGCTCATTTTCCAGCCTTCCTTTACTTGTGAACTAGGTGTAAAGTCACTGTGCCCAATCAGAAATAAACTAACTACCTGGGAGAACTGAAAACACAACCTGGAACCAAGGTCCAGATTCAAAGAGCCCTGCATCAGAGAGAATGGTTACAATTTATGTGTATTTACTGGGAATTGAACCCACAACCTTTGTATTATTTGGACAACACTCTACTTGTTGAGCTACAGGACACATACACAGCATTAGCATTAGCATTAGCTATGTATATGTTTCAGTTTGCTTGTTTAGTATCCAAAACAATGAGAAACATGCGTGGTACAGTCTGCCCAAAATGTTCCTCGGAGGCAGCAAGAAGTTGTTTCACGCGTCTCGCACACTCCCTGTCCAACTTGCTTTCCCTGCCCCGCCACCAAAGCAGTTTGGCTCCTCCCACCAGGCCCGTTTCGTTGTCCAAGCATCTCGGTTGTCAGGGATGAGCCCCTCCTTCCTCTTTCGAGGTTTTTTTTTTTTTTTTTTGACATAAATCAAAGTACTAGGAGACTTCAGTTCTCACTCCCCCATCACATTGATCACCCCAGTGAGAAAATCCTCCGGGACAAAACTTTTCTTTATTAACATCCAGCAAGGGATTCTTGTAACAGAATAAGAACTTGATTTTGACATTTTCAGATGGCACTTACTTGCGATTTCAAGACCTTCCAAATGAGACATGTATTAAGGTTAATAAAATTGAATAAGAAGTGTCTTATTCCACATACTGGTAATGTGGTTCCTGTTTTGTTTGAATTTGTTAGACGTTCCTGCCAGTCATTTACTCTGATTTACTACCAAATAATCAAACTACAATTGATTACCAGCACCTACTAAAATTGTACAATGGTCCAAGCAATACTAAGCAAGAGATTCATTGTTTTAATTTCCCATAATTCCTCACTATGTTTATGATTACACTACACCTCATACTACATATTTCTACATACTACTCAACTGAAAGTGAAACTTTTGCCTTGCAGTCATCATCATCATCATCATCACGGCACACACACATCATGCCGTCTCACGCTGTGGAGTGGAACATCTGCACTGCGCTCAGGACCGAGTTCATTCCACGGGTGACTCACCGGAAGTCTGCGAGAAGCATTAAACGTCACCCTTTGTCCATTTTACCCGCAGAGTGGAGAACCAGATGTGAGCCAGTGAGGGGCAAGATGGCCGGAATCTTCACCACACAGAGTATCTGGATTAGGTCTCAGCAGGGTTCTGTCTGAGAGGGGGGGGGGGGGGGGTGCACTCCAGGACACTCTGTAAACACTGTAAGCGGGAATCTCTACTCACTCATTCACTAAAATGGCACCCTGGGCCTCTCTGTTTAAAAACAAAGTAATAAGGAAGAGGTGGATTTTGAGGTGAGCTCTTACTCATGTGTGAGTCAGGATGCTGGAGGAGGGCCATCCCGCCCGGGCGTCAGAGTCGTCGCTGCGCGGCTTCACATCGAGCCGTGAAGAGTCCTGACTTGTCAGCCACCCGCTTCCGGTCCCTCGTCAAACATCCGCCCACACGGCCCCCGGTCAGAACCAACAGGAGGCCTCAACCCAAATAATCTGCAATCCGACTGCCTCTTACCAGTTACTCCGGACTCCCCGGGATCTGGGCCCACAGTCTCGAAAACTAACACCCTCAGGTCCAGCTAAATCTAACACCATTGGTGACCCACATATATTTTCAAACATCTATCTCCTCATCGGAAACTGTTAATAAAAGTTGAATGGTTTCGGCATTTGGTTCAGCAGGTTAAGGTTCTGTGCTAATGCTCAGAAGGTTGCTGGTTTAAATCCCACAATTCGCAGAGGTATTTTGCCATCGGGCTCTTCAGCAGGACCCTTAAAACCTCAATTACCCCTGAGACTGGATGTCGCCGCTTTTTCAAAAATGTACATCACTTTGGACAAAGCCAACTGCTCAATATGTAATGAAATAGGCCTTACATTTGGGTACTCTATTCATGGGACCAAAACGTTCCGTTTTGTCCGGTGTCTAATCATACGGATTGCTACACTGCATAGGCGGCGAAAATGTGGCAGGCTGTGGATAGAAACTCGACATACTGCAAACCGGCAAACCTAAAGATCCCTGAAGCACAAATAAAGGCAGCTGGCCCAGAGCTGGGGATCGGTGTCCCTGGATGTGCAGCTGACCAGTTTAAACCAGCCCCTGGCTAATGCAGTCAGTACACAGTGCCAATGGTATAATTTTACTGACCAACCTTGGCTGTTTACCATACATCTGGATTTGTATATAAAAGGACCGCGTAAAAGGAGCTGGCATGATCATATACAGTATAGATATATCCAACCATCCATCCATCCATCCATCCATCCATCCATCCATCCATCCAACCATACATCCATCCATCCATCCATCCATCCAACCATCCATCCATCCATCCATCCAACCATCCATCCATCCATCCATACATCCATCCATCCATCCAACCATCCATCCATCCAACCATCCATCCATCCATCGATCTTCTAACCACCTACAGTAGTCAAGGTCACGGGAATTATAGATAAATTTAACTGTAAGCATAAGGCCTTAGAAATTGGGTTGATGTCTGACGTGTATCCAGGAGTGGAATTCCGAATATAAATGTTGTGATTTTTATCTTAATGATATAATTAAAATTATAGATTATAACAGGAGGACATCCATTTGGCGGCTGGTTTTGGGTGTTTACTCGTCCTTTTCAGTTTCCCCTTAAAAAGAGGTAGGATATGAACGGGAGCCTCAGGCTAGTATTCTGCAGGAACGTCCCTATATTTTTTAAATGGCTCCCGGGGGCTTCAGCGGGACAGATTTAGGGCAGATGTTCGCTGATCGGCCTGCTATCTGATCCGCGCGATCGGCAACAAGGGCCGCAGTGCAGCCTCGATCAAAGCCGTTAACGTCCGCCGTTCCAGTGAGGCCCGCCTCAAAGCAAATCTGGCCTCCTCCTCTTCCTGTGACAACTGACACACCTGAAGATTAAGTTGCTAAGCAACACAACATGAAGATCTGATTTGCCCAGCCCATGTCATGTTTACCCCTCCCTTGCAGGCAGGGCTGTATACTGGGGGGGCGGGACAACTGGGACACTGAAAGCTGATTGGCCCCTCTCCCGTCATTCACCGACTCAAAACATATCATTGGCTAAAGATACTGTTGGCCCCTCTATATGAATTATGTGCCCCCCACCTTAACATTTTTTTTAGAATCTCCTCTCACCCCATGTATTTTAACCATTTGCATCAATAAGCAGTTGAGACTAGACATGACGTGGACCAGGAACGTTCAGCTGGGCGCTCTGGATCAAACACAGAGCATGATTTCCCTTAACGAGGCGATTAGCATAACGCCACAAACTCTGGGTTAATTATACATCAGAATTTCTGAGAAGCAGGACTTCCCAGCATCTGCCGGCACTGTGACCGCGGCTCGCCGGCTTCACTGGCACGTCTGAGATTCCCCGCGATGAGGGTGATGATGAAGAGCGCGGCACTGCACCCCGACCGCCTGGCCGCGTCCTCAAATAGCCCGGCACACGCCACCGACGGAGGGCCCCGCCAAGCCAGACCGGACGTCTGCAGTCGTTCCCAAAACCCGACGAAAATGACATAATCACGGCCTTCGAAGCACAGTGCTGGGAAAGGCGATCCGGGATGGGGGGGGGCGCTGTGACGTGGGGGACCGTGGGGGGCTATGGGGTCCGGTGGTGACGATGCCTCAGCTTTCATGGAACGACGGCATTTGCGCACGGGATGGAGGACACATTTGATTTGGGGGGGTTAAATTACATTTATTTTGCACACGCCTTCGTCAAAAGCGACATACATTTTTTAAAAGGATCCTTTCTCTATTCCTTGTCCAGTTTCATTCCATAATGTGCCACATGTTCACTGATTATGTAATGTAACGATCCATGTGATTACACACTAGACAAAACTAAACGTTTAATGCAAACATGTTGGTTTAAGTCCCATGAAGGGGGCATCCTGATATAATTCCCTTCAACACTCTGCTAAGATATCCAGCTGTGGAGAAGAGTCATTTACTAGCTTTTTAAAATCATTCATCATTTATTACCAAAAGCGACATTCATGTTTGACAAAGCAGGGTCAGACAGTCCCTGGGATAAGTTTGGGATTTAAACCGACCTTGGGATTTAATTTGAACCAATCACAGGCACAGAGAGCTCGTAGCATCACAATGAGAGAGAAGTCCTCTTTTTCCCAAGATGCACTGGGGGTGACATTCCGCAGTGCTAGGGAAGACTTTTCCCCTCATTCAAAGATGCAGACCCTTCATTTTAAGTCTAGCCTTCATATCCTCTGGTTTTAACTAGGGATATCCTGTTACACTTTTTTGGTACCCTGATCCGATCCATTCATTATTTTTATCTGCCAATTCCGAGCCCCTATACGATTTTTAAATAAGTATTTACATTAAGCACACAGGCAATAGGATTTGGCACATCCTTGGTCTGAGTGACCATCATGTTTTTGCAGCAGTCTTCCTTATGATGCCTCTGCCTGATTAGATTTGTTGTATTAAATCAGGCTCTCTGCTACCTCCTCTCCAAAGGGGTGACATTGCAAACATTCTAGGTAGCTGTCTGCCAACTTGGAGACTCTCCATAGTTTGTAGTTTCAAACCATGTGCCTCAGGCTTACTGCAGTGGTAGCGACAGAACCTCACAATCTGCACAACTCATGTAAATTAGGTGGAGCGGGAAATTTAATATATCTGGCTTCGAATTGGGCCGATATTTATCAATTATAAGGGACATCACTGATTCTATCTTTCCATTCCAGGACGTCTTCATTCGGCTTACACATCCCAGATCTCCTCCCAGATAGTCACAGTACGGAAGCCCCACAATCCACCTTCGGGCTCCAAGCGGCCGCTCGCTCCCTGCCCCGTGAAATTCTTTCAGCTCGGAAAAAAAACGTGGGCGTTTATTTGAGCACGTCGGCCTCTTCAAGAGCCCCGCACGCAGATGGCCCGTCATCCAACACGGCTGCCTCTTTATCCGCGTCTTGTTTTTACACCTCCGTGTGCCAAAATAAGGCTCAATCCATTTCAGTGTTTTTTTTTTTGTGGCCCCACACAAATGGCTCCATTAGAGTCAAGGATTAGGTGAGTGCCACAGTGGCGAGATAAATTACGGATTAAAAATACAACTTTTCACATGACCGCGCTGACAGTATGTCACAGAAAATGTCCTCGCTGACATCACAAGCACGACGATTCAAACACAGGAACAAATAAAATATAAATCAGCTACTCTGAAAAGCAGCCCACCTTTACTCTAAAAGAAATAAGCCTCACATCAAATAAAATTCGAGCCATTTCTTCATAAATATTAAAGTGCACGCTTGGGCAGCTATATGAGCACCAAGTACACAAACTCCATTAAAGCAGATCAGGTCTCACACAAGAGTAGATTCATAGGGAAACTATGGGCCAGATCTATTCATTTAGTATTTCCAGTGGTACTTCAACCTGCCCTCAAAATTCCTGCCTTAAAAAACGGAAATTTCCACCTAACTAGCATTTTAGCCATTGCTACTCCGGTCACTCGGCAAAGAAAGCCGCGTTTCGGAATCCTCTGAAATAGCAAGCAGTTTAACAGGTGCGTCGCACATCTGGACAGGAGCAGGAAGCCTGTGAGGAAACGCCGGGGATGGAAACAAGTCTCTTCTTGGCGAGTCCAAGTCAAGTCTCGAGTCAGAACATCAAGTCTTGAGTCATATGCTCTCAAGTCCAAGTCAAGTCTAAGTCTTTCCATCATTTTAGCTGTCAGGTAAGCAGGAAGGAATCCGTAAGGAAATGCCAGGGATGGGAACAAGTCATTCCTTGGCAAGCATTGATTCAAGTCTTGAGTCAAAACATTTCCATTCAAGTCAAGTCTCGAGTCATTTGCTCTCAAGTCCAAGTTGAATCCTAGTCTTTCCATCAGTTTTGCTGAGTCAAGACACAAGTCATCAAATTTGTGATTTGAGCCCAAGTCCATTCGCGAATCAGGGACTTGAGACGTCGCCCCTTGGAAATGCATCATCAATGAGCGTGAGCGAGTCTGACATACCCCAAGCCGACTGGGGTTTCCCAGATGTCTGTGCACAGCACAGTATCTATACCTTGGCAGTAAACCTTGAAATGTCGGCAGCAAAAACGAAAAAGAAACAGAAAACATCTTCAGTCAATCCAATTCCAGGATGGGCTATGAAACTCAAACACAACTCCCACACCTAGAGATTGCCCTACCCTCATTAGCAAGTGGAGAAATCTGTTCCATGGCTATACAATTAGCTCGTGGCTAAACAATTACCTTATGCTAACATACAGTCAGCAAACAAAACTCCAAATTCACACTGTTACTTCCGAGGCCATACAATGTGACCACGTGACCATCTCTCCCCCACCCTGAGCTAGTCCTTCCCCCTTCACGACAACCTTCCAGTAACCTGAGAGTGTGAGAGCATAGATCCGCTGTTATTAATCAACCACCAGCATGGTTGAACTCTGGGCAACCCCGGGTAAGATATATTACAGCATACTTACGTTTTTTTTTTTTTAATTAATAAGCAAGAGTTTAAAACCCATTAGCACCATTCTTTTAACGAGTCATATACGAGGAGTTCTGAGAGAGTAGGGTGGCCTTCCCCTAATGGAGGAAATCTAACTGCCCCCACACCCCCAGAAAATAATAATTAATCCTTTATTGTCCCTCATGGGGAAATTCTTTTTATGCCTCCCTCAATTTGCTCTTTGCAGAGTAAGTTGTCCATGAAGGGCAGCTGCCTGTTGGGGCGCCCAGGGAGCTGGGGGTTAAGGGCCTTGCTCAAGAACCCACAGACATGCTGAGGCTGGGTTTGAACCAGTGACCTTGCGATTATAGGCACACAGGCTTAGCCCACTGAGCCACATGCTGCCCCAAGGTGACGTATTCTGAACTACAGCCGGGTCTCACGTCGAGATATTTCAGGAATGCACATACCTGGAAAACACTGTCAAAATCGAAAGAGTCTAAATCAGACAAGTCTCAGTTTCTGGGTATTTACATCTGAAAGAAATGAGGGTTCCCTTTCTGATTACGGGGTTAGCTTGAATGGCCACTTGTCAATGGCCATCGGAG
Source organism: Paramormyrops kingsleyae (assembly GCF_048594095.1). Taxonomy (NCBI): domain Eukaryota; kingdom Metazoa; phylum Chordata; class Actinopteri; order Osteoglossiformes; family Mormyridae; genus Paramormyrops; species Paramormyrops kingsleyae. The sequence continues at coordinate 7,766,346 of NC_132820.1, forward strand.
AATCCCCCAAACGCTACAGGAAACCACAGCGGCTCATTCCGCTTTTGGCGCGGCCCGAGATCGTTACCCCCGAGACTGTATAAACTGGGTGCTGGGGCCTTGCTGATTTACAGCGACTCTGAGCTGGAAACCTTGGGAGGACTGTGGCGAGGCCACCGCTGGTTTTGGGAGTGAGAGAGGGAGAGAGAGGGAGAGAGGGAGAGAGAGGGAGGGAGGGAGGGAGGGAGTGGGGAAACAGCTGTCTTTCAGGTTTGCGGACAGAATTCCTCTGCGGTAGCAAACCCTGGAAGGCTTAGCGAACAAACAGAGTGACGTGTTGTAAAATAAATTAGGGGTGAAAACAATGTCCAAAATGACAGTAGGTAAACATAGAGACTTGCCCGTTTATTGCCTCCGGGCGGTTGTATTTTTAGCTTTGATTAGTGCCACAATGGCTGGATGATGATGGTTAAAATGCATGATATCGCACACTGTCACGAATTGGCAATGGAGACTACTATCTTGTTCTTGCTGCAAAAAAACATGGAGGAGTCCAGTCTTTTCCCACACAGAGGTCGTAATTCATCAGCCCCAGTACAGCCCACATAAATAAAGGTCTACTCCCCATATTTTGTATTTATCCATATGTTAAGACCCCACTCCCGCTACCTTCAATCCATGTTCTATATGTGCTTCTAAATTCGCCTCTGTCTCTCTTTTGTTTGTCATTCTTTTCTTTTTCCCTTTTTCATGCCCACATACACACACGCGCAAACACGGGAACAGACACTCGGAGACAACACTCGACACAAACATGCCACATGACTGTTACTCAGACCTGCACAGCTGCACCGACACCTAGATAAATACAGTCAACAGAGTAGTTAAAAATAAATCAGCAACACGGAATGCTCCCAGAGACGACCAATCCTGCACAGCCAATGAATTGTTCAGCCTTGGATTTGGTGCTAATTATGAAGGATTTATTGGAGGGAAAACTGCAAAACAGCTTTTAAAACGGTGCATTTAGATACCAAGGTTCAGCTTAAAAACCCTTGTCATTAAGATGTAAAGAAGTATTACATCAATAACATATATTTACAAAGCTGAATTCCTGAAAATAACTGCAGAAAACCAAGCCTAATCCTCAAATATGAAATTGCAGTAACTATTAAAGTATTAAATTGAGTCAAAAAATATTGTCAATCAGGTAATACTGTATTGTGCCTCAATTGGACTTGGACTCGAGAGCAAAGGCAATTCTATATATAGCAAACCATTATACTTGATGTAAATGTATGTTAACGAGTTGTGAAATATATTTTGTTTTTTGTACACCAAAGGCAGCTATAAAATCCAATATTATGGCTTGTCTGGACTCGTATTTCTTATAGTAATATAAGGAGAGCAGTTAGAGTGGAATAAAACACCCTTTTATGATAAATCATTAAATATTTTTCTGCTGGTTCCATAAACGCTTTAAATACCTGACTATAAGGAAGGTCCCATCTGTACACCGCCACAGCTTAACGTTGAGACCGGCACATAATTTCATAAATGCGGCTTTCATAGCAACCGAATTAGTTTCCTCGTTTATTTTTATCGCTGCAGTCTATTTTTGCACCACCTCGTGTTCTGGGCCAAACTGAATCGGCAAAGCGTAATTAGGGGCTTGGAACAGAGGGGGAAAAAAGAAAATAATTTAAGGCCGTTCTATGGCTTGACAGGGAGAAAGGGGAAGTCCCTAATCATCGAAATAATACGGGGCTGGACCCATATTCATAATCGTTTTGGAAATAAGTTGTGTAGACCTTACATTCCCATCTGTTGCTTTTCAGTTTGAGACTATAGATGGCCCCGCAAGGTCAATATGCGATTACAACGTGTTTTCCTGCGTTCTTTCTTCCTGTTGCACAGCCCAGACTCAAAGCAGCTCGAGTAGCCCTCTTGCTAGCTTTTGCTTCGCAGTGCAAAGCGCCCCCATTAGCCCGGGCGGCCAAGCAGGAGCAGCGCGCCGCCGAGGCGCAGACTGTCCGGCACCGCGCTTCACAGCCGCTGATAGCGCGCGTGTGCCAGACGGGCGGCTGGGCGACGGCTTCGGAAGACATGGATTTATTATTGAAACTACGGGACCGCAGTAACAGCTAGAGCACTGCACATCATTTTAAACAATGGTTTTCTACTACAAGTAATACAATTAATAGCACTTGGGCACTTAATGACTACTTATTACTACGGAATTCCGGGCAATACTTTGTGGATCTTCTCAGCTTAAGTCTGTAGCAATAAATCAAATATTTACTCAATGAAATATCCTATATGATCATGTCTATCACCAAATAGACATATAGGTGTCATTCACGGTAAATATTAGCATTTCAAAACCATAACCACATACTGAAAGGGTGTAATGCAGGGTGAAACAGTACAAACTGACTATGCTTTCCAGGGAAACCATTGTTTAAAACCATCAGAAAACTCTTATCTTTTCAAGAGACATCCCGACGAAACCCATCACAAGCATGAACTACAAGATGTATAGTGTGTGCACAGCTATGGCAATCTATGTAAGTACTACTGATTGTTTAAGGAACTAAGACAAGTTGTTTCTAAATATAATGAACATGTGTGATTAAATTTATTACGGCATTTTAATCTTTTACTGAAATCACGGAGCTTAATTTCTTAATTATTGTGAAATATTCAGCAAGTCATACAGATATATGCAATAAATGAACACCATGTTTGCCTTACACGGTGTATTAAGAATTATATTTCTGTTGAGAAATCCGAATATTGAACTTCATAAGGTTTGTTAACTGAATCTCTCCGGCCAATGACTTCGGTAGGAATGAGCATATTATAATCAACAGACGTCACAGATGCAACAGGGGGATCCAGAGCAGCACAGAATTACTATCATGGAAAAGCCCGACCGCTTAGCTTAATTCTTAATAATTAAAACTTTGGTGGTTTAATTTAGTATTCAGCATAATTGAGTTGAGTATCAACGCCAACAGTTTTTTTTGTGCTTATATGATTCGCATTATTCGTCATTTTATATATTTCCAAATTCACTACATACGATTTCAAAGTTTTTCATATTATAGACAAAACTCAGTTAATAATGATCGCACTAGTTGCCCATCCATGCGCGACAGTTTTCTGGCGGGCGTCACTCACCCACTTTAAAGCCGTTTCCCGTGAGAGTGTCGGCGGACTGGCCGTTCTCGCCGATCAGCGTGGTGTTGTTGCCCTGCTCGCAGGTGTCTTGACATTGCCCCTTGAGACAAGTCCTCTTACAGATAAGAGGAGCGATTACCACCCTGAAGCGCTCCCGGGTCGAGATGCGCTCGGCGCCCAGGGCCAATCTCTGGACACCCAGCCAGATAATGAGCAGTTTGGAAATGACTAAGGAAGGCATGCTGGCATCCTTATATGCGGAGCGACGAGGGTGAGAGCAAGGGGTCGGGGCCAGGGGATAAAGTGCCAACAAGGGATCTGTCCGGATCCGAGGATCAAAGTCCTTTTTTTCTTGATTTCTCTTTCCCCGGCACTTCCCAGCTGGAAACAGCAGATGATACCTTAAAGTGAAAAAACAAACGTGGAGGCAAACCTCTCCAGCTCTCCTCCTGCTCTTCTTTCTTTTTTTGACAAAAGAACTAATATACGTGTGTCCACATAACCGATCCCAGCAGTTCAGAGAGGACCGACATGACACAAGTTATTTTCTGCCTGAGAAGAAACAGAAGGAGTCGTTGCTGGTGTGAAGTCTGATAGCGAAATAAAAAGTTTCTTCCGGCGCCTCTCGTCTTTTCACTCGTCCCCGCTGCCCGCTGTTGCCTTGATGGTCGGTGTGCGCGTATCTGAGCTTTTGGAAAAGAAGGGAGGAGAGAAAGAGAAGGAGCCAATCCGACCGAGAGTGCGGAGCTGGCGGCCGGCCAGGCAGCACAGAAGCAGAAGTTTGTTGTTACCCATTCCCTCCCGCTTCCCCCCACCCCCTTCCCCTCTCTGCCTCTTCTTATTCCCCAAAAGTAAGGACAAGCACCGTTAATGGTAATGTTCTCGGTCCGGGGGGCTGCTCGGACCCCCCATCTGCACTTTGAGGGGACGGTTATACCTGGAGAGTCACAGCTTTCATGGCAAATTTCCAAAACGGAATCGCAGCGCTTAGTTCGGATCCAGGGGATTTGTTCAGCAGAACCTGATATCTGTACACAATGAATGGGTTTAGTTTGAAAAGCAATACATCTGTATTATACATCTGCAGTTTTCGTCTGCCAGGTGCCGACGGAAACTTGCACGGAGCTATGATTGAAGACTGTTCTTGCATACCATAATAACTAACATATAATATTACGCACAGATCTGTATGTTGAGTTCTCGGAGGGAGATACTACCTGTCACCGTGCCAAATGTACACCAAAATCCTGGATGCCTGCCCGTTTCACTCGGATATTGACGTTTCATGTAGAATTGTTAATTTCCTATTTCACCATTTCCCTCAGTTTAACATTCATTAAAGTAATTAACGGGGATGTCTGTATATGATACATAATTAACTTATGCATATTTTCCAAAAAACACACAAAAAAAAATCCCCGACCGTGTGCTGGCTGTCAGAGTTTGTTTTCAAGTCAAATAGCTCGGCTGAGGTCAGGAATACAATCCCGGGTCACCGAATTGGCCGGCGGGAGAAGTGGAAAGTGAGGGGGGGTACTGAGTCACATCCTGCGCGAAAGTGAGTCGGTTCGCTCTCGGTTGCTACGGAAATGAGCGGAGTGATCTGGTGAGGCATCCCAGGAGGCGCTGAGGTGCACACACACACACACAGACCTATACTCATATCTTTATGGGGGTGGTCCATCTATTTCTATGGGGAAAACTATGACAACCTTAACCCCTATCCAGCCCTAACCTTAACCATAAGTAACCAAACAAAATGCAAGAGTTTTGGTATTTTTAAGTTTTTTGATTGCATTCACAAATTTTTATAAAATTGAGGTTGTCCAAATGAGGACCTGAAAAGGACGTTTCGGGTTTTACCATATTTTGAGGACATTTTGGTCCCCAAATGTGATCTATGCAAACCCACACACACACCTCATAAACTCCACCTTGCTGCTCCTATCTGTACAGTTTTTTACCTATAATATCCCAGAATGTTTTACTTAAAAACAAACCCAAAACATCCGATTCAATGAACAATTGAGAAGGCAGGGTCTGATAGTCAGTTAGGGTTAAGGACCCTTACTCACAGGCCAAATGATGAAATTACTCTGCTGATCCTGGGATTTGAACTGGCAACCTTCTGAGCACAGACATTACGTCCTAATCCACTAAACAGCCCCTGCTGAGATTTTATGGAAGTAAGAAAAATAGCCCTGTGTGCTCCAGTCCTTAGTAAATATATCTGTCTCCCTGTGGCCTTGTCTGTAAACAGCACAGCCTGAAATGCTCATAGCATCTTTCAAATCTCAGGAAGACACTAAACTCTGCTGCAATTGTGCCTGTGGATGGACCACACCATCTCCATCGAAGGGGTGGTCTGCAGACTAGCCAACAGTTTATGGGATTTAGGCCGGAATCTGTGGGAAAGTATGCGGTCAGTGTTAGCACGCAACTTTAGCAAGGAGAGGGCTATATAGTAAAAGGGAGTAAATCACCCATCGGCAATGCGGACCTGTCACTCACAAAGACAAGTCTTCAATTTAACAATCACCAGAGCGCATTCCTATGGTTACGTAGGTCTCCAATTAGCAAAGCGCTATTTTTTAGTCCTTATCCGGTTTGCTAGTGACATGGTAACATACCGGGTACGTCAATCAGTTTAATGTGTGACAGTTAAACCTTCCAGCGAAGCTTGTGAATCAGGACAGGAGACAGATGTTTGTGCTGTTCATCATCCAGACATCGACACCCCTGCGATGACATCATCGTATTCAGAGGGCAAACAAAAAGCAAGACATGGCAAGAACAATGATCCACCAGGATGTTATTATGTTTGTTCATATAAATACTATACAAATTATTCAGATAAAATAAGCCTAACGACGCCCCTGGTGGTAGTAATTTGTATTTAATGTCATTTGGTCTAATGGTCCATTTAATATAGCGGTATCTTATCTTTTTTCTACAGTAGCAATTTTACAAAGAAAATATTCAGCAGGGGGAGCTACTGAGTCGTATTTTGCCGACAGAGCGGGGGGTGGGGGGGGGGGGGGCGGGCAGAGATCGCGTTTTACAAACTAATTCATCTGGTAGTTAATTTTTAATGACTCTCTTTCAAGGGTGAAGGCTTTGTTTGTACCTACAGAGACCGAAATATCCGTTTTCAGATAAGTGCTAGTTTTCTGGGGTGTAACGCTGTTAAACAGTTAAGTGGTGAGGTGTTATTAGTCGGAATGACAATATAATTAGCTATTAAACTCACAGGGTGTTTTGGTCACACCATCTATGAATAATTACATTTTGAGCCAAAACACTAGTTACATAAGTTTAATAAGGGAGATCAATTTTTAACACATTCCTATGACAAATAAGTTTACAATACACATATTGTTGTTTTTTTCAAATAAAGAAATATCCTTCGCATTTAAATGAAGGGAGAAGCTGTAAAAAGTGATGTTAATTGTCTTATTATATACGCTTACAGTTATTGCTGTTATTCTGAAGATTTACACGGTGACCACATTAATGGGTTTTTACTGAGAAGCTTGGCTTCTGGGCAAAAAATGATTAATTTGCATATTTTTTATTATGGCACAGTAATGAAGAATTTCATTAAAGAACAGCAGCAAAAGATCCAGAATAACACGCGTGGCCAGCATAATAGATAGACATACAGATCTTTCTGAGCAGGAGATGCTGTAACAAAGGGGTGACAGGCGTTTGATCTTTAGTGACTCTGCTGGCCAACATAACAGCGTTGCCGAGGAGACACCGAGTCTGACATCATCACTCGGAGCATTTACTATGAGACGCACACGGCCCAAGCAGACAACGACAGCCACGCTAAGGACATGGGCGACGACGTCCACAGAGCGTGAATGTCTATTTGGGTTTAGCGTCTGCGTGGTTTTCAAATAAATGTTTGTTTGCTGTTTTTTTTCCCATAATCCCTTTCATACTATCTCAGGGAACACTCCTCCAGACAGCCAGTGACTCAGCGGGGGGAATTTCCCTGGTCTGTCTCCCTGGGTGGGACAGTGGCCTTACCACGCCATTACTCCAAACACCAGAGACGTCAGTCAGCATGTTATCCTATAAAGGATCATGGAATGGTGATTATTAATAGTAACTGACACCATGATGGGGCCACCTTCAGTCTTGGTGACCTCAGAGCGTGGTGGACGACTCTCTCCCCGTTCCTGCTAGGAAACTGCTGGTGTTGGGCTGCACTCCACCATTAAGGCAGCAGACGGCTCCACCACTGATCATAGCTGTCTTGTTACTGCACTGGTTCTACGTTCCAGACCAGGCCAAAGACATTCTGTTAGGTCCAAAGACCCTGTCCTGGCCGGTAGAATATTTAAATGTTATTCTTTGGCCGTTTAATTCCCTTGACAAACATTTTATGGTTACAGTCTTATCACTCCATTGATGTGAAGAGGCTTTCAACTGGCAACAGTGAACATTGAACAACGCGTGTATCGGAAACAAACTAGATATGCATGAATTCTGCTCTGACATTTCGAAGGCGCAGTCTAACATCCTTGCTTTAATATTGTGGCAGTTAAATGTCTCTTTGTGGGCAAAAGCCCAAACTGTGGCATAGAACACGAGATCCAATAGATCAGGTCTGAATACCTGAATTGGATTGACAGCCAGGGTCCAGAGAGTAAAAGTCCAGACCAAGATTTTGTTTCAACCAACCAGTTGAATACTCTGTGACTTTGACTCTTTATGCTCAACTGGTTGGATGAAACAAAATCTTGGTCTGGATTTGTACTCTCTGGCTTGAACTACCTACCTCTGGCCGGGAATATTGGGTAATGAGTTTAAAGAATGAGAAAACAGCTTTATTCCAGCTCAAAAACCAAATTCAAAACTTAAAGTCTATAGCTTTAGTTCTTATTATGGTAAAGTATTGGAGAGACTGCAGTAATTATCTGATAGAAGGCTCAGTGGAGATGTTGCCCGAAACTTAACACATCCAAGCTTTATCCCAGAGGCTTAATCTATCTTAATGTTATTCCCGGCCTTGCACAAGTAGCTTCTGGGATAGGCGAGGAACCTCTGTGGCCCTCAATATGACACGCAGGTACAGAAAATGGATGGATGGATGGATGGGTTCTCAAACTGAGAGTATGTTTGTTAAAACATCTGAACTAAACAAATTATTTAGGGCTCATTGGCCTTCAGGTCCAGTCCCAACCTCATCACGCGTCCTGGCCGTAGTACTTATGTCATTTATATTTGCGTAAACTAACCGTTTTTTGTTTTTTTTTAACGCAATGGTACCTTTTTTATGACATTGTAGCTGAATAAACATCATGTACCAGCAAGACGTTCATTTCCACTGTTCCGCCATACAGCAGTTTCCCAATCCGGGTCCTTGGGGACCTGCAGACGGTCCATGTTTTTGCTCCCTCCCAGCTCCATAGAGGGAGCGAAAACGTGGGTTGTCTGCAGGTCGCTGAGGACCGGATTAGGAGACACTGCTGTGTGGCGTCCCAGAGCGCCGATGTTGGGGCGAACGACACGCCGGGTCACCAGTCGGCAGTAGAGGCAGCTGAAATGTCAGTGTGTCGCCGCGTTCGAACCACATGGGCGGATCCTGGCGAGCGGTTTTGCCCGGAGGGCGCTGAAGCAACACGTCGGTTCGCCGCGGCGCCCGCCATGAGGCAGTTGACCGCGCCACGTCACGTCGATTCCTGATTGGTGGCGGCTCGCCGAGCTCACAGCCCCCCCCCCACCCCTCGCTGCTCGAAGCACGATTCCCATCAACCCTCATCTCCAGAGCTACAGGCTCCGCCTCCCTCTCCATCCGTGATGTAAACATCGACCCCATGAGTCACATTGCTTTCGTAGTCTCCCTCCCCCCTTAAGAAAACATTTTCTTTTAAGCTGAGCCCTCCCCACTAAGACCACAGCCTAATCCCCTCCACACATACATCATTAAACATCCCTAAGAGATCTGTCTGTCTGTCTCGGGGGGTGTGTCCGCCGCCCAGTGTCGCGTCTGCGGGTCTGTCACCAGGGCGAGTGGCTTGTGGGGGGGTGGGGGGCGAGGCGGAGACTAGCGTCACCATACCACCAAACCAGCCTGCCCACTTTTACCAGGCCTTTTTAATAAGGCACATTATAATTGTTTTGTGATCCTTTTCTACGTTTTTGGTCCATTCACCTCCCTCTCTGTGGGGGGGGGGGGGGGGGGAATGTACATTTAAAATAGTCTGGGTTTACGGCAAATGTGTGAAAAACCAGAAGTATTTTTAAAGGTAATAGCACAATTCATACAGTGCTCAAATAAAGTCTTGGGACGCTTGCATAATTCAGTAAAAAAAAAAAAAACATTGCAAATTTATTGGTTTTACAACAAAAATCATTACTATAATCATTTGTTCACAATATCACATTATACATATATCACATTAAAATAGAGTTTAAGTGAAACATTCAAGTAGTCATAATTTGAGACCCAAATTAAAGTTTTAAAAGAGATCTTCCGAGTTAAAAAGTTCATTGACGAGTAGACTCACTATATGCATTTTACTTAGTAACACCTTTGCAATAACATAAAACACCGAACATTTGTGGGAGCCAGTGACTACAGTTGCAATTAAACGCAAAATGGGGAGAACAGAACTGAATGAGTCAGTCGAAAAAATGATGACACTTAATAAACAAGAAAATGTCTCAGTAAGATATGTGCAGATTTGTTAAACGATGCTTGTCAATGGGCTTTTGTTTTGAAACCAATAAATTTGCAACATTTTTACAGACTTAAGCGAGCGTCCCAAGACTTCCTGTGAGCTCTGAATATATCTCACTACAGCCTGTATTTATAGGATAACAATACTGGTGTGATGTCTATGTTAACAATTACTTTTGGGAATTCCTTCAGAAGAGCCCCTCATCTCCCTCCATAATGGCTAATCCCCACGGTATGGAATAGATTCACTAATGCTAAAGGAAAGCAACTTTAATGCAATAACTGGCTGATGTTTTTGTTAAGCCTGGGAGGGGGAATCCCTAATGTATACACCATTCTACAACTTTAACAATAAGTGCATTTCAAAACTTAAATCTCCAAATAACGATATACATAAATAACTAATAAAATCACTGAATTTCAAAGGAGTGCTTTTGTTACGTTGAAATTCTTGGAGATCCCTCCAACACGAGAGGAGAGTCATTCCAGATGTTTCTCTCATGGGGTTTCCCGACGGTGGACTGTGCTGCCAAATGACTCCCTCTCCATCTTCCAGACCCTTCTGTTGCAGGAATACCTCCAGCAGCGTGACGCTACTCCATGTTCCACGATTGTACTTGATGTTGCGTTCCCTGCTAATTTGAATAATTGTCTTATTAGGTTTCTGTTTTGTTGGAATAGAGGGTCGACGGCACGGGGGGGGGGGGTGGGTATCCGAGGACTGGTGTGCCCCCCCAAACGGTACCTACCGAACGCACCTTTTATTTGAATTTTATTTTTTAAATAAAATGAAAAAATTCGGCATCTCTCAGGGGTGTGGCTACAGATTGTCTGTCTACCCAAAGCTCCGCCCACCATCAGATTTCTTCAGTCACAGACACCATTTGAAGATGTTGTGTGGTTCCTGCTTCAGTGCTGCCTACACTTGTACCTGGGCGTTTATTGTAAGGTCAGCAGACATGTTTGCCATGTGCCAGTTGCCACACTTGCATGTCACTTTGCGCAATAGCATCTGCTAAATTAAGTATATCATAATCTTTCAAGTCCAACAATTGACCATTTCAAACTTCAGAACAAGTTCACAAGAAATAGCTCATCTTGCTTTTCTAACCAGAGACAGAAGACAGATGCATTACTGTACAGTCATTATTCCCTTAACGAAACGGACACCTGCCATCTGCTAAATGTCAGCTATCAAGCTATCGACATACTTATAAAAGGCATTATTTTTTAATTACACTTAACACAAAACACGTTTTCATTTTTATTTCGGACTGAACTCGCCCAAATGATATCCAAAGATATAAAACAGAATGATTCACATAAAGGCAGGCTGTAATGCTTCAGTAAAGAGTATATCCAGGAGAACATCCAGACTGACAGGAAAAGAAAAAAAAAAGTCGTCGTCCTGCATTGGTCTGTGTCCTCGGCGGCTTACAGACGGACTTACGGGCTAAACCAACATCATCACTGAAATCACTGCGGGGGTGGAAACAGAGAAGGAAACATGGCAAGTACAGCAGAGCAGAAACGCACCCCCCCCCCCCCTTTATTTGGAACTAGGCAGGCCTATGAAATACGAAACGGCAAAACAGTTAAAGGTCCCCCTATTCCCGGTGACATACAAATGAGGCCTTTTTTAATTTGTATGTTACATAGTATATAACACAATAGCTTATGAAGGATGACAAGATAATAATAATAATAATAATAATAATAATAATAATAATAATAAAAATAATAATAATAAAGTAATAATTAAACCTTCCTCGTCGACACAAGCTAAAACAATGCTTATAAAATGTCACAAGCGGCGGATTTTCTGAATTCACTTTTACACTGTAGATCGGGACGGCGGTTAGGCCAAGAAAAGCGACCATGTAAAGGTGCAGATACTGGTCTCTATCAGTCTCTGGTCCTTCGGCGATACAGTAAAGGGTGTAAGTTCCACAAAGGAAGCCAACGCCAGGACACAGCTGGATAAACAAGCCTCGACATCAGTTCCTGTTGGGTGAAATGATGCCGCCATTCTTCTCAACTAAGCCCTTTAGAAAGAATCATTTTAGGCTGTCTGAGATGCCAACTGAATTAATGGCACAATGCGAATCATATTAAACCAAACACAATAGCTGATGATTAATCCTCAATCGTCTTAAGCTGACATAGGGCTATAGTTATGAAATGAGTCTCATTATTCTATTAATCCATACCTATTTTTATCCATTGGACAATTAAGCCGCAAGTAAATTAATGAGTAATATAATTACATAGGCTGTAAATTGAGTGATGTAATTAAAATGCAATGCTGCCATATTGTGTCCCGCAGAGTCAAATCAACAGACTTGTAAGCATTATTAATTCTGGTGTAACGTCTGGAGAAAAAGCAACACGGCCACAAAAAAAAGACCATATCGGGTTTAACATAAACTCGCTCAGCTGATCAGCCAAGGGCTTGGCGGAAATTAACACCGGCAACACCCCCCTGAACCACCCCCCCCCCCCCCCCCACGACGTCCCGCAAAGACCTGAAGTTTAAGACCCCAGATTTGGGGGGATAGATCATGAAAATAAATGGGATCTACTTTCTGTCCCCCCCCACCCACAGAGACCCAAGCCTTCATCGTTCCTCGACGCAGTTTAATGCGGCCCCCTCCTCCCCGTCCTCCCCCCACATCCCGAACGCCATCTGCGGCGACAGCGTGGTGGCCTGCAGACAGCCGAAGTCGTCCGCGGCGCCGGGGCCGGTCCCCGGACCGGGCTGGGAGGCGCCGGGCTCGTCCCTGTGTGTGCGCAGGTGCTTGCGCAGCGCCGCCGGCTCGGTGAAGCTCTTGTGGCAGTGGTGGCAGCGGCAGGGCCGCTCGCCGGTGTGGATGCGCTGGTGGTGTTTGAGGTGCTGCAGGCGGCTGAGGCGCTTGCCGCACACGCTGCACGGGTAGGGCTTCTCGCCAGTGTGCGTGCGCCGGTGCTTCCGCAGCCCATCCAGATGCCGAAAGCTGGTGCCGCAGTCGGAGCAGGAGTAGGGCTTCTCACCCGTATGGATGCGCTGGTGCGTCTTGAGGGCGCCCGACTCGCGGAAGCGCCGGCCGCACACTCCGCACGGATACGGCTTCTCGCCCGTGTGGATGCGGATGTGCTTCTTCAGGCTGGAGATCAGCCGGAATGTTTTGCCGCACTCCAGACAGAGGTGAGGCCGCTCGCTAAGCTGCGCCGACCCAGCCGCCCCCTGGGGGGCGCCCTTCCCCTGGCCGGGTTCCATAGACAGTCGACGCCCCTCCGGGTGAAGCGAATGGGGTGCAGGGTGCACCTCGTCCACCACGTGGATGCGTCCCAGCTCGCCTACGTTGCGGGCGCTCTGCTCACTCTCTGGCGCCCCCATGAGGCCATCTCCCGCACCTGGTCGGCTCTGATGCACAGGCCCGTGGTCTTGCTCCTGCTTGATCACAAACCTCGCTGGAGTGCCCTGCCCGGTCATATTTGTCCCCAGGCTGAATCCTGTCTTCAGTCTTTTCCCTGTAGAACATTCATCTGACATGATAAAAAAAAAAACACAACAGCAGAACAAATGGTCACAAACTACATATAAATCCTGCTCGGGTCCATCACAACTTCAATTACTGAAAAATCCATAATTCACCGGTTAATTGACCAATGCTTTCTCTACCTAAATGTAGTGTAAAGTACGCATTATATATATGCATCAAAATAACCAAATCAACTGTAAATGTCAAACCAGTAACGAAAATATGATTCTTGTGTAGAAGTTCACAAATGACTTCACTTGTATGGGCCTATGGCTTTTTGGGGTCATGCATGGACAAAAGTTCTTAATGATGTACAGAAAATTGCCACTATACCGGTCCTGGTAACATCCGTCCATGTAGCAGGAGAGCTGATGTTCAGAGGGTGAGTAGTGACCGTCCCATCTGCCTGAATGGACAGCTGGCCAACCTTCACCTCATCCCCGGAGTCCAAGCCCGGGAAAGCTTCGCCCAGTGATCTGCTTATCTCCGCGTCGCAGCCCGGCAGGCAGCGGATGCTGGAATCGTCCTGGATCCGATGGCCGAGAAGCTGAGCGGCGCTCCTGTCGGCGGGGGCGCCGGGTAGGCAGGCGTGGTGCAGGGCAGCGGCCGGACCCTGACCAGGCAGTGGAATTGGAAGCTGCTCGATGATCTTCTGCGCGCTGCTGAGGCACTCCTGCAGGGCTTTCAGCTCGCCTTCGGACACCTCCAAGCGCAGCTTCAGCCTCTCGTTCTCCTGCTCCCTGGTGGCTAGTTCCTGTTGGGTCTCGGTCAGGGCGTCATTCAGCACCAAAGCCACCTCGCTCAGCAGCGTGTCCACCGCGGCGGCCAGCGTGCTTTGGATGGTCGGCCCGAGGCGGACTCTCAGGGAGGACATGGAGAGGCTGGTCTCGCAGAACAGGGGCTGATGGCATTCCACCTTCTCCCCCTTCAACTCAAAGCTCAGACCGTCGTCGGTGCGGTTCGGGGAGCCGATCGCGCTCCGTTTCCGACCGCCACCACCAAAAGCTGAGTTCATACAATGTTGTACATTTATTTTTGCCAGTCCGGCAACGCTACAGTTTGCTAGCTTAGAACTCATCGTAGTGATAAATCCGCCGAGCGGCTACTTATAACAGGCGATCTGTGACCTGTTAGTGAGCTGTTACAATGCAACAGATAATATTGCGCCTGCTGTGCCCGATAGCGATCGCGCTCTCATGCATTCTGTATTTCAAACCACCCGGACAGCTAGCTAGCTAGCTAGCTCTTTCCAAAGCTATAAGCGCGGCTGCTTATCTGCAGGTTTTTTAATATTCTTTAGTTTCCGTATATAATGGATTACCGACTGAAACCGGAGCGCTATCTGTAAAAAGCCAAAACAAGTGGGGTCTAACAAAGAAATATCACGTATGTTGCGGCAAACTGCCTTCCCCGTTCATCTTCCGTATATAAACACTCGGCAAGGAGACGGTCGGCACTCGTGATTGGCATTACTGCAGTCGCATATTTATGACGTTTGCTGTTTCATTTAAAGAAACAGGAAGTTAAATTTGAAGAGGCAGAAGGAATGATGAATGCACTCAGACACGATTATTATTATGTAGAGCATCGCGAAATTTACGCACGGTATATAGTTAATATTATATATTATCATCATCGTAAGGTTCTATATTTACTCTAGTATTTCGTCATATAAACATTCTGAGTTGAGACTACTGAACTCCAGGTCTAGGTTTACAAATGAAAACTTTAAAATGTCTATACATACATTATATGGACAAATGTATTGGGATATACCTCTGAATCATTGAATTCTGGTGTTTCATTCAGACCCATTACCACAGGTGTAAACATGATAGACTGAGCCTTGCAGTCAGGTTTACAAACATATATGAAAGAATGGGTCGTTCTGAAGAGCTCAGGGATTTCATGCATGGTACTGTCATGGGATGCTACCTTTGCAATAATTCAGCTTGAGAAATTTCTTCCCTTCTAGATTTTCCATGGTCAACACGTACAGTATTATTGCAAAGTGGAAGTGTTCCGGAACAGAAACTCAGGCACAAAGTGTCAGACCACGTAGAGTAACAGAGTGTGGTCACTGAGTGCTGAGGCACATATTGTGTAAAAGTCACTAGTTCTCTGTTGACTCAATAACTGCACAGTTCCAAACTTCCTCTGGCATTAACCCCAACACCGGGAGCTTCATGGAATGGGCTTCCATGGCCGAGTACCTGCATGCAAGCCTCACAATGCTAAGTATGGGATGGAGTGGGTAAAGCACGCTGCCAATGGAAACGTGTTCTGTGGATTGACAAGTTACACTTCTGATAGACAAGTCTGCATTTCGCAGATACCAGGAGAACGTTACCTGTCTGACTGCATTGTGCCAGCTGTAAAGTTTGGTGGAGGAGGGATAGTGGTGTGGGGTTGTTCTTCTGGGGTTTACATTTACAGCATTTAGCAGACACTCTTATCCAGAGCAACTTCCATTTTATTTCGATTCAGGGACAGTCCCCCTGGAGAAAGTTGGGCTTAAGGGTCTTGCTCAGGGACACAATGATGGTAGTATGGTCCAGAGGCAAGCAGCCTAACCACTAGACCACCAACACCTCTCAGCTGGGTTGTGCTAAGCCCCTCAGTTCCATTAAAGGGAACTCTTAATGCTTCAGCATAACAAGACATTTTGGACAATTCTATGCTTCCAACTTTGTGGGGACAGTTTGGGGAAGGTCCTTTACTGTTCCAGCATGACTGTGCCCAGGTACACAAAGCAAGGTCCATGAAGACATGGTTTGGTGAGTCTGGTGTGAAAGAACTTGACTGGCCCACACAGAGCCCTGACCTCAACCCCGTCGAACACCATTGGGATGAACTAGAATGGAGATTGTGAGCCAGGCCTTCACGTCCAACGTCTGTGCCTGACCTTACAAATGCTCTTCTGGATGAGTGGGCAAAAATTCCCACAGACACACTCCAGAATCTTGTGGAAAACCTCCCCAGAAGAGTGGCAGCTGTTATAGCTGCCAGGGGGGGGTGGCAACTCCATATTGATGCCCATGGATTTAGAATGTGATGTCATACAAGTTCCTATAGGTGCAATGGCCAGGTGTCCCAATACTTTCGTCAATATTGTGTATTACCGTCATTGTATTATTACTGTAAAATAATAAAAATGGATGAATTAAAGGAAAATTGAAATCAATCTAATTTCAAGAAATATAAAAAGTTACTGTAGTGTTTCTATGTGTTTTTCATATAATTTTTTTGCTTTGGGCGCTTTTTTCTAAAGTTGTTGACTTGATTGTGTTCCACTCCCCCAGGACGCCTGAAAAGCATCGCAGGTCTCGGGACAGTTGCTTAGTAAATGCCTTGTGTGTGCGGCGGAAGTTGGTTTCGTGCGATTGGCATCGCATTTAACCAATCACCAGTCCCGCTACCTTATGGTTTTTTCTATTTAGCCAATGAAATTAAGGGGGCTGGTTCTGCTTCGTCGGCTGTAGCGGAGCGGTTTTAAGACTGCAGGGGGAAAACAAGGGAGCGAGCAACTTGGTTAGTTGCAGGTAGGCGTATTAAATATTAAAAATACTGTTTTGCTTAAAAATAAAATATCCGTTTTGTATCATGAAAGGGAGCACATCAGACATTACGGAGATGACTGTCTAGCAGATGCACAGAACTAGCTATACAGTTTGTGATGCGTTGCTTTTGGTAAAGTTGATGCAATTTGACACACGCTGCGTTTCGCTTCTTCTGCTGTTATTGTTTAACATTGTCTCGTGCTGCTTATATTTTTGGTATATTATTTGAAATGTTTGCTCTAATTCTGCGTTTATGAAGGCAAGTAGCCGCAGTCTCCTAGCCCGTAGCCCCAACTTCGAGAAGTCCCAAAAACAGCAGCGAACTAATTTATCGCAGGTCTTACTTATTCAGGCAAACCTGGCGTCTTGTTGCTATGGCTGAAGACACAGATTTGACACTCATTTGCATATGAATAGTTTGAATGAAAAGCTTGGCATCTGTTTAAAAATTAATAGCAATAAATAATAAAACAGAAAATAACTCTAAAAGAAAATGCGAGTGCACAATTACGCTGTATACATAGCATTTAAGCGTGCTGTCTTGTTTACGCGTATATTTGGTAAATAAGTTTAGTTTGTAACTGAGTTGCAATAACGGATTTCCATTTTGAACCTTTTTATTCCGTTCAGGCAATGTCAACTCTTTTTCATCTTTACCCTGTCTTACATGAGGACTGTCTTAAAATGATTACATACGATGACAAGCATTTTCATTTTTTACATTTTATTCCTGTATGTTTTAGTACAGGGAGGGGCAGCAGTAGTGACTATCAATTCCAGAATGTGATGTTTTGATGTTAATAGCGTAGTGCTGTTTATTTACGACACGAAGCTACGGTTGACTCCTAGACAATTTTTCATGGGGGTAATGTTCAGGGTAAGGGGTTGAGCATTTAGTCTGTTGTGGGAGAAGTAAAAGTATACAGCGTCTTAATGTATTATATTACTGGGAGATTTTGATTCTGGTGCGTAGTGTGTAAAGTTACACCTTGGGAAGGGGGAGGGCAGCGTGGTTTCATCGCACTCAGACAGGTTGACTGAACCCTAAGCAATAAGTACTTTGGCCGTGGTATTATCAGTGCCCTTCTCTGTGTGAGATCGCAGCCGATTGGCTGGTGCTGTCAGAGGGGAGCGTTCCTGATTGGACGGGATCACACCAGACATTCCCAATGGAATAGCACCATGCCGCTGCCTGGATGGTACAGCCAGGGACTATTACAATGCAAGGGAGAACGGATCATAATAAAGATGCAAACAAGTTTATTATTCTTTTTCATTTGTTCTGATTGATTGGCTGTCCTTCCTTATCAGGATGCAGTTCGTTAATGTTCCCATTGGTAGGGGTCATACAGATACAGATAGCACCTCAAAGTGATTACTGTCAATTAAGTCATCCTCTTATTACTGAAGCTGTAATCTTCTTATACCAGTCCTCTAATGCTTGGGAACCTTGTTACGTTCCCTTTTTGCACTACAGTTGAACTACTCTGCCATCTCACTAAGGGTTCATAGCAGCCAAGTGTAGCTGTGGCGGACTGTAATCTTAATGAGCAGTGTGGAAGGAGGGAAAGTGACGTAACTTTGTTATTCATTAATGAACTCATGATGCAATTGTGATGATGCAGCTCCTGTCTCTCAACAAGTAGTGCATTCCAATAAAAACATGAAAGTTGTGGGTTCAAATCCCAGGGAGCGCACATGAATTATAACGCTTTCCTCTACTGAAAGTTCCTATGGATAAAAGTATCAGATTAATGTGAAAAATGTTAATTAGATATATAGATAGATCCTGAAGGAAACTGCAAGTTTACGGTAACTAAATTCACATGTTGTATTCAGTAAAAAACTGTATACAGTTACAAAACACATTTAGATATTAATAGAGAGTAACAGTTAATAATAGACAACAATAAATAGTGTGAGGAATGTTATGGAAATTATTGTACAGAATTCCATCATAACGGTTCAGAAATAAATAGTATTGCGCAGTGGGAATATATGTATATCTTAAGGATAATTGTTGTTGATGGATTTACTAACTTTGAGGGACACGAGCTGATGAAATATTTAGGGGAGCTTATGCAAGGATACTGGAAAACGCCGACATTGCTATGTTGAGCACATAGTCTGCCCTACTTGCGAAAAGATTTGTGGAGAAGAGAGGAGGGTGTCAGAATGAGGGCGAGGTCGGCTTAAGGGGTAAAATCTCGGGTTCGAGGCGGACGTGACGCAAATGTGCTGTCGTGTGGAATTCCAAAGTATTGCATAATGCTAAGTAGAGTCAGGAAGTCAAAGTGTCTTTTTAAGGTCACGGTGACCATTGGAAGTGTACGGAAATAGCCTATGTGCCATTAGCACATGTGCTTAAGCAAAGAATGACCTGACTCAGCAAGTATTAGTTGCTGAGGGAAAATGGTGATGGAATATAGGTGAAATCATTCTTTGACCAATTAGAGTAAAATGTATGGATGTGCCGTTTTTTTTTTTTTTTACTCAAATATAACCTGTAATCATTAGTGAAGGAGATGAGCTACTCTGAGATAAATCTTGTGTCGGTGATTTGCCGAAATGGATTTTTACCCTACCATACCAGAGAATGACAAAAGTCAGGTAAATGCCCAGCTGGCGGCCGGTGTGAGGCTCAGAATCAGAAGGTTGTTGGTTCAAATCCTGACCTTGAGAGCATAGCTGTATCACCGTTGGACCCTTGAGCAAGGCCCTTAACAACATTTATTATCATTATTATTATCATTATTATTATTATTATAGATTGCATAAATAGTTTTATTACAGTAATAGGCAACATTAATTTATTTATTTCTCATTCCGTGATACATGCTGATTTATGTAGAAAGTTGCTACGAGGCAATTACCTAATTGCCAAACATGCTTTCATTTACAATGGACTTGTACTTTATGCCCATTTAAACGGTCTGGTATCTCCGCTGAACGATTTGGCTTTCAGGCCTGGGAACAGTCAGTCTGCTTTCACATGGAAATTTGCTCAGAATGGCCGTGTTGGCGCTGCTATTGTTGCGGTACAGCACTGGCACTGCCGTGGATACCGTCCATGTTATTGTCTGTCGTCACGGTGACTTCAGTTACTCAGCGGCAGGTTGGGGTGGGCGGTGCCACACACCCTGATATGGATTCAGGCGGCCTGGGTGCTTGGGTCTGTTTCCTGTCATTATCGAGATTCGGCCGATGTCATTCTGAGCCGAGATATGGTCATGCGCGGAATTAATTAAGAGGCGATTCGAATTCTGAAATCGTACGTTTTGTTTTTAACTTTCCTGCAGTTCCTGGTTGAGGTTCTACTCTTTAACCCCCCTTAATATGGCATGCTAACTTTTGGCATTAAACCTGGAAGATCCTAGCTTACTGTAATGAGGCTGTATTTGCAATTTACACGAACATATTGGTATTCTTTAGTTTTCACATATATCGTCTTCTCTCCTCTGATACAGTCGAGTGCAAAGCTTGTGGTCTAAATGTACGAAACAGCCATTTATCTGCCTCCCCTGAGGCATTTTAGGGGCCCCAAGGGCGTTGACCAAGGGCCCGGCGCACATGTGACCCTTCTGTCGAGGATGGGATTCGAACCGACGACCTTCCGACCGCCTACACAGTTTGCCGTTTTGAGAGTAAATGGGTGGCATCAGAAATCAGACAAATTTGTCAGCCGAGCAGCAAACATACAAGAGTGAAGCTGTCGCACCCTTGGGGTGTCAGAAGGGGGCGCTCTCCAAAGTGGTCCCGCCCAGAGACCCTGATAAGGACATCTCGCTTGGCTGTGCCTCCGGCTCCCGCTCGTGTTTCCTTCTCCTTTGCTTTGTATTCTTGCCTCGTCTTTGATTCGCAGCCAGAAAAACGACCCCCGCGGCACCGGACCGGGACGTGAACTTTTGCCTGCCAGACTGGGCCTCAATTATCTGCCCAGCTGATTCCCGCTCTAATCACCGCAGACCCCGGCGGCGAATTTCGGGCCAGACAGATGGCCGGGGCTGCCCAGCACGGTCCGAGACGAGTACCGAGCGCCATATGGTACCGCATGGAAGGGGGGTGCTGATAACTAAAAAAGAAGGAAACTTTTAAATGTGTAAATCCTATGAGGGTGGCGGGGGCCATGGACCGCGAAACATTTTTATCATCGTACGAATGCCATTAGTCTCCGTTTCGTGATTTTCCATTTTCTATTCAAGGTCATTTTGTTGTACGGCCCCTAGATCTGCTGACCTGTCTGTTGAATCAGAATCCGACTGAAGTGTAAATTTAGGGACCGTCTGACCCTGCCTTCTCAAATAATGCATGGATAAAAGTGACTACTAAATAAAAAATGTAAATTAAAAAAGAGAGTTTTTTCTCTCCATTTGAGAAATGTGACAGTTACTTAGATCTTGTGACATGAGTCAGGTACTGAAAGGAGCTCAGTATTTCAGGGCTGGAGTCATTTGTGGAATATCTGAAATATGGTAATGTGCTTCACATGATTATTATAAGGATTTGGCAAGTGGGTAGTAATGAATGTGTTTTTTGGTGCTTTTACATTAGCTAAAGACAGGTGCTTGCAGGTGATGCACACTTTTTAAAATGCATGGCTTTTTGTCATTAGAAGCGAAGGTGATATGTCGCATAAGCAGTGTCGCCACCTGGTGTTTTTTCAGGGAAGCGGCAAGGGGATGGAGCACCCAGCGCGCAGAGGGGAGGTGCTAACCAGCGGGCTGCGGGAGAGGTACCGTGCCGCGAGCATCCGCCGGGTGCTCAGCTCCTGCCCGGACCCTTCCGCAAGTGATTGGCGTTGACGACTTCCCTGCTAACAGGAAGTGGCGATAAACATTCCTGCCTACTTGCCCACGATTAGCTTTGCTATGTCAGGGTATTTCTCCATGCCAGGAACGCGGAGATCAGAAAGATCGGTCTTTCTAACTTGCCTCCCAAGAATGAACTTGGGGTGCAATGAATCATGGGATTGGTCTCGTTTGGTGAGGATGCAGCTGATGTATCCTTCATATTTAGGGCGGGGCAAGAGCGACATCCGGGGATTTTTACCGTCCTCCATACTTCTGTTCTTGAGTATTGGACCTGGTCTTCGGCGCTGGGCGCCAGAACACAAGTGTGGTCAAGTACGCAGATTGAGAAACACTCCCCCGCACCCCAAAGAGCTGTTAATATGAGCTAATTGTCTCTTCCAGCCATTTGTACTCAAGTGTAATGTAGTTATACTTGTGAACAGAACCCTGCACTTAAAATAGTGTCACGTGACTTGCGCTCGTGACTCTAGCCCCCGGAGAAGTGAACTTTCACAGCTTTGGTTAACAAGTGCGGACATATTTATGAACAGCTCTGAGCCTGAAATGGCTCTGTACAGTGAGTGGCTTGAGGGGCAGTGTGAGCGTGTGTTTGTGTGCGCGTGTGAGCGTGTGTTTGTGTGCGCGTGTCCGATGTTTGTTTCAGACAGCGTGTCGCAAGTCCTCCGTTTGAGTCTGAAGCCTGCAATGCCTTTCGCCTTGTCATCCATAAGCAGATTAACTTTCACCCAGCTCTCCACGGTGGACGTGTTCCCTCCTGCTTCCAGTTGCTGTTTCGGCCTCTCCGCCGCGCCCTGGGATTAATTCCGCATCAGACAGGGCGCTGATTGGCGCTCAGGCCTGGCCGCGGCACGCTGCCTTCCCCCGCCGCCCCGAAAGGTTTTTCCAGACACCGGCGGAGCCGATTAGACACGGGGAGTTTTTTGGCACCTGGTGAAAAGGAGCTGTTGCCTTCTTGCTGCTCGTGGTAGCCGGGGGATTCGAGGGCTGACTTACAATTTGGATAAAGTTTGTCCTGGTCTTTTCTGTCCCTTCCGGGCACCCTTCCGAAGCTATCCATCGTCCAAATGCTTACCCAGATCAGGGTGCCGAGGCGGGGGGGGGGCTGGAGCATATCCCGGGCAGCACTAGGCTGGGGTACACCCTGGATGGGACGGCTTTGTTTTTCAGTTATTCCTGTATTTATCATTAAAAGGGTTTTCACAGTTTGACTTTGCCGGCCTCCTTTCCTTCTGCGGTCAGACGAGCTTCCGCTGGAGGCAGAAGGCGGCTTGTTTCTGACCCCGAAGGTCACGCTGTGTCTGAGCCCAGGCTTCAGCCGGGTGGAAGCTCTGCTGATCTGCAGTACTGTGCGTCACACTAGGGAAAAGGGTGCCGGGGGGGGTGGGGGGGGGCAGTGTGGCGTAAGCCTGCTTGTCCGGTTCTGTGGCGGCCCGCCCTCACCCATGCCGCCTCTTTGACTCGACGGACGGCGGCTCCGACCCAGGTTGCTAGGCGACGGGCGCTGAGCTGCAGCTTTGAAATGCGACCGGGCGCTACGGGTCGGGGTCGGCTCTCCGTGTGAACGCATGGACACAGGCAGACGCGTTATTATGTGTGCATGTTCGTGTGGTGAAATAATGTATGTGACTGTAAGGGTCCTGCAATCACCTGACTGGGATAAGTGGATGGATGGATGGATTTTTTTTAAGGTAGGGTTCATAAGAGGAACAATAATTGATACAACGAGGCTTACTTTATCGTTAGCCAATGATATGTTTTGAATCGGTGAGTGACAGAGAGGGGGCACCCCGGGGGCCAATCAGCTTTCAGATGGGATCAGTGCACCTGTGGCACCGCCCCTGAACACGCCCCCTTTTCCACAGCATGTAGATGAACTGAAACAGCACCTCTGATGCAGGAAGTCTCAGCACGGGTCCCAGTCCATGTGACTCTTTACGACTCGCCGGCAGGTTGGAGGGCGACAGATTAAGCGTCCGTGACTCGCGATGATGGCATTCTGGCCTCCTCCATCCGGGGGGGGGGGGGGGTGTGGCTTTCATCGTGCATCATTCTGCCACCTTCCTGCTTAAGTGTGAGATTTTCCACGTCCGCTGAGCCCTCAGATTAGGCACGTCGACGGCTTTTCAAAGCATCAGACTGCAGATTAGTCCCGGATTATCCTGGCCTGGTCCAAATCTTACTTTTTTTTTAATCGGTATGTTTGGAAACGCATCTTAAACTCTAGTTGAACGTGTCCCTCAGTCCCACGCGCTGAGAAAGGGACCATCGCACTCTTTTCGGTCCGGAACTTGGCGGCGTCGAGGTGAAAACTTGTCTCCCGTGACAGACTTCGATCGCGGAATGGTTGGCATTCTCGCCGCAACGACAAAGAAAATTGAAAATAAAATGGTTAAAACTTCCGTATTGATTCTTTTCTCGTCCTCCAGAAGGCTGTTGATAAATCGCTCTGGGGAGCGGAATCGGAATAAACAGAATGCATCACCATAAATCCTCCATCAAAGCGACAGGCATACAGGCCGCGAGGAAACAACACAGGGGCGTGTTAAAAAACGCAAAGCTAGCTACATCTGTGAAGTTTCCAGAGCCGGGACAGATCCGTCTGTGAAGTGTCCGGCTGTGATATCAGTGCCGCTTATCAAAGGCTTACCTTTGGGGTCTTTTTGGGGTCTTGATTCCCTTTGAAATGGTCTTGAATTTTCACATATATATTTTTTTAAAATCTAACCCAGTTTCGATTGATCCACTTACGCCAGCTTGGTGCCAGAGAGGCTGAAAGTGGTTTAATTAACGGTTTAATTAGCCAGTGAAGAACAGATGTTGGAATAAAGACCTGCCCAAATGCGTACCCTGTGGACACCTCTGCGGCACAAGCCGTGCCTGCAGTTCCTTAAATGGCCAACAGGTGGTGCGTATTGCTCATGTGGCCAAGTAGCCAGTGACTTTTGCTCCAGTCAGTTATCTACTTTGGTCTGCAGGTCTTAGGCAGATGTTGTTATTTATTCTCTGTGTAGAAATAGAAATTTCCGGTGGTATGTTTTGATGTCGTGCCCCCTCCCTCGGCCGTGCTTGGCATTCCAGGGCGGGCAGGCTGTGCGTGTGATGAACGGCATGGCCCCGTCATTGTCTGTCTGGGGCCTGAACCAGAGGCTGAGAGCACATCCTCATTAACATTAATGACCTCGACCTGCAGTCAGAAAAAAAGAACCAGTTTGTACCTTTGCTTGTCACTAGGGCTGTAAATGTACCTTTTTAAGGTATAGAAGTGGACTCTGGGGAACATTTTTGTACCATTGATGTTACATCAATGTTGTTTATACTTTGGGAACTACCTTCATAGTCCATTACCTACAGCTAAGGGTACGACTGGCAGACCATTGAGGGTACAGCCCCAGGGACAAGCAACGGTACAAACTGGTTCTCTTTTTTTCTGGCAGTGTGTTTCCTTTTCGAATACCAAAAAAATAAAATTTTGAATGATGGTTCTAAGCAGCAGGGAGGCCCCAGGACCCGGTGGAACCCAGACGATCAGCCTGTTCTACGTGCGCCTGGGTGGTTCTGCGATGTGCTTGGAGAACCTCCTCCAGCACCGTTCCTCTCCATCACGGACAATCAGGACGGATTTCGGTATAGATGGCTTCCGGTGGGTCGGTGAGAGGACTGCAGTGACGCAATGACTTTGACATTCCCGCATGATGACCATCTTCTTAGCTCCTCCTCCCGCTCCACTTTTCCGAAAAGCTTCTCCACCTCTGCTCCAATCATATTTGCCACACCCCCCCCCCCCCCCCAGTCCTTGTAATGTGCAAAACTGGGGAATCCTGTTCTATTTCTAGGGGACGAGAAAATATGTTCCACACAGACTATAATTTCAATTTTAAATGTGCTTTTTTTTTTTGTCTCCCTCACAAATAAAACGAACGCTTCATAAAATTTAAGCCCTACAGTTATTTCCATGAACATGCTGAAGGGTAATAAATATTTAGCTGTGAGTTGATTCGTTTATGTTATTTCCTACTTTTGTTAGCGTTTGTTTCAGTCTTCCCCGGTGAAGTTTTTATTTGGAATCGTTTGCATATCTGGCAGGCTATAGGAACAGGCCTTGCAGATGCCGTGTCTTTAAGGAACAACCGTGGACGGACATTCAGGTGATGCGGGGGGCCGTTCCGGCGATGGTCCAACCTTCCCCCTTTTTTCCGGCTGGGATAACAGGTTTTGTTTTTTGTTTTTTTTTTATGGAAATGATGGATGGCATGACGGCCACTTGGCGGAATACTGATAAGAGTGATATTGATCGGCGGGAAGGTAATCTCAGCCGCGTGATGAGGCCCCGGTCTTTCTCATGGAGTTTAGCAGGGCTACGCGTTTAAAATGACCTTTAATCTGCCTGCAGCGAGTTGGGGGGGACAGGAGTGTCTGTGAGGCGTAGCACAGGGTGGGGCGCCCGTGGTCTCGGTCTGGGCGTTTAATGACAGGGAAGTGAGGCTCAGATGACATATTTTATTACTCCTTTGCTTCACTTGAGCCTGCGGTCACATGATCTAGCTGCCGAGGAGGGTGGGGCGGAGCCTACGTCAGTCTACAGGCCAGCGGGTTCAGGGCCTGTCATTGAACAGGCCTTTGTTTAACTAACCCAAATGGGTCAGAGCCAGGGGCATGTACAGGGGCGGGGCCACAGAGGCACTGATCCCATCTGAAAGCTGATTGGCCCTCTCGCATGTCACTCACCAAATCATCCCCTGAATCGCCCCTAGTCAGTGCAGTGCTGTTGGCGTGACTTTTGAGACCCAGCTCAGGATGGAAAATATTCATTTGTCCTTTTGTATTTGATTGAAGAGGGAGTTGGAGAGAGGGAGGGACAAGGAGGGACAGGAGAGAACCAGAGCAGGAGAGGCACCACCTTTGGTACCTGTGATCCCGAAGACTTCCACCTCCTACTCGTGTTGCGGAGGGAAGACAGAGAAAGGCAGGGGGACAGCTCATATTAGAAAAGCCGCACTGTTGGGCTCGACCTCCCGCGGGTCAGCTGGGGGGAGAGATTGGGGTATGGCACCTTCCCACATGAAACCCAGCTGTCGCAAAATGCATGAGGGTTCTGCTTATCCCGTGTAAGGAAGGGGGGAGTTATGGGTGGGGGTGGGGGGGGGGGGGTGAAGGCGAGCCAGCCGTTTAAAGCTGACGGAGCGCAGAGGAAGAGCGGGGGGGGCGGTGCAGATCCCAGTTTGACCCCCCCGGTCACTTCGGAAGCCACGGGCGATGCTGGGCTTGATCTCCTTTTACTGCTGCAGCTCTGATGAAAACTGGACCAAGGATGGGACAGGCACTCCAGAGAGGTGTGTCTGCGTGGGGGGGGGGGGCATGGGGGCTGTGTGGGGGGGCGCGGGGGAGCGGACGAGGAGGAGGGAGAGGGGGTTAGCAGAGACGCCGTCGCTTTCCCTCCTCTTGATATCAAGTTTGATCTTCAGCAGTCGCTGTCGTTCGCCACGCGCTCCGTGATCAAGCTTCAGGAGGGGGTCCGTTTATAGTTATAAATAAGATCCACCCCCCCCCACCACCAGTGCGGCCATCCAGGTGTTGTACACAAAGCTGCATTGTGCTGCTGTGCACCTCCGCCGAGCTCCACCCATCCTAAACCCCCCCCATCCCACGTACAGTACTGCAGTCAGCACTCTTCAGACAAGGTGGCACTATTGTTGAGGCTGTTGGAGAGAGGGAGAGAGAGAGAGAGAGAGAGAGACGGGGAGCGGCAGAGAGAGAGAGACAGAGAGAGGGAGAGAGAGAGAGAGAGAGAGAGGAGGGACGAGAGAGCAGTCTTCATACTGGAGGGGGGAGAACGGGCTCAGAGGATTTTTCTCGCGGAGGGAATGCCCAGCAGCCACGCCTGAGCCAGCCGCACGCCTGCCCGCCCGCCCCGACGCCCGCCCCACGGCCCTGTGGGATGGGAGCCCAGCACGCCAGCCTGCTATGGAAACGCGCTAAACCGCCGCCCAGTGCAGCCGCCGCGCCGCGACATCATGCCGCTGAAATGGAAGAGCGGCTCCCCCGTGGGCTGGAAATTCCCCGTGCCGGGGCTTAAGGCGTCCCGCTCGTCACCGCTGTCGCCGGCGTACATGTGAGTGGCGGGGGCTGGGTCATCGAGGTCCGTGTGCACGTTTAATGCCACTGTGTGTCCCCCCTGTGCGGGGAGCAGTGTGTGTGTGTATTTGTGTGTGTACCATATGGTCCGTCCCGCCCGCCGTCCACACCGCCAACCCCGTGGCTCCCGATCTCCTGATGCCTGAATCCGTGTCCTTCCGCGCCCCCTTCGAACACCCCCCGACCTTCCCGTCCCCAGCTCTCCACCCAGCTGTGGCTGCAGGTTTCAGGATGGGAGTCGAGTGGGGGGGGGGGCAGCTGCCTCCTGTATTTATTGATGTATTTTTTTCCCCTTCTCTATTGGTGTGTGATGCTGCTCTGGTTCTCAAGCCTCCGCGTCTGTGTGCGTTTCTTTTTTTAACTCCAGTATGTGAGTGTGTGTGCCGGGGTGGGGGGGGGTCAGGAGCCGTATCTGTGAGGTTAAAGCACACGGGGGTGGGCTCAGTATGTCACACATCCCCCGCCGATGGTCCGTGCTCCTCTGTTTCACCCCCGTATTTTAATTTGTGCCAGTGTCTGTGTATTTGTTTTTGCAGTTCGCTAATTGCCCTGTGCCACGGGGCCCCATTTAGGGGGCTCCGGACTCGCTGGCATGTTCGTGTTCCCACCAGGGTCAGCCGATGCCACCAGTTGTTGGGGTGGGGGGGGGGGGGAGGTGGCTACAATAGAGTGCCGCGCCCCCGCACCAATCGCATTTATCTGCCGCATGTTGTGTCCTCCTTGGTCACCCTCTGAGCAGCTGCGAGAAATTCCCCGCTTGTAGTTTGTTATTAAATAAATGCAGTTTGTTATTTAAATTTCACGAGTTTCCTTGCACGCTATGTTTCGGTACAGACCGTAAGTGATCTTAAATAGCCCTTTCCTGGTGGGGCTAAAGCCAGGAGTGGCCCTCTGCTGTTTATACCCCTAGAGCATCATGCTCCCCAGCCACTGTCATGCTCCATATCCCTCAAATTACAGGTCGGTCCTGTTTTTTCCCTCTGCCGTTGAGTGGAGGATAATCACAGTCTACCCAGAAGCCCCTGAAGCTTGTTGGTTTCCTTCCCTTAAATCCCGTCCCTCCTGACCCCCCCCCCCCCCCCCCGCCGCGCCCTCGGGGCACAGATTATGCATGAAAATCACAGCTGAGGTTATGGATAGGTATCAAACGGGCCAGTTTCCAGGATGCAGCGGGCAGCCTGGCTAAATATAGCAGTGGCACGGACGCGTCGTCCTCCGGAACGCCACGGGCGGCAGGGAAAGGAGAGGAGACATTCCCGATGATGTCGGGAACTTCGACGCTACTCTACTGCCGACATCGTCGGATCGTCTCCCACCACCCTCGTCCCGTCAGTTTGCGCTCTGCACGCCATCTGCTTGGAGCGACGGCACCGGTGACCGGGGGGGGTGCCCAGGGTCGCAACAGTGTCTCAACGTGTCTTTGGTCAAGGTCCGAATATTCGCTGGCAACAAAAGCATCCGGGAACATTTTTACATAATAAGTAACAATGTGCAGATTCCTTCAATTAATGATGGTTGAAATTGTCTTATCTTGTTAATCTGTATCTGCGCTATCTATGGGCTTTAGTGTCTCTTGGTGCCAGGGGAGGAAGGAGATGGCGTTCGGGTTAGTACGGGGAGGATGTTGAAAGGAACGTTAGTTGAACATTAGGGTCTGGATCGTTAGCTGGATCAGAGGGATGGTGAGAGGCTTCTAGATGATGCGCTAATGTTGTTCACTCGTGCTGAAATGATCGTGCTGATGAAACTTTGAGCCTCTTAGGTTATATTGCATGGTAGCAGAAAAATTTTAACTGGTATGGGTCCATGAAGGAGTGTGGGTGAAATCCTGAAGGCATTTACCGGGGTATAACCCATTACCTAAATAGCTTGTCTGTTAACAGGCCTATGGATAACTTAGATTGGCCGAGCGGAAAGAGGAAGGTTGGTATCACACTTTTATTATTGTTATTTTAAGTGACCATCTCTGTTGCCCCCCCCCCCCCCCCAGATAACCACATTTCATCTAATAGCAATGAGCAGAATCGATGTTCTGTTTCACTTAAGTGTAACAAGCTAGACCAGGCCTCCAGCAAGGCAGTTGAAGGTCACAGAGGAATGGAAGTGGTGGTGGGGGGGGGGTCAGGATGTGCTCTTATTTCAGCAGAACCCCCCCCCTTCCTCTCCACTCCCCTCCACTCCACATCAGCTTTTCCTCCTGTGATGTTAACCTGTGTAGACAGATGCATTGTCTGCGACGGCCTCCTTTTCAGAGTTGCCTGGGTGTGTCGCGGTGTGGAGCACACAGCGATGCACCCAGAATCCTTCAGTGGCTGAGAAATAAATAATAATAATAATAATAATAATAAAAGACCACGTGATTGGAAGGCTGAATGTGACCTTTTTCTGAAGCGTGTTTTTATTGGCGATTGAGCTGTGAAGGAGATGGGGGGGATGCCGGCGCTGGGTGTTCCTGTCGTTCATGTTCGTGAGTGGATGGCGCAGTCACGTTACGAAACATGATATGATGGATTTAATCATAATGAAACTCAAGCCGGCAAAATATCCATGTGCCTCTTCTGGCAGTGAAGGTCGTGGAGCAAATTAATCGTTTTAAGGTCACGTCCTTCCTCGATGTCCTTGAGGTGCTGGACTGGTGTCCCCTGTGCCGCTTTCCCTTTGGAACCTGCGTTGTTGGTGCTTCAATAAGCCGCGTTCCTTCTTTATTTTCCATTTAGCGAAAACTGTCAGAAAAATCCGTTCAGGTTGTCGGTAGGGGTCTGAGTGGAGTCCGCCCGCTTGATGGCTAAAGGCGCTTCGGAGCCAGCGTGACGAAAACCCGCTTATGCTGGCGCCTCTCGTCACGTTCGGGGACGCAGACGTTTCCCCTTTAATCCCCATTGGACAGCCCTTGGAGACAGTGGGAGGGGCTTTAGGTAAGAGGGCGGGGCTGCTTGTAGGTCCCTGATCCCTCAAGGAGCTATTTACCTACAGTTATGTATGTATTTCTGACTCGGGGGGGGGGGGGGAGGTGGAACAATTCGAAAAGCACCTAAGTGACAGGGCCCCCCCCAAAAAATTTGAAACATAATTGTATTGGTCTGGGTTGGGGGCCTAATATATATGCTTTCATGGGGCCCAAAACCTCAAGCAGTGCCCCTGTTTGGCTTATCAGTGTCAAAGGTAAATAAATGGCTGATTTGGAGGGAATCTTATGAGATTTGTAGCAGATGAATTTTATTAATCTAATGAAGGAAGCCTCATGCTCCTCTTTTTTTCTTTTTTCTTAAAACAACTTCATCATCCTGCCTTCTTAACACACACGGCCTGTATCTAGCTCCCTCTTCTCCCTCCGCAGCCCCCCAGCCATTATGAATATTTATAATTACATTAACTGGCGTTAAAATTATATAACCGCATCATTTCACTTTATAATCGTCACCCCCTCGAACTCCGGCTAAGGACGGGTGTTGCCGAGGACCCGGGCAGAAATCGCCATGGCGCTGCTCGGCGACCGCCTCCGTGAGCCCGGCCTTGTATAGAAAGTGTCGGCAGAGGTGGATAGTCCAGAAAGTGAAAATCCGGACCAGGATTTTGCTTCAACCAGCCAGCTGAGTATAAAGAGTCACAGTCTCAACTGGTTGGTTGAGACAAAATCCTGGTCCGGATTTTTACTTTCTGGACCTGATCTATCCACCTCCAGGGGTTGAGGAGATGCCATGTGAAGGTCTCCCACACAGGGTCTGGTGAGGTTCATGTGCTGCTTTAGGTGAAGCCTAGTTTATTAAAAATGATGGGTTAAAACTTTAAAGCCTGGGTAAGGGTTTCCTGCCTCTGCTCTTTGATCTCCTTTAAAAACGATACGTGCCACAATCGATCGTGGTAACAATGTATCTGTGTATTTATTTTATGTGCATTTGCGTTGCTATGACAAGAAAATACCTTGCATTTTAACCTGTAACCATATTACAAACAATCGGTTGTCACACGTATCGTTTTTAAAGGTGAATGCGTACCAGTTATGTCCATCCTTGTCTATGCACTGATGGACTGGCGTTCCATCCACGGCATTGCCTCAGCCTCTGGGATGCGGTACTGGCAGAAGCTTTATAAACTCAGAGTACCTTTATGTTGATCATCATACTTGGAGAAAAATTAAAAATTAAAAACATGGCAACCATTTTTCTGTCTTTTAGTTTCCATGCTCTATAGTCTATACCCTATTGTCTCCCCTAGGTCATGTGATCATGGGGGTGGGGCTGGGGGGAGTGGCTCGGAGGTGGCAGCTGACCAATCCGATGTTGAATTAGGAGCGATGAGCTGTGGTCAGTACACAGCCTTAAACGTTTAGATCGCAGTTAAACCGACCTCATCCTGGAAGGGCCGTCCCATCGCGGGTTGCTACTCGTAGGCCGTGTGGCACAGGTAATATGCAGGGCAGCTGCAGTTGGGCCAGGCCGGGTCGGTTCAGACCCGCGTATCTAAATTTGGCCTCTCTGTCCTTTATCAGGGTGCTCGTTGAAATTCACTGCCACTTCAGAAAGGAGAGACATTTCCTTTGTATTTCGTGACACGAGAGAGATTTTCCCCACTTTTGCTGTATGCGTGTTCGGCCGTTCTTTACTCTGAATGGACGAGGATTCTGGGTAATGTAATTAGCCTTTAATCAAGATGAAATGGTTAAAAATCGCGCCCTTTCTGCCAGCAGATGTGGACAGGTTTAATTAAGAGACGCGAGGCTGAAAGGAACGGGGCGTAATGAAATTAGAGGAAGTGGTAAAGGTCAATCGCGAGGTGAATCTAAATTTAACACCTCAGGTGTTTGTCACGGCGTGAAATCACTGTGCACCTGTGTCACGGCCCGGTACTGGAGCTGTGCACGTCAGTGTTTCTCACACCAATGTCCTGAGCGTTGGGAGGGAGCAAAAATGTGAACCGTAATTCAAGATGGTTTGGAGGGACCACCCCCCCCCCCCCCCCATGCCCTTCCGTATCCCGTCACTGAGCTTTGGGAGCTGTGGAGGTGGGGGAGGCGGGAAAATTACCCATGATTCCAATGGTGGTTTGGATTGTATTGATGATGGCCATCCTGCGCCGCCCCCCCCCCCCCCAGACCTCTGGCAGACCCAGAGCTTCCTGTACCGCCATCTGCGTTTCTGCTGCTCAGCACTTTTGCTCCCCCCCCGCCACCCCCAGCTTTCATGTGTCGTTGTCATGCAGGTGTTGGGGGGGGGAGGGGGTGTGACGGCAATTCACGAGATGCACATTTCTGATGAATATTAATAGCGAGAGCAATTACGAGATGCCGGGGGCGACAGAGCCATTTAATGTTCCTGCGCTCCTCAATTATTACTTTGCTTCATGGGGAGGGGCCTGCATGCGCTTCAGAGGAATGGCCAGCAGGGGGCGTCTGTGTGCATGTGTGTGCCTGTCTGTCTGTTTGTCTGAGTCCCCCTGACTCCAGCTGGCTCTCCTTCTCCATCAGCAGCTCCCGTTCGCGCCGCGAAAAGCCGATCAGCGTGGCTTCTTTTCGCCGCAGTTAAAAATGCGTGCATTCAGCTTTACGTTCACTTAAAACCCTACTGAAATTCCTCCCCAGCCCCACCCCCGCTGACAGGCCGCGCTGCTCGCTTGCAGTCCCTGTCAAACGAGGACAGGCTGGGAGTCCTGCAGCGCGTCAATCCGCATGCAGGGCTGCGCAGGGCTCTCTGTCTGCGCTGAGGAGAGGGCCACCAACTCATGCCTGCAGAGCATATTAGGAAATGCCACGTATGGCAGCAGAGGGCGACGTAGGCGCTGTGGGGGCCATGCCCCCCCCCCACCCCAATGAGATCGCACTGCGGCGGCAGGAGAGCACGCCTCCCCTCCTCCGTCGCATGGCATTGCGCGTTCCTGCAATGCCCCCCCCCCCTCCCCCGACACTCACAGCGCCGTGATGAGACGGCTCTGGGTGGAGCTCATAATGTGGGGGGGGGGGGGGGCACTCTTGCGTCGTTTGTGACATTCTTCCAGCTTCCATGTGCTGCTCACTCCTGCAGAATCGCATGTTAGATAAGTGCTTTGTCTCTCTCCCGCAGGAGTCGCATGTCTGCTTAGACCTTTTTAATTGGTGCATTATAAAATGTGCAGTATGCCACATAAAATCTGATTGGCTAATTGATCGATTTTTAGAGGGTGTTGGATAGGCGGAGGGATTTTGTTCCATGGCCTCTTTAATTGGCTGGCAGCTTCAGAGGAAGCGGAGGAGTGCGTTGTGGTCCGTCCCGCAGTCTCCTGCATGACTCTGAGCTGCTGGAGCATTTGCTGGAGTGCTCATTATCTCCCTGATGCCTTTAGGACTACGGTAACTAACCCCCCCCAGTTCGTCTCTGGGTCAGGCTTTCCTCCTCCATACCTGTCCGAGGACCCCTTAGGGAGCTGCCGGTTGACTGTTGGGACCCACTCCGGGTTCGATGATGATGTCCCACAGCATGGTTGGGGGGGACGACGACGACATTGTGTGGCTCAAAACATTTGGATGCTGTGGTCAGAAGGTTGCTGGTTCAAATCCCTGGGTTGGCAGAGTGATGCCACCGCTGGGCCCCTGAACAAGACCCTTAACTCCCAGTTGCTCCAGGAATCCGCTTTCTCAAAAATCTGCGTCACTTTGGATATAAACATGTGCTAGATTAATAAAATGTAAATGTGAAAAAATGTGTAGAGAGTTGTGATGTTATGTCGGGGGTGTGATTGGGGGTGTACTGGCCAGAACGCGATGCATAGTTTCTGTAGCTCTGCTGTTTTCATTCTGCTACGGTGCACATTCCCATGTAGCAGTGTACTGATTACGGTGTGTCCGTGTGTCTGTGGACTTGCAGCACCGTTGCATTATGGGACATCTGGGCAGTGTCTTGGCAACCGTGCTAATGTCTGCCGTTGGCACATAATAGCAAGGATGGTAAGGCAGTCAGCAAGTGTTGTTTTTCCAGTTGGGAGGTTCCCACATAATGAGATGTCTCAGGTACAGCACAGTGATGATCTCCCAGTCAGCTGCACAGCTGCTTTTGAATGTCACGCTTGAGACCATACGGC
The DNA here is from genome assembly GCF_048594095.1 of Paramormyrops kingsleyae. Lineage (NCBI taxonomy): Eukaryota > Metazoa > Chordata > Actinopteri > Osteoglossiformes > Mormyridae > Paramormyrops > Paramormyrops kingsleyae. Next base: position 7,801,276 of record NC_132820.1, read on the forward strand.
TGCGATTTAATTAGCAGGTTGTGTCGCATTTAGCTTTTTCATTCACGTTCCCTCTCTCTTTAATTAGAACCCATGCCCCTCACCCCCCCCCCCCCCCCCCCCCCGGTGGTGGTAAACCTCTGTGGCTTCAGGTTTTGCACCTTCTAGCACATCGCGGAGCAGGAAGTATAGTCGCAGCTGCAGGAAGCGAGTTCCAGTGTTAATTAGCTTTGATGTTTTCTAGCTAAGACGTTTAAATAAGTTGTTTAAAATAAGCACCGAAACTTAACAATTAAAACTTTAATCCTGATTTGACTATTTCAGTCGTTTCCATTAGCTAAACAAGTCCACCCCCTCAAAGCTTGAAGTAAACACAGCTGACTCATAATTTGAAGGTAGTTGTGATGCCGATACAGAGAATCTTTTTCATGCATGTCAGCATTTTAAATTAGCCTGACTTTATCCCATGGCCACTAACCGCCATCGGTTTTCCTGTGTCCTCCTGACTGAAGCCATTCAGATTTCTGGTGTTGCTGTCTGTCTGTAAGCTTGCTGTCTGGTAGGGGTCGGCTCTGAAGTTCAGGCCAATTGATCTTGAGGGTGGATTACCGGAAGGCACGCATGGGGTTAGAACAGGATGGTAAGCATCTCCAGTGAGATATCTGGGTCTGTGGTGAATCTCTATGAATGGGATTTGTGGTGTTTTGTGCTGTTAATTTTGAGGTGGGAGGGTTAGGCTTAGATTTATATAACTTAGATTACATACACGACGAGTGAGGTTCCGTCACAACTGAGTTCTCTGTCCATGCAGGCCTGTAAGTGCACAGGAACATGTTGCCAATGAACTCTCATGGTTTCCCGAAACCCCCTTAATTGTGGGCCCTGGGGGGGGGGGGGGGCGGGGGGCTTCTGGATTTTGACGAGCACCAGAAGTTTCACGTGGGAGACGGTAACCAGGGGCGCCGTAAGGGGGAGGAAAGCTAGGACGATTCCAAGGGCCCCTGCCTGACAGGGGCCCTAAAAAATTAGGAAAATAACTGGATTGGATTGGATTGGATTATTTAAACGGGTGGTTTGCCCTCTTCGGGTTGGGGAAGACGTACTGCCTCAAGTGGAGGAGTTTAAGTATCTCGGGGTCTTGTTCACGAGTGAGGGTAGGCGAGATCGGGAGCTGGATAGGCGAATCGGAGCGGCGTCTGCAGTTCTGCAGGCGCTTAACTGGTCCGTCGTGGCTAAGAAAGAACTGAGCCAAAAAGCCAAGCTCTCGATCTATTGGTCCATCTTTGTCCCTACCCTCACCTATGGTCATGAGCTATGGGTAATGACCGAAAGAACGAGATCGCGAATACAGGCGGCCGAAATGAGGTTTCTCCGCAGGGTGTCTGGGCTCTCCCTTAGGGATAGGGTGAGAAGTTCAGATATCCGGGAGGGCCTCAGAGTAGAACCGCTGCTTCTTCACGTCGAAAGGAGCCAGTTGAGGTGGTTTGGACATCTGGTGCGGATGCCTCCTGGGCGGCTACCCGGAGAGGTTTTCCGTGCATGTCCTACAGGGAGGAGGCCCCGGGGCAGGCCCAGGACTCGCTGGAGGGATTATATCTCTCGGCTGGCCTGGGAACGCCTCGGTGTCCCCCCCGAGGAGCTGGTGGAGTTAGCTGGGGAGAGGGAGGTCTGGGTGCCTCTCCTGAAGCTGCTGCCCCCGCGACCCGAGCCTCGGACAAGCGGTAGATAATGGATGGATGGACTGGATTGGTTTGGACTGGGGGGCCTAATATGATATGCTTTCATGGGGCCCAAAATCTCTAGCAACGCCCCTGACGGTAACAGACAGCAGGCTGATGTTATGGCACAAATCTGAATGGTTTCCTGCTTTACTGTCAGATTCCCTGGGCTCTCCTGCTAACACCATGTGACTGTCACCTCTGTAAAAGACCGGAGAGTGTTTAATCTCTGTTGTGTATCTCATTATTGGTTTTTTCCCCCCCACAAATGAGCACATGCTCGGTGGGGAGGGGGTGTGATGGAGATGTCACACTTCCTTCTATGCGAACGAAGTTGCGTCTGTTTCACTCCGGCGTTATTCTCGGCCTGATCGTTTAAGTGTCGGAAGCTGTGGAAAATCTGTTTGGGGAGAATCGGCTGCAGCGGGGCGCCCTCACGGCATGTGGCGTTTCAGTGGGTGCCGTTCTATATTCGGACTGCGTGGCGCACCTACCCCTCCCCGGCAAACAGTGTGTTTAATTTCAAAGCGCGTGATGTTCTTCCCGGTCCAATGCTTCTCTGTCGTGTCCCTTTCTGTCCTGTAGATCGCTGGTGGAGGACGACGACCCCCACATGAAGGTGTCCCTGGGGGGCGGCGACATGGGCGTGTCCACTCACCTCCAGGCGTCGAAATCGGGCAACACGCGCTTCTTCACGAGCAACACCCACAGTTCTGTCGTCCTGCAGGTGGGTGACTCGAGGGGGCGGGGGCAGTGTGTGGGGGGGCATTGTCAGTACGAGGGGGGAGGGGCAGTCTGAAAGGGCGAGGCACTGAAAAATTGAAACCCAGTACAAAATTAGAGGCTAGTGAGCTAAAAGTGAGTGCAGATCACATGATTTGACCCCTCCTTTTGAAACACTAGTGTGTGGTCTGCATGCCGTGGCATATTTAACTCCTCGGTATGCCTGGAATCACTGTCTCTTTCCGGCTCTTTTCCATGGAAAAATTTAATTGGGAATCAAGGAATGGCTTGCGATGGGTGTCCTAATCCTTAGGGGGCGCTGTTAGGACGATCTCCTTAATTCTAACCTCTGAAATACAGGAGTAACAAAGACAAATAGGAGTTGGGTGAAGGACTTCCACCCCATTGCATCCGGTGAAGAACGTGACATTTACTAAGTGTGGTAATTTGAGCAGACCTGGATGGTCAGGAGGGGGGGCACTAAATTCAGCCTGCAGCATGTGCAAGATCTCGAGGTCTCAGCAGCTATGGAAGAGTGTAACCTGTCTGCTAAGGGACCCAACAAAGCATGCAGACCTCACCCTCTCCCTTCCTCATCTCATAGTCATTGTCACCATCGGCATCTTCTGCAATCAGTCATGGATCGTCCGTGTCGTAGTCGTCCTCTACAGTCTTAATCAGACCATCGCCGTGATGGCCTTCACAGTGATGATCTTTTCTCGTCATCAACCCCAGCATCTTCGCCATCAGTCAGCTTCCGTTGTGGTAATAACTGTCACCAGCCATCGATCACCTTCGTCACCGTTCGCCGCCCCGGCCCAGGACCAGGGGAGCATTGGGTGTCCACTAGTCATATGTCAAGAGAATAAACGATGTACCAATGACTTCGGATATGTGTTTCTGTTGTAGACCTCCACAGTTTTCGAGTTGCCAATCAGACGGCACGAACCAGCCGCGGACAGCCAATCACCGCGCAGCGAGTCAAGCACATTATTTCCAACTCTTCCGTCATTAGGGAGCTGTTGTTAGTACTATAACCATCATTCACTGGAAAAACATTCTATAAAACTGCCGTATTTGAGGCGTGATTTTCGGATGTTTGCTCACACTGGGTTGGCTTGGCTTTCTACAATTAGCAGTTTCTAATTTAAGTCTATGTAAGATGTCATACAAGTCACTGGGGGCAGGTAATTAGCACTAAGCACTGGGTGATGATCCGCCTTCTTTGAGCTGTGTGACAATATGGTTTTTTATCCCCTTAAAGAGCGAGTGACGGCACGTTTGGCCTTTCCGATTCGCCGATGATGCCTCGCCCCCATTTTTTGTGACGGCAGCAGGAAATGGTGGTGGGCGTAATCACCGCCAGCATTTGCCGATCCATAATTCTCTTTATCCCCTTGTGTTTTTCAGTCTGGACTGTGGGTGGTTTTTTATTTTATTTTTTTTCCTTAAGTCCTCGTTAAGCCTCTTAGCTCACATCTACGCCACGTTGCCTAAGTCAGTCGCCGGCACACAACAGGCAGAACTATTGCTGGTTGGAAAAAAAAAAATAAAAAAATTACTCTATTCTTAAAACGGGGAAGTGTTCGACTGTCTGAGTAATGAACAGATTAGGCGGCAAATGGATTTAAAAGCTCGTCTGCAAGAAGGATTTCTGAATCCCGGCGCTCCTTTGTTACAAGATCATTCAGCGACTCCCGCCGCTAATTGCAGGCCGAGTGCTTCGGACGGTTAAGCAGAAAGAAGACAACGAGGTGGAATTTTTGCAACTTTAGTAATCGGACTCTGAAATAATTTATTATGTGGCCATTGATTGAACAGCTCAGAATAGTCCCTGTAAACCCTAGTGTGGTGCTTCAGGAGAAAATTACACCATTTATGTTACTCCTCATTTAAATTGGGGTGTACCAGCGATGTCCATCTGCACAGTGCAGGTTGTCCTATTAATTATGTACACAGATTTTCGGAATGTTAATTCTCCCACGGCTTTCCAAAACGGCGTGTCTGTGATCATTGAGATGCACTGACCTACGCCAGTCTGCTGTCCCCACGGAGATGGAGAGTGACTTTCATACTTAAAGATACTTAAAAAAAGACCGTTTTTTTTTTTTTTGTACCCCAAGGAAATTTAACACAAACCTTGATTCTTAGAATGACTCCCCAAAGATGCTGGGAAACTGGCGACGCGAGGTTCTATCGCTTCTCTAGTCTCGCCAAGACGTCCTGCTCCATCCGAAAGAGCTTCTGATTACCGCAGCCTGTGGTCCTACTTCACCTGTAAATTGTAGGTTTCCCTGCACTCAAGGGGCTCCGCAAAAGGCAGCAAACCATCACAGCCGCCCTCTCCGATTTCTCTGGTGTTACCCCACATGTGAGGGCGTTTTTCCACCGCACCAGGTACCGTACTTTCGGTACTAACATAAAGTGCCGAAAGTTTGGTACTTCTTTCATGTTGGTTTTCCACTGGCGTAAAAAATGGTACCGGCACCAAATGACATCATCAGTGACCGCTCCTGACTGACAGCCCAAAATGAAAACTAAACAGTTGAGGCTGGAAAATGCGGTCTATTGTTATGTCAGCTTCTATCACAGTATAAGATTCAGTAAAATCCAAATCATGCTGCCATCAATTACGTTTACGTAGGTACACTTACTTTGGCTAAGCCGATCAAAGCAGTAAGAATTAGCTTACTGCTAATTCAGTCTTTTGAAAGCAAACAAATTATTTAATTATGTTTTTTGATTTTGAAGCGGCATTGTTTGGTGTTTCGCGTGTGCCCAATTTCTTTCAAGCGGCTTGGTATTATGGTGTTCTGGGCAATTCAGTTTCCCTATGTTTCTCCTGCCTATCAGGAAATAATGTTTCCCCTAATATTAAAGCAAAGAGGTATGTGAAATGTCTGAAAATCACTCAGGTACATTATTACATGTGAATACAGTAGATATATAATATAATGGATTTAAAAATTCTTACTGCTTTGATCGGCTTAGCCAAAGTAAGTGTACCTACGTAAACGTAATTGATGGCAGCATGATTTGGATTTTACTGAATCTTATACTGTGATAGAAGCTGACATAACAATAGACCGCATTTTCCAGCCTCAACTGTTAGTTTTAATTTTGGGCTGTCAGTCAGGGGCGGTCACTGATGATGTCAGTCTTATAAGCAATACTATACCGTTTTCATCAAGAAATATCTCTATCCAGCGAATTAAGTAATTTCATTTATTATCTGTAAAAACAAAAAACATAGAAAAAGCATGTGATGTTTTAAATTTAATATATGGCTTGTTTACCTCAAGAGCTTCGTAAAAAGACATGAAAACAACAGCGAAACCGTGTACAAATCAGTGCGCGACAGGGGAAACATAGGGAAACTGAATTGCCCGGAACGGCAAAAACTTTTTTATTTCGAGTCGTGCCATCCAAATCCCACTGGATCTGTTCATCCGACCATATGGCGATTAAAGCCTGTTTCCTCGTTTGTCCATCCTTCCATTTTACTTTTTTATATTTTTGTTTCTACTGCTTTTTATTTTGTTTCTCGCTGTGATCGCTCTGTTCGCTGTGTGTTTCAAAAGATGGCGGTTGTATTTTGTGTTTCATCGGCAGGCTATTTGCATAACCAATCGACAGCAAATACGTTTGCAAGTCCCACCCCAAAGTACCGAAGAAGTACTCCAACTGGTTTAGCACTTTCGGTACTTTAACTTTCGGTACTGGTACTCGACCGGAAGTCAATAGAAAAGCGAAAGTACCGTACTTTGTGCAGTGGAAAAGCGCCCTTAGTGCTCCGCATTCACGCTCGCCGTAATTCTCTTCTCCCTCCCAGGGCTTCGACCAGCTGAGGATAGAAGGACTCCTGTGTGACGTTACTCTGGTGGCGGGGGACGGAGATGAGGCCTTCCCCGTCCACCGGGCGATGATGGCGTCCTCCAGCGATTACTTCAAAGCCATGTTCACAGGTACAGCAGGGCAGAGCAGAGCAGTGGAGAAGCAGCTACGATCAATAAGATTAAGATGCGCTTTATTGATCCTGGGGCAGAAGTTTCATGTGTAGCAATAACATATCCAAGCGGATAAGGTGCGACGATGGTAAACATAGTAAGACATAGTGCGAACTGATTTAAAAAGTATGCAGTTCAATCATAAAATATCCTGAAAAAAACAGAATATTATGATGCCACAGAAATAAATATTTAATTATTTTATTTAAAGATAAGAATGACAAATTAGCAATATTATATGTGCAATTAATAAACAGATATCACCAGACTTACTGTAATAAGATAGGATGCTTTCTGAAGTTTTATGGCTGGGGGTGGGGAGGGCTAGGTTGGGAGGGGGCAGAAATGATCCCCAGTAGCGTCTTTTAACACACTGTGGTAGAATGAGCCGGTGGCTAAATGTGCCCCAGGATAGCGCCCCCTGCAGTGAATGGGCAGAATTGTTCATAATATTGTTGAATTTTCCCCAACATCCTCTTCTCTGCTGCTTCCATCTTTAATCTCAACAGCCAATCATGGCTCAGATCGTCTCCCCTTGCCATGCTGACGTCCCCATACCCTTAACAAAGCCCTCATGTCATGAATCTCCAGTGGCTGCCCCCCCCCCCCAGTTCCTCATTGTCCTCTTCCGTGAAGAACGTTTTATTGAGAAGCCGCCTGCAGGTCTTCGCCAGAGTGTCGGCTTTATTTCCGTCCCGTCCATAAAAACACACAACACGTTGCCAAAATAAGCCTTTCCATAAGAGGCTGTGGAATCTTCTAGACATTGTTTGGTGGATAATTAAATCTGGACTGACTGAACTGAAAAAGCAGGTTGACTTGCGTGTGTTGGTGTGTCACCGTGCTCTGGGTCTTTCAGGCAGGTCCAGCGACTTCCTGCATAGGCTCTTGTGTTGTCGAGAGGCAAAGCTTTGTTGTGGGCCGGGAGGCAAAAATAGACTGGACTGCCCCCCCCCCCCCCGCCTCTCGTTGAGGGAACTGTTATGCCGAAGTTCTGGGGGCACGTGGACGGTGGGCGGGATGCAGATCTAATCTCTAATCTTGTCTCATCAAGAGGGTATGGAGGTGGCTTTTGGCGAGAAGACACTCATTCACGTTTCTGTCCATCCATCTTCCCGCTGCTCATTCTCACCTGGGTCGGAGGGACACATTAATTAAAATATCGCACCCTGTGGTGTTTTTGTTGTTTTTTTCCAGTCCTCCCATACAGTCCATGCTGATGGCTGATTAGATGGCGTGTGGGGCTCCCTTCATTTGGGTTGGAGTGGGGCATTACAGAAGGTTATGTCCCCCCTCCATTGAGAAGGATGGAAGATGTCCTAGTGACCTTCACACGTATGGTCAAAGCATTGCCACCTACATCAAGGCATCTATAAACTAGTTTTATGTGGTGTAGTGTGGCTCAGTGGGTTAAGATTCTGTGCCTGCATTCAGAATGTCGCCGGTTCAAATCCTAGGGTCAGCAGAGTGATTTCGCCGATGGGCCCGGGTGCGAGGCCCATAAACTCCTAGTTGCTCCAGGGACTCTAGCCTTACCCTCTTTTCTCTTGTATTAATGAGAGGAAGTCCTGCCTCTATGTATTATTGGATAAAATTAATACCTGACAGGAAGTCCCGCCTCTATGTATTATTGGATAAAATTAATACCTGACAGGAAGTCCCGCCTCTATGTATTATTGGATAAAATTAATACCTGACAGGAAGTCCCGCCTCTATTTATTATTGGATAAAATTAATACCTGACAAGAAGTCCCGCCTCTATGTATTATTGGATAAAATTAATACCTGACAGGAAGTCCTGCCTCTATGTATTATTGGATAAAATTAATACCTGACAGGAAGTCCCGCCTCTATGTATTATTGGATAAAATTAATACCTGACAGGAAGTCCCGCCTCTATTTATTATTGGATAAAATTAATACCTGACAAGAAGTCCCGCCTCTATGTATTATTGGATAAAATTAATACCTGACAGGAAGTCCTGCCTCTCAGTGTTATAAATGTATTAATGTAATGTAAACATCACCTGCATTATTCCTCCCCCCTCTGCCAGGTGGAATGAAAGAGCAGGACCTGTCGTGCATCAAACTGCATGGCGTGAACCGGGTGGGCCTCAAGAAGATCATCGACTTCATCTACACGGCCAAGCTCTCGCTCAACATGGAGAACCTGCAGGACACGCTGGAGGCCGCCAGCTTCCTCCAGATCCTGCCGGTGCTCGACTTCTGCAAAGTCTTTCTCATCTCCGGGGTAGGGGTCCGAGCCGTCGCTTCTCCTCGCCCGCGGCGGTGGATCACGGCGCTTAGCGCTTCTCGTTGGCATTCCGAGACTCTTCTGTGGCAGGTGTACTTTCTGCAGTTCCTCCTCTCTTTTCTCACCATGGTGTCTCAAATCGCAGTGCTGGTGGGTTTTTTTTTTTTTTTCACAGATCTTAGGTTTGGCAGTCGGCGGTTTTCACGCGAAAAAAACGCGAAACGTTTTTGTCGGTCTTTGTGGCGTCATGAGCAGCATTTCTCAGCGGGATACTCACAGTTTTTCGGGTTCCTCCGCCAAGCAGACGGGTGAAATTTTGGTGTGTGTGTTCCCCCCCCCCCACCCCCGTAGGTCTCCCTGGACAACTGCGTGGAAGTGGGGCGCATCGCCAACACCTACAACCTCACAGAGGTTGACAAGTACATCAACAGCTTCATCCTGAGGAACTTCCCGTCGCTGTTGGGCACCGGCGAGTTCGTCAAGCTGCCCTTCGAGCGGCTGGCCTTCGTGCTCTCCAGCAACAGCCTGCGGCACTGCGGCGAACTGGAGCTCTTCAAGGCGGCGTGCCGCTGGCTGCGCCACGAGGACGGCCGCATGGAGCAGGCGGCGCGCCTCATGCGCAACGTCCGCTTCCCGCTGATGAGCCCGCAGGAGCTCATCAACCACGTGCAGACGGTAGACTTCATGCGCACGGACAACACCTGCGTCAACCTGCTGCTCGAGGCCAGTAACTACCAGATGATGCCGTACATGCAGCCGGTGATGCAGTCGGAGCGCACGGCCATCCGCTCGGACAGCGCCCACCTGGTGACTCTGGGCGGCGTGCTGCGGCAACAGCTGGTGGTCAGCAAAGAGCTGCGGCTGTATGACGAGAAGGCGCGGCAGTGGAAGTCACTGGCACCCATGGACGCACCGCGATACCAGCATGGCATCGCAGTCATCGGCAACTTCCTCTACGTGGTGGGCGGCCAGAGCAACTACGACACCAAGGGCAAGACGGCGGTGGACACGGTGTTCCGCTACGACCCGCGCTACAACCGCTGGATCCAGGTCGCCTGCCTGAACGAGAAACGCACCTTCTTCCACCTGAGTGCCCTCAAGGGGCACCTCTACGCTGTGGGGGGGCGCAACGCCGCCGGGGAGCTGGGTGAGTGTATGTGGGGGGAGGGGGGGGTAACCATATTTGGAACATGATTGGATTGATTTGGGTTGACGGAATAATATGATAGAGGGACCCAGGTCAAGTGGATTTGGTCTGCGCTTGCTGGGTGGGGTGGTCATGGTCTTGGTTTGTTTTTGGGGACAACTTAGGAGAATGAGTTCATTGGATTGAATTACTCACTGACAAGAAGTCCCGCTTCTCAGTATTATTGGATAAAGTCAATAAATGACAGGAAGTCCTGCCTCTCAGTATTATCCAATAGTCAATAATTGACAGGAAGTCCTGCCACTCCATGTTATTGGATAAAGTCAATAACTGACGGGGCATCCCACCTCTCAGTATTATTGGATAAAGTCAATAACTGACAGGATGTCCCACCTCTCAGTATTATTGGATAAAGTCAATAACTGACAGGATGTCCCACCTCTCAGTATTATTGGATAAAGTCAATAACTGACAGGATGTCCCACCTCTCAGTATTATTGGATAAAGTCAATAACTGACAGGATGTCCCACCTCTCAGTATTATTGGATAAAGTCAATAACTGACAGGATGTCCCACCTCTCAGTATTATTGGATAAAGTCAATAACTGACAGGATGTCCCACCTCTCAGTATTATTGGATAAAGTCAATAACTGATGGGATGTTCTGCCTTCACTGTTATAAACTGTGTGTGTGGGTATGAGGATGCCTGCGGAAGGGAGGATTAATTATCCCTGAAAGCAGCACGACGGATTCTGCCAGCCGCAGCCAAGACTCAGGCCAGTTGCTAATTTAGAGGCCCCATATTTCCGTGGTTGACGAGGACGAGGGAACGGAGAGGCAGCCGTGTGCTCCAACAGAAAGGGATGCTTACAGAGTCGAGGTCCACCGAATGCGGGGGAGGGTGACGGATCGCTGTTTGAGGGGGGGGGGGCGGGATGTAATCTGAATTGTCAGGATAGCAGATCCGCTACATCAGAGGTGGAGAGGAGAACGGGAAACAGCACCTTATGTGAGATTGAGGAAATATGTAAATGTCTGTCTTCACGCTGCCGTACTTACGGTGGTCCTCAGAGGTTAAACCACAGGCAAGATGAATACGAAGGCAGGTATTCAACTGAGCTGGTGTGCTGGGAGATGGTGGATTTGTCACCCTCTGTTGTCTGGAGAGGAGGTGTGAGGGTGGGGGGTGAGGGAAGACAGGAGGGGGGGGGGGCGGGAATGTAAAGGATCCATCCTTCTCGTGATCGGGGTGTGGTATGGCTGCAGATCTGGGATTGGGACGGAGCTTGTGGTTAACCTTGCTGGGAGGGGCAGGGCCAGCCCCAGCGTGGGGGCATGGCCTGCTAAGAAAAGCATGTGGGAGGCCCCCATGTGGAAGGCCCCCAGACCTCTAAGCCCCAAAGGGGCTATAATTCATATCAACGGGTTCCTGCCTTTCGAACAGCCAAGCCCTGTGTCAACATACTGTTTTTTTTTTTTAACTGTTTTTCTTGGCCTGCTTTTTTATTATGCTGCCCTCTATTGGTTTAAGTAGGATGCGCACCCCATCCCTGGAGGGCAAAGGCAGGTGGCCTCCCACCCGCAGAAGCTTTTTCGCACCACTGGAAGACTGGGAGGTGCACATGCATCTGGCACTGAAAGGGACATGCTAACTCGTCAGTCCCCTGATGCGTCCCTAGGGGGCGCTGATGGAGCGGTCGGCCAGGCTGCTCCTGCCCAAAGCTGGGTCTGTATACAGGCAGATATTTTCGTAAGTCATATTTAGCGAGGCAACCACCCACCGCGGCGTAACCCAAGCGAAGCAAAATGGTCAGTCTACGTAGTGTGAGATGTTCTCCTTGGAATTGAAACAGGCTCTTGGTCAGATCACAGCTGACACTGAGCGATACGCAGAGATGGAGCCCCAGACTAGAGACACGGTTTACCTAATGGGTCCTTTGAGAACAATCTAGAGCGGAATAGGAGTACATTCCCCAAAAACATAGTTGCTAACAACTGTAGTTGGAACCAGTGTGCGAAATACAGGGGGGGGTCCGACACCCCCGATTAACCCATGAGACCCCCTGAAAGCCTCAAAAGCAAAATTTTAAGGGGGTCTCAAGATTGGTATTGTGCAACAATAGGGAGATGGGGACCCCCCTGAATACTGATGGGTATTTTGTACACTGGAACTATGTAGCTGAACAGTTCCAGCTATGTAATAAGCTAATGGGCGCTTCTGGGAATTGTACCCCAGGGTGAGAAAGTGCTGGTGTCGGTTTAACGCGGCACGAACCTGACCGTTGGAAGGAAGAACACGTTGGTGTCCTGCAGTCCATTTTCTGGTGTTATTGTATCCGGAGCGGCGGTCTCTGATACCGAGACCTGGCCCAGGAGCCGTGTCGATCCCCGGGCTCACGCTACTGCGAGTTCCACGTGTCCCTGAGGCGTTGGGTGCCTTTAATCTACGCCTTCGGGGACCCCTGCTCACATCACAAATGGCTCCACACTGGTCGAAGGCTCCCTAGCCTTAGACCAGAGTTTCCCAATCCGGTCCTTGGCGAATCCAGACAGTCCACGTTTTCGCTCCCTCCCTAGCGCAAGGGAGCTGGGAGGGAGCAAAAACGTGGACCGGGTGTGGGTTCTCCAAGGACTGGATTGGGAAACACTGGTCTAAGGCTAGGGAGCCCCTGGGAGTGGGGTCAGGATGCCAGGATAGGCAGCTCTGCCTGTTTTGGTCTCCAGAACCAGAACCAGATGGTTTTAAAAGGAGGCACAAAGAAGTGTGTGTATGTGTGTGCATGACCCCATCGGGGCAGCGTTCTGGTTCTGTCCCAGTTTGGCTGCCTAAGGATCTGGACTTCTCAAAGTGTCGGGGTACCAGCCTAGAGCTTTAAGGTCTGTTTGGCCGCTTGGGTAATTTTGGGCTCCACAAGCTTACAAACACTGCCATCGTTACTGGTAGTGTGTTGCATGCTGGTATAATAGGCCAAGTTTCAATAAAATATCTGCCTTAAATTTCAAACGGGTTTAATTACCCCATCCAATTATCCGCCCCTCCTCTGGGGCGATGCAGTGTAACGTTTAAGTAAATGATGTGTTTGCATACAGAAAGCAGCTTCGGCTTAATTTTACCTGGTGGGCGTTTTCAGTGTCGTGGCACCGAATTTAATGGATTCTGTGGATTCATTGATTCTGTAATCGGGGGAAATTTTAAAGGGGCGGCGGAATGTTCTGGAAGGGGCCCGCACCGACCATGCCTGTCACCCCTGAGGACAGGTTTTGAGGTCCAAGGAGGCTCTCGCCAACTTCACCGTGGTTCTGTTTCGTCCGAGACCCACCCACTGGCCCCTTTTGTCCTGCTGTTTATGCTTGTATGTCTTTCCCGCCCAGATTTCCCTTAACACCTCTTCTTTTCTACCCTCCACCACCCCCAAACAGCTACAGTGGAGTGCTACAACCCTCGGACGAACGAGTGGACCTACGTGGCCAAAATGAACGAGCCCCACTACGGGCATGCAGGGACGGTGTATGGAGGCTTCATGTACATTTCCGGTAGGTTCTTTATGGTCCTGGTACCACCTCGAGACCTGCAGGCTCACCCCGCCCATCCAGATCATCTCTCCAGTCTCAGTTTATCTTCGACCTAAACGGAGTTTGGTCTTTTCCCTTTAGCGATTCCTACCTGCGACACCCAAACTTCTACCATCCGATTTCCGTAACGAGCTTCCCGATTAACCTGAACAGAAGGGTGATCGTGCAGAAGATTTCGGCATTGGTCTGGATCGGTGTCCCCGTGTGTGAGATTAGTGAGGCACCGCTGTTTGAACAACAGAACGAGGAATTGAGAGGGTCATTATGACCCGGGGAACTTAGCTGGAGGTGTAATGGCCTTTAAGCTAATTTACTTCATCGACATCCCATTCTCTGCGGGTTCTGAGGAAATTTAATTATGTGCATCATGAACAAGGCTCAGACTGCATGGTACCTCTGTGGGCGACCCCTCCATCTCATACACCCAGGGTTGTGTGTTTGATTCTCCGACCGTGTTCTTCTGGGTCTCTCCCGGTTTCCTCCCACAGTCCGCAAACTTTCACTGTGCCTAATTGGCGTCTCGAAATTTCCCGTAGTGCGTGAATGAGAACCCTGCGATGTATTTCTCTGCAGTGTCCCCCCCCCCCCCGTCTTCTTCAGATAGGCTCCAGGCTCTCGTCCGTGACCCAGTATTGGGTGTGTGGGATGGATGGGTGAGCATTTTATTTTCCAAAAAAAGTCACACTTTGACGTGACCAGCAGACAGTTTTGTTTTGACTCGTGTTAGAATTCTAAGTGTATAATTTAAGTCCTTGACAAGTCATCAGTATTTTAAAGTATTATGTAAATCTGAGCTCCTGTCTGTACTCCTCATGCATTTGACTTCTGCCAGACGATGTGTTTAAAGTTTGGGCAGCAGGGGGGGGGGGAACTTCTTTACTTTCTGGGTTTCTAATCCTCAGCTTCTCGCGAATCCCCTGGGCTACGGAAAAGTTGGAGATTAGTCTGGATGATGGCGAAAAAGAGAATTATGCTAATCTGCCACATACTGACTGTGATCCACACCCAAAAATACCCACTACAGAAATATAAACTTTACTGAAGAGTTTCTTTCATTTTAGTATTTTACCATTATTTTGTGAAAAGAGTGTCTGGTGGTTGGACGGCAGGAGGGGTGATACACTGTAACATTTGTGGCTGCTCGTTGGATGAACCCGGATTCCAGAATCCATGCAGCCCTTTAAACTGTTGCTACGGTTTCACCGCATGGTGTACCATTCTACAGCGCCCCATCTCCGTGGCAACGTTCAGGGACCATTCAGGAGTCCAGATTTGGAGATATTTGAGCTCTGAAAAGGAGTGTTGTGTTCAGACGGGAAATGCCTGGCACTCACAGGCCTGTGGATTCAGATGAGAAGGTTGGGGGGGGGGCATAGAGTCAACATTTTGAAGTACAGACCTTTAGGTGCAGTGTGGTACTGCCTCTACTCATGTTTAATGATGCCAGAGTCTGATTTATTCTGGTGCTCAATGAACGTGAAAAGCACCCTGGGTTCAGTGGTGAGTTTGTTTTTTTTCTCGATATCTACAGTATGAGTTACTAATCCACAGAGAATATGGGTGTATGTTAAGCACTGACTGCTTTGGAGTGGCTGTTGGCATGCTCGTGTGCAGAGACACAAAGTCTGTGCACGCACGTGTGAAAATCCACCTCGAGCACATCCAGGTCAGAGTCAGGCAGTAGGTGAGGACCGGGAATTCCTAAGGTAAATGTCTTCCGTGGCTTGTCTGGGATCCAGTCATGCCAAAACTGTATGGGCATCATTCCAGAATGTTCTGCAAAGCACTACTGCAGGAAACACAGTTTTGTTGTGAAAGTTAAATAGGCATGGTAGCTGGATAGTGAAACTTCACTTCAGATTCCGTCGAGTGATAAAGCCAACCGGTCCTTAAATCCGCTCGCTGTGTTCCTCCAATTAGCCGGAATTAGGCTGTGGTGTGTCCCCCGGGCCGAAATGTGGGCTTGGAGGTGACACGCTCCGGTCCCCTGGCTCTGACTAACGAGTGTCTCCTGTGGCGGAGGGAGCGTGGGGGAGCCTTACATCGGCACACAGGCGGGCAGGCGGGCAGCTACTTATTGCTCTCCATGGGGCTCCCGCATGCGTACACATGCTGTTCGGTTTACGGTCGGGACATGCAGGACCCGTGCATGTCAAACACTGATTTGGCACCTGTGGTGAATGTTTGTGCAGGGAGGTGTTCCACGAATCAAGATTCTTGCTTAGCTGGATAACTTGTTGGATTTAAGGTAGTCTGGGTTAAATGGACTTTATCTTCTCTCACTTACATTTAGCCCAGGCTACCTTAAATCTGACAAGTTATCCAGCTCAGCAAGAAATCCTGCTTCGTGGAACACCCCACAAAGACCCTTGCATTGGACATCTATGTGTTTGAAGGCTAAAGTTGGTTTAACCTTAGGGTTAGGATGGGGCTTAGCTTTGTATTCAAGGTTATGTTTACGTTTAGGATTCCATTTAAATTTCCATTGTCTAAGAGTGGAACACGTGGTCTATTAGACCACTTCATTATATTGTTTAGTTAATCATGCAGTCTTTTGGAACATTACGTCTTGTTTTAAGGTAAAATCCTGCCCCATCTGGTCACTGCCTGTTTATCATGCCAGGCTAATTATCTGCCTGCCTCTGTCCTGTCCCCTCTGCCGTCGTCTCCTTTCTGCTCGACGGTGGGGGCTCTCTGGCTCAGTGGGGGTTTCAGAGGTGCCGTCTGTCAACATGGAGGGCAGCGTGTGGCCGGGCAGATAAGGACATGGGGGTCGGACCCTGCTGTTGTACACTCCAGAGAAGCTCATACGTTAATTTGCTCCGGTAATGATATCCAGATGTGTATCTGGGAAATGTCTAAACACAAGGACAATAACAACAACATATTCAAACAGCCGACGGCGCCGTTGTAGTGCTGTCGCCCTGGAGATGGAGGATTTGCGGAGAAGTGATTTAGGAAGCTTCTCGTTGAGTAATTAGTCACCTTCTGCAAGTTGAGATGCAGGTCCAGTCTCAGTGCAGCAGGGGAGGAGCAGGAGTCGAATGTAGCTCTCAAAGGCTTGGGGTGTTTTTTTTGTGTTTTTTCTCACACTTATTTTGCTGGAGTTTTTTTTTAATTGGGTCAATGTTTTATTGGGCTATGAGCGTCATGCAGGGCAGCTTGGGGATTCATTGGTCCTTTGTAGCTGTTCTCATCCACGGTGGCTCAGCGGCTGGTATTGTTGCCTCAAACCTCCGGGTTTGGGGGTTCAGATGTGTCCCCAGGTGTGTGTGTAAAGTTTGCGTGTCCCACGTATCTCATGCTTACAACTTTATTCTGTCCTCCAGCAGTCCAGAAGCTCACAGGTAGGTTTATTAGCCATTGTAATCTGCCTGCACTGTGAGCATATCCTGTGCACTGTGAGCATATCCTGTGCACTGTGAGCATATCCTGTGCACTGTGAGCATATCCTGTGCACTGTGAGCATATCCTGTGCACTGTGAGCATATCCTGGCCTCACGCCCTCCACTGCCTGGGTTGCAATCACAGAAGATGGATCGTTAATGTTGCTGAACAGTGCTGCTCAGGCACCTTCCCACCGATGTTGGGTAACAAGTTTCTGTTTGAATTTTTTTCATTGGCAGCGGGCAACTTCTCGCAGTCATCCACCTCCAGATGAGTTGCCCTTTGTCTCACCTGCTTGGCAGTTGCCCGGCAACATTGCTTAAAAAAGTCGCCCTGTGTATCGTCGTCTTGAGATTGACGGGCACCCTGTGCCTCGAGCCTCATGCCCTCTGCTTCTCATAACCGGCTTAACGTCATCACACATTTGCTTTAGCAAAACGGTTATTAAACCTGGATGGGTTCTGCAGTCTGCTGCTGCAGAAGAGTTGTCTGGTGGGTTGAAATTATTCAAATCGCTTGCCATCGTATGTGTATGAAAATCATCATTCTAATAGGTAGGAAGTCTGAACCACACAAATGTAAATATTGTAAAATTCATTATTAATTAATTGCTTTGAATTACACACACAGCCCTTTGGTGTTTTTCTACATGGTATTACCAACAAAGTAGCCTGTAAATAATCCCAGCCTGCGTTCGATTTCTAAACCCTTCCCCCCCGCCATCATCCACTTGCCCCGGCCTCTTGATGGTGTTGTCAAGGAAACATGGTTAGAGGCAGTGCGGGGGCATCCCTGCTCCATTTGGCAAGCAGCTCACCAATGCCCCCCCCCCCCCCAACCCCACACTCTCCCTTCTATGTGCTTACCCCCCCTCCCCAAAGTTGGCGGGTAAGGGAGAGAGAAGGGCATACTGGGAATTTTATTTTCAGCCTTCCCTGTGGACGTGACCTGTTTTCCTTCCGTTCCCCTAAGCCCTGCGTGTCCCATCTTCAGGTTCTACGGCGCCTCCCTGTGGGCCTGACTGTGCATGACAGCACCACGTCTGTCTGAATAATAATAATAATAATTATCATGAATAATAAAAAATAATTATTATTATTATAATGATAATCAACCATTTCTGTGCTAGCCCTATGGTGTTGCAGTATGTACATTTGCTATCTACAAAATGTGTGTTTCTTGAAGGCCTTGTTGCTAGGGGTGACACAGGACTGGTGGCATTGCTACAGTGACTTTGCTCCGTCCTTTTAGCGTGTTGGGGGTGAACCGTGGTGCTGGGTATGGGTGGTAGGAAGTGATGTTGTGTACCACCACTGACACCACAAAATTGCATGGGCTTTTTTTGATGTTTGGGGGGTCCCCTGCTGTCCAAAACCGTCATTGCACGAGGGGAGGGCAAAGTGACGGTTTGAGTGAGGTCCCAGAAATGATAAACCTGCCCCTGGTGGTAAGTCTGCGTTACACTCCTCTTGCGTCTGCGTGATCACTTCCTGACGTGTGTTCTTTCCACTCGCCTGCAGGGGGCATAACTCACGACACCTTCCAGAAGGAACTGATGTGCTTCGACCCAGAGGGGGACCGCTGGACGCACAAGGCGCCCATGACCACGGTGCGGGGGCTGCACTGCATGTGCACCGTGGCCGACCGGCTCTATGTCATCGGCGGTAACCACTTCCGGGGCACCAGCGACTACGACGACGTGCTGAGCTGCGAGTACTACTCGCCGGCGCTGGACCTGTGGACGCCCATCGCCGCCATGCTGCGCGGGCAGAGCGACGTGGGCGTGGCCGTCTTCGAGAGCAAGATCTACGTGGTGGGCGGCTACTCGTGGAACAACCGCTGCATGGTGGAGATCGTGCAGAAGTACGACCCCGACAGGGACGAGTGGCACAAGGTGTTCGATCTACCCGAGTCGCTGGGCGGCATCCGCGCCTGCACCCTCACCGTCCCCCCCCCGGAGGACCTTGCCGGCTCGCCGTCCAGAGAATCGCCACTCTCGGCGCCTTGAGGAAGGGGGGGGGTCCTGCACCCCCCCACCATGACACTCGGAACCCTCTAAACTGTACTCAGATACTGTTTGCACTTTCCTCTATGGATGATGTCATACTGCCCCACCCCCACCTTGCACCCAGAGTCCACCCCTAATCCACTAGACTGTATTTATACACGGCCGCTAAGCTGCCCTCCAGTTTTCACTCCGTAGGAAGCCGCGAGCAGCAAACTCCGCAGAAGCTACCCGCAGCAGTGCCCTTCCCGTAACGTGCCGCTGATTTTGGCTCCTGACAACCTCTCCTCGTTTAGCGGCTAATTCCGTTAGCGACCGTTTGCTAATACAACGGTAATTGAAACATTTATGTACCGACTGGTGCGCGCATTTGCCGCCAAATTTCCCTACGTTCGACAATGACGCACACTGGCGCGAGAGATTTCTTTAATGTCTTGGAACGAAAGTGTCCACTTCGTTGGGGGATATAAGAAGCTGCGTATGGAAGGTTGACGTGAAGTCATAAACGCGGTCGCAGTCACGCCTAGGCTACTGTGATTTTCACTTAGCGACCACTTTCCTTAACGACCTGGTTGCTGGAACGGAACTCGGCCGCTCGACGAGGAGTGGTCGTATTTGCGTCTTAGTGTCGCACATCCAGAACGTCGTCCCTCTGGCCCGGAATGCCGCAGGTTCTTCATTCGGATATTTGGCCCATTTTTTTCTAGCTGATACCTTTGAATTTTATCGCACCCCAGCCAACGTTATTTTATCGCACCCCAGCCAATGTTGCTGTTTTTTTACCGGCTGCCTGGGGACCCAGGTGACGTATCTGTGATCCCAAAGCAGCACCGGGCACGTAGATCCGTGCGAGGGATTACCTGTATTTTAATCTCAGGACTAGGCCAGCACCCCCCCCTCCCCACCCCTCCCTGAGCCATCTGATCCTGATATTGCTGTTGACCGTTAACAAATGGCATTTTCTAAGTTTAATAAATGATTTAATAAGCAGTGCTATTGTTCTGTTCACTGTCTCTGTGCGAGGATTTAAGTCCAGTTCATGTTTATTGTGCTCTGTGGTTAAAAAAAGGGACAAACATAAGACACACCCTTCCAGTCGCGTAAGAAAGGAGCAGTGCAGGGAGCGACCAATGAGAATCAATCGCGTCGTCACATGATCACTGCCTTTTATAACTTCCTGGGCAGGCCGGGGACCTCCCGTGGCAAGGTTAGCGTGAGCTAGAAATGTCAGCAGCATAACAAGAAATGGCGGGGAGGCGAAAGCGCTTACATCTCTCTGCGTGGCAAAGGTGAAAGCGTTCCCAGGTGACCTTTAGCCGTCCTGTGAGGTTTGTACTCTTTAAAACGGGAGCCTTTCAAGAACGCAAATGCACTTTGAAGTTCAGGATGGTGCGTAGGATGGTTCTAAGGCACCCCCCCCCCGACCCGTGGGGATAGAGCAAACGCCCAGCTCATGTCCTGCTGCGCACTTTACCCCCCCCCCCTGCTGCTGTCTACGATGCTTCTGGTGCCGAGGAGGCCTCGTGCCCATCACCCATGTCAAGGGAAAGACGTGCGGAGGATTTCCAGCACGATTCCCAGGCTGCCTGCTTTATATCTACCTCCCTCTATAACACTTTCCCTTGTGAAGCATATCCTCGTTAGCGCCTGTGTGGAAGACTGTGACCCGTACTGTCGTTAACCTTTCCTGTTGTTGTTAAAATATTTAATTTGTTAGCTTAAGTTAATATAATGTTGGGGGGGAGGGGGGTGTAGGGGCCAGAGGCCTTCTCAGTTACAGAAACTCAGCCCCTTTTATCTAGAGGGTGTAGAGTCAGCTCACCGCTGCACCATTCTGCGAACGTGACACGTCGGGGCTTAACCCTCCTACCGCTTCAAAATAAAAGCCCTAATTAGACTGAACGACCTTATTTGGCGAACCCAAAGTCTCCAAACACATGATCTGCACTTCATCATTTAGGCTTCGCTTAGAGTTGCTTGCATTTTTCAAGACGCAGCTTGAATAATTCTTAGCTGTTGAATGAATAAACCTCAGCTCTTTAATAGGTCTCACCTCTTGAATGAATCTGGGGAAAATAAATCTCTGCCAGACTAAATGTTGCATCTTTTAGATAAATCTTGCCTCTAAAATAAATCTCAGCTCTTGAATGATTGTTCTGGTCTCAGCTAGGAAAGCAGTTGCAAAGTTTGATGCTGTGGAAGGCTTTATGTGGTTGTCGAGATTTTTTTCTCCGACTTAATTTCACCTCGTTATTTCATTTGCCTTGGGGGGGGGGGGGGGGGGGGTGGTTGGTTGATTAGGGATTGCCTGGGAGTGGAAGGGTTCTACATCCACCTGTTGACACGCCACACTGAAGCTTCGTATCATAATTGCAAATCTGTTGCGTTTCTTATTGAAAGCAAAATATTGGCCCAGTGCCCTTATAATACACTGATGCATAACTACTGTTTCCTGCTTTGTTGGCGATTTTACCAGAAGACACTTAGACTGATTTATGCAGTAGCTTCATTCGCAGATATTGGGGTTGAGTACCGTTTTCATACAGGAAACAGCGATCCATCTTCCAGGGCTTGAACCAGTAACCTTTGGGTTATAAGCCCACAGACTTAGCTATCATTCAGAGATGCAGATTTCAGGTCCAGAAAGTTCAAATCCAGAACAAGGTTTTGTTTCAACCAAGCAGTTGAGTACTCTGTGACTGTGACTCTTTATGCTCAATTGGTCGGTTGAAACAAAATCTTGGTCTGGATTTGTACTCTCCGGGCCTGAAATTTCCTCTACTATCATTACCAACTCTGATCAGGTGAATTTCTCCTCTGACAGCTTTCTTTGTGTGCCTTTCAAAGCTGTTTTAAAGATGATGTTTTGAGCAACACTTGCCTGTAGATTCTGCTTTGTGTGTTGATGGTATGAAAATGGCCTAAATCACTATAAAAAAAAAGTTCTACTTGCTTTTATCAGTAGTGGAAAGTTCAGGTCCAGAAAGTTCAAATCCAGACCAAGGTTTTGTTTCAACCAACCAGTTGAGTATAAAAAGTTACAGTCGCAGAGAACTCAGCTGGTTGGTTGAAACAAAATCTTGGTCCGGATTTTAATTTTCTGGACCTGGACTTTACACCTCTGGCTTTTATTGTTGACGATTACCGATGAAATGGATAATATCGGTATATTTATACAGCATTGTTTCTCCCATGTGTTTATATTAACAGCAGAAAAGCCAATATGAATGGCAGCATTACAGCTTCATGCCTCTTGTAATGGCATCTCCGTGGGATTCTTTTGTTACGCGATAGACAGCACAAACATTTCTGTTATCCGTATATTATAGTACATTAAATAGCATTGAACATATCAAGCAGTTTCCAGAAATTTTTAGCGGGGATTTTTAGTTTATATGTGTTAATTCCAGTACCTCTGGCGATCTCTTTAGCGAGAGACTCGTTTGACAGCTGGGTAAGTTAGCAGCGCTACAGAACACACAGCAGTATGGTGGTGCAGTAATTAATGATCGCATGATCACAGAAAGGAGCGATGAAATGGCGTCACGCAGAACAGGATGCTGTCTCCCTCTCCGAAGGCGAGCTTGCCACCCCAGCTGGATGATGATTGACACGATTTATTTTGCGATCCGATATTTCAGTTTTGCAGATTTATGACATCATACCGATGAATTATTAATTGCTGTTATGACTATCACTGTGACTTCCACGAGGTCTATCCCTGAAAGTGACGTGACTCCACAGATACGGCGCTATTTTTGCGCTGTCTTTTTCCTTACACAGGAAATAAATCATCTAATTACAGAAACTTACAGTAGCTGTTCAATCATTTAATGTATGCAAATTATTTAATGATCGGTTCTCTTATTGCAGCATGGGGAGGGGTAGTATTGACCAATGGTGATCAGTCTGCGTTTAATCTCAATGTTTTATAAGCAGCCAATGTGTAATATTTGCGTTTTGTTGCAGGAAATAATTCATTATAGGAACTCGAGGTTCCGTCGTGGCTCTTAGTGCTCATCTCCAGTGGTTTCAAGGGCTGGCGTCACAGAGTGTGGAGTGCCACTCAAAGCAGAGTCATGTTTTGATTGGTTTGTATCTCTAAGTAATCCCCCCCAGAATCCAACTACTTGAGGTGGGGGGGGGGGCTTATTCTCTCAATGGAGGACTGGGGGCAGCCCTTGTTTGTTTAGCTTTTGACGGGCCTTGTTCTCACTAAGCCGCGCTCCAGCGGGCCAGCGATGTCTTGGCCGCGCTCGCGCCTCCTGACAAAGCAGTGGTGAATTATTCATGCCGGCCACGGAGATTTCCGGAGAGGGCCACGACGAGGGGCTCAGCCACGTCTCTCTCGGAGCAGCTGGCCACCACCGCTTACGCCCGTCGGGGGAATTGTTGTCATAACAAACCCCTCCCTGAAGGAAACGGAAAACTTCTTTCGGTCGGGGCTGAGTGGACTTTGCAAATTCTTTTCGGTCGTAGGGTTTTTCGTAGTAGATTTTTGGGCTTCTGTGGGACTCTGCAGACAGCGCTGATATTCTTGGTCGTGGGTGACGCTGAGCTTCCTCGTTTATTTTTTTATGGTGAACGTTGTGTCCCCTTTCAGGCTCGAACACTTGACCCTTACCATAAGTTTCAGAAGTGATTGATGCTGTTCACAGTGTAAGTCTCAATCTCACAGTACATTTTGGATGGCAGGGTGAACGATGGTTCTTAAACTGTGGTACATGTATCCCCAGTGGTATTTGGAGCGCCCTCCAGTGGTAGGTGAGAAGGCAAGAATAATTTGTTACTGTGATTCAGGTTGATTTTTTTCTGACCTGTGTGGTACTTACTTGGTCCAAAGAGTTCAAGAACCACAGCTCTAGAACATGACAGAACACGCCTATAACCATTTCAGTGTGAGGTTGTTTAAGGTACAGGGTTCTCACCTGGCGCTGAAGACATGGATGCTTCCTTTGTGCCGATGTCTCCGTAGCATCACCAGGGGAGCAGAAACCACTGTGTAGATTCTTTTCCCCACTTTGGTTCTTCAAAGAATGCCTGGTTGCTGGTCACCATGGCTACCAAGCACACTGCATTACCCTTAATAGTAATAATTAGAATGAACTGTTTCACTAAGGGCGGCCAGAATGAGCCCTGCTGTCTCTCATCCTGATCACCACCTTCTCCAGGTCCGTCCCTCTGACAGATGCTATGGAGCTCCTAAGACCCACTCCTGCAGAAGAATGCTCACTGTCTGCTCACTGCACGGGGAGCCCTGGCTTCAGGTGCCAGATGTGAAGGTGCTCTTCTGTCGTGCTGCGAATGTCTCCTGTTCTGACGCTGCGCTGAGGTGAGTCCAAACGCTATCAGTGAAAGAAAGAAAGGGGGAAGGAAGGAAACAGGAAGAGAAATAAAGGAATGAAGAAGAAAGAAAAAAGTGAGGGAAAAGAAAGAAATACGGATAGAAGGAAGGGAGGTAGGAAGGAAAGAAGAAAAGGATGACAGAAGAGGAAGGATTGAAAGAAAGAAATAGAAGGAAAGAGAAAGCAAGAAAAATGGAAGGAATCAAAGGAAAGAAAAGGAAAGGACGTTTAAAGTAAGTTCTGAGAAAATTATTCTTGGCTAAATTATTATTATACTTGGTCTTTATAGTGACCCCTAGTGTAGAGGAAAGGAAACAACCAACACTTGGCTTAAATGAAGCCTGAGCATTAAGGTTTGGTGGAACGTAGCACCCTGGTGCAGGGTGCCGGCCAGAGGCTTGTGTATAGAAATACAGACAATAGTACTGAGGTTTGTCCCTGAGCGAAAGCGTGATGATGCTTCAGAATGTTCAATGCTGTGTAAATGGATGGATTTTATCCCACAAACTTGAGCACCGAGGAGGGACTTCGATCTTATCGGCAGACACGACATCAGGCAGATGGAAGCATGCGAAGGCGTCTCCAGTCGGGGTCACCTTCTGTTAGTAAAACCCAGTTATCCACCTGCTGCGCTGCACATCTGCTTTCCTACTCGCTAGCCTGGTTATCTGGAGAACAGACGAAAACAGAGGCTCGTGTGTCCGGCCCTCTGTTATGCAGTAATTGGAGCTTGCTGATACTGTTTGCGGGTGAAGAAAAAGTCCAGATACCCTGGACCAGTGTTTCCCAGCTGCCTCGTCTCTCCTGTGAGCCAGATGGCGGACCCCGTGCCTCGGGTATAGGACTGGCAGTCCTCCATCTCGGGGAAGGTCGCGATCTGGGAGCCCAGCTCGCATTCGCAATATCGGCCTGTTTTATATCTCATTTCCATGTTCTAATTTTATGCATTCGCCAACCAAGGCTTGATTAACTGCTTTCGTTTGTGTTTGGGGTTAAGCTCAGCAGCCATGGCCACATCCATGCCTAAAAAATCACCATAAAAGAATAACAGAAGGAGTGGAAACGGAACAGAGGTCCTGCATGCAGACTGCAGTGCATGTTCGCACCACAGAAACACACCTCAACTCTCACTGGCCACAGGAAACATTTTGTTTCAGGAGCACAGCTTAACTAATTACTTTCCACGGTGCCATATCGTTTCATTCAATTGTTCATTAGTTAATCAATTAGTTTTGCGATTTGTTTAAGCTCTGCTTTGGCCAAAAGATGAACAGCAGCCCATGGCTAATTCATGAGTCCTCACAGGTCACCCTCGTAGCTGTTCATTTATAATATTACCCAGTAATGCTTTATTTTAACTGTACCTTCACAATGCATTCATAAAACACTCAGTGCACCGTCATAATGCAGTCATAGAATATTCAGTGCCCCTTCATAATGCATTCATAGAACACTGAGTGCACCTTCATAATGAATTCATAGAACATTCAGTGCAACTTCATAATGAATTCATAGAACATTCAGTGTACCTTCATAATGCATTCATAGAACATTCAGCATACCTTCATAATGCATTCATAGAACATTCAGCATACCTTCATAATGCATTCATAGACCGTTCACTGCACCATCATAATGCATTTGTAGAAAATTATTCAAAAAACTTTATTTGACCATTGCTGGAGACATTATGTAGCCAAGAATTGTACATTTATTTATGCTAATGAATTATAGGATCACAGATTTCCAGAGGAAAGGAGGAAAATTCATGCACAAAAGGTGCAAAATCTAATTATATTTCTGTAATTCACTGATGAGATTAAAGCCAGCTAATCTGAGGTGTGTTGACTCATGTAAAACAAAGTATATTTGAAAAAAATACAGAATCGGATGGTTGCCACGGTGACGTTTGTGATGAGCCGGTTTGCACACGCCGTTCTGGACCCACAGCCTTCCCTGCCCCCCCTGGCCACGTTGCCATGGCGACACCCACCCGACCAGATGTGGAGATCTGTGGGCCAAACACCCTCCCACTGGAACCAGCACAAACTTGCAGTTGTTCTTCTTTTATTACTCCTAAAACATTTTTTGGCAATGTAACGAGGCCATTTGTGTTGGGAGGTGGGGAAGGGGGACTTCCAGGGCTTGTAAAATTTCATAATCTTATTTCACAACATAACCGGTGGAGATTAAGACGAACCTGTGAAGGATCTTTACGGTACGTTTTTGTGTAAGGCTGCTTTTGTCATCAGCTCGGCCGAAAAGAAACGCAGGTCATCTTAAAAATCGCTTAAGTATCTCAGACAACAAAACGTATCTATGGTGTATCAAGTTAACCCGTGCACCATCATGGCCCTTGTGGATGATCGATGCGCTTTTAGTGAGATCTTTCCACTGATTTCTAGAGCTGGGTTGCCCATAGTTCACTGCCGATTTTCGCCCTAACTAATATTGCAGTGTGTACCTACGGGATGAAGACAAACATCACTGAGTTGTTTTATAAGTCACTGCTGAAAATCTGGCAGGGAAGCTTCCGGAATGCTCTATGTGTGTTGGATTCGTAATGCGGCAACGACCCACCGAGACTCACGGCCCCACATCCACTGCCCCCCCCCCCCCCATCCATATCTTACAGCTCTATGTAATTCATATGAAATTTATCCGTTCATAGGTGCTGGGACAGTCATGTAGAAACAGCACAGTCACTCCAAGGCTCGCAAAACAAGCAAATTTTTGCAATTGTGTTAAAAATATCACGTTTACAGTTAAAATGCATTGTCATAATGTGCCATCCTTCACTCCGTTAGTGAGGTGAATGAGGTCATATCAGTAATTATGTTATGTAATTGCTTCCAGAAATGAATTTGGCCACAATCTGCTCCAGCTTCTGGAATTTGTCCTACAAGCAACTGTTCTTCTGGCAGCTGAAGCAGCGGTCGTGATTCGACGCATGTTCCTCCAGCTACGAATCATCTTTGAACGTGTGGTTTGCTTTAATCTGGGGCTCGGCGACCCTAAAGGAGGGGGTTGCGATACCAGAAAAACTATAAATTGGCACTCGTGCACATTCTTTGATTCTTTGGGGGGGGGGGGGGGCCCCCCCCAAAGAATCAAAGAATGTGCACGAGTGCCAATTTTTGCGATGCAGTGCTGTGAAGGACAAAATAATTAAATCTCGATCATGCAGCGGTAACGCGGAAAATCATCAGGCCCTTTGTGGCTGTAATAGAAGTTTCCTGTCACCCCCCGCCCCCAAAGGATATGGTCAGTGATCAGAGACCACAAACAGACTTTCATTCAACCAAAGCTGCTTTTTTAAAGCATTTACATCCCTGTATATGGAACATTTAGAACACCTTTCTTCATACTTTAATTCAGGCCTGTGCATTTTTCAGTGAATGGTGGCGGTTGTGGTTTTTTAACTCGATTTCTTACAATTTGACCGTAATCTTGCTGCGGCCGGCTTTGACTATGGACGCCAGAGATTCAGCCTATTCTCCTTTGGCCAGGATTCACCTACTTTTTTTTAATCTATTTTAGAAGTCACGTTGTAAAACACAACTTCCAGTTAACCAATCAGGGACTTGCTTTAGCTGTTAGCCAGGCAGAAAATAGGACACAACATTGAAAACAAGACCCCTGTGTGTGTGTCTAATGATGCCCTGAGATTGACTGGCATCCTGCCCAGTGCCAACCGCAGTCTTGCACCCCATGGTGCCAGGAATAGGCTGCCCCCCCCCCCCAACCCTATATTGGGTGAACAGCTAGAAGATGGATGTATCGATGTTGAAATGTTCTGTGGTTTTCTACTTCATGATTTATTACTTATCAATGTCACTTGACATATGGCTTATTTAAGCAGCTC
The DNA here is from genome assembly GCF_048594095.1 of Paramormyrops kingsleyae. Taxonomy (NCBI): domain Eukaryota; kingdom Metazoa; phylum Chordata; class Actinopteri; order Osteoglossiformes; family Mormyridae; genus Paramormyrops; species Paramormyrops kingsleyae. The sequence goes on from NC_132820.1 coordinate 7,829,281, forward strand.
CATCTTGTTGTCTTCGCTATTTATGATTGGCTGTATAGTGTCTGTTTTGTCTCAGAGCCACAAGGGGGCAGTCAAAGACTCACAGGTCACTAAACCCTGCTATGGACGCATAGCTCACAATGGGTCACATGCTGCAGATGTCTTGCTCCACATTACACAGCCAGCCTCCTGTCCTCCCCCCCAGGTTATGTCGTCTGGCTGGATCCCACCCCCCCCCCCCCGGTAGTGCTGTACCTTGTCTCGCCACGTTCACCCTCCCCAGCCACTGATAAAAATAAGCATAGAGAGACCACAGTTCCCACGGACTAAGCAATTAGGCCGCAGAAATTTTTAATTAAGACTTGCGAAATAGAGGAATGCAAGACTGTTAGGAGCCAGAAATCAGCCCAGACTGAGAGGCTCTTATTGCAGCAACAACGATCCGCAGACTTCAGGCATGTAGCGGTTCTGGTGGGGCAATGCTTTCTGGGTAACTGTGACCTTTGCCCTACAACAGATTCAGATTAACACTAACGTGGGCCGCACCCCAACATACTGGGTACCCTGTGGTCACATGGGCTCTGAACTAAACTCCCCCCTTAATGCCCAAGCTGCACTTGCATAACAGACGTTCCCCCCTGCTCTGAACCCAACATTTTGGTTTTTTTTATCAAGGGTATCTACACTTAGTCATTGTCACTGTTAAAGTGACAGAGGTAGCAATTGGTAGAGGCCAATCCCATCATTTCCCGCTCCTGCCTGCCATCGTTGGGCCAAATTAGCAATTTGGATGGAATGTCTGTTCGCTCCTTCGACGGCTCCCGGCATTTCGGCCTAACGCAATTAACTGTGAATAAAGAAGTGAAGAAGGAAGGCCGTGAGACAGCGAGCGTAGATCCCGGCAGGCTGGGTAAACAAATACGCCATTTCTGGTGAGCAGATTCCACGGGGAGGCGGGGCCAATTCAGACCACTCTGACTCCTTTGCAGTTTCCATGACGATCACCTCCCACCCTGACACGGGTCGACGTCACACTGACTCGATGATGACGGTTCCCCCGCAGAGTAAAATTAAATGCCTTGACTAAGTGCTGTCGGTGCGAGAACAACTTACCTCGTGATTATCTCATTGGCCAGACGGCAGCTGTTGACTCTGCGGCAGCTCTGGTTCTGGGTCGCTGGCGTGGGTCAGGAGCCGGTGGCCAGGAGCGGGTGCACGGGGTCCCTCTTAACTCCTATGGAGTTGCCGTGGCAACCAGACAAGCCCAAGTTTTTCATCCGGATGGGAAAAACCACCCCGGAATGAGACCACCTGTGCCGGTAAGTTGGGCAGGGAGTAAATGAGCTTTATACAGGTACAAATATCACACTACCGCTGCCACTCAGTGAGTTAGGATACTGTGCCTGTGGTCATAAAGTCATAGGTTCAAATCCCAGTAGGTAGAGTGATTTCACCACTGGGCACTTAAACAGAACCCTTAACTCCCCCTTGCTCACTGAACCTACTTTCTCAAAAATGTACAACACTTTTGATAAGTGTCTACTAAATGAATGAAATGTTGCAAAGTTATTCCTTTTTTTTACCACACTAAGACACAGGCGTAATCAGTGAGTGTGATGCCAATGACGGCAGCCCTATTACAGGTCAGGGGGGCCAACCCACCTAGAAGGGGCCCGGACCTGACCTCCTTCTGGTTCACCACCGGGCACCAGTCTCATGATCTGTCAGTGTGACGTGGGGTCCGCCCCACCTGATTAAGAACCACGAGTCAGTTGTTAGTTAATAGCTATGATTAACTAATGATGCTCTGGGGTGAATCAGCATGAGTGTCCCAGGTTAGTTACAACAACCAGCTCATTTACTGTAATCAGAGAGAAAATTTGTGGGGCAGAGTGTCGTCAAACGATGACCTGAAGCATCATCAGAACGTCATGTTATGTCTAGAACTGTGAGGAGATTCAAGTCTACACTTGTTCTCCCGCCCAGCTCCCAGCAAAGCTGAACCAAACAATCAAGAACAGACCAAACAATTATAAAAAAAAAAAAGCAAACAATCAAGAAAAAAACAAACAATTATGAACGAACCAAACAATCAAGAAAAAAAACAAACAATTATGAACGAACCAAACAATCAAGAACACCGAATATCTGTGCTGGGAGCTGAAAGGGTACAAAAACATGTCCTGGGGTTCCACGAGGACTGGGTTCAGAAACGTCATTTTAAGGTCTATTTCTTTCACCACCTGGAGATTTAAAAAGGAACACACAGAAGACTAGCTACGGTGTGAAATTGAGGTCGCTCACCAGTCCAATTTCCTGCCATGGCTGCATCACTTCCTATTTGCAGTGGCAGGCGGTAAAGATGGCCGACGCTCAAGCAACAAAGCAATTTCCCGCACCTTGAACGCTGCCTACTTTCTCAGCCACAGGGTGGCGGGATACAGCTGCTCCCTGGCTGTATATCTCGGGCCATTCCGGTGCTTTTTACAAGACAGAGCACAGAGCCTGTCACCGAGCTCTCTAGGGGAGCGGATTCCTATCAAGTCGAGCGTATTTGCGTTAGAAAGTAAACATTTACTCAGTGTTGAGTTTTCAGCGCTCCAGTGAGTCAGCTTGCCGTGAAGCATGCGCTGAGATGACCCGGAGAGTTCTGTGCCTCTGAGGTGCTCGTTTTTGCCGTGCCCTGGTGGTACCGGCCCATGGCTGTGACTGACCCCGCCTACCGTAGCTGATCAACATCATTCCACTCCGATTAGCTTCTGGCTAATGGACTGAGGATTCCCAGATGCTGCTGACGCCCCCCCCCCCCCCCCCCCACACACACACACACACACACACGGGGCAGGTGGAAACAGGCATGTTGGTGACCAATCATGATGGGAAACGCACATGCAACACAAGGTCACATTCCAGGTGTCATCCTCAGCCCTATCGGGTAAAGATTCACAGGAAGTCCAGTTTCCACAGATGAGCTCCTGTTCCCTTATTCGGCAGATTAACTGGTAACAGATGTGTCACGGAGCTCCCCCAGTGCTGCCGAAACCGGGCAAGGAGGGGGGCAAGGAGGTGGAGAAGGAAAGGAGGTATTTAAGAGGCCGGAGATGGGTGAAACATGGAGGCACCGTGACAGAAACGGTAAAGGGGAAACCATTTGTGTACAGGCAGCTGACCTTTGACCTGCAGAGCATTCTCCACATATGTCCTGCTTCTATGTTGTAATTTTCTTACTTATTGTATGACTTTACCTTCATTGTTTATTCCTATTTTTATTCATTCATCTTTCTCACTCATGCAGATCTAGGCTCTCTTTTCCAGTTCTCGGAAGGCGTATGGTGTAATCTCTCCCGCTCTCTCTCCTGCCATCAACAGGCCCTAACCTCATTATTGGTCCTTTCTTTAACTTCTTTTCCCAGCAGGTGGGTCCCCACAACACGCTGACCTTCCGCAGGGAGGGAGGGAATTCTTGGAATAAGTGAGTGTTGAACAGCGTGGGCAGAGTGCCCCCACGCCCCCCGCACCCCTGGGGTGTATGTTCAGAAAGCAGATACGTCACTGCTCACCCTTAAAGAAAAATGAAGACGACGTTGGCAATCTGACTCCTAGACAGGAATGTGAGGTTGTTGTGGTTTTCCGGCAGAGTGTGCGAGCCTTTTACTTACAAATACACAAAACCGACACAAACACACTCACTCAAACTCAGAAGTGCTTTTTGCTGAAACTGGAATGGGAGGGGGGTGCACTGCACTGGGCGGGGGTTTGGTAGATCACTGGAAGGAGGGGGCCGTTCTTGCGGGGAGTTTATAAAAGAACAAGGGCCCGGGGGAAAAGGGGTGAAAAGAAAAGAGAACTGCAGAGAGAAAGGGGAAGAGCAAGAACAGAGAGGAAGAGAAAAGGCACAGAGAATTTTCTGGAACAATCAACCATTCAGGCGAAGGGGGTCCCCGAAACTGTGACTTACTCAGTCCCCTTGTACACGATTCTGCTGGCGTGGGGGTGACACCGTCAGGAGGCACAGTCACGCCGCATCACTGGGGTCCTCCCTCCACGCTGCTCTGACTCTCAGCACGCTGCTGCTGCAGCCGCTTTGCACGGAGACGCACGAGGACCTCGCCGAGGTCTGCCCCGCCACGAGAGCCTGATATTTACCACGATCAAAACAGGACACAACACAAAGTGTGAGAGGGTCCTTACTGTGAGCTCCCGTACAGGACAACAGCTGCGTGTCTTCATAAAGTCACTCTCTGGTGTAAGTATAGCGTTCTAAAAAAATTCTTCTTAATACTTTACTTGAGCGAACACAAATAACTTACTCAGTTACTACTCAAGAACAAATCATGACCTAATTTACTTTCTGCATGAAATACATGAACCGTTATGATCGATTAATGATGAATGAACATGGGATCAGTACGTAACTAACACTTAGTTACTAATTCATTAATACATTAAGTAAGAGTGTACTACTACATTAATTGTACCCTCAAAGTTACTCAATACTTTAAAACTTTTAAACGGTAGTTTGTTTTTAGAACATATTCTTAAACTTTTGACTTGCTGCCAAAAGATTTTTAGATTCTTTCAAACCTTAACTTCAGTTTTTGAGAAATTTTCGAAAGATGTTGCTGTGATGATTTTTTTTAAAGATGTTACTTTAGTCCTCAGATTCCCCTCTAGCACGCATAACATCTTTAAGCAACTTTTTCCAGTATTATGTGTCAAGAAAATATGTAAACTATCAAATAATCTTGACATTTTGCATCCCATTTGGGTAGAACTGTTTGTATAAGGAGTTTGTGTAAGAAGGTATGCAGGTATCAGGTTTCCACTGCATGATCCCAGTATGATTGTTTACTTGATATCACATCTCTCATCTGAAAGTATTCAATAAAGAAAAAACACCTGGAGAATCCGGCTCTTTAGGAAAGCATGTGACAGCTCAGCTCTCATTTATGATATAAACACTCCTCAATGGAAATCAAAGGGCGTAACTCGTGGTGAAAGAGAGAGCGCGTACCAGCACGATCTCAGCGCACTGGGATGTTTTAAATACCCGTGTCAGATAACTGATAAGTACATCCACCTTGCTTAAAACTAGGAGCCATGCTCTTACAATCCTGTGTTAATCCTAGTTTTTTATGGAAGAGATATATTGTTATATAAAATGTGTTTTAAGACACAGTGCAGCAGGATTTAAATTAAAAGATTTCAAGTCCCGAAAAAATAACAATAATTTAAAAAAAAAAAACGATTTGGATGATTTGTGTTATATAAACTATGATTTAAAACTCAAGGGCTGCTTTGAGGTGCTGGAAAAAGTTTTTCATGACATTAGGCTATTTAATTAAATAGTTCTGTTGCATAAGCAGGGTTTGTGGTTTAAGTGTTTCCAGTAACAACGATTACCGAGGAGGGTGGAGAGCCACAGCCACAGGCTGATGAATTCTGGGTAAATATTCTGCACTGCACTTTAAAATGACAGACAATAGTATTGTATTGCTGTCATTCACATCACAGGGCTGTGCGACGCTATTGGCCCACGTGGGATTCTGAGTCTTTCATTCTGGATGCCTGTCAGTTTTCCACATGCTACCAAGAAATAATGCAAAATGCTCCATCTTCTGGGCTTTTCATATATATATATATTTTTTGTTTGCATTTTGAGGCTTTGAAAATGACAGGGCAAGTTAACATCCTGTGAAGTCAGTGCTTTGTGACTCAGCAATGCGCTGAAAAGGGGTTTGTGTCAACAAAAAAAAAAAAAGGTGCACATAGTCACACATAATCACTCACAATCACATATCATATAGTCATGTAGTCACATATAGTCAGACGTAATCAGACAATCGCACACAATCACATTCAAACAGATTCGGGTGACCACCTAATCCATTTCAGGACGGACACTATGGCCTACTTCAGGTTGTGCAAACTACTTTAAAACTGAAATCCTCCCATGCTTGGCTAAATAGTTGGGTTCATCTTGTACTTTTACTGGTTTGTTTCCTTGATTAAGAGACTCATCCAGCTGTTTCACATGACCATTAGTGACTCATGCATGATTATAAGAGACTGACCAATCAGCAGGCAGCATGAACTCAGTGCTAAAGTGAAATCCGGGTCCCTTTAATTGAAATGGATGAAAGGGTTGTTTACAAACCCTGTTGTAGTTCATAGTCTCCCTGCTGGCATGATTTAGGTGGTCACCCTAAAACAAACATAATCATAAGCAATCACAGTATCACACATAATCAGACAATCATACACAATCGCACGCAATCATACACAATTGCACGCAATCATATGCAATCACATGCATAATCACATCCAATCACACAGTCAGATGTAATCACAAATGATTGCATATAATCACAGGGTCACACACAATCATTTAATCAAACCTAATCACATGCAAACTGACATAATCACATGCTTGGCATGCATAATCACACAAAATCACACACAATCAGAATCACACAATCACAAGATCATACACAATCACACAGATTCACACATTATCACACACTCACACAGAGTAACATGCAATCACACACAATCACACTCAATCTAGAGATGCTAAACCACATTGTTGGACTGTAGAAGGAAACCAGGGTGCCTTTAGGAAACCTGCAGGAGCAAGGCAAGGACACACAAGCTGCGCACACAAACAGAACCATTATGCCAGCATCCCACACACATACTGCCGTTTGATTTTGATTGCCCACGCCCTCACATGATCACTGCTGTTTGATTTTGATTGCCCATGCCCACACATGATCATTGCTGTTTGATTTTGATTGCCCATGCCCTCACATGATCACTGTGGTTTGATTTTGATCGCCCACATCCTCACATGATCACTGCTGTTCACAGGCACCATGACACCTTCATCTGGCTTACTTTTGCTCGTCTCACTGGCCCTGTTCACATGCCATTCAGCCGGGGAGAACGACCCAGCGGTGCTGAACAGTGTGGACGACTATGACTACTATCCGTACACCGACTCGCCAGATGAGCCCAAGAATTCATCCAGCCGGGTGCTCCCTTGTAACTATGACCTCTGCGAGAACCAGAAGATCCCTTGCGTGAACCTCTCAGTCTCTACTGGCTGCCTCTGCCCAGGAGTGAGTGGACCAAACGAGACCCCAGATGCCCCCGTCCTGTTGGATGTTACCAAGGAGGGCTCGCAGGTGGTGGTGCACTGGTGCTCACCCCCATCTGCTGTCACTCACTATCAGATCCTGGTGGGACGGCACCACCTGCTAACAGCGTCCCAGCTAACCAGGAGGGTGTTGCTGCCGGAGCTGGATCCTGGAACCACGGTGTGCGTGGAGGCTGTGAATCGTGCAGGCTCCAGCCGTCCCACCAAGACGTCATGCAGGCGGTACGAGCTGGCAAATAGCCCCAGCATGGCCGCCTGGGTCATCGGGGGGGTGCTGGCCTTTGTGCTGCTTCTCCTGCTGGCCCTGGTGGTGTTCCTGCTCAGAAGGAACAAGGCCGGCAGCAGGTCTAGAGCCGGCAACCCTTCCGACAGAGGCGAGGTGGTGTTCTGAGAGGAAACAGCGCCCCCTTCAGGGGAATGAACCAAGCTGACGGGTGATACAACAGCCTTTCACTGAGAGGCGAAAACATCTATCAGACTTACTGTCTGAAAATGGCAGTGAAAACAGAATGACTTGGTTGAGCATCCCAGTCAGGGTACCACCCACATCCTGTCCTTCCCAAGAGGTGCTACAGGGTCAAAACTGTCAGTTTTGGGAAACAGATGTCTGATTTTGCTGGGGACACTAATATCTTAAATTTGTGGGGGAGGGGGATATGATTTACCGAACATGAAATGGAAGAACAGGACGACACCTCAAGCACATGTAACAGCCAGTGATACTGGACGCATATGACATTATATGCATAATATGTGCGACCGAACGAAACTGGACAAAGGACAGGATACAACTTTGCGAATCGGTTCATCGCGATATTGTATTATTGGTACGCAGAATTACCGTGGTGTCCTGATTTTTGTAAACGTACACTAAAGAGAGCAAAAATGACTCTCTGAATGCAAAGCAAACTTGCACAATGGCTTAGCATCTCATGTACAGCAATACTTAGCGAGATCCAGGTGAATTGTCTCCCAAGAAAATGATCAAATGAGAGAGAGAGAGAGAGAGAGAGAGAGAGACAGACAGACAGACTTTGGATAAAATTAACTGAGCAATAGCAATAAGCTGATGGTAATTCACCATACTCTATTATTTCTACATATAATCGGTTTGCCCTCAACGACGACTGGAACTGAAAACAAGATTGTTTGTTATTCCATGTTTATTTTCGTGATGCTTCGGTTCTGATCCATTATGCGCTTTGCTGCTGTGATTAGCCCGCCCTTCTGCTTTCTGAAGTCACAGTGGTCCGACTTTATGGATCTGGTAGAGTGGCGCAGGAGTGGCAGCAGAGTTTATGTTTTGAGGTTGATCTCTCAGTGTGTTAGACAGACGGAACTGGGCTGGTGCCAACGCCTTATTCACCCAGTACTGACAAACACACGGTGACACAGACAAGGTCACCCTGCAGATGGTCTGAACTCCTGTGAGTCATTCTGGACTTCAAAAAAAAAAGCTCATCAAAAATGGGTGTAAAAGGTGAAAACCTGTCACGAACTTGAGCGAGTTTATCTGTGTGATAGCTCTGGCGTAACATCGTCATTAAATGGCACGTGGAAATCATCTTAACTCAGTTATAAACGGTAATGGACCGATGGAATGGCGTGTTTAGGGTCACCGCGCGTGAACGACAATACAGGCAACGTCCAAAAACCTTATCTTAAAAATGCGGACCGATACTGCCACCTTGTGGACTCTTTTGATACTTTCATGTTGTTTACACGGCTTGTAGGAAATACGGCCTTTACTCAGGGCGGGTCGGAGGGGCAGGAATACCCTGTCAGATTTTGGGTGTCCAGCACTAGACAGGGGCTCTTAAATTCGTAAAATTATATGTGAAAATGTACAATGGACCGGGAGGGGGGGCAGAGTTTCTAACTAGGCCCCTGCCTTTTCTATCCGTATATCGATATTGTTACTTAACTGTGCAAACATTTTGGCATGGAATGTGCTGCTGATTGTTGCTATGAATGATGAGCCGTTGGTAGTTGCAAATCGCAGGCATTCAGTTACCCGAGTCAACATTATGTCAAGGCTGATGCGGCTGTAACCGAAGGATTTCTAATAATTCGCTCTTACTGCGAAAGTTAGCATCTCCAGCGCCCTCTAGTGGTTACTAAAGGACGCTTCAGTGCATATTACTCAACTATTGTTGAATCATGCATTACGGACGGTCATATTTATAAACGTCTCCTCCTTTTTGCATAGCCTTATCGGGGGTGAGAAGTCTCAGAGCACGATTAGCTATTGACTATAAAGGCATGGCTTAGACAATGCTCTCATTCATGTTTTACCACCTATATAAGTTTATAATTTATTTAGCCTGACCTGCTTTGGCCAAGGATGTAATGAGGAACTCCTAGCACCATTGTATCATGCACATTACTCTCCTCGGTGTCCCATGAAGCCCCGCCCATCATTTATCGAAAGAATGAAGCCCCCTCTCCCTCCCCAACCTGCACGCGCGGTGCCATGACGCTACACGCCCTGCAGACATGGCCAAAGCCGCTGTGTCCGTCCGGGAACCGAGTCATTCCCTCCGCCCATGTAAACACATATAGCGCCCCAGGCTGGCAGAAATTTTTATTGTCATGCAGGTGAGTCTACCTAAACAATTGGAGACGCAACGTTCGGAGATTAACAAATTCTTTAAAGTGGGAGATGCAAAGGAGCCCAGTAAAGGTCCTTTCTTTTTAAAACACATTTTTATTCGGGATGTGACAGCGAGTTACGACTATTCGCTAATAAAACGCTCTGTGTGACTCTGGACACGAAGATCCGCACAAGAATGAATATTTGGGTGAGGCGTGGAAACTGTAGTGCTGACAGAGCAGATGGAAAAAGCGGGAAAAAGAAGGAAACTATGAGATAATCTTACGTCTGCTTAACACATTGGCCAGCAGGTGTGTTTATACGACACCCGGCAAATGACACGTCCAATGTGCAAAAATATTTAGGATATTAAATATTTACATATATCGACATCTGTTAAGCCTTCTAATTAACTAGCAAAATTAATGTTTATGATGTGAAATTGGGTACTAAATTGTTTGTTGGAAGTAAAACCAAGTGGGTACAATAGGAGGCTCCTCTGATTTATTTTAAAACACACCAGGGAAGTCACACTTCTCTATGCATGCTCTCCACCCGGTAAAACGTTTCACAGCTACACCATACTGTGCAACATTTTACAATTCACCATCACAGTTAAAGGTGTCATATGGCCCATGAATAAGGCCGTAAACGGCCCAGCTTTCAAAATTGTCACTTTACAACAGAAAACCAACAAAACAACGAACGTCAAGACTACGGTTTATATTGCTTTAAAGCGTTAGAAACGAAGTTGATTTCATAACTTGACCTGAAAACGCTCACTCGACATAGGCTACCCATCAAGTTTTGGATTTGAAAATAAGGGAAATTTTCCGGCACCCACCGCGAGCCATCCCACCACCCCAACCTCCAGTATCCCTTACATCTTAAGACAGGTGTACAAGAAATCTAAAATAGCCACTTGTCATTTACATGTTATTTTCATTACACATTTTCTTTTAAATTCTCATGTTCACTCATGTGGCTCTCTGGCATTCACTAATGACTTATTATACAGATTTGTTGCAGACTTTGTATCCTTGTTGAAGACGTCACAGAAGGTGAAAGTAACGTTGTTTTTGCCACACACCATTGCCATTTTAACCTCCGCATTTATGACCTGGTTAATGTTGTAAATGACCTGCAGACTACTGCAGGTGGCAGTTCTCGTGAGGCTACTGCCAGTTCAGTTTGAAGAGGCAGAGGATTTTTTAAAAAATATTATAATACGGGAGATTTACGGGAAAATACTAATACGGGAGGACGGCGGGAAAGAGGGGTAAAATACGGTAGTTTCCCGGCCAAAACGGGATACTTGACAGCTATGACACTAGAACTACCAAACCATAAATGAAAATACATAAATTAAGCTCAATAGGTACAAATACGGCTATTATATAAAATGTGCAACTTGAACATAGTTTAACACATAACTGAGTTTTTTTTTTTTATTCGAGTGAGGCAACGGAAATATGCCTTGTTTATCTAACCATTTATATTTAACTTGCTTGAAATGCACTCTGGTTGACTTTACATTTTGACGCACGCACTAAAAGGTTTTCCTTTTGACGTGAGGGATAAATAAATGAATGCGCTACCTTTCACCAAAACATCACTTCGCATGTTTTGTTTCAGAAACAAAGATTCGCTAAAAAACTATTCCGTCCAGTGACCCTGTAAACTTCAGCCATTGAAACAGAACAATTCCCCTTTTGAGCAGTCCCAGTGACTCAGTGCGTACTCCGTGTGTGTGTGTGTGTGTGGTTTGCATGGCATCTCCAGTGTCCCGCTTTTTTCTTTTCGCAGTGCAAAGTCATGCTGCTGGACTAACTGGAATCCCATAGTGCGTGCGCGTGGCCTTCCATACGATGCACTGCAATCCCGTCCAGTTTGTCCCAACGCCTCGTGCCGCCTCGCGTCGGTTCCAGCGACTCTGACCCGCATAAGCGAATGGAGGATAGATGGATTCCCCCTTTTTGGGAGTATGAAAGGGTACTCCCGCAGTTTTCTATAAATTTTTTTGTACACCACAAGAACCTGTCACCTAAATGTCTACGTTCGTAAACATGACCTATGAAATAAGTACAATACCAGATCTTAGTTATGAAAGGCAAATACAATAAAAAATACAAAACCCATTGCATGAAATGTTCCCACATTGGATCAGACATCCACTTCATAGCGACAACACTGTACATTACTTCTATTACAAACTTCGTACCTACCGCGTCATTAGCTTAAGAGTTTATTCCGGAAAAGCGTCATCTTTGCTGTCGCTTCACTCTGGCTTGTCCGTTATATAGACAGTATCTACTAATGCGAATATGGTTGAACAGCAAGGAAAAAACTAAGTCATACTACAAGATATGCTTTTACTAAAAAGTAAAAAAAAAAAAAAAAAAAAAAAAAAAGCCATTTCGAATAGTATTGGAACGTTCCACCACACGCGCATCCGCTATGGTCACGCGCGCCTGATATTTCCGCCACAACCGGTGCGCATGGCGTGATCTTCGCGCGCTCTGCTCAAACACGTGCCATTGCTCCAAAGTAATCGGTGTTACGCCTACCCGGACCGCCTTCCTTGTGTTTAACCGAAGGCTGCGGTTCAAACATGTCAGAAAGCGGATTTAAGCATTTTTCGAATTATAGCCCACAAGTAGTAATCGTTCTGAAACACGCTTTGAATCCGTCAGATCTCAGGGCAGACCCCAGCTAACCTTGAGCAATTCAAAGTTTTCAAACACACACGCCAAGGGAGTCACATCAGCAGTTTCCTGTTTGGTTCCACACTCCATTGTGTAGATTTCATAGCTTGACTAATGAACATAACAGCACAACCCCCCCCCTCCAATCTTGTCCTGGACACACAAGAGAGACTTTGAAACTTGTGGCTCTGGTGATTTACACAAAAGCTCCTAAAGGTGTTGCCATCAGTGGGGATAACCAAAATAATTCTGGAGCTAGCTTTAGTACAGTCCAACCATATGGTCTTGGTCATATCTTTGGATTTGAACCAAACATTTGCAAACACAGTATATTGGGTATAAACTTCATTTTATTTGGCATTGAGTCGAGTTTGCTCAGTGGTCAAACTTTGGAGGTGGGGGCAGGTAGAAGTTTATATGAATAATGATGGGGCAGCTGATGGATGATTTTTCGGAGGGGGGGGGGGGGGGGCAGTGGCTTTTCTTTAATGGAAGCCAATGGAGTCCAAATCCACAAAAAAAGGACTGCCAGTCAGTGGATGTGGAATCAGAGGTTAGCCTTCCTCAGGTATGCAGCCATGTCATCCACCATGGGATTCAGTTTCCCTCCATGTACATCCTTCTTCCCTTTAACGAGGACCAAAGCTGGGGCGGGGGGGGGGGGAAGGGGGGACATGGTGACATGGTTAGCCAGTGAACAACAGACTTTCAATAGCAAAATTTATGTAACATAGGTATTGGTGATCATTGTATAAGAATAGAGCTGAGGGGGGGTGAGAAACCTTGGCCAGATTTCCCCACGCAGATGTTGAAGGTGTCCGGCTGCAGCTCGGTCCCCTTGGTGCGCAAGTCCATGGTGAACACACCATCCTCGTTTAGCCTGTCGCGGAGTACCGTGCATTTGGTGTTCGCCAGCGTCAACCCATTACTGAACAGCTCGCCGCGGTCCTTTATCAACAGCCGCTGGATTTCATGTGGCTGGGGGGTGCAAAAGAAACTCATGTCAAGAGAGCAGACCTCAAAAGGAAAGAAAAGGGGGGGGGGGGAATCCAAAATTGCAAGGAGAGTTCTCTACAGACTACAAGCATCTCTGGGGAACAGTTAATTCAACTTAAGACCTCTATGTGATGGTTGAATGCTTGAGAATCTACAAGGGTAGGGTCCTCCTGCATTGTGGAGAACTTTATATTAGGTTAAAGGCGACCAAGGAAGTGCTAGGAGCACACCCTACGACAGGCACAGTAACAGCGGGAGTACAACTGTCCTACCCCTATGTTGACGTGTCACAATCCACCCCTGCACCTTCTAGACATTCCAGGTGAATTCCTACTTGGTCAAGTACCATCATGTGGTATATTTCTAGAAAGATGCCATTTAATAAAGGCTAATGTTTCACGTGTTGGAACTCACAAGACTAAAAACATACCAGCTTGGGAGGTAAGCATGCAAATCAACCTTTTCTGGTTATCAGGTTCAATTCCAAACTACTGCCAGGAGTGGAAATCAAGGATCTTTTGCGAGTTTGTAAGCAAGAGGCCAGGCTTTGCAGCAGGGGTGAGGAATACCCATGGCAAGAGGACTCGTTCGTGAACCGTTGGCCGCTGCCTAAATTCAACCAGATGGGGGACTGATTTGGCCTGCATTGCAAATCATAAATTCCCGCCACCCAAATTCACAACCATAGCTAGCATTTCACTCCGTCATGCAATAGGTTTGCCTTTGCAGCATTCTTAAGGGGCAGCATTGTGGAGGCCATCTGAAATGGTTGCTAAAACAGCATGCAAGCACAGGACACAAAAAGGCATGTTCAAATCTGGCAACAGTCTCTACAGGAAGGAGTGCACCGGAAAAAAAAAGGGGGAAATCCAACAATCCATTGATATGTGGTTCCTCATTTAACAAGGAATCCTACGAAAATGAGTGTTTTACCCTGAGCCTTCCTCATAGTTCCTGTGGCATTTTAGAACGCACCGTACCATTTTTGGAACGTAGGATCTGAGAGAAAGACCACCCACATTGGATAGGGGCGTGTCCCAACACACACTGGTGGCACACCATGCCATGTCCTGTAGAACTACGGTGACACATTGACTAGGATGCCAAACATTCAACTTTGTTTACCTGCAGTAGTGACTGGGAAAAACCACGACACACAAGAGACAAGAAAAAACCAGAAGCAGTTTGACCGGCATGTGATCTAATACCCATGAAAGAGGGCAGCCGTTTAGCTAGCATGGGTAAGGCTTAAGGTGGAAGTTGAGAAGCCTGCATTGAGTGAAATATGTCAGTAGGAGAGCAAATCAGGGGTTTTTGCCACAGCACCCAAAAGCTAAAAACAAGCAGATACACTAACTGCTAAGACCAAAATTCACAGCATGGAGACACCTGACAGCAAAAAACATTCCCGACAGTCAATTAAATATCAGATCCCCAGTCTAGCAAGTTAATACAAGTTAAATGCCTTATTTTTTCCCCCACACCATCCATTGTGTTAAACTCCCACCTTTATTAAAACCACAACAGGACATTTCTCTGGAAAATCATGCTTGTGACCCAAGGGCCACAAAAGCAGTTTTGTTCCAGGTAAATTAATGCAATACGAAGTCAACAGGACTTGCCTCGTTTTAAGTAAAACTTATGCCAAATTGCACTGAGAACTTCATCCAATTGTATCTGTCCCAAATCCAATTGGTAAGGAAGAAAAACAGTGGTTTAAAAAAAAAAAGGTGGCAGGAAAATAACCCCTATGATTTACGCTGCTGGGAAACTTCACCCAAGTCAAACCAGTCTGACAACATAGTATTGCAGATACAGGCCACGCTGTGTAGTCAGTTTAATGTGAGCACTAGCCTCCCGCCCCAGAGAAAACCCGTGAATGACGGCAAAGTAGCGATAAGTCACTAGCCAGACAGCATCTACCATGGGAATTAAAAAAATTACACATCATCCTAACCAGAATGCCACAGGTCAACAGTGAGAGTTTGCATGAAGTTAGTGAATATTTTACTGGAATATCTGATTAAGACTCACTGCTGCGACTATGAAGTCTAGACCCGGACAAGTTTTGACAAGACGAAGCAACGGTGCACGCAGGTCGAAACATGCAACGGGAAAAACATTCAGAGCTTAAGTAAGCTTTAGCACTTGTGCGGCCTTCAAATGCAGAAGGCAGAGAAGTGAGCCAAGGTGGGGTGGGGAGGGAGTGGGGGGCATTAGGGGAAATTAGATTCCAAATAAGGCTTCAGGTTAAATTCTGACTAGGGATCATTACAAACAGGGAGGGGGAAAAAAATATTTTGCAGTGCAAAGTCATGCAGCCCATAAGATTATCAGCAGCAGAACAGAATATACACACATGGGGGGGGAGGTTCAATGAACTGCTACACTCCCCAAGCCCTTGGACAAAGCCCACCCCCACAAGGAAGAGAAAAAAAAAATGTAGCAACCATGCTTTGAAGCCACAGCAGTTTTTGCAGTCTGTAGACAGGTTAGAGAACAGGATACCGTGCAGACGCATGCATGCAAATGCAGGCCGCTCCTTAGAACCCGGTCAGGCCGCTCCTTGGAACCCGGTCAGGCCGCTCCTTGGAACCCGGTCAGCTCTAGGTCGTAAAATCCCATTTCCATGCTCAGCTGACACATCCACCATGAACCAACAGCCATCCAGATTCCCCCCCCACATCCTACCCCACCTCCCCCTTAATCACCGATACTTCAGAGGGGCGGAAAGAATGTCAGATCGCAAACTCTCAGAGCACAACAGCCATTGTGCCATCAGGTCAAAGGTCACCTGTAAACACAAGGCAGCCCTCTGAGGCAATTTGAGTCATTTTTTGGATAACCAATGCTTAAGCCCTAACCCCCCCCCATTTAAAAAAAAAAAAAAAAAAAAAAAAAAAAAAAAAAAAAACACACAACCAAAAAAGGTACAATCGTGCCAGCCAGTAGGGTATCAATTACAAAACTGATCACCCACCCATGTTTGGGACTCAAGTCAGCACACCTATCACATTTCACGAAAAGGAACAGGGGGGCTGGAGACAACCTTTAAAGTCACCCCCCCTCGCCAAGTTCATTGCAGGTCAATGTCTGGAAGGGTTCCCACCCGCCTGGTGCCCACCAGCACTTTAAACTCTGTCATATCATTATTTCGACGATTCAATACCAGTCCCCCACCCCAGAAAAAAAAATTCACTGAGGAACGCACATGCAAACACACACCACACCGTTCAAGCAACAAGAATAAAACCATACCGCAGCGTGAAGTTCAATTAAGTCTATTTAATTTGTGCCAACTAAAGATATCATGCAATACATGCAAGACTAACCAAATACTGTAGAATGACATTGCACCCGCTTCCTGACTATTCCACGCTTGTGCAATAGTCGCCATTGCCGCAGATTTTAAGTATTCAATCTACCACGGATCGAGCGCTCGATGAGCCACGATGCGCTGCAGTTGATATTTTACGGAATCCAAGCCAGGCAGGGTATTAGAGCAAAAAGCCCACACTACAGCGGATCACATGGGCGCATAATCAGACGCGCATTTGATTCACAAATGCATAACCCCGCAAGGCGGCTTTCAAAGTTTTACTCCATGAATCCCCGTCTTCGTGTGGAAAAAGCCGGCCGCGTTCGTCTGGCTTCCTGACAGAGCGCTACACGGGGTCCACAGGTCTGGAGAAAAATGCCAGAGGGCTTTTTTCTATTTTCTGGCCGAGTAAATGGGAGCGATCGGAAGACTTCCGAGTGGAAACACGTAGGAGCGCTTCCTTATAACTTAATAAAGGCTTCCAGCGCGGCGTGCGCAAATCCCGATAAGGGAATTAAGCACGCGGGTCGGTGGAAACGAATCGAAATTCCACAGCAGAAGAGCCAAGATACAACGATCGCACGCGGTCGATTACAAGCCAACGCGATGCATTAATTACAAGTTTTAAATCCTAGAAAGTTTCATACAATTTTAACTCGGGCCTCCCCGCCTGTCCACTCGCAATTCCAGAAACTGGGAGAAAGCGTCATAAGTTTGGGTGAAATGTGGGGCGATCTTAAGATTTTACCCATTGCTGCTCATGTTCAAAACAGATCCAAAAGCCTTAAAGTAACTCAACGCTGGGTATTGCTTTTTAAAATCCTGGAACACGCCCTTTGTTCGAGTCACGTCCAATATCCAGTTTTCATACACTGAGTTTTCGTATATATGTCATGATTAAGTGGCTGCATTGAATGAAACACGTTATAAAAGTATGCAATAATACATTTTATGTCTTATTCACCGCATTTGGATCCAATTAGTTACAATAGCAGTATTGTGCATTCACCGTGATCCGTTCGAAGTCTCCACCGGGGTGCGCCGCCCATACGGACTCCTGGCCGGTCAGGCAACCCACGATAGCGGCGTCCACCGTGTAACCCCTATCCATCAAGCTCGTGACATACCCGATCCAGGACATCGTCGGCGAGAGCTCTTAAGCTGTCCGGTGAAACTTGGGAACCTGGGCGGGGGGAAATGGATATTTTAACCTTGAAAACGGCGAAGGAAAAGTTATCACAACTAATGCTGTAAGAGCGAGACGGGAGCAAACTCCGTCCTAGTATAAAATACGCGTCAGTTAGATGCCCTTTTTTCCACTTGTAAACTAACTTAATGTTAATTATAAAGATATAGGGAGAAATGAGCAGTTACGTTTCGACTACCTGCAGTGAGACGGTCCCTTTGACTTTTGCAAACCCGCAAAGTGGGATTGAGGAAGTCGCCACGGATTTATATTGAACCATGGCGGCAGGCGCCCAACCCACTGCTTAGACACTTCCTCAAAAAAGAGAGAAAAGTGCAGGAATTGGGGGGGAAGGGGGAAACAGGAGAGAAAATCACGGGCTTTGAAAATGAAACAATCATGCACACGAAGTCAAAGATCACTTGTACATTTTATAACACGTTTCTCTGTAAAATATACAATTAAGTCGCCGCTTGCAGACGCCTTCATATCCCGGAATGCGTGAGTCACTTTTACGCAGTGTTAAATGATCATCTTTATCTTTTAACATTTTCAGTAGCTCACTAGTAGTGTTCCGAATTCCCCCTATATTCTTTCTCAATTACGCATTTGTTTTCAGCCTTTCGCCATACATATCTGCCAACATAGTATATAGTACGTTATTTCCAAAGTACAAAATTCTTAGTAGCCTATTTAGCTGTATATACGACTGGGTAAGCTTTTGTCTGTGGGGAGGGGTCTGACGTTATTTTGACGATTACATTCGCAAGAGCATATTTATACGTTTTTATGTAAAGTAAAACATGCATTTATGCACTGGGTCACGAATGTTCAATTATGTATTTTAGTTGAATTTTAAGAACTAGTCACGAGTTAAAGGCGCATGAATTGAGCCCTGAGATGTGGATGTTCTTGCCTAGTGTTAGGTACTTGTAAATAGATTTCACTTGCGTATCTCGTAAAATAAATAAAAATATATTTCTTCAAACATTCGACTTAAAAAAAATGCATAACAAATTTTGAAGAGCGATGGAAATTTGACGGTAGCTGTATGTTCCAGCGTTTCAATCTGTGAAAACAAAATAATTTGTAGTCTTACGTTTTGATTGTGAAACGAGCAAAGGCTTCTGAATGGCTTGATTTTGCCGCTTTCTGAAACTGTCCTCTATGGGCTTCTGTTATTCAGTCGTACAGCCTACAGATTACATCACCATCGCCAGCCTGGTGATAGAATTAAAGCCGCTCTTTCCTCTCATAGTGAATAACGTTAAACGTGCCTTACAATCATGCATGTTCTTGAACCTTGTCAATGTGTTATAAATACTCCGCAATCCCGAGTAGAACATGCTTGTGGAAGGTGTTTGATTCCCTTATTTTTACGTCTTCGCCTTTCAGTGACAAGAAGCGGCATGTTGAAGCAGGCATCAGTACTCCGAATTCATTCTTCGAGCTTCCACGTGGGGCGCCTCGAGCAGAAGTGAATTTAGGATTAGGGAGACGCGAACCGATACTGAAATATCGATTCTTTCGGTCAGTATGGTCTCATTTAAAAAAATTGATTCTAATATAAAAGTATCGTTTTTCACCCGGCAATTTAAATGTTCATATTACTAAAAGCAGATGCGATTTTAGAGACTCTGGGGGGCCCTAAGCAAAAAATAAACCCATGTCCCCCCCCAACTCCCCCACCCCCAGCATGGTAACATTTATTACCTTCATATAACTGTTATGTGAAAATTAATAATATGAACAAAGAGACTGTAATAGACACAATATCTTTGTTTTCACTTTTGTGAAAAACAGAATATACAAATAAAGCAGATTTGCAATTGGCCGCCCTCGGGGGGGGGGGGGGCCTCCCTCCCAGGTTGGGGACCCAGGTCATTGCCTGCCCTGCCTGTCCTGTCGCTGCGCCTCTGATTACAAGGAGTAAGATATTAACTAGTAGTGGGCTGGGCTGCTCATAACAGGCGAGAAAGAGGAAGGGGACCACACACTCGGGAAATGAAACGATCGATCCACCGGCACTGGGCTCAATAAAAAAAATGTTATGCTTTTATTACGGCTGTGCCCGCACTATTGGCAATGAGATGGCTATCTGCGATACTATAGCCTTGGATAGAAACATAATCGGACTGAAAAGAATGTCATTGATTTTAGGAGGCATTTCTGTTGAATCCTGACGGACGAGTTTTGTTCATGCTGGCGGGACTAATTTGTCAGCAGGCAAAACGATACAATGCTTTTTAATCTTCAAGACCATTTTGTCCCAGCAAAAGGCTCTGGAGACAATTATTAGAAAGCCAGACACCTAGGTCTACGTCAATCATCTACACTCCCCTCTTAACTTACTTACACTACTTGTTGCACTCATGCCACTTAAGTTCAGGGCTCTAAGATGTGGCCCTTCGCAAAAGTCTTGGATATTGTTAGAAGAATGCATCAGACATCACTGTGCATTTCCCCCCCCCCTCACGCCACCCTATTCGCTGTTCTTTTTTAGTGAGAGTCCCGTCCTGTCAGGAAGGTACACTCTGGAGGGAAACTCGGTCTATACACTCAAACGCTGCAGCTTGCACGTCAGAACGGGAACGATGAAGTACATGCCGTTGCGTGTAGATGAGTGAACAGGTCCTCACACCCTCAGCCACTCCTCCCATTCAAGGATGTGTTATGAGAGCCTCTGGGTGAAAGGAAAAACAGCTCAAAGAATGGAGGTGGAAATGGTGAACTGGGCAGCAATTCCAAAACATAGAACCAGGACAAAAATATTGCTAGTAAAAGTCTTAGGTAAGGATCTTGCAGTCACCTTCAGCAAGCTCTTGGCGAGGCAAGTCATAAGTTAAATGCGATCCACGTTACTTGGGATAGTGGCACATATTAAGCAACCTGAGAATGTAAATTACCTTGACAATTGTTGCTAAGGAGGACAACACCCTAGAATGATGTGCATTCATTCATGGGCTGAAAGAACACATGACTGTGCTCACTGGACCGAAGGCAACGGTGCTGCTCCTCAAACAACAGCTGGACGGGGATCAGCGATTGAGGGCAGTATGCAGCATGAATGTGAAGGTGTATCAGGTCTCCGGGGAGGGATGATCCCCGCTGCATTGTCCTAGAGCAGCTTTTCCCGAGCCGGTCCACATAAACCCTCAGACAGTTCATGTGTTTGCTCCCTAGGAAGCTGGGAGGGAGCAAAAATGTGGACCGGCTGTGGGTTCCCTGAGGACCGGATTAGGAAACACTGCCTTAGAGAAAGATATTTAAGCTGAACTGCTCCAACTGCATAAAGATCTTGAGACATATATACTGTATATATGACTAAAGCTGAATAAAGTATGCTAATGAGGTAGTTCTTCCAGTAGCACTCTGGGAGCCGTGCTTTTCCTGGGGAACTCGAGCTACGGCCTTTGGCAGGAGGATCGGCACAAGGACACACATTGTGAAAGAAAGACATAGCACACATTCCTCATTAGTCCTACCCCCACCATGACGGCGTGCTACAGGAGATGCACCCTGACACATGGTTGCCTTCTATAGTGTACCTCTGTGTCCCACATCGAAACAGCATTAAATCCTCTCTACACAAGGCTGCAAGGTCTTTTGTGATTGTGATTTGATTTTGGCTGCATTGTAACCAATTATTTGTAAACCATGCCACAAAAAAAAAAAAAAATCTTGTTCAACATAGATACAGACAAAAAAGTCAGACAACAAAATACTGAAATTGTTTTTTTTTATGGCACAAACTAAATTATAAAATATAACAGATGTAAGAGTACAGTTTAGAAAAGGTACACATTCTCAGTATGTAAAGTATAAGTGTGCTGTGGTTATTTCTTCAAACATAACAATCCTCCTCAGATTTTTATCTACCATTAATAAAATCATTGTACAAGTCCCGGAATTTTATTTGATGGGATGATTCTCAAAATAAATAACATTTAATTTGAATAGATAGTGGCATTTGCATAAACATCAATTTCATTACTGTTAAGTCTGTCAGTGTTTTTTTTTAATAATCAGCATCGATACAGGTAGCATTTCATTTGGTATGCAGAATTAATAGATCTTCTAAATCTTTGTTAAAATGTTGACTTCATAATAATCAGGTTGGGAAAATGTCAGCGATACTGCAAGGTAACAAAAGCAGCAACTGTAGTTTGACTTGCACATTTAATGTTCATGTTATTCAAAATCTGTACAGCTGTATGAAAACAATGTTAAGAAGAAGAGAGTCAGTTTTACAGTAATAGTTGCATACATAGAGAACTGTGCAGTGAATGCAGTGTGCAGCAGACCCAGTGCACGGGTCCGAGTTGCACTGGGTTACCCCCCCCATAATACAACCCAGGACATTTATAATGATAATAATCTCCTTTTATATGTTTCTCTCAAAAAAATCAACTTAACTTTTTAAAGATAAAGAGCAAAAATGTCTGGAAATTCATTGCAAAAGCAGTAGTGGGAAATAAAACAGAATCGTGATTAGTGTTTCAGTGATATTCTGCTCGCCTAAACAGTTTAGGGAAAAAAACCGGCTCACAGCGGCAAAGTTCTGCGGACCTAAAATGTCCCACCATGACTGGGGAGTTACAAAGGCGGAGGGGCTAAAAGCAGAGGAGTCCATCACACGGAGACTATCCCTGATAAAACCGGCGTCACACGGCTCCGTCACCGGCCAGCTAGTGGCCCGGTAATCGGTCGGCACCCGGCCAGCCGAACACTAAACTCATCGGATAGTCACTGTAAACCCCCCTCCCCCTCTCTACAAACAGCACTTCCATATTCCCCGCAGCCCCTGAATTCCATTCCAGAACCTTCTTTTCATGTGGTTACCGAGGAGAACAAAGGAGAACCCCCCCCCCCCCCCATTTTACAAAATAAAACACGATATTGCTGCTTTCGTGGCCAGTCAAAGGACTATCGGCCGTATCTGAAACCCTGAAAAACCGGAATCGCGCGGAGGCGTCCGCCCACGCTTCATTGACACAAGTCATTTCCATGCACCGCTTTCTGTCCATCTGTCCGCTTCCAAATCAAAGAGCAAAATGACGGCTTGACAATCAGCCGACTAAACTACAACGTTAGTAGTGATACATATGATACTGAGGCTTAAGACAACAGGAAAGACGCTGTAATCAAAATATATATATACAAATAAAAATATTGGTCCACTACACCAGTACAACATGAAAGTGGATTTTTTTTTTGTTGCTTTTTTGAAACCGGGAAGGGGAAAAATGCTAAACACCAAAATTTGTACGAAAATCTCAATATTAAACCAGAAGATAAATGTAACCAGCTTGTTAATTAATACCTTTAAAAAAAAAAAATGGACGCCTGCAACATTATATTTCAGGGTTTGTGCAGCACCTGCCCCCGTCTATGGGCAGTGATTACTGTTAAGGGATGTTACTCATCAGCGTCGTGGGAAAAACGTACCCAGCAGACGGGTACGAGTACAGACAGGTCGGGGGGGGGGGCGCGCAGTGGTGATGAAAACCTCGTCTCCTTTGACTGGGACAAAAATAACAAGGACAAAAGGCCAAAAGAGAGGAAAGACAAACATTGCTGCATTTTCTCTCACAGCTGCACCTCCCCCCTGCCGAGGAGGCGGGCGGTCTCCCCCTCGCTGAGACTGGCCTCATCTTCCTCCTCCTCCTCGTCATCAGAGTCCCCCTCCTCCGGAGAGTAGTACCCCTCGTGGGCGAGCAGGGGTGAGTCGGAGCAGAGCCCGGGCCCTGAGCACTCCGCGGTGGAGGAGTACACCCCCGGGCCGTCGCTGGAGGAGGGCGAGCCGGGCCGGGAGGGCCGCAGCAGGGGCGTGCGCTCCGTGTCGGCCTCCTCCCTGGCCCCCCTGCCCTCCTCCTCCTCGTCCTCCTCCTCGGACTCCGTGTCTGGCTGGATGACGCGTTGCTTGCACACGGGACAGGTCTTCTTGGTCTGGGTCAGCCAGGGATCCACACACCTGCAGTGATAGGCTGGGAGGGGAGGGGGGGGGCACACACTCTCAAGATGGGCACTAGGTGGCGTGGCAGTTAAGACACCTAAACTGCTTCGGAAACATCTCCAGCCATATAACAGGTACAGTGTAGCAGTAGATCTATAGATGTCTGCCAAACAAATATATTACTCTCCGTTCCAAGAAGTCATATTGGAACTGATAGGGATAGTGGTTTACAATAGACAGGGCGGATTAATATCTCTGGGGGCCCTAGGCTGACATCCCCCCCCCCCCTCCCAAAAAAACAGGACACCAAGCTATTTTTAGCTGGAGGAGAAATTAAAACAATGTAATAATCTTTTAATCAGCATTCAAGATACGGGTGGTAAATCTTGTCAAACAGGGTGGGGTGGGGTGTGAGCAGATTTGACTATTTCAGGTTTCTAAAAGTGGCAGCGTCTTGTTCGTATTGCCCGTTTATGACCTCTGACCCCTGCCTCGGGCCCCACCCAGAAGTCCGATAAGCGAACCGCTCCCATCCACTTGCTCCGGCTCCCTGCGATTCACTTGGCCTGAACGGGAACCAACATGCAACTGACCACGCGGGATGAGTGATGACAGGAAGTGACACGCGGAATGAGTGATGACAGGAAGTGACACGCGGGTTGAGTGTTGAGAGGAATAATGCAGACGGGCGTGTGCCCGGCCGCTGCTGGGTGGAACTGGGAGTAGCTGGTTCCGCTGTGGCTACGGCAGCAGGTGAGCAAGGGACACACATCTTACCATGGGAGCAGGGCAAGATCCTTAGCTTGTCCCCGTCCTCGTACTCGTCCAGGCAAATGGCGCACATGTCATACTCGTCACCTGCGAGAGAAGGACAGAGGAGAGAGCTGAGGACTAGCAGGTGACAGGAAGGGGGCCCCTCTCGCCCCCACACCTGAAAACGAGGAATCTCGACTGCTCCCGTACATACGCAGCGGGCTTGACACTCTGCAGAGATGCTGCCAGATGCAAATCAGTATCATTTTACATTTACATCTCGTTATGCTTTTAACCAAAGTCACATACATTTTTTTTAGAAAGCGGAGTCAACCAGCGCCTAGAGAAACTGCGGGTTAAGGGCCTTGCATCAGTCTGTCGACCCTGGGATTTGAACTGACAACCTTCCGATCTCAGTATTCTAAGGCACTGAGCTACACACCCATATGTGTCTATATAAATACATATATGTAGATTGTTATTGATTCCCCCCAGACACAATATACTGTGCAGCTTAATGCATATATATGCATATATATGAATATATTAATTATAATAATTTCCTCACAAAGCTGAAACAATGCAATTGTCACTGAGATGTCACTGCCATGCACGAATGCCTCCCAGACATCCAGGTGTGCACGCACATGCACGCACACGCACACACACACACATCGATGCATTCTCAGGCACACGCTTATGTGCACACGCAACCGGACCCTGCGGTTGTGACATGGCTCGCCGACCCGATGATGTCTGGGAGCCTTTTGGGCAAAAATTATGGGAAAGAGGGAAGAGAACCCCATCGGGCCACAGGGATGGGTGGGCAGAGAAGAGACCGACCAAGGTAAAATGGAAATAGTCATGCAAAAACGCCAAGAATACAGCCATGGAATGCAAATCCACTGCGGTCTGCGTGTCAAACGTGGCATAGGTCTATAATCTGAACCACTTCTGCTGTGTCACGTCACGTCACAGGGCTCCAGTCAGCCAGATACAGGCCGGCGCTTAAGGTAACGAGGTGATTAAAGAGAGGAAAACAGGCAGAGAGTAAAAGACAGGAACCCGGAAACGAGGGGAGGCAGCAAAACCAGATCCAGTGAGCTTCAAACGGACGGACGGGCCTGCGCTTCTGCTACTCCCTGCCAAAGCAACCGCAGAAAGTTGTTTTCAGAAGGATATTCATATAATAAACAAAGGCTGACTCCGCCCACCAGCTCCCAGAAGCCCCCAGGAATTCCTGTCCGTCGACATTCCTCCACATAACTGTTCGACGGGCATGCGATGGGTGAGACATGCACCTCGTCCAGACAGCTAGCCTTAACCGGAGCGGCGCTGCTCTCGTTCATTACCCCTGACATCATACCGACAGGAGCCTGGGAAAGCTATGTTAGCGCTTAGCGCTGAGGGCTAAGACATGGTGCCGGTTCAGCTGGCTTGTGGAGGAGTTTCCAAACTGGGTGAGAGGCGCAGCCAACGCATGTCAGGTCACATCTGAGTTAGTTATGCGGTTGGGCCCAAATGTCTGTTGCTGCAAGCAGCTTTAATGAAATATTACTGTCCGGTAATAATAGTACCAAAACAATAGAGAAAGGTCTCCCAGGCATCTAACATGTCTTCTCAGGTCAGGTCAGATAAACAAGTACTGTCTGTAGATTTTCCCTGCAAAGCTCTGGGCTGAATCTTTGCAAGGAAGGCAGGAACACAGCTGTAACAATATCGCAACTGCATGAATGAGAAATAATGTAGAATGAGGAAGATGTTCCTTCAGACAAGCTCTTTCGGTTCTCATATGCACCTGGGACTCGACACAAGAGAAACTGCCGATGGTTTTTGGTCGCTGCATCAGCACATGGGGCAGATGATGTCAGGCCGGACATGGGCTCAGAACCCACACGTTCAGGCAGCCAGAGAAATGTTTCATCTGCTCAGATCCACAAGGTTCCTCGGCTGATTTCTCTGTCTGTGCTTCGTGTTCACGATTGACCCAGAACCCAGGGTACTTCTCTTTCTTTTAGGTCCTCAAATCATGATGTATTCTGAAAACAAAAACTGAATGGCAGCCTTTTAAGAGCGGAGATTATCCAGGCTGTACTGGAGGACCTCTGAAGAGACACGGGGGCAGCTAAAAATAGCCGAGCTCTTCCTGTTACATCATAGTCTCAGAACGGCTTGCTGAGGCCTAAACTGGCCACGCTTACAGATGCGTGCAGGTATCTCACATTCCTTTGCGCTCCTTGTATCTCCTGCTGCCCATCATATGTCCGACACACAGATGAACTGATTTCCTGATCTCAAGAGATTAAAAATAAACAAAGGTGTCTCAGAACAGAACTTTGTTGAGCCCCACAGAAGCCGCTGGCCAAACAGGAAATCAAGGCCACTTCCTGTTTGCCAGAACGTTCCCACTGCCACCTGTACACACTACGTGGGACTTCACAGCTACCAGTATACAGGCACATGTTTATGAGAGTATGTGCCCAGAAAAGGACAGCTTCCCATGCCTTGTGCCCCGTCTTTCCCAGGAAGGTGATTTAGGATTTTAATATGACATCATCCCCATCTATATAGGAACTTTTTCCATATTTTTGGTACTTTCGCTTTTCCATTGACTTCCAGTCGAGTACCAGTACCAAAAGTGCCAAAGCAGCTTGAGTATTTCTTTGGTACTTCAGAACTTTGGGGTGGGACTTGAAATGCTTTCTTTGGCGAATGCTTATGCAAATAGCCTGCCGCTGAAACACAATACAACTGGAAATACAACGGAAAAAGTTGCGAACTCAAAAAACAACAATAAAAAGAGTTAAAAAAAATATATATTAATTGAGATCCAGTCGGAAGAACAGATATAACAAAAAGATCAGGATGGCATGACAAAAAAAATATATAAACTATTTTAATACTTAAAATAATATACAGCGTGTTGTCCTAGCAATGCGATTGTGTGCATGGTGTAGCAGAAAAGTGCTCTATGTGAGCACCGGACAGCTGACAGACCTGGTTTGGCCTGATTCCTACACTCTGTGCCCAAAGCCATTATTTTTGTAAGCTGGACCACAGCCAGAGTCAAACCCCGAGCCAGTAACGGGAAGACAGCTGCCCTCTGCTTCCCGGTTCCTCCTCCTTGTGATGTTTCGCTAAACAGGAAGTCCTGTGGAACTCCCCCACATTTTTTTGGTTTTGTCCTTGAAACAGGAAAGTATGCACTACAAATCTGGGGAGTTGTTTAACAGCTGAAAACTCTGCATCACACGGTTCTGTGACACCCCACTGGCACACGGTCATGCGATTCCTCAGGATCCCCAGAACGGTACCTTACAAACCATGCAAAAGCCAAGATCCTTGCAGTGCTCAGTGAAAAAATGTGCACAAACTCGATGTGAGGGATAAACATATCGAGGGCAGGACAGTGCAGGTGAGGACTAGGCAACAGGAACACGAAACAAGGAACCATGCAGGATATTGCATGTTCCCATAACTTAAAGTGGCACACTAGCCAAGCCTGTTCTGTCCGGCCCCTGCTAACTGCTGATTGGCCAGTGTTACGATGATTGACATGCAGCTCCTCTTTTTGCAGCCTCACCCCTTCGGCACAGTGCCAGCCGATTGGCCGATTGAGCGTGAAGCAAACAAGGTTACAGAGGCTGAACACAGGGATCTGGATGGGATGCAGGCAAAGCTGACAACCGAGATTAAAGAAGAACTGAAAATGGGTGGAGTAGGGGGGCACTTAAAAATGAAACCAACAAGAAGAATAGTAAATTTCTAAAAAATAACTAAACAACAAGACCTTACAAAAAAACCTGACAGGGAGGGAGGAGCTCACTGACAATAAGGCAGTCAGTTTGGAAGCATGAACCACTGAAGAAAAGACTCTACTATGGTGCCAGTTCCCACAGGATTAAATTAACCAAGTCTGCCTGCTCCATCTCTGAAGTTCACTCTCAACTCCCCAAAAGCGTGTTGAAAGGCAGGAAGTTTCCCCAATTATGATGCTGAGTGAAGAGCGCTGGAAGCTCAGAGCTCAGAGCTCAGCGTCAATGTTATCTGCTCCTGTCAAACGACTGTGAGTGGAGAGGACGGCTTAGAGCCCGATAACACAGAAGGCAAGGCGGCTGCTTTGTAACAGCGCCATCTGCTGGAGGGAGGGCTGAAGTGATGAAGGGACTTACCGCACCAGCAGCTGTGGAACGCGAGAGACGTTGGAGGGCACTTACCCTTCTTGAACTTATGGACGGGGATCTTCTTCAGCTGTTCCTTGGTCAGCCGGTTCCTCCTGGCCCGTTTCCTGTGCTGCACGCAGCGTACGACCTGCAGAGCGGGGAGGCAAGGATGAGGCCGCAAAATGACCCCTGCATGACCTCCCACCGTCACCCCTGACAACGGCATTCCACAAAGGGCACTCGCCGACAAGTACAACCCGCAGGTACTGGAATCAGGTAACAACAGGTGTCAAATATCAAGCACCTGTAAAACACTCTGACACAGGCCCCGTTCATGTGGCTACCGATATTATACAATTTTCCTTTTTTAACCAGCTATTTTAAACTTATCGGGCTTTATTGGGCTCAATAGATAGCATTGCTGCTTCACAGCCCCAGGGTTCGAATCTCGCCCCCACTGGAGGCCGGGCGCTTTGCGTACAACCTCTGTGTTCATACAGGCTTTGTTACATCTGTCTACTCCAACTGCCTACCACAGCTCAACTCCATGTAGTCTGGCTGACTAGTACCTAAAATTTCCCATAATGCATTTCTGTGTGTGTGGCCTGGGAAGGCCTGGCATCCCACACGGAGTGTCCCTGAGTCATCGAGTTACTAAGACCAGCCCCAGGCTCACTGTAACACTGTACCAGTGACCCCGTGCAGTGAATATTCGCAGCTAATTTTCCATACAGCACAAGCCTCGAGAATTTTAATAGCGCTCTCCGGTTTCATTAAAAGCCCTTATTTGATGAGTCACGGGTCCTGAGACTGGATGATACCAGAAAAAGGGGCCGCTCCAGTGCGTTTCCCAGACAAAACTAGCCGAAACGGCACAGAGAGCAAAATCACGGGGTTGCGTGTGCGAAAAATGAGAAGGCGTGCCAGAAGACGGCTCTTACCAAGATGGTGACCATGATGAGGATGATCATTCCCATGACTCCAGTGAAGGGGATGAGGTAGTAGATGAGAGGGAAGGTGAACTCGGGCCACAGGATCACATAGGACCTGAACGCGGGGTGAGATACCATAGTGTGACCTCTTCAAACCAGAGGATTGTCCAGTAAGCTCCAGAACAAGGAACGTCGGCCCCGGCAGAACCTCCAGTGCAGAGGAAGGCTCAGAGAACATCCAGCGGTCCATGTTCACAAGCAGCATCTCAACCCTACCAGCCTTCACCTTCAAATACGTTTGTTTAACTCCGATTCCTTGCCTACATCTTCAGCTAAATCAGGGGAGGGAAATCTGATCCACAAAGGCCCATCTAAGGGGGTGGAAATCAAAACATAGCTCAGATAAGACTATGACATCATCACGAGTGCCGACAAAGAAGAGCCTGTGAGGTCACCCATCAAAGGCTGCTTATGACACGCCGCGATGTCACAATGAGACCTCACAGATTCTGAAGCGTGCGCCGCCACGGGCGGTCTTACCCAGCCTCAGGAATAATGTACTCCTTTAGGGACAGGAAAGCGGTGTGGCTTGTGAACACGGAGGGAATCTCGATCTGCCCTGAGATGGTATCTGAACAGATAATGAACACAGAAGAGGAATTTATAGTCCAGACACACAAGGACACATTTTGAGGGTGATAATGGATAAATGCACTCAGGTTATGTCCTGCTATGCCGGATTTGGTCTGCGCAAATACAATAGTAATGGGCTCGATTCTATGACATGTGCCGATCTTTAAATCTCAAGGTATCATCCCCAGTTATTTATGAGAAGCTCCCCAGCGGTGGGGGAGGGGCCAGCTCACCGTTGTCGGAGGCCATGTTGAGCAAGGAGTCCGAGTGCACGTTGTACACAATGGCGGCGCTGTAGCCGGCCTGCTCGGCATGCAGAACCTGCCAGCACAAACCCGTCTCACATGGGCGCTTTACGCACACGTGCACCTGCGAACACGCACAGGCGGAGGACATGTAAAGCTAGGCGCGTACCTTAACGTCGAAATTGCAGTCAAAGCGCCTGATGATGACGATATACTTGGTGGCGTTCCTGTCGATGGCGTGCGGGGGCGGGTCGATGGGGACGCAGGCATTGAGGGGGCGGGATTCCACCAAAATCCCCTGAAGGACAGGGGGAGAGAGATTGGAGGGGCATCCTTACGGAAGCCCGGCGGGACAATCTGCACGGCGTTCCAGCAGGTTGACCTCAGTCCGCCGCTACACAAACAAAGCGATATTCCACCCCGCCCCCACCCACTCACCATCAAGCCGTCTTTGGGCAGACGGCCTCCAAAGAAAGAGGGCTGGTCTTCAAACACCATGGAGGTGCTGTTGCCATCGTGCTGGGGGGGGGGGGGGGGGGGGGGGGGGGTGTTACAGGATGAGGGTTAAACGTGTGGAACAAAAGGCCTGTCTCAAGGATAGATCTGCAGAGAGCTCACCAGGTCCAGGCGTGTGCACGTCAGTGAGAGTTTGACACATGCACACACACAGAAGTTACTGGATAGTTGAGTCCTTTCTTGCGAAATAAATCTCCCATTGTGGTTGAGCTATTGGATTAACTATGTAGCGGAAGCTTTTATACAAACCATGTATGTTTTGAAAAAGCTGGACCAACCTCCCTGGAGCAACTGGGGGTTAAGGGCCTTGCTCAGGGACCCAAAGGTGAAATTACTCTGTCGACCCTGGGATTTGAACCAACAACCTTTTTCCGATTACAGGTACAGCATCCTGACCCAGATAGCTAGATATAATCTTAAGGAAATAATTCTTTAGTAAGGAGTTTGCAAGGCTGGGATACTGCCATCATTCCCTACAGCCAGGTAATGAAGCAGAATTTCTGTCGTATAACAACCTGCCCCATATACAAGTAACACGTGAAAGCTGTAAGTGTGCGAATTACTCAGGAACAGGAGGAACTCACAGCGTAGATGGAGGAGTGAACTGTAGGGGGCGCCACCATGCAGCAGAGGGCCCCAACCAGAGCGGTCAGCTGGGCACCCCTGCTACCCAGGGGCGACATCCTGCACTGGTGTCTGGTGGCTGGGTTTTGGGGGCGGCAAAGGGCAAGGCCTGGGGTGGGCGACACATGACACGTTAGCACCTGTGCTGTAAGGAAGGGGGGGGAGGGGCTTCCAGTGACTGTGAAATATGCACAGCAGAGAACAACATTTCCAAAAACGAGATCAGCCAAAGATCTCTGTGCAAACGGGGAGCCGTTCGCTAAGCGCCTTTGGGGAAGGATCTAAATTTAAAACAAACTGAGCCCAACGAAATGCAAGGTCTGACTCCCCCCTCTGACATGCATATTTAATGAGTGCTTCGAGACATTGGCTACAGTGACTCAGGGTAAACTCCCACTACGGCATTCCAAGACTCCACTCCGTAACCGGAAACCGGGGGGGGGGGGGGGGGGGGGGTCGAGGGTTTACCTGGAGTTGGTGGTGACCTCAGGAGGCTGTGAGATGAAGGTTCATCTGCACTTGGCCTGTCAGACACATTTATAACATCGGTATTATGCTTTTTGCAGGGTGTGTCATTAACTATATCAAGGAAAACAACTTGCTGTAGACCAAAGAAAAAGCATAATGTGGCAAAATTAACAGACAGAACCTCATTGGTCAGTTATTGAACCAAAACCAAACGCACAAATATAGTGGATCAACTTAAAGATAAAATTAGTTAAGGCTTCTCATATCCACTTGTTTATTGCCCAAATCTAAATATAAAATTATGTTAAGTGCAATACATGCCAGTTTCTGCAGACACCAATTCTTCAGGTATGACGGTGCGCTCAACTGTACTACTGAAATCTGACTCTCCTCAAGTAGTAACAATTAGATAGTTTAATACAAAAAGTAAATGCAAATGCAGATAACAGTCCTGAAAGTGAAAATCATCGGGTTTGTAAATCGTGCGGGTGTCTTACAGGGGTTGTTTACGTAAATTATGATGGTAGAGGTGGTGAACAGCACAGCTCAGAGGCCAACCCTCAGAAATTCTTTAAGTTGATCTTAATTAAACTAAAATTTAAGCAAGAACTGTTTTCTTCACCAGTTACCTTTAGCCAGGATCTCACACGCGCTTCCAGCCACAAATAGGGGTTTCCTCCCTGACCTTTTTTTTACTTAGAAAGGCACCGACAAAATCCGTTTTACCGTCAGCGATTAAATCTGATCTATTTCCTTTTATTATTTTACGCCAGATTCTTTTGCAAGGAAATCCTTCTCCAGACGCTCCTGGTGTGACTGTGAGTCGGGTCTCGCCGGGCACTTTTGGATAAACCAACATATTTTTTCGCACCGCTGGAAATGAAAACACAGGACTCCATTGTGCAGCGAGCAACAAGATCAGTACTATTCATAAACATCTTAAGGCTTAAACAAGCCGGTGATAAAATTCATTTCGGATATATTTCTTTAGAGAACTGAGCAGTACATTGTTCTTTTTTGGCACTACGTGTGACATGGGTTTTGATGCATCGCACCGCGTTTTCACGTCGGTGACACACCACCACAATTTTCATGGAGCCGATTCAGACTTAATTTCTACAGTTACAGATTGATGGACAGGGGGGCTGAGTCTTTACTTGTGGAGGGGGGCGAATATGTATAATATAAAAAGCTATTCATGACTTAAGCCGATAAATACACATTTATTTGGAGGGGGACGCTAAAAACATTTTTATGAGGACTAAAGCCCCTCTAAAATAGGCCTAACGACGCCCCTGCAACATCAGGTAAATAGCTGGCTTACCCAAGTACAAAATTATCCCAGCTGTGATCAGCTAGAAATTTTAAAGGACAGTGCGAAATTTTAAAGAGGTCAGACAGATGACAGTATACATTAATCACAATGCAGTCGCACAGCTATCAATGGTGTAGACACTTCTTAGAACAATAAACATGCAGGGCTGGATAAAAGTCCTTACCTGGCTGCCGGACAACCGAAACGAAAACCATACAAGGAGCCAATGTACTATAATGTCGTATTTTAGGAGCGAACCAAGCGCCCCGAAAAGCCCAACGGCGCAGCGGTCGGCTAGCGTGCTATCCATTTACACACATTTACACACACTCGTATGAACCCGACAGGCGTAAAAGCGGCACAGAGGCGGTGTAAAGAAGCGGCTTTCGCAGCACTTTCGCCTGTCAGCGCCATTCGGGCTGTCCGCTAAAAGCTGAACTTTCAGTAGCTAGCTACCTTGTTAGCTCCACTCAGAGGGTCCTGGCTGCTTCTTCCAGACGCTCCTCCGCTCCCCAGACAGTCACACGAATCGTAATGCTTGGAGTACTTATATAAATAAACGATGTTGAAATGTAGTTTTATGCAGTGGCCAGTTATTTTTTATTAATTTCTGTTTTTAGTATAGATCTGATTCTTCCGTCCTCCGGTTTCCTTGTTTACGGGCCTCCGGCCAATGGCTGTGCCCAAATCTCGGACATCGCGCGTTGATAGGACTCGAGATGCGAACGGGTCCCGCCCTCTTCCAGGCTGACCAGTGATTGGATGGGGCGTCGCGTCCGGTTTCCGGTTTGTCTCTGTTGCTATGACAGGTATGATCATGTGTAGCCTAAAAAGGATTTTCTCGTGTGTGTGGGTTTCTGTCACGGTGTGTAATGTGCGGGAAACACGGTTATCGTATCTCCTTAAGCCCCGTGCATCTTATTCTTGATAATCAAATTGATTTTATTAAGCAGACATTTTTGTCCCACATACGGTTGAGGATCGGAGAACAGGGTTAAAAGTGTCCTTGTTGAAACTGAGACTTATATTACTCTAAGAGCCACAGGATTTAAACCAGCAAGCTTCAGATCACATAGTTCTAACCCACAGGTTCACATTCTACGCACAGCTCTACTTGTGTTAGCATTCGTTGGAAATCTTCTGACATCTACCTATTCATATAAATACGAGGTAGGACTGCATTTACAATAGCAAAAATCTGCTAAAGTCATAGGGCTCTGTGCTGTACCCTAAAATAATGTAGTATATAAGTAAATATCAAGATACTACAGGAAATATAGCCTTACCCCTAGCTAAGCTAAAACATATACACCACAAACAGTGTCAGTTACATTGAGATGAAACTTTAGTCCTGGAATTAAAGATGGTGCACACATTTATCTAATAATTGCTACATTAAAAATGCAAACTGTAACCACCGAACCCAAAGTGGCAATGTACCTCTGCGGGCAACAGTTCTACTTTGGGAAGCATATAATTTAATTTTAACTCCAGTAATTTTCTTTTTTTTCCATTTTAAGAAAACTGAAGATGAAAATTATAGTTGATTTTTTTTTTCTATTTCCCAAAACATAGTGAGTTTTTATACAAATGCAGTATAGGACCCAGGCCCTGATTCAGTTCTAAGTTGTAGGGTGGGCCATGTAGGTGTTTCTGGAAGGAGGGCCTTGTGAAAAATGTATATATTTAACAGCAGCAGCCAGACCACCCAAGAGTGTATATGGCAAGAGAACAGAAGACGCTGTCGTGGTGGCTCTCTCCCATAGAGCCACTATGAACAATTTTCTTTTCTCCCAGCAGCCCCTTCTCATGCTACTTGTGGTTCAGATTAAATCAACAAGGAGCTAAGCATGCAGGTTTGGGCCTGGTCAATACTTGGCTGGGACACCAACTAGCAAAGCTGGGTTGCTGCTGGGAGAGGTGTTGGTGTGGCCACCAGAGGAGCCCAGCCTGTGCTCAGTGTGGATCCCCAAAGCCTCAGTACAGTGATGGAAACAGTGCTGTACAAATGGTGCCATCCTTCAAATGAGATGTAAAATCAAGCTCCTGACTCTCTGAGGTCATGAAAGACCCCTGGGCATCTTTTGAAAGAGTAGGGGTGATACCTCGATGTCCGGACTACAATTGCCCATGTGACTTCCCAATCATCTTCCATATCTAACTGGTGAATTCTCTCCTGCCCCTTTACCGCCTTAGCTATGGTGTGGTGAGCGTACTGGTGCACAATGGCTACT
Source organism: Paramormyrops kingsleyae (assembly GCF_048594095.1). Classification (NCBI taxonomy): domain Eukaryota; kingdom Metazoa; phylum Chordata; class Actinopteri; order Osteoglossiformes; family Mormyridae; genus Paramormyrops; species Paramormyrops kingsleyae. Next base: position 7,865,057 of record NC_132820.1, read on the forward strand.
GTTGCATCATTCAGGTTGGTGCTTCAAGTGCTTCCCCAATGGTTCTGTGAAGTGCTTTTGGTGTCTAGAAAAGCTTCGTATAATATTAATTCAAAATGTTCCTTCCTAGCCTAATTCCCACTTATGACTTTAATTTTCCATTTAAAGGTCACTAATATAGAGTTAAAAAAAAAACAATATCAGATAACCACAAACAGTTTATTCACCCACAATAACGTCACACAAAGACACAGCTCCGGAACATGGAAAAAAGCTAAAACTGTAAAATTCAGATTAAGGCAATCACCTTAAAAACAAAACGTTGTTTCATTTCAGGACAAATAGGAGCCAGTTTCATTCTAGTAGGACTTCATTTAATGTAGTACAGTGCTGTGAAATCGGTTTCCCGAAGTTTCACTTCATTCGGAGTGACTCCATTCATGGCTTTATACATTTTTTGGTAGATTCCTTTATTTTTCAGTGATCGTTTTATTTTGATCGTGGTGGCAGCGAACTAAAAAACAAGTTATTACCTATCATGATGCTACTATACATTTCTCAGATGGCAACGGAGAGGATGAGACAGTTTTCTGTAACACTTACATCGTGGTACATACACAATATAGTCCGTAAAATACAGGCAGCTAGTCAGGTTATGTAAATACAGTGCCTAATACAGATCAGTCTGAGCTCCGGCGCATCCCTTACCTCAAACGCTACACCCAATAGAATTAAACTTAAAATAAAATTCAGTTAAACTTTGGAATACAAACTGAACTAACTAAACATACATCCACATGAATTAGTACATTTCGCTTACGTGACTTTTGATTTCAAAGGGCAAACTGCACCACGTGTGCAATAAAATCCACTTTTTGGCCACTAAAATAGATGAGGTTATCTTCTGAATCGTTATACTCACCAAACAGGAGAAGTATGTCTTACGGTTTGATATAACTAACAGGTATCGCTAAAAATACTGCATTGTTATATACTTAAGTACTTTATAGCACATTATCGTTGTTTAAGACGTGATTTGTGTGTGACGCCATCCAGTCAGCGCGCCCAGGCTCCTCAGCGATTGCAAATTAAGCACTTGGTAAATATCTTGAATTTTCTATATCAAAGTAGCCGTATAGTTGAAAATTGCCCTACGAGTGAGAAGACAGTAAACCCAAATAGAAATAATAACCATCATAATAGTAATAATAATTAAAATAAAAAACAGACAACTGTATAAGCAATCTAAAATCAATATGGGAGACACGGCTTTCCTTTCAGGTCGTCAAAGCCAGTGTGCTATAGTGTACTATTGCCACCAGGGGTCGCTAACACACATTTCAAGAACAGTCACAACCAAACTCAAAACATGGTTAATAGAATGAGTGCACCTGCTTAAACCTGGAACATCTTAAGACTACCATTATTTCAACTGGATACTGCATAATGAAGTATATTCCGTGGTAATTATTCATTTAAAAATTTTAAACCAGAATCAAACATAGGAGAGGAGAGACCAGGGGGATAGTTCCCACTGGCCCACTGACGTCAGAAACGAAAAGCTTGGAACATGAAGTGGAAGACGGCACACAAACTCCAGCGCAGAGACCGCACGGATCACAGTACAGCAGAAGCGGTGGGCGATGCAGGGCCCGCCATTCCAATGCCTTGTACGTACCGTACGTGTTTCGTTAATTCACAGCTCTTAAATTAGCAAAAGTTTACTAACTATTAAAACCCTTGTTCTCGCTACCCTGTTCGCTTTCTCTCTCACACTCTCTCTCCCGCACACCGCTACGCACGCGCATACGCACACACACGCATCAAGATAGGCTGCTGCCGCTGCCGTCTGCCGCCGGCTCCTCGCCCTCCCTCTTCTGCCGTTTCTTAGCCCGGATTTCGTTCATCGCCTCCTCGATAGAGCGCGTGTCCCTCTTATTGGCCACGGGCACTGGTGGTGGGGAGAACAACGACAATAAAATAAAAAGAGACACATAAACAAATCAGCAAAGACTGAAGGAATATTTGGATGGGATTAGTTTTAAATGGGGATGTAAAGAAATGCATGCAATGGCATTAAATGCATTATGGATGCATAATGGATTAAATGCATTTTAATCCAGTATGAATCTACCATATCGGTTATTATTACAAGCCTCCACACCGAATTACCCTCTGCATTTCAGTGAATACAGACCTCTTTCGATAAGAGTCCAGTCCTAATTATCATCGGCAATAAGGTCATATGTACAGGGGTGTATCTACAGGGGTGCAGAAGAGGACAGAGGCCGCTGTGACACTAACCACAGCCGTACGCGCGGTTAGCCTGCAGCGTGTGCGCGGCGTCTTTGGCCGCCGAGGTGCCGATCAGGTGGCTGTACTTGTCGCGGTAGTTGGAACTGGGTGAGGCCGCCCGCTTCTGGGTCCGGCTGGCCTCATGCTCCTCCAGCACGGCCTGCTCCTGCAGGGGGGGGAGAGGAAGGGGATAGGCGGCTACCACCAGGTGGACTGGAGACCACTAACCGAGATGGTCAAGAATATGGCAAGTAATTTATCCATTTATTTATTTTCATTCGTTTTTTTTTTGTTTATTTATAGCAAAGTTTAATAATCCAGGAGGTGGAAAGTTCAGGTTCAGAAATGACAAGTCCAGACCATGATTTTCTTTCAACCAACCAATTGAGTTTAAAGAGTCACAGTCACAGAGTACTGAACTGGTTGGTTGAAACAAAATCCTGGTCTGGATTTGTAGTTTCTGAACCTGAACTTTCCACCTCTAATAATCTTTCTTCAGGGCCTTTGACTAGCTGCTCATTGAATGAAAAACAGAGGATGTTACTGGCATCCAGGTAGCTGTGTGAACCTAAATATGTCTGGTTATTTTATTTTATTCTAAGCTCCTTCCAGCATATAAAAACGCCTTTGGGAATAAGTGGTCCTGAGTCGTACCCCATCCAGGGTGAACATCCTTGTGCCCTGTGCTCAGTCTCCAGGCCCCCACGGCCCTGAGCAGCAAAAGTAGATAGAAGATGGATGATCCCAAGCAACCTGTCTTTTCAAATCCCATATATGCTCAATTTTTTGACTTAAAGTGCTTTTAAAAGAGGAACCAAATACTGCTCTTATCTAAACAGAATGTTTTGGACACCAGTCTATTGGTAACCGTGTTATTCTCTGTCTCATGCAGGGGGTGTTTTGTGGAGGGTATGGGGATGCATTTGACCTTCAGTCTACGCCTCTGCTCCGCCTTTTGGGGGTCCCATTCCTCCCCCTTCCGATAAGCTTCCAGCTCCTCGTCTGACGGGGCGAACTCCTGAGCGGGAGAAACGCGTCATCAGACCGTCAGACGCAGCCTTTCACGTTCCCAATAGGTCCCAGCAGGAAACACAAGGAGCTTCTACCTTCTTGAATATCATGACGTATCTCGTCTCCTCGTCCTCGCCGAACGAGAATGACGTCAGTCCGGCAACTTCTACTACGTCATGCCTGCGAGACAGGGAGGAATGTTACAGCTATGCAGAAAATGCAGTTTCCACGTGTTTAAAGCGTTAAGGCTGGTTCATACTCCTCCACGCATGCACAATACTCGCGCATCCGCACTGTGTCAGACACTGGAACGTTCATACTTCTCCAGTCAAGCTGAGCACTTTGCACATGCGCACAATGTAACGTAGAGGAAACGCATTGTGCCCATGTGCACATTGCGTACTCGCTACATCATTCCACTACAGATATCGAGGAGGAAGGGCTCGTGCATGCGCAGTGTGTCCAGAGCTGCAGACACACTGTCTGCTCAGACTCAAATTTGGAGTGCAGCATGCGTTCGTCCACGGAGTGACGCTATGACGTAAAACGCATCGTAAACGAGCATAGTAATACGATTACAGTGCATGGTGATGCTGCAGTAGTGGTCATGGGCTCATCTTGAACCATCCTGGATCTTAGCTAGCACGGCAAGTAGGTAGCTAGCTTAGCATCAAATGCTAGCATTTCCTGTGACCTACATAGCTAGCTATTATGATAACCGACTATCATGAGGAAACTAGCTAGTTTTATGTTGATGCCGACTGGCTGATGCTAGAGCTTAATGGGTTTACAGTCCTTCTCTTGCAGATTTTCGGTGCATCCTTTATCCTATTCTCCCCCCTGTTTTGGAGCTACCTTCATTTGTTCTCTGTGATTCTGAGCTTGCAGGTCCACAAACCTATTAGCTCACCAGGAAGTTGCCCAGTATGCCAGATAACCAGTCCAGGCCATGCAAATGCAGGGAAATTTGGCTGCAAAGCTTTCGCATGCATCATTACACATTTTTTTTTTTGTAGAAATCAGCCAAGCTGAGTTATATTAGACGCAAGGATTCTGCAAACGTGGCGTCACGTACAGGATACTCCTCTCGATCTTCCCCATGGGGCTATACTTCTTCTTCTGGACACTGCTGTCCTGGATAAAGTCCGACACCTCTTTCTCCATCTAAGGCCAAAGACAGACGCCTTATTAATGACACATTTTTGACAGTCTGGGCAGAGCTGGTATACTTCAGAGCAGCAGTCTCTAACCCTGGATTTGGAAAACTCTGGGTTGTGTTTCCCAATCTGGTCATCAGAGACCTACAGAAAGTCCACGTGTGCTCCTGGCAGGGAGCAAAAATGCGGACCGTCTGGTAGGGAGCAAAAACATGGGCCGGCTGTGGGTTGCCCAAAGACCAGATTGGGAAACACTGGTATAACATCTTGGTTTACTTATTTCCCATGACAATTTATCTTTCATACCCTGCTTCTTAAGTTCACCTACTTCACCATTAAGCTACATCAAATCTTGCAACTTATGGCGACAGCCTGATGGAAGTGTCCATCTACCTGATCTTGGGTTCAATATATGCAGACATTTGGGGCACTTTGACTGGCTAGTTCACAGCTAGGTTACTAAACTGTAGTCCTGCTTCAAGGCTATGAAATTACAGCCCCATGGGGAGTGGGGGGTGTAACTACAGAAGAATTTCCAACTCCCATTACATCACTGCAACCTCAGGAAGGCAGTTCAGTCGGGACGATTAGCTGGATCAGTTCATTCCTCAACTGCAACAACTATCTCCTAGACTTGCCCCTCCCAGCCTGTAACTTAATAACCCTGTTTTATAGAAATCTGATATTTACTGTAAACAGTTATCCATCATACTAATGATACATTGAGTTATCCATCTTCCACCCGCTTAACCTGGTCAGAGTGACAGGGCGGCCTGAAGCCCATATCAGCCTCTCTCTCTCTCTCTCTCTCTCACACACACACACACACACACACACACACAAGACCCCCAACCCAGGAGGTGACAACCACTAAGCCGCCATGCCACCCATTAAACGTTAACAGCAATGATTCGTTTGTTTTTCTAGCGTTCTGGAACCTTAAAGTATTTATCTGTAAGTATCAGAGGCCAAAGAGTATAAAGCAGAAAAGTAAAGTGGAGTTTCTTACTCGTTTTCTGAAATCAGCTTTCTTTTTCTTTTCGTCTTCCTGCATTTTCTTCATCCTGGCTGCCTGCTCTGCAGTGAGAAGCAGATAACGTGTTTTCCCCGTCAGTTAAACCAGACTACCCCAAGCAGTTCAATGTATCCTTAGTTATTGAAAACAAATCATTTGCCTCTTGGATTACAAGATGATTTAGGATTGAATTCGAAGGAAAAGGTTACGGCAGCGTATTTTACGGCAGCATAAATATGCTGTTGTGAAATGTGTGAACTCAGTATTATAAAATATCCAAACCAAGCATACATAATAAAGATACAATTCGATATTATGGGCCGAGCATTTTGTTTAAAGATCGAGACGCAAGGCTCACAGTTTAAATTCATTACAACTGACGCAATTTTGGTAAATTTGGCAAGCATAAGCTGTTATTGTTTGTGGTCAACAGGCCAACAAAACAGGCACGTAATACTAAATTACAATATTAAATAATACACAAAAATAAAAATAAATACACAGTACAGTTCCACCAACAACTGGAACGGTCTGTACAATTTGGAACATGCAAATTTATTAACATGGTAATATTAATGAGAATGACTCAAAGTTACTCATTAAATCAAGATTTTGTTTGTTGTAAAATGACCTTCTCCATATATAAAATGTTTCACCATAAACAGACATTTAAGACATAAAAAGACGAAAAATACATTTCATCAGTTTACTTGGCCTTTATGATGTGGACTAAGTGCTGCCTATAAGCAAATCTCAAAATACAATACTGTCGCTTCAACCAATAAGCACAAAGTTATTTATACAAAGAACCAATAAGATCACAGAGAAGAGTGAATTATGACCGAGAAGTATAAGTGAAACGGCGAATAACGAGCCAATCGTTGGAGCGATGAGCCCGGCTTAACCAATAAGATGGCTTTAACGTACCCAGGCAACTGAATAGAATTAGTTCCTGCAGATGCTTAGCTTCTCGGCAAAGCTAGTAGCCAATATGGAGTCGACGAGCGATATGAATTTAGAACCATATATTACAATGTGTAACCTTTCTCCGGAAATGCTATTATCCGTGAGACGGAAAGGCAAATGTGACTGTTAAGGTCAATTCGTACCTCGAGCTTTTCGCCGGCTTTCCTGGTCACCGACGGTTGGAGGTTTTTCCATGGAGCTCAAGATCGAGCCCAGAAGGTCCGCCATCTTGGACTGAATGAGCGGCGGCGGAAGCGCGCGGCTTAAAGGGATAGTGCTCCGGGCTCGGAACATGGGAACTTGACGCAGGCGCAGTTTTAGGCGCATCAATTTTATTTGCATTCTCAATCACTGAGATTATTCGCAGACTGGATTTTTTCCCCAAGTTGTTTTCCGAGCAGTTTTGGAAACTCCTGCTTGTAGGATATTGGCATCTCGGTGGGTAGTATTGTTGTCTCAGGCAGAACAGCCCGGTTTTCTTCTGCAATCATAAGACGTGCATTTAGGTTGATAGGAGTCTCTAAATTGCCCATAGTGTGTATGTGCCCTACTGTATAGTGGCATCCTAGCCAGGGTACAGAGGTGGATAGTTCAGGTCCAGAAAGTAAAAATCCAGACCAAGGTTTTGTTTCAAACAGCCAGTCGAGTACTCTGTGACTGTAACTCTATACTCAGCTGGTCTGGATTTTTACTTTCTGGACCTGAACTATCCACCTCTGTCTGGATGTACCTTTGTCCTGTGCCAAACGCTGCCTGGAATAGGCTCCAGATGCCCACATCACTGTCCAAGATATCAGATCTTAAAATGCATATCTAAAAACCTACATAAATCACATTGGGTTATCACAGTCCAAAGGGCAGCTGTTTGCCTACGTTTTATATCCAGTATGATTATATTATTTATTACTATATTATTATAAAAGTTGCATAATATACAAGTCAATCGGGGACAGTGGAGGTCTGATGGTTAGGGACCCATATTGGTGATTGAAAGGTTGCTGTCTGAAAATCCCTCACCAGCAAGGTTCTGCCCCCAAGCACTGCACCCCCAGTGCTAATTAATAGCTGCCCACTGCTATGTCACACATGGGTTAAATGCAGTGGATACATTTCATTGTTGTGCACTGGTGTGTGAGCAATGACAATTAATCACCCCTTATAACTGATTGATCTACTGTAACAAAATTCCACTGAATTAAGCTGTTGTTACAGTGGTGTCATGAAATACATTTACCCCGGTTTTGGACCACTCTCGATGGGAATGATTTCATGTATAGTCTTGCATCTCAGGTTTGTCCATTTCACCACGAGGAATCACATTTTAATGGCAGTTTACATAATTGCACACTGCAGGATTGTACAGGCGGGGTGTTGGGACATCATGTTATCTATATGACTGCAAAACCATCAAGAAAATGTTGATTTGAGGACTCCTTACAATCTCCCTCTTCCTGCCTGCAAGTACCAAGAATATTTATCCATTGCCTCACATTAAACTAAGAACCACCGAACCTTCCACGCATAAAGGAACATGTACCCTAATGTGGATCTTTGAGGAAAAAGGTTTGGAAAGAAAAAAAAAAGTCAATATACCCAAGAACACTTGCTGGAAAAATATTACATTTCCCCATTTATTACTTTCAGACTGTGGATCTGGTTTACATCACTTCATTAAAACCGATTTGTTTAACATGTATTAAACTGGGGAAAAAAACTAAAACACAGGCACACTACAACACTGCTAAATCAGGGTTGATTCAAACTTATTTCTTCTTAAAAAAACAGATACGACTCGTAAGTCAGCACTTAAGCTAGACTTGTTGGAACCAAATGAAACGAAACGACCTGGCAGTAAAATTTAGCAGTTGTGCAGGTCATCGTCATCAGTCGCATAAGACGTTAGTATCACGGCATTGAAGAGGAACAGTCCTTGTGTCCTATGAACCTATGGATTCGGTGTTTGCTTCAAAGAGCAAATCTTTCATAAACCAACTTAACCTTTGAAGTAGCCAAATTCAAAACATACAAACTGAAATTTTTTAAGTGTCAAACCATGGTTGAGATGTGGTCAACGTTTTAATTACTGCAGCAGAAGCCAAAAATGTAAACATTCTACAGTCATGGTCTGAAGACTACAAAAGACGCTCTTAAAAAAAATCAGTCTCAGTTCAACTGATTTTTTTTTTCTTTTACGTAATCAGTTTCACACTATAGTTGAAACAGTATAGTATAGTATAGTATAGTCATCAAGAATGTTTCACTATGGTTTCTACTGCAAAACCTCCATAAAGTGAGAAGTAACATTTCCTCACCGACGGACTAAACACTTACAAAGACCCAAAGAATGTTCTTATAAGACAAAAATGTAACAACCTAAAGTTCTTTTTTAACCCTCATCAACATTCAATAAATTCAACTCAAGGTGCAGGAAGGTGGCTCTTCTATTGTATTGCAAATCATAATGTAACATTTTCCTGGTGATGTTTGGAAAACACACCTAATGAACATTCCTCTAAATCAAAATCTGATTTCATGACATTCCGACTACACGCTAGAAGTACTTTCTTTTAACGCAGCATTTCCCAATCCGGTCCTCGGCGACTCCCAGACAGTCCATGTTTTTGCTCCCTCCCAGCTCACGGGTAGCTGGCTGGGAGGGAGCAAAAACGTGGACCGTCTGGGGGTCCCCAAGGACCTGATTACGAAACACTATTTTAATGGATATGCCAGAAATCCCACCTGGATGTTTCTGGTCTACGTCTAAAACTGTCGCATTAAAATTCATTACCTGCTCAATGGAGAACTCCGGAAAAAGTGAAAACAGGTGTTTATGAGGCTTGAAAATGATTGCTGGAAGACAAACCAACAACGTTTCACTCAACTGGTGGCATGTGAGGTCACCCTGTGTGTCAGTCAGAGATCAGGCACCACACATGGGTTTCCGAAAGCTTTTGTCGTGCGTGTGCACGACCATACCAAGTACCTTGGAGGGAAATCCAAGGATTAAGCTAGAGGCAAGTCAGCCCACCTACTACATGGAGGGGAGGGGAGGTCTGGTCAAATGGTCAGCAAGCAGTCAAGGGTATCAACGCATGGTCAGTGGGTCTTGGGGGGGCCACTTATGCCTAGTGCAGCTGTATAGATAGGGGTGTTTGGGGCAAGTTGGACATCAAGTCTAAAAGTTGGGGGAGGGGTTGATGTTGTCCATCGGGATATCCACACTGTTCAGCTCCACCAGTCGGACATTAGGAGTCAAGAAAGTACACCTTGTAGAGCCTGTTCATCTGCTCCAGGAAGATAAAGGTTAAGACGGTGTGGGGACCTAGACGGGCGTAGTAGGGCGTGAAGCCCTTCCACAAACTGAAGAAACCTTCCTTTCGTATCACTTTGAAGAGCACATCCTGATGGAGGGAGAGAGAGAGAGACAGTGGAGGAGAAAAAAAATAAAAAAATCGAAAAAGACAGATAGAGTAGCATTACCACTCTGTGAATGACCAATGCCCACAAATTCAGAGTTTATGTGCGTGTAACAAAATCACTAGTGGAAGACACGACAGACCCGACAGACCCAGAAATACGTTTGGCCTTGTTATTGTGGTATATAAACTCCAGGAATGTGGAACAATTAAACAAAACACAAATGAGGACGGGGAAGAAAAAGGAAATCAAAATCAACAGAAAACAAGAGCGACCAAATGAAAATAACAGATCCCATCTGCAGGCAAATCCTAAAACAGGGAGATCGGTATGCATCGTCTGTGTAAGTGATAATTATACAAGTGTGCATTTTATTTATATTAGTGTGTGACTCCTGTAGGATTAGTCAGTCCTAATGTGCAATTCCTCCTCTTACCCTTGCGCCCAGCTCGAACCCCTCCCCCTCTCGACCAGACCCCCCCCCCCCCTTCCTCCACTTGAAAAGGTCAAAGCCCCAGCTGCCTTTAAGAATAGCCCTCAATGTGGGGGGAGAGGCGGCAGACTCACAAATCCGTTCTTATACTCTGGCTTGCCGTCGATCATCCTCATGTTCTGAATCCTGGGTGGGAGAGAAGTTCACACAGGGAGGGGCACCCATCAGATTTAATTTATCGTGCATGAGGGAGGGGCTGTTACATGCCATTCACAAACATTAACCATAAAACGATGCATGAGCAGCATTCGACAGCTAGGATATAACGTATCATTTCCATCCCACCGTCGTGTCTATTTTTGTGGTTGATATGCAAGTTTCACTTAAGAGTTGATGGCTGAGTCTGTAACCGCAGATACCAACACACGTGTAAACACGGAGTACCAAAGCGTAGGTGTGGATTGATGGATAGAGGGGAAGAAAAGGTAAACAAAGGAAGAAAAATGAATATATTAACCTAGTCTTGACAATGTCCACAGGCATGGATGCAGCAGTGGTAACCAATCCGCTAATCATACTGGCACAGAAGTGGCACAGGATATCATCCCTGAAGTACCCTGTGGAGGGATGGGGGGGGGGGAGGGTACACAGACAGGAGAGAGAGCTCGTGAGGAAGGGAGACTGGGCATCCTGGTGCAATCAATGTTCAAACCCTCACAGAGGGTGATCGAAGCACCGCGACTCGTGTTCAGGGTGGATTGTAAACACGGCGGTAACCTGTCCATCCATGCACCCAACAGCTTACTTTGAAATGGAAATTACAATATTTCTACCATTTTTTTGGAAAAGCTATTAAAAATTCCATGATATTAATAGGAAAACCAGGATCAAAACATGCAGAAATAGCTTTTATCGTGACAGTTTGGATGCCATCCTAACCAGTGCCGGGCTGTCAGGGGGTGACTTTCAGCACTTGCGAAACCATCTTCCGTCTGAGCCAAATGTAAATAGAGTTTCTTAAAATCGAGTGGGTAGTTCTGTGGGTCCCAAAGACTTATCAGACTGCCTGGTCACCCGACATCCCTATTTCAGTTTAAACTGGTTTCACCAGCATGTCTCTCTAGAACAGCATTTATATTTTCTTTCATTAGCAAAAAAAAAAAAAAAAGAGTGAAGAAGCAATGCTGACTCCTGTAGAGGAAGGACAACAGAACGATTGATCCTACTGTCACTTTAAAATCTTTCTCAGTAGTTTTCATTCTCCATTCCATCCATGTGCTATTAGCGGATCACTTACCGGAGTCTAACAGGGCCTGCTTTGACTGCGAGTAGGAGGCCAGCTGGGCAGCATTCACCACTACAGCCCGCGCCATGGTGGGTATACAGCCCTGCAAAGCACACGTTTAAAAACACGCCAAACCATCCGCTTTCCAACCAATGATCAAATGCGGGGTTGCATTTAGATTGGGGCACAAGGCAGGGGGACACAATGAGCAGGGAGTTATCCTATCACAGGTTCTAATTTCCCTTAAGACAGACACCATTGCATGGCACGCAACACCCTCGTCACTTCCTGTCTGCCGGCCTGCCATCTGGACTCCACTTCCTGTCTGCCGGCCTGCCATCTGGACTCCACTTCCTGTCTGCCGGCCTGCATTCTGGACTCTACTTCCTGGGTGTTTCTCACCACCAAGAACGCGAAGATCGTACTTGTGGTCTTGGCAAGACCGGTCTTGCTAACTTGTTTCCCAAAAGCGAACTTTGGAATAACGAATCGTGGGACTCATCTCGTTTGGCAAGGAAGCAACCGATGCATCCTTGATTTGTGGCAGCGCAAGAACAACATCCGGGGATTTTTACAGTCCTCTGTACTTCTGTTCTTGAGTATTGGAACCGGTCTTCAGAAATGGAAGATGACGTAAAACGGGTACGCGAGAACACAAGTACGGTCAAGTACACAATGAGGAACACCCTGTCTGCCAGCCTGCCTTCTGAACAACAGGCTTCAAGGTAGCAGTAGGCCTCTTTAATTCTAGTGACGCTCAAATCCATGATCAATTCACAGACTGAGGTAGAAAGTTCCAGAACTACATCAGGAAGGAACAGAGCAAAGATGATACCCACCCTCCAGAGTGTAGTGACCCCCTCCTCGCGGGTGATTCTGATCAGGGCGTTGAAGACATTTGTGTACCCCCTCCTCTGATCTGGGGGCAAGCTGGGGGCAGAAGCAGCAGTCAGTCAAAACTCCGGCATTGAAAGCAGCCCCCAATATTCCGTACCACTGACAATACAGACACTAATCACCAAAAAGAGTGAAACAGAGTGAAAATATGGGGTTGCAGAGATTAAGAGACATTAATTCCTGCATTCCTAGCCGTAACCATGTAATGATTTATTTAAGAGCCTAGAGTCTACAGCTCAAAACCTTGTTAAGGACTTTCACTGTACGAATTCAATGATAGACATTTTAATAAAAATGTATTTATTTACCACAGAAATGGTATTTATTGGTGTTTTAGCAGTAGCCTACATGGTTTTCTTTCCTTAAACAAAACATTTTACCACGGACACAGATGAGTCTTGCCAGACAGGTTGACGATCCCTTCTAATGACAAGAAAAGGTATTGTATTGCATTGTACAATACTCTATTCTACTCCATTCTACTCTATTCAATTCTATTCCATTCTACTGTATTCTATTCCATTCTATTCAGTAGACCTCTGATACGGTGTACTCCTTATTGAAGATAACAGTAATAATAATAATAACAACATTAATAATTATAATAATATCATTATTAATAACAGCAGCAACAATAATAATACATTTTTATGAATATTTACTTCCTTAATATTCTGTGTCTCAGGTTGTTCAATTTGTGTACTGTGTACTTTTTGATCTCTTGTCTGCACTATGCTGTCTTGGTACTTCTATCCACATTTGTCTGTCCTCTGCGTAACTTGTTGCTGGATGCACTGGAATTTGCTGATGGGATCCCTAAAGTTCACCTTATCTTTAGCCGGAGTTCTGAGTGTAAGGGCCTACACCCGACCCCGTTCAGGTCAGCTCACCGGCCGTCGGAGGTCATGCGGATGAGTGCCACCTCGGCGGGGGTCCCCACGAAGGCCCCCGTGGCCCCCGCCGTCATGCCGATCAACGCCTTCAGGAAGAAGTTGGGCGGCGTCCCGTCCGGCTTGGACATTCGCTCAAAGAGCACCGTGTAGATGCCAAGGCGCGTCGTCGTGTAGGTGGCCTGCCTCAGCAGCCCAGCTGACAGCCTGAAGAGGGTTGGGGGGGGGGCACGAAGGGGGAGTGAAGTGGCACGAGGATAACCCATGTGTATAACGAAGCAACTCCGACAGATACGCTACTCAGAAACCTATATAGAGGGAAAAATACGTTCCCTGGAGTAAATCAAAGAAAATCTTAAAATACAATAATAAAATAGATTAAACAAAGAAAAAACAGAAATGCGCAAATGTGCAATGTGTAAGAAGTAAGGTTTGGTAGCCTTACTGCCTGAGGGTAAAAGCTGTTACGCTACACAATGGATATATGCTCAGGTTACCTGTAAATATCACAGTACCTGATGTGTTTGTATGTGTGTGGACATCGGCCCAGAGAAAGTCACAATTACACAATTACGATTATGCCATTACAATTACACAATTACAATTATGCCATTAGTTGCACCATCACAATTACACAATTACAATTGTGTAATTATGATCATAATTACAACCACACAATTACAAAATTACAATTAGTATCACCCACTTTTGGTCTTACATACGGCTCCATTTTTTTTTTACATTTTTGAGAGAAACCAGAATGGGAATGCTTTGTTTTCGGTATGCAAGTGGCTCCCCCCACTGGGCTGTGGAGTCTCACCCGGTGTAGATGCCACGCACGCCCTCATGCCGCAGGATGCTGGCCACGGCGTGCAGGCTGGTCTTGTACTCCCGCGCCTTGCTGCCCTGGCCGCTCAGCTGCATGCGGTTCTTCACCAGGTCCAATGGCTGCACAAAGACAGTCGCCGCCATCCTGCAGGAAGGAGGGCAGGGGGCAGGTGTTGGTGGGAGGGGTCCAACTTTATACCATGAGAGTGCGCCGCGGGGGACCCAATGCTATCCAAATGCAAATCCCAGCCTGATGGGGGATTGTAAGGAGGGCCACGATTCATCACATCCTAAATCTCTCCCCAAAATAAGTGCTGCTTGGGCCAATATTGGATGCATTGGGTGTCTGAGTGAATGAGGGGGTTATGAACAGGATCAAGGAGCGGGGAGGCACCACAGTGTATTTTGAATCTTGAATGTCTTGCAACACAGAGGCTGTCCAATGGATGCAGCATAGGTGGAAAGTTCAGGTTCAAGAAAGTACAAATCCAGACCAAGATTTTGTTTCAACCAACCAGTTGAACACAAAGAGTCAACAGTCACAGAGTAGCCATAGCCAAATGAAGCTGTATTTTTTGACCCCAAGTGGTTCAGGAAGCTTCATTTGGCCATCACATTCACAGAGTACTCAACTGGTTGGTTAAAACAAAATCTTGGTCTGGATTTGTACTTTCTGAAGCTGAACTTTCAACCTCTGGGAAACTTCAATCTACAGAAACGGGAGACCTAATTCACCACCACACCTACCCCTAGCCCTAACTCAGATTGTGAGACTGATGCTAAAGCAAATTCCTCCTCACCACCAGTCACTCGATCCTGCAACCAAAATCCACCTTCAAAGCATTAGGAAGCTCTACCACTGAGGTCAGCCGTCTTGCCCTCGTCCCAAATCAGCCCAAAGTCTGACCACGCTCATACATTGACCAGCGTCTGGTGGGCAGGGAGCTTTAATTTAGGGGTGACCTTTTACCTCCCGTGACGAGGGCAGTAACGGAAGCTCTCGGCTCCGCGGCTCGGAGGTAAAGGCACTTCCTGCAGCATTTCAGCTTGGCATCTAGAAGAACGAAACGCGGCCAAACAGAACACAACCTGGGTGTGACTCCTGATGCAGCACTCTCCCACGCTGGCTCACTCCGCCACTTTTATTTGCAGGAAAACACTGGACGGCAAGAAGCGCAAAATGGATTTCAATCTTTACTGCCGCCACAAAGTTACAGGAGGCCACTGAACCCCCCAGATAAGATGTAACATTATCTACCATAATTATCTGTCTTCTTGTCTTGTTTTATAACACCCATATCGGGAAAACAAGCTAAGGTTATCTTCTCTGTCACCAGACCCCTGCCGTTTTATCAGTTAATAAGCCACATAAAATGACAATACAACGAGAATGCACCCGACACCAAGGTATATTTACTAAAGCCACAACGCAGAGGGAAGACCCTGCAAATAGTGAAATACCTCCACGTACTGTTTTTCTGTTTCTAGCACGGTTACAGATTCGGAACACCCCCAAGTACACGCATACACTCACATAAAAGTCCATTTACTATAGTAAGGATCAATCCACGTGAATTTTGAACTCTGGATGAAACATTTATTTGATAATGTCACGCTGATGTAACAGTATCCTGGCGCAACCCTTAGAACATAAACTAGGTGATCTGTCCTCTGTTGGGTCTTGGTTGCTCAAAAACTAAGCTCTTTAAAAGAGAATTAATAACCTGCCGCCGAACAGCCACGTCCCCTTTCGCATGTTTGTGCAAGAAGTCTGTCACAGCTTTTGATGTTTTTAGCTCAAAAAGTGCATTTCCTTTCAACCTTGCAAGTTAATGGATTGTCTTCCGAAGCTGGAATGATTCCAAAAATGCAAGAGGTTATTATGGTGAACATACGACATTTCTAGAAAACAACGTAACTTTTTTGCGAAATTTTAAAGTGCCGATGGGGTTTGAGACGTGGAACTGATCAATGCAACGGTGAGTCCGCCTGGATTTTTGTCGTTCCAGACGAGTCACTAGACATTAAAAGAGACTTTTTAAAAAAAACATGCCTTTGATGTCAAACAGGCTCCAGACCATCGGCTTTCCGCTGGACATCCGCAGCGTCCCGACAGACTTTATTTACTCCGCGAGGACGCAGATCGTGCAATGTACAAAATGTACACAAGCTACTACAAAACGTCGATAAGCCCTCGGAAACCCTGCGTGTAAAACAAACTTACATATACGTCCGTAACAGGCACGTTCAACCACGCAGGCAAACCAAAGCCCTGCATTTCCACGTCAGTTATACAAGGATGCAGTGCGATAATACGTTTGGGGGGAAGCAAAGCTCAAGTTCAATTTCAAGCGTTCTGAAAAACATCAAATTTGAAATAAATGAAGGTTTACTTTAAAAGGTGCAAGAATTATAGAAACATAAAGCACCGCAAACATGCACGCACGAAATAACAGGCGGCAATAAGCGATGGCCGTTCTTGACATTTAACGTTGCCAGTGCATGGAACCATAGTTTGATGGGGGGGTCTGTACGGACACGTGAGTTATTTGTTGGGCCTAAAATAGCTGGCGACCCGGACAGCGAAACAGCCGTAAATTTGGTACATGCATATGAAAAAACGCGTGATTTATTTGACACAAACATTACCGTTTAACACTTGCATTGATTCTTTTAGGTTAAACTTAAAAAAAAGGCTTTAGAGATGGTATCGAGTGACCACGACACCATGACAACATAACCATCATCAATGTCATGAAGTGGCTCCAACGGTATTCCACACCAGCAATAGAGAAATTTAACCCATTTTACCCAAGCATCTTATACAGCAAAGCAATATGCAACCCAGACCTGGAGCAACATCAACCGCGACTTACCCGGCCAAACCGCCGAACAAAAACTTTATAGATTTAGGGGAAGTTTTGGGCTTTGGCGGTTGGGCTGCCATGTCGCCGCTGTTATTCTTGCTTCCTCGCTACAGGACGATCCGCTACAATGCCCTCCGATCTGCTGCTAAACCTGCTGCACCCGTCTCCGGCAAGGTGACACAAGCGCAGGCGGAGAGCACAAGCTACCGCTCCAATCAGCGGCTGGCGCACAGAAACAGTGTCATAAACACGCGTCCGCGTCATTTTAAAGCGACGTGACACGTCTGTTGCTGGTACAGATGTGAAAGTCGCAATGTTAGTGTGAGATGAAAAAACAGTAAATATTCCAGGTAGTGCTTTATATTGGGATAACGAATCTGGAAACGTGCCATTAAGGGTGTCATCCTTTCTTTCGTCCCTCCTTCCTTTCTTTCTTTTGTTTTTTTTTTCGTTCGTTTTCTTCGTCTTCCGTTTCACCTGTTTTTGAAATATTGTGTACAAATGATGTAGGAATGTACGCCCACGTGAAGCGCCTTGGAGCTACTCTGATGTGAAAGGCGTTAAATAAAGATACGTTGAATTGAATGTCATGGGAAATGGAACAGTCGTGTCGAAGTGTGGATATAGTAAAGTTACATGGTTTAAATTCCGCAATGTAGTGGATATAGGAGAGTCAGGTCAGATGTTCTTTAAAATATGTTTTAGTTATACTGCATGTTTAAAATGATGTGGGTAACAATTAGACATAATCCTCATAAATTCAGTGGTAGGGGCGCATAGGAATGGATTAATAAAGTATCATATAGTGTTGCTCTGGTGAAAAAAATAAACGGGAGCTTGGTGGTAACTTGCCCAATGTGTGCATTGTGACGGATTTAACGGGAAGTGTAGTGCTGGTGCAGGCAGATAAGAATGAATGTGGAAGGGATGCATTACAGATCAAGAGATTCATTAAAGGATCAAAAGAGACTTTTCTTTTACGGGAGGTCACCTCTTATGGTCAGACAAAAATACAAAACTGAATTTTATTCCCCTAAAATAATTTGAATTCTATTCCAGGAAGAAGAAATTGCAAAGTGTGAGACGTGGGACATAATGTACAGTCTATTAGTTGGGTTTTAATGTGTCTGAATATCTGCAACTACTATCTAGGGACATTACAGCCATAGTACCTAGCAGTTAGATTAGAATTAAATTAGAATTTTTCAAGAAAGCACATGAATTCAGGTGTTACAGTGATATTAGGATTATGAGCAATAAAAATGATGTGGTAGTTATGGGTGATTTTAATCTACTGGGGATGCAGTGGGACATTGTTGCTGGCTCTTCTGAAAATGAACTTGAGATGGTGGAATTAGTACAGGATTGTTTTTTTACTCAGTTTGTTAACACCCCTACCAGGGGAGATGCCATTCTTGATCTTGTTTTCTCTAATAACCAGGACAGGATTGGTAAATTAGACGTTTTAGAACCACTTGACAGTAGCGATCATAACATGGTTAAATTTGAGGTTAAGTTTAGTGCCCGAAGAGCAAAGTCCAAATCAAAAATATATAATGTTAGGAAGGCTAACTTCAATTGTATGAGATTAAAACTAGAAACTGTGAACTGGATGGAGTTAAATAACAAAACTGTTGAAGAGGCATGGGAATTTTTTAAAAGCACATTATTGCAAGTGCAAGAGGACTTCATACCTGTTTCCAGCAAGAATAAATCTAGGAAATTGCAACCTAGGTGGTTTACTAGGGAAATAAAGTATAAAGTAAGGAGGAAAAGGGCTTTGTTCCAGAAATGGAAAATAACTGATGATGACAGAATAAAGCAAGAGTATCTACTCAGGAAGTTGATGATAAGAAGGCCTATGATGTCATCTACTTAGGTTTCCAAAAGGTTTTTGATGTTGTCCCCCACAAGAGGCTCTCACTTAAACTCAAAGCGACAGGTATTTTAGGAACTGTAGCGACCTGGATTGATAACTGGTTAACAGATAGGAAGCAGCGAGTAGTTATAGCACCTGTGTCACCTCAAGACCTCAGGAAGGACTCTTCCAATACCTCCCCAGAGAGCCAAACCCACCCTGCGAGGGAGCGAATTAAATGGCCCAAGATGGGCGATACCAAGGAATGGAACCAACTAGACCAAGATCTCGACAAAGTGCTAGAAGCCACACTAGCAGGGACAGCCGAGCAGAAAGTCAACATTCTCACAACAATAACGTACAATTTGGCAAGGGAGCGATTCGGATTGGAGGATAAGAAGGTGAACATCAGGGATGTACACCAACCAAGCAGAAGAGAAAGAGAAATCCACCGCTTGAGGGAAGAAATCAAGGCGCTTAATAAGCAGTTCAAAAGATCCACGGTTTACGAAAGAGAAGGCATCAAGGACCTGACGAATCAACTCCGAGAACGCCTCTGCAGACTCCGAAGAGCAGAAAGCACTCGTAAAAGAAGGAAGGATAGGGAGAACAAAAGATCTCAGTTCACCAAAGACCCCTTCCGATTCACCAGAACCCTACTGGGTGAAGCAAAGTCTGGAAGGCTGACCAACCCCAGAGAAGTCGTGGAGGCATTCTTGAGAGAAACCCACAATGACATCTTCAGAAACCAGGTCCTGGATGCCAACCCAAATATTGGCAGTATTGATACACCTGTAAAGGAGCTCAACACCAGCGAACCATCCTGGAAGGAAATCCAAGAGGTGGTGAAGAAGGCCAGGTCAGGTTCTGCCCCCGGCCCAAGTGGCATACCCTATAAGGTATATAAGAAGTGCCCAAAGCTCCTCCGGAGGCTATGGAAGCTGTTCCAGAGGATTTGGAAGAAGGGCAATATTCCACCATGTTGGAAAAGGGCAGAAGGCTGCTCCTCAACCATCGACCAATTCAGAACAATCTCACTGTTAAGTGTAGAATGCAAGATGTTCTTCTCTGTACTGGCTAAGAGGATGACTTCATACATGACTGAGAATGGATACATTGACACCGCTATCCAGAAAGGGGGGATCCCGGGCTTCTCGGGATGTCTGGAACATACTGGAGTTCTCAGTCAGATAATCCGGGAGACCAAGGCCAGCAACGGCAACCTGACCGTTTTTTGGCTGGACTTGGCTAATGCCTACGGATCAATCCCTCACTCCCTCATCCATGCAGCACTAGACCATTATCTCATACCTCAGCACATCAAGGGATTGATCATCAGTTACTTTGGCGGAATCCAGCTACGATTCAAGACAGGCCACTTTACCACCCAGTGGCAAAACCTGGAAAAAGGGATCGTAACTGGCTGTACAATCTCCCCCATCCTCTTCATCATGGGAATGAACCTCATAATAACAGCTGCTGGCAAGGAAGACCGAGGCCCAAAAACGCAATCGGGCATCCGACAACCCCCAATAAGAGGTTACATGGACGACCTTACTGTGACGACCACAACCCATGTGGAGGCGAGGTGGGTACTAACTGTTCTGGACCACATGGCAATGTGGGCTAGAATGAGGTTTAAGCCAAAGAAATCCAGGTACATGGTGATCAGGAAAGGCAAACTGACAAACAGAGTCACGCTGTATGTGCAAGGGGAGGTAATTCCATCGATAAAGGAAAATCCAATTAAGTGCCTTGGGAAGTGGTTCGATGATACACTTACCGACAGGAACAACATCAGCAGTACAGAGAAGCAGACAGAGGAATGGCTGAGGAAGATCGAAAATTCAGGGCTCCCGGGGAAGTTCAAAGCATGGCTTTACCAACATGGATTGCTGCCAAGGCTCATGTGGCTGTTAACGGTGTATGAAGTTCCCATGACAAGCGTAGAAAGAGTGGAGAGAAAGATCAACAAGTATCTCCGGAGGTGGCTGGGAATTCCTCCAAGCTTCACTTCAGTAGGCCTTTACATAAGATCAGGGCAGCTCCAACTTCCTCTGTCATCCGTGGTGGAGGAATTTAAGGTTGCAAAGTGCAGAGTCATAATGACATATAGAGACTCCCAGGATGAACAAATCAGGAAGGCAGGTATTCTTACAAGGTCAGGACGTAAGTGGGCAGCTGACTCAGCTGTTGCACAAGCTGAAAGTATGTTGAAGCTACGTGACATCATGGGAACGCCGTGCACAGGAAGACAGGGTCTTGGAACTTCCCATATCCAGCAATGGGGAAAGGTTGGATCCAAGAATAGAAGGGCTATGATCCAGGAGGAGGTACGGAACCTGGAGGAGGAAGGACGAAGGGCAAGGGCAGTGGAGCTAGCGTCCCAGGGAGCATGGACCAAGTGGGACCTACCCAAGAGAAAGATCACATGGGGAGATCTGTGGAGATTGGAACCTTTCCGTATCTCATTCTTGTTAAGATCAGTGTATGACACACTCCCAACCCCGACAAACTTGCACAAGTGGGGCTTGAGAGAGGATCCACTGTGCAAGCTTTGTGGGGACAGGGGTACCATGGTGCACATCCTGTCAGGGTGTAAAACAGCACTTGCCCAAGGTAGATACAGGTGGCGCCATGACAAGGTGCTCATGACACTCGCTAACACCCTGGAGCAAGAGAGACGCAAGAAACATCAACCAAATGGGAGAGCAATACCATCAATTAAGTTTGTAAGAGCGGGTCAAAAGCCACCAACTACAGTAACCACAAGAACCAATCTGCTGCAAAAGGCCCAATCATGGGAAATGAAGGTAGATCTGGGGGAAAGATTGCAATTCCCTCCGGTTGTCCAGACAACCCTGAGGCCAGATGCAGTATTGTGGTCTGAAGAGGCAAAGAAGATCATCCTCATCGAACTTACAGTCCCATGGGAAGAGGGTTGTGAGCAAGCGTTTGAGAGAAAGAGCGCCAAATACCAGGATCTCTTGCAGAACTGCAGGGGGAAAGGTTGGCAGGCATGGCTCTTCCCAGTCGAGGTCGGCTGTAGAGGATTCCCCGCCCAGTCAGTATGGAGGATGCTTACAGCCATTGGGGTGATGGGGAGGGAGAGAAAGATGACTGTTCGCAGGATGAGGGAGGCAGCAGAGAGAGCTTCTTGCTGGTTATGGAGCAGGAGAGAGGAGTTTAGCTGGAAGCCAGGGGGACTTGATGGGCAGTGATTTGGCCACCACTGCTGACCCACCAATGTTGAGGGTGTTGCGGTTCAGGGTTGAAACACCCAATGATCATTGGATACCGCCTGATGACATCAACTCTTCCTGGCTAAAGCTACATTCACCAAAGTGAATGAAGGAGAAGCATCTTTGGATGTAATTATAACCAGAGGCACAATGTCACAGTGGGCCTGCGTTCATAGTGGGGTACCGCAGGGTTCAATTTTAGGACCATTATTGTTCCTAATTTACATAAATGATATAGACACCAATATACAGTAAACTGGTGAAATTTGCAGATACTGAACTAGCGGCTCAGTAGCTACAGCGGGATCTTAATTTAATTAGTGACTGGGCCGACACCTGGCAGATGAAATTTAACATAGACAAATGTAAGGTACTCCATGTAGGGAGCAGAAATATAAAGTTCAGGTATTTTATGGGACCTACTGAAATAAAGGTAGCTGATTATGAGAAAGACCTTGGTGTGTATGTTGATGCTTCCATGTCTCATTCTCACCAGTGTGGGGAAGCAATAAAAAAGGCCAATAGGATGTTGGGGTATATCTCCAGGTGTGTGGAGTTTAAGTCAAGGGAGGTAATGCTAAGATTATACAATTCCTTGGTGAGACCTCACCTAGAATATTGTGTGCAGGTATGGTCACCATATCTTAAAAAGGACATTGCGGCCTTAGAAAAGGTGCAGCGTAGGGCCACAAGAATGATTCCTGGTCTTAGAGGAATGTCATACGAGGAAAGGTTAGTTGAGCTAAATCTGTTCAGCCTCAAGCAAAGGAGACTGAGGGGGGACATGATCCAGGTCTATAAGATTCTAACAGGTTTGGATGCTGTTCAACCGAATAGTTACTTCAGCATTAGTTCAAATACAAGAACTCGTGGCCATAGGTGGAAATTAGCGGGAGAACATTTCAAACTGGATTTAAGGAAGCACTTCTTTACACAGCATGTAGTCAGAGTATGGAATAGTCTTCCTGATAACGTAGTGCAAGCTGAATCCTTGGGTTCCTTTAAATCAGAGCTAGATAAGATTTTAACAACTCTGAGCTATTAGTTAAGTTCTCCCCAAGCGAGCTCGATGGGCCGAATGGCCTCCTCTCGTTTGTATAGTTCTTATGTTCTTATGAAGGACTTTGTAGACTTGTCAGAATTTCAAATAATTATTACACAGTACCAGTCTAAAGTCTGGACGTATATTGAAAAATCATTTGTTATTGAACAAAATAACCATAAGCGCACCTCAAAGGTTATGTAGTAAATATTAGGCTACCCTGTGAACAAACAAAGAGACGTTGTGCTGTGACTGATGACCCCCGCAATCCCCCGACTTAAATCCTGTATAGCGGGTTTGGGATGAGTTGGATCGACGAGGAATGAACAAAGAAAACGCGCGGCGGCCGTGATGCGTAGGAGTAGATGTTCATGCCCAGAACTTGCAGAAACTCCTTCAGGACTGTTGGAGCAGCATTCCAGGGAGGCTAGTAGAAAATGCCAAGTCTGCAATGCTGTCATCGAAGCAAAAAGGGGCTAATTTGAAGACTCCAAAAGTTGTCAAAATTTGGAGATGTTGAACACTTATCTTGGTCATTGTAATATTTAATATTAATATATTATTTCTTTGCCTCGAGGCTTTGTACCATAAGGTCAATAACAATATAACTAAAAAAAGCGAATGCATTAAAAGCCAATAGGATGCTGCTGGCAAGGACCTGAAGGATTTTTGACTGGTATTCTATACACTGTCTTTACTTACTTGAGAAATTCTATAGCAGTACATGTGCAGCCTGTCGACCAGCTGGAATTTCAGTTATTTTGTGAAACAAAGACAGTGACAGGAATATGACACACAGCGGTATGAATTTGATCAGGAAGACTTTATTTAGCATCTTCAGATTAACGCTGCAAAAGCTGCCCACAGTGTCTAACTTTCTGTTCAAACGTCTTGTTTTATACATACACGCGCGCGCGCACACACACGCACTCCTTTTTCTTACCTAAACACGCACATGTTTTCTCCATCCTGTCCAGTTTTCCCGACTCAAACCTCGTTCATAAAAGCCATTCCTGGTGGCTATCATTGGTGCACACATCCAATCACAAACATTTTCTTCCTGTTATTCGGGCTTTAAACGTGAGCAGACAGACACATTCACAGACGCTTCTTTTCGCGAGAAGATTCGCTGTTTGTGACTAATTTGTTTCCCTCTAATTTGTATGTCCACCGCTGAAGGGGACTGACCGACCTCTAGCAAGCCGTGCACGCTAAGCTTTGCACTTCAGACGCAGCTTTCCGTGCAGCCGAGCACCGCCCCGGCGCTGGTGAGCTTAGACGGCTCCCCTCGGCTGCAGCGCGCAGTCACCCGTGAAAGCGCATCGACTCATTACCGTCACGGGTACGAGCAGCCCCGTCGCCTAACAAATTGCTGGTGAGGCAGGGAAATTAATCAGAATCCAGACACAGCCGGTAAGCAGATGCTTCATATATTGCTGATCAGAGTTCTGGCACCATTTAAATTCTTTGCAAAGTATTAATAATGAAGCATATTATTTATCGGTGTGTAAAAAAAATATACGTATGGAATATGAAGGTGGTGTGTGAGTGTGCCCTGTGATGGGCTGGCCCCCTGTCCAGGATTGTTCCCTGCCTCGTGCCCATTGCTTCCGAGATAGGCTCCGGACCCCCCGCGACCCAGTAGTATATAAGCGGGTTGGAAAATGGATGGATGGATGGATGGATGGAATATGAAGGGAACGACAACTGCTACTTACGGTATAGTAAGATGGGCAACACATTGTCCATTAACGTGGGTGGTTTTGTGTGTATGAGTGGTGCGGGGTTATAGAACTGCACACCGCATTGTAAATGTAGCTATTTGTTCAAGCAAAGCAAAAGACGGATAATTGTCTCGTCTATGATTAATTCATCATGTCCAGCAACGGCTGAATAAGAATTTCTGAGTCATTTAACCAGTTTCCATGAGTGTCCCTATAATTTTTCCTAACTTTCTGGGCATGGTTTGTCCCAAACCATGTACACACACACGCGCGCGCACACACACACACACACACGTGCACGCGCACCACGCACTCAAATAAATAAAAATAAAGTCAGGAAGCAAATCGCTGACACGACAGAAAAAAAGCAGCAACATAATTCCACTGGGGCAAAAACGAGAGATTCAACAAATGTAGGGTTTTTTATCTGGCTGTTTTGTTTTGATTAATTGTTATTCTACAACTATCTAATAACACAGGAATTCTATTATGGAAGAAGATAATCGTAGCTGATATCGTTTTTAAATGCAAGCAAAGTACATTCAATACAGTGCTGATTTCTTTTTTTTCTTTTGCAAGACCGTAATATAGAAGTTAAACAGGCAATGTTATAGTAGTTAGGAGTGCAATTCATTTATATACAGAGGCTAACTGATCGTCAGTTTCGCTAGCTTAATACCACGCCAACAGTGGAAATGCAAAGCTCAGTCCATCTCTCCGTCAGTCATCGATGCTTTGCTCGTCCGAGCAAAAAGTAGCATCCCTCTGAGGTGCGCCAAAGGCAAATCCGCTAGACCAAAAAAATTAACGTGGTTGGATGCGAGGATTATGGGTAAAAATCCTCCTGGCCGGTAAAGGCAGGCGTGTGGGGAAATACTGTCCTTATGATGGAGTCCAGACCGCTTTTGCAATCCACGGCACTTACACTAACACTGGGATGAAAAGTTTGTGCACAGTGCCGGACCTGGTCGGCCCAGTGATCGACACCGTGAGGCAGATTTGGTTAACTGCTAGTAAACCAAGGATTACAGTCGCAAAAACAAAAGGAAAAACAAAGGATTCCGTGTAGTTCTTAAAAGACGCAATTTTCAGTGTGGCCCAAAAACGTGGAGCGGTGGCAGTGTCTAGGGGACGAGGTCCATTAAAAAATGTTAATGAGTTAGAAGGCTGGCGTCTCAGAGGAGCCGAGGAGGTGTGAATTTAAGATGGGGGATCTGCATAAACCGCCAAGGTCTTCTGGTGCCAGCTTGGACGGAGGAACCCACGAGGTAGGGCATTTCCTACTGCCCCCCTCCAGTATATTAACCGTGAGACCCCAATCAGTGCAATTCATCACTTCTCCTCCAAGCTTTCTCTACTGTGTAATTACACATCAGGTAAGTGCGTGCCCGAATGCCTCGTGGCATTGTGCATTAAAGGGATAGCACAGAAGATAAGTCATAAACACAGAAGTCCGTTGAGGCTGACACAATTATTTCGCCTTATCTTCAAAATCAGTATTGGATTTTTCATTAAAGAGGAATCAACACAGAATTCCCCATTGTGGGCAAAAATAAAAGAACTTCAACTGTCTTGCTTATTAATACACAATTTAAAAAAAATCACCTCTTTCATACAACAGACCTTTGCATTGTGTGGTCTTTCTATAACAGTGCAGCAGCATATCATCTAAACAGGAATGAAAGCATCATACAACACTTAAATATGGCAGAAGACCAACATTCAGCAAAAAAAAAAAAATATCTTCCCATATTACCAGTATTGATGTGAGGGAAAATTTGAACAAATTTTGATGAAATGATGAGATCTCACTCCGGACAGAACAATTATGCTTTTCATCATAAAAAGTGAAATTCATCACATATGATTCAGACCAAAACACTCCACATGCTGCAGCTCCTCTTTGGCCAACGTAAAGAAGGATCTCACAACAGCTATTTTTTTTCCTGTGGCAACAGTCAACATTTAGACAGTGATGATGTTAATGCACATACATGCTGCAGATGACGTTATGACCTAGAAAAACTTTTCAGACAAATATAAAGATACAAAATGAATGTTCAGTCTTTCTAACACAGCTTAATAATAACCATAAGTAATAATACATAAATGACCCCTGAATCATTTGGTCTTTAGGTGGATAACAGGTTAGACAGCACAGTGCCTGTCCAGAAACTCATATCCCATTCACTCCCCTCCATACTGCCCTTCTGCTGAAATCCAGCTCTGTCTCCATTTCACTGCCTTGATGCACATTTTATACCTATGAGGCAAAACCAAGAACTACCACTAGAGGGCATATTTTTAAAAAAGAACATTTAAACTGAAGTAGGGTTGCAAAATTCTGGGATTTTTCCCATTAATTCCCATATATTCCTGTTACTTCCCAAGGAAAGTTTCCAACTTGGAAAAGTTCCAAAATTTTCCAGCTTAACTTCCCATGAAATGGAAAGTTTCTGGAAATTTTCCACCACTTTGCACCCTTAAACTGAGCTGCTCCACATGACCCACCGCCTTGTCTATCTAATATTATAATTCATGATTACTGCCATTACCAGACGCTTGCCAGTGAAGAACCTACTTATGAAGTAATTGATCTTCAGTAAACAGTGAAGTGTTTTTTGGTTGGGAATACAGTGGAGTTCTGGGTTCCTGTTAAAGATCCAATTTCTGGTGACCCCAAGCTGACCTCTTGACCCCTCCGGGCTGTGTTGCCATGGTAGCAGTTGAGTCATGTGAGAGGCAGGTCTCTTATTGGGCAGGAGTGTCTTACAGGATCTCACGATTATCAGCATCCGCAGCGACACAGCAAAAGCACAGCCTTTATGCCATAAGAATGGTTTAGGAATGCAGAAATATCAAAACAAGGAAACAAAATTGTGTGTATGGTCTGGACTTAAAATTGGACAATCAAATTATGATCACCTATGCCCAGTTCATAATGTCTTACCCTCAGTATATAAAATTACATGCGCAACATCCTTATTCACCAGGAGAAAAACATCTGACCAAGTTAATCAAAAAACCCAGTACTGCCTTCCTTGATCTACCCCAGTAAAGGGGTGTACAGGTCTACTCTGGCTTGCTGGCTTTGTCTCAGTTCCAAACAGTCACCCTTAAGTAACTGTTTTGCTGGTAAGTTTTCTGACAAGGTACCTAAACTGCCAGTCTGGAGTGAAGTCTGACATCTGGCCAGAATGAGGGAGAACCGATCAGGATGTTCTTTGGAAAATATGACAAGTGGTACCTGCTGCTGAAGCCTGGGGGGGGGGGGACTGTTCCTAAAAACAGCCACAAACTTTCACTGTACCCACATGGGGGTATTCACTTCATCCCCTACACCCTCCGAAACCCCCAAAAACAATGTGACACCCCCCCCCCCCCCACCACCACCCCCAGACCATTTCGGCCATTCCAGGTGGGTGCATAAGGCTGAGCCTCCGGAACATTCCAGGGTTCCTTGTTACCGCCAAACATCCCGATTCCGGTACTTTCTCTCCCAAAAACCCAGGACTTCCAGGTGATGGGTGGCCGAGCGTGCGCAGGTCTTCCTGCCCGCTGGCG
This sequence comes from Paramormyrops kingsleyae, assembly GCF_048594095.1. Lineage (NCBI taxonomy): Eukaryota > Metazoa > Chordata > Actinopteri > Osteoglossiformes > Mormyridae > Paramormyrops > Paramormyrops kingsleyae. The sequence continues at coordinate 7,893,527 of NC_132820.1, forward strand.
TGCAGAGGTGGGTGCGTGGGGTGCAGTACTCTATAGGAAGCGTGGTTTCGAAAACACATGCAAGGCAAGCGCTACTCAGAGGGGCTTAAAAAGCGACGTGGATGCCCCCCCCCCCCCCTCGGCGTCCTCTCTCTCTCTCTCTCTCTCTCTCTCGCTCCCTCCTGTGTGCCTCTGGGCCTCCTCACGCACGCGACTCCTTCTTGGAATGAGGTTTGTTTCCCAGGAGAGAGTCCATCTCACTCAATGTCTGAGGGGTCATCTGAGAAAGCACCTGGGAGACGGACAGAAAGCCAGAGGGAAACGGAGTCAGTCATTCGTGTTTGAGACTAACCGAGAGGCAACCGCGTAATACCTCCATTATCCAGTAGGTGAATTCGCGGCCTGCGAGTCTGACGTACAGCTACTGCGGTTTATCGCAGGGGAGGCGGGTTACTGTACAGCGCTAGGTGGCGCACGCTAACTCAGCAGTGCTGATCGGTGAATGTTTCAGTCACTGGCGCTAACCAGCCCATAAGAAGGTATCAGTCACAAATTCACGATGCAGTCGGCCATCGACTTGCATCCAAGGGCCCGTGAGAGCCTTAACGAAGTTCGTCGCGAGACGTCTGAAGGAAATGTCGTGCATGTGAGCCGATGTATTTCACCACGTGTGCGGCATGTGGCAAGAGCCAGAACACAGCGGCTGCACTTTCACTGCAGTGGTTTAGATAGACGTGTGTGATTTTGTATCTTATACAGTATATTTGAGCTCCTTCTGCTCCGCTCTGATCGCAGGAGGTCCAGAAGGACTTACGTCAGTACACTGTAATGGTCTGTCTGATTGTTTGTCTGTCTGATTGTCTGTCTGCCTGCCTGCCTGTCAATCTTTTAATTGCACATACATCATCCCTTAATTTATATAATTTATTCCCTAAATACTCATTTTCGGGGTGTTCTGTTTGTTTATACACTGTACTTGCTTTTGTTTGCACAGTTTACCTGTGGTTACACTGTCTTTGCACTTTGTCTTGTTTTACACTCCATGTTTGTTTGTTTGATCTTGATGTACCTCGCTGCTGTGTGCACAAGAATTTCCCCCAGGATCAATAAAGTCTTATCTTATCTTATCTTATCTTATCTTATCTTATCTTATCTTATCTTGTCTGTCTGTCTGTCTGTCTGTCTGTCTGTCCCTCACTCTCTCACTCCCTCTTTCTCTCTCCCTTGCTCTCTCTCTCCCTCACTCTCTCCCACTGCCTCGCTTTCTCTCCCTCTCTCCCTTGCTCTCTCTCCCTCCCTCCCTCCATCTCTCCCTCCCTCTCTCTCCCCCGCCGTCTCTCTCCCTCTCTCTCTTTCCCTCCCTCCATCTCTGTCCCCCTCTCACTCCCTCCCTCTGTCTCTCTCCCTCACTCTCTCTGTCCTTCACTCTCTCCCTTGCTCTCTCCCTCCATCTCTCCCTCCCTCTCTCTCTTTCCCTCCCTCCATCTCTGTCCCCCTCTCTCTCCCTCCCTCTGTCTCTCTCCCTCACTCTCTCTGTCCTTCACTCTCTCCCTCGCTCTCTCCCTCCATCTCTCCCTCCCTCCCTCTCTCTGGCTTTCTCCCTCTCTCTCACTCCTCCTCTCTCTCCCTCCATCTCTCCCCCCCCCCCCCCCCCCAAACAGTAAGGTGTAATTGGTCAGTACCCGTAGGGAGCCCAGGTTCTCCACCAACTGGTCCGTGCTGGAGACGCCCAGCAACACAGAACTGACTCCCTCGCTGCGCAGGCACCAAGCTGCCAGATGAAACGGCACAACGGTGGTGACACACCTACTACAAAGTCTAACAAAATATATAGATTCAAGCTGCACACCCACACAAGCAAAATGTCGCTAACATTTCAAACTAGACCCCACATACACATCCAAGCATGGAAACACACTCAGTAATGTACCAATAGCCAGTTGAGCAGCAGTGCAGCCCAACCGGTCGGCCAGCAGGTGGAGCTCTTTGATCTTCGCCAGCTGCCTGCGCCCTTCCTCGCTGCTAACCCTCTCCTTCAGCCACTGGTATCCCTAGGAATCGTCACACTCTCTTTAAGAGCACACAGCCCTTCCTCACACGAACGCATACAATAATAACAATAAAGCCCAACAGATAAATTATGGTGTAACGAATGTGCATTAAAAGGACCAGAGGAGCCGCTTACATGCTTTGCTGTACTCAAAAGTGCCTTCGGTTCCAGTCAGCAAATGAATAATCGGTATAATTACAGTACTAAACAATGTCTCCACAAAGTGCGCTTCCCATTAATTCATGCAAGCCAGCAGAATGTGTTTCCGCTGACAGCAAAGAGGCTTTCTGACTGTGGGAATCCGCCGTAATGATTTATCCTGAAGCCCGAAAGTACTGAGGGTGCTACTATGGACCGGCAAAGCTGAGCTCCGCACCTACAGATGAAGTGCGGCCTGACACTCATCTTACGGAGCCCCCAGGGGGCGCTGATGGGCCTCTTACCTTCATGGCGGCCCGTGAGCTGTCGGGGACGCCGTCGTTGTACTTTCCTGTGATGAGTCCACAGGCCAGGGGAGACCAGGTCATCGCTCCCACACCTGCCACACACACACACACACACACACACACACACACACACATAAAAACACCTTAAAGAAACACCATATACTTCCTGTTTAATTCTTACTGTGAATAATATATTTCAGGATTATAATTTATAATACACTTTGCAATTTTCCTTATTTTCTATTTCAACCACATCTTTCATTAATCTTGCATTTATGTAATTTATTTAACCACATCTTCTGTTTCTGCCGTTCTATTTATTTTCATATTTATCACACAGACACCTCTGCAGTACCTAATCGTGTCACCGCTTTGATGTCCATCAGTGCCTTTATCTTGTTTTGTGCTGTCTAATCCTATATGCTACTGACCGGATGGTGCAAATAAGGATTAATATGCACTGACGTGGCCAAGACAAATAATCCAGAATCTTGAATCTTAATTATGCTAATATTTATCAATGTTAATAACAAAAATTATAATAACACAATAATATATGAATGCATTTCATTAAAACTAAGTTTTCTATTCTTAATTACCACTGCTAAATTACTATACTACATTTGTTACTGTACCATATTTATGTTACTGTACTATATTTCTGTTACTGTGCTATATTTGTTACTGTTTAATACTTATGTTACTGTGCTATATTTGTTACTGTTTAATACTTATGTTACTGTGCTATATTTATGTTACTGTGCTATATTTGTTACTGTTTAATACTTATGTTACTGTACTATATTTGTTACTGTTTAATACTTATGTTACTGTGCTATATTTATGTTACTGTGCTATATTTGTTACTGTTTAATACTTATGTTACTGTACTATATTTATGTTACTGTACTATATTTCTGTTACTGTACTATATTTGTTACTGTTTAATACTTATGTTACTGTGCTATATTTATGTTACTGTGCTATATTTGTTACTGTTTAATACTTATGTTACTGTGCTATATTTATGTTACTGTGCTATATTTGTTACTGTTTAATACTTATGTTACTGTACTATATTTATGTTACTGTACTATATTTCTGTTACTGTACTATATTTGTTACTGTTTAATACTTATGTTACTGTGCTATATTTATGTTACTGTGCTATATTTGTTACTGTTTAATACTTATGTTACTGTGCTATATTTATGTTACTGTGCTATATTTGTTACTGTTTAATACTTATGTTACTGTGCTATATTTATGTTACTGTGCTATATTTGTTACTGTTTAATACTTATGTTACTGTACTATATTTATGTTACTGTACTATATTTCTGTTACTGTACTATATTTGTTACTGTTTAATACTTATGTTACTGTGCTATATTTATGTTACTGTACTATATTTGTTACTGTTTAATACTTATGTTACTGTGCTATATTTGTTACTGTTTAATACTTATGTTACTGTACTATATTTGTTACTGTTTAATACTTATGTTACTGTACTATATTTGTTACTGTACTATATTCCAGTGTGCTTATTTGATAGATGTGGGGCTGTACTGCTTCTTGGTGCTGAGTAGTGGTACAGGGCTGTGTATGGATGAGCTCCCCTGTTACCATGGTGATTGATCCTAACCTCCCTCCCCCCCCCCCGCCACCTCGGGTAACCCACTTAATAAAATCGACGTCGGACTATATCGCATCCTTGCAGCCCGCCTGCACCCTTCATACTGCCACGAGCTGCGTGGGTCAGACAGCCCCGCGCGTTTGCCATCGAATTGAATCCACACCGGATGCAGCCTGGAATTCTGCTCGGAGTGATTAAGGGGCCGGCATTTCCAGTCAGGACATAGCAACCAGTCATTACCTAGGCAAACATCATGCCCGGTAAAATACTACCATGTGCAATATATAGATATGGATACTTCTGCCTTGACTCATCTTCACATATCTTGTAGTATTTAATTTAAATCCATTGAAATCTATTTAAATCCATTTTACTCATCTATATATTTTTATACTGTTCATTGTACTTTTTTGTATCCTGGTCTATAAACGATTTCCTCTGGGATTAATAAGCTTTTCCGATTCTGATTTTGAGATGTTTCTGAAATACCTTTACGGGGCAGAATCGCCCTTTTTTTTCCCCTTTTCGCAAAAACAAACAGATTAGCACATTTCCCATCATTTAACCCTCCGCCTTGTCATAAATAATCCTGCTCCACGGAGTCTTCAATTATTTCTACAGTTACTAAGAAAAGTAATTACAGAAAAATTAAACAAAGAAAAGAAAGCCAGTCTCGGGTATTTTCCCGAGCCGCCATTGACCCGTCTTCCACATGCGGTACAGATCACGGTGAGCCTGCAGCATATCCCATAATGCACTGCGTGAAATGCCAGGGTACATCCTGAAAAGGGTGGTGGTCTATTGCAGGGTACATGCAATATCGCCACCACATGGCAGAACCTGGAGTCCACATCTGAGGGGCAGATCGGCCTCAGCATTGGACAGCTGTCTTCTCTCGGTGCCGAGATGCTCGCCAGCAAATCAGGCCCCTTAAACGCTGTGCAGTATTTCGGTGTTGGAGTCGTTGAAAGTGCCCTACAGTCGAAACGCCGAGAAATTATAAAGGGGGGGGAGGGGGGCCTCTGGATTGGGTTTAGACTGCAGATATCGCTATGGTAACTGTTTCCGTGAATGCGCCGGTGCTCACCGGTCGGAAGCGAGTCCCGGCGGGCGGGATTCGGAGAGACAATCGGGCTGAGTTACTGCGCCGCTCTCGCTAAGTCAGTGAGACAGACCCAGGGCACGGGGGGAGCTGCTGTAATTAAGCTTAATGACTGATCTCATTTAGTGATTAATGCGATTTCTCTGAAACTGATTCCAGAAGCTTCTCTGGCCTCCTGTACCGGTGGGCTACTGGTGAGGACGGCGCTGTCGCGTTCCAGCATGTCACCACGACTAAGGATCAACAGCAGCGGGCTTGAATGACTGACCGATCTTGTGGTAGAGCTCAGGCAGCTGGACCTCCACTTTATCCCTCTGGAAGTAGTGGTACTCCGCCTGCTCGCACACGGGTGGGATCAGGTTGAACTGACGGGCCACAGAGTACGCCTCCTGGTGGCGGGAAGACCAAAACGCAGTAATGCAGTAAGGTTGACGGACCAAATCGTTAAAGGGTAACTATGTATGGTGGCTGTTACTGGCAGGGACAAGTTTGTTCTTTCTGGGGACCTACTCGAAAAGTCACCCCCGTAGATGTTGCAAAAATTAAATAAATAGCTAGCAAGTAGAGCTAGAAGATCATAACTAGCTAGCTTGTTAGCAGAACATGCTGTTTCAACATCTAAATAAGGGATTATTTAATGTTGAGTGTAGTGACTGGTTGTGGCCAATAGGGGGCCCCCACACAAATGTAGTTTGAGTGGTGGTAAACGCAGCTGAGCTGTACACTATAGTCTCCTTCATAGATTCACCGTTACTGGACTAAATATGTAACGCATGACTCCACCTGCATGTTGGTAGTAAACCCCGCGCATGTCGATCTACCGCCGTTCCGCTGTCTGCGCTATTCTAAGCCGCGTCTCGTGGCTTCGCTTGATTAAAATGGGGCAGAGGTTTGCGGAAGGTGGCAGCAGCCGGGTCGGGCAGGAGGCCCGCGGGCTCACCATGATCTCCATGGCGCTCCAGCGAGAGGTGCCCCAGTACATGGCCATGCCCTGGTTGATCACGAAGGTCATGGCACGTACCACCTCTGCAACGCACACATACACGGTAGCTGGCACAGAGAAGGGCACAGGCCACAAGCGCGCAGTTAATGGAATGGCGTACATGGGTACTGACCTTCCATGGGGCTATTGACGTCAGTGCGGTTGGCGAAGACAATGTCCACGTACTCCAGCTGCAATCTGGACAAGGACCCCCGCAAACCTGAGCCAGTGATGACATCACAACAACACTGGGGTCACCGTGGCCATCAGTGGCATCCACAATGTTAATAACGTCCCTATTTATGATCATGTTCTGTCGTTCCTCCGGCCCGCCACCAGGTGGCAGTGTAGAGCAGAGCCCCCCCCGCCACCCCGGCAGCCAGCTGTGCCCCACGATACATGTTCCGACACGAGCCAATTTGTTCTGGTCCTGCAGAAACACTGGGGTGTCTGACGACAGGTGCTGCATGACACACGCGCCCACACACCCACGCACACGCAAAGGTCCACACGGTGTACACAGGGCAACGCTCAGCGAGTTGGTGCGGGGGGGGGGGGGGGGTGGAGGGGCTCTAACTGGGTCACAGTCCCGGGAGGGGGCTCCATGTTGAGCCTTGTGCGTGCGCGGACAAAGGCCTTTAATCCCTGCAATCACACTCACGAGGGGGGGGGTGATGAAGGGGGAATGAAAATGAAGATGAGATTTGGCAGAGTGGAAGGCGGGACTGGCAGGGGGGCCTGCTCTTCCTGCTTACCTCCCTTCTGTCCACATGCCGCACACAGCATATATACAGCAAGACAGCCAATCATGTGCTTAAGGTTAACAAGGTGTTCAAAGGTACAACAACGCCACCCACCCCCCCCCCCACCAGGTGTGGAAACTGCGGCCTTTTTGGCTCCAGAACACCAGACCATGCACTAATGATATCACAACGTTAATTCAACATGGCAGGAACGTTCTTTATGGGTTCCAGGTGCAAACGTTCATCACATCGAATGGATTTATGCTAAAGAAAGTCCCAGGACTGCATGACGATGATGATGATGATGATCAGTCAAACATTCTGGCCCCCCCTACCTTCTATGATGTGCTTCCTGGAGAGCCCCCTCTCTGTCTCCGCCCTGCAGGTCAACATGGGCACAGTCAGCCAAGCAAACAAAGACCTCCACAGTCAGGACCCCTAACCCTTGTGAAATCGGGGTCCTTCCGGGCGTGTATTTTATCAAGATGAACTAGATCTCACTTTTTATCTGTGTTTTTTTTTTATATACATTTTCCAGGAATAATAGGAGAAAATGTTGCTTCTTAGGAAAAGTGATCAAACCAGAAATTTTCTTTGCATTCCCTGTATTTCAATCCACAGTTTCCTTGACTGTCCCGTGTCAGACCTGGCCGCTGTACCCCACCAGCCATGCCTGTTACATCCCATAATACTCCGGTCTTAGGCCCCACAAACCGTACAGTGTGGAGGTCCAGGTTGAAACGTGGCAGACACTTACTGTCCTCCCCAGTAGATTTTGGTGGTCACCACGAAACTGGAGCGCCTGTGAGACAGATTGGGGGGGGGGGTTGGGGGTGGGGGGAGGGGGGACAGTTATTCCCCTGCACACCAGCCTAATGACTCGCTTGCATTGCAGCGAGCGGCAGCGGCCGTTTGCCGCATCCGGAAAACGGAGGAGCCGCGGATGCGATCGGATGCGAACGAGCGGTGAAGGCACACGAGTCGGTCACGGCGGTAATTGGGGAGAGTCGTCACCTCCATCCTTTCTTCCTGATGATGTTGCCCAGGGTGATCTCAGCTCTGAGGAGAGACACAGGGAGGCAGCTTTTATAATGAGAGGCGACGCAGTCGGTGCGTCCGGCCCGGCCCTTTGACGCTCTCTCGGTGCGTGTTTACTGGGGCCGAGATATCGGTGCATGTGCCGCGACAGGGTTGTCACGGCGACAGGAATCCCGCGTTAGCGTTCGTCCTATTTGCCGGCTTGGTTTTGACAGGATGTGGGGGGGGGGTGCAGGGAGGGGGACGCCGGCTTGTTTAGTGGCCTGTCTTAGCGTAAGCCATGTGGAGGGGGGGGGGGGCGCGTAAATGGACAGACGCACCTTCCGGAGGCGTACACCTCTGCCGTGTCGAAAAGGTTGATGCCATTCTCGTAGGCGATGGTCATCAGGTTCTCAGCCATCTGGTAGGTGGGGGGGGGCACGGTAAATTCAGAAAGCCAGGGAGGGGCTTATCAGGTTCGACACCCAGAACTGACAGGGTCACACACTCCGTTCCGATTGGCTCACCTCGTCCGAGATCTGTGATCCAAAGGTCACCCAGGTCCCTGAGAAGACAGAGATTGAGAGTTGAGGGTAAATGTGGGCTACAGGCAAAGGTGGGATACAGGTGTGGTAAAAGTGGAGGAAATATGGAGTAAAGGTGGAGCAAATGTGGGGTAAAGCTGGAGTAAAAGTGGGGTAAAGGTGGAGTAAAAGTGGGATAAGAATGTGGAATCACGATCAATCTGAAGAATAAAATACAGCAAGAGTTTCATCAGTGCTTGGTGCAAATAAACCTTCATGAATGGGCACCTAAGACTGTGCTCTTGCCTCCAGGTGGCGCTGCAGTGCATACTCACCCAGGCCAAGGCAGGACACACGCAGGCCAGATTTCCCAAGGTTCCTGGGACCAAGGAGAGAGAGACAGTTAGCGTCGACGTTGACATCACGCTGCCGTGGAAACTGTGGGGAGCTTATCGTCTCTGGCGTGAAGTCGACGCACTTGGCTCACACCCCCGGCCGACATCAGCCAGAAGGGGGCGTTTAACCCGGGGCAGGCACTCAGCGGGAGGACGCAGCGTCCGAGACAAGCATCTGGCAGGACGCTCTGAGTCACGCTTGGGCTTTGGAGGGGACCGGCGCGTCCCGTCCCCCATGCCAGCGGGGAAGGCGGGGCTCTGGCACGCCGGACGGAAGCACACGTTTGGCACCCCGCTCTGCAGGCACTGTGACGCATGGCCAACTATTCCAGGCAGTGACCCCTAAAACACCTTCCCGGTGCGGACCAGGCACCCACCTTCATCACCATCATCATCATCATCACGTGAACTTTCAGAATTGTGGCCGAAGATACAGGTCTTATTGTGGGGTCCACAGGTAGCAGAGAGTATTTGCATACCCTGTGTGTGTGTGTGTGTGTGTGTGTGTGTGTGTGTGTTCACTGTGACATAACCCCACCCCACCAGAGGTCCCCTCCCTGCCAAGCATCTCCTGTCCTCATAGCGATAATCCGACCCGCTGCCCCGTCTCGTCTTCCTGTTGTGTTTTACATGCTAAGCCCCGCAGCACGACGCCCCCCCCCCAGATCGGAGGCTGCTGAACACCCTCACACGCCGCATGTAGTTGCTGCGTCACGCCCATCGCCCGGCCCAGCGGCTCGCGAAGGTGCCCAATCTCACGTCTCTCAGATGTCGGAGTGAGCTTGGGGCCTGTCCAAGAAGGACGGGGGACACCAGTCCATCACAGGACACACATCTGCAGGACGAAAACCTTAAAGGACCACAAATAGGATTTGAACCCACAACCCCCGGAGATCTGAGTCTGCAGTGCTGAGCTCCCACACAGAAAACAAATGGCAATATTTAATACTTGTCGTCACTCGGGTCGTCTCTGCCAGGTTTCATGACCATAGGGTTGCAGGTTCTAATCCCTGACTGTTACACCAGCGAGGCATTTGATGTAATCTCACAGTGAGATCCCAGACTGCACAGAATCTTCTTGAGGTGGAGCAAAAGGATGCAAAATCCTGACCCACCACACCAGACCTTACGCACGTCCGAGACTAATAAATGTGTGTTTAACATACTTCATTAGAACAGGTTCATTAACCCCGACATGACCCCGACACATCGTTAGCGCGGATTGCTGACTCATCGACCGGGCCGACAGATATCCGAAAGTGACCCGTGACGCTTGAGGCCACCGCCTGTCACTGTAAGCTCGGGGTACTGCATACGGCAGGCAGTCTGACAGCTTGCCCCTTCCGGGGGAGATCGATAATAAATGTCTGTTACACGTCACGTTGTAATATCTGACACAAACACTCCAAGGTCCCTGTCCACTGCTGGGGAAATTCAACTCTTAACCCCCCCCCTCCCTGTTTTTATAGAGACAGCTTCCAGTTTGACACTTTCCCAGTTTGCGCTGGTGCCTGTTTGTTCTGTTCTGGGACTGAATGACCCACAATCCATCACGTGTCACATGACCCCAGCTAGAAAAACATCCCTGCACCCCCAGACTCAGCTCATCTGACCCCCCCATGCAGCTCTATGAAAAGAGACATACTGTCGGAGCACAAAAACCCCCCTCCCCAAAACTATTCCCGTTTGGTTTTCAGCGTGGGGCTATTTTGGGAAGAGAGCATCCTGTGTGTGTGTGTGTATATATGTGTGTGTGTGTGTGTGTGTATGTGTGTGTGTGTGTGTATATATGTGTGTGTGTGTGTTTGCACCAGCACCTGCCAGTCCCCTGTGCTCACCGACTCAACGCGGAGAGACTCCGCCTCTGTTAATCACAAAAATCTCAGCTTGTCGAGAGAAAAGAGAAAGTGGCAGCCGTCTGATGCAGGGGGGGGGGGGGGGGCTTCATCTGCGCCTTTTTGGTCTTTTATTATTGGGAGGGAGGTCAGCTTAATTTAAACCCACCTGCAGAAACACACGCACACACCCAAACACACACTCCCTGCTCTCTTTTAATTCCCGTTCCCGCAGATGAAGCCCAGGGATTTCTCCAACAAGAGCCCCCCACTCCAAAAAAAAAAAAACTAACAAAAGGACGGGCAGGCCACTCGCTCACGCGTGTGAACCCATCATGTGCCGCGGGGGACAGGCAGCCGCGCGGACGCCTAAACCCTCAGTCCGGCCCCTAGGGGCGGACGGGGCCCACAGACACAGCTGTCACACGTGTTGCCGTGGAGACGGGGTACAGCTTTTCTGCAGAGTCTGGCCCAGGTGAATCCAGCTGTCCTGAGGGTGGGGAGGGGATTTCGTACCCCACCCCCCCCCCCATCCCACTTCTTCCGACTGTCACCACCCTTCAAGCTGATAGCTTTTAGTACTCCCTGGAGAAGGTGCCAGTCACTCACTGGCCCTCCGCACACCCCAGGACGCGACCCCACAACCACAGACGCTGCGTAACAATACAAGCACCACAGCGGTCTCCCTTCTGAGCGCATAACTTTCTAGCGGTGCTCAGAGTCCCTGCCCCCCCCCTCATCACACCCCCCACAGGGTCTGAGTGTGTCTGTTTGTGATCAGGGCTGAGTGTGTCTCTCTCACACACACACGCACACACACACACACATGCCCCCTGGTGCCAGTGATTGGCACTGACATCACTTCCCCCCTCAGCTCCTGCTGCGTGAACATGGACCAGACTGTCCTTCTGTGAGGCGTGACGAGACGGGGGTCACACTGGCTGGGTACAATGGGCATGGACAAAAAGCGTGTGTGTGTGTCTGTGTGTGTGTGTGTGTCTGTGTCTGTGCCCTCGAGTTAGCCACACCCACTCAGGCTTGCCCAAAGACAGGGTATCTGACCCTTAAAAACACCCCCCCCCCCCAGAGTTCCGGAATGTCCGGACAGGGAGGAGTGACCGTGGAAACGGCGCAACACGGCAACGCGCCCCCCCCACCCTATATGCACATGCCCCCAAGGACACACAAAACCCACATGAACACAGCGGGGCGCCCCCTCGCGCTCACAGACACCCAAACACGCACGGCGAGCCCAGAATACTGCAATGCACCGCAATGATATTTACTTAAAGGCACACGGGGAGAGGGAGAGAGAGAGAGAGAGAGGGATGGAGAGAGGGAACGACGAAGGGGAAGAGAGAGAGAGTGAGAGAGAGTTGGCCAGACCCGGATCGCGAAACATTCTAGCCCAGATTAATGCCCCTTTTAATTCGTTAGCATAAGCAATTAAGAAGCAGTGAAGATAAGAGCTGGGGGGCAGGGGGCGAGCATAGCTCAAGCCATGATTATCCGAGATAACCGGCTCCCCCCTGCACTAGACAGAAGTTTCCGGGGCGGGGTTAAAAAAACACGACACAGGGGAATCAAAACACAGCCCTTACCCTGCCGATAACATAATCATGGTCCTCGTAATCCTAATCACCAAAAGAGCCTACTAATGAACAGGGGCCCAGATGGGATCGGAACCATGCATGACAAGAACAGGCTGCAAACAGGCCGACCAGGGCTTAGTAAGTGGCTTGGGAGGCTGCGATTGCCGAAATGAACCCAGAGAGGCTGCAATTAGGCTGCAATCTGCAATCTGCATCAGCAACGAGGCGATGGTGACCTGACAGGACATGGCGATGAAGGAAACAGGCAGCCAGAGTCAGGAATGTGTCAGGTCACCCAAGAAATCCAGTCTATTCACAGATTATAACATTTAAAAGGGATGTTTTTAATGTCGTAATCGAAAAGCAATTTACTAAGTTTACACTTCAAGTTGTGGCACTTTTATTGCAGTAAGGGAGTAAGTTATGTTCCTTGATGGACATTTTGGGGATCTGAACCCACAACCTACTAATTAGGAAGTCAGTGACTCTGCCATAACACTCATGAAGCCCCCATAAGCCGCTGCTAGCGGAGGCTAACGACAGGCGGGTGGACGGATCCACATTGTGAGCAGTAATCCTGCAGCTGCTGGTTTCTGCGCCCCGTCAAGGTCACCACTCATTGTGCAATCCCCAGAGTCTGTCACGCACTCCCAGGGCCAGCAGCGGGTGGCCGTGGCTGACAAGCCGGCTTTCGGGCCAAGCAAGTGCTGGGTCAAATCCCACAAGGGGTTGTGCTATTGAACGTTTAGCCGGGCAATTGCCCGTAATTATTTTAATATACTATAGATTTGGGTAAACGATGAACTTAATATTGCTTAAGGCAACGTCCACTAAAGAACTAATTTTACAGAAAAAATTCAATTAAATTAAAGGTGCTATGTAACTACACAAATTGGACACATGACCTTTCATTTTTATACAGATTTTTCCTGCCTTTACTGTCATCGTATCTTCATTTCAGTCCAAGGCCCTAGATTACCCAGCATGCCTCGTCTTATGGGGCACAAACGAACCAGAGACTGAACTTCCTGCTGAATCAGGCTGTTTCCGAAGCGGCTGCTTTTGTAAAAGTGCCGCACGCCGTGACCTGGCAGGCAAGGGCCCAAGCCGCCACCTTCGGCTGATCATCTGAACCCAGGGTCGTCCAATCGGCTTCGAGCCCTGCAGAGCAGGTGTAGTCGACAGGTGGACATGGGGAAAGGTACCTCCACACTGTTAATGAAAACTGATAACGGAGGGGTGGAGATGTGCCATTCATCCATCCATCCATCCCTTCGTCCACCCATCCATCCATCCATCCATCCTTATTTGGCACAGGATCATGGTGCATTTAAAGCATGGTGCCCCTTAAATGAATTACCGTCGCCATTTCCTCAACTAGGAGGAAGGAAGGGCATAAGCCCCGCCCACAGGCAGTCACATGGTAGACACAGTGATGGGAATGTCGTGGCATACACTTCCGGACGCTCCGATGCGGAGGGAAGACGACATGGAACAAGACCATCTGAAGGACGGCTGGAATTAAATCTGGACTCCCTCCCTGGTTGGCCGGGGAGGGGGGAGCTTTGCGTTTCGAGAGGAAGACTCGTGTGTTTTTTTTTTTCATGGAAAATTTTAATGTTGTAAGATCACCATGCCCAAGGAAAAACAGACAAAGGACACTCGCTCTCTTTCTCTTACGCACAAGCGCCCCCCTCCCTCCAAGAACAACTTCCCACCCTGCAGCTAAACGGAGGCGTCCCACAAGGTCCAGGCCGGACATCAGGGACTTCGGCCTAGAAGGATCCGCGAAAGGCGTATAGAGGACACTGGAGGACTGGGACAGCGGCCGGGCCTGTCACTGGGATTTCCGAGCGCTCCACCAGTCATGAATCTTCGAAGAGGCCGTATAAAGACGCCGTTCAGGAGCAGTGACTCATTCGCCGTGTCGGTTATGGTCGACATGCCAGCCCACGTTTGTCAGGTCTCTTTAAACGATACTTCACAGTCCACATAAAATGCAGAGGAAGCATTTTTTAAAGCCGTCAAACTGCAGCATGTTGAGGTACGAGAGTGATTCAATACAGTGTTCCAGTGATTCAGTACAGTGTTCCAGTGCTTATTTCTGCCCTTAGGGAACTTTAGCCACGCCCCAGGGAAAGTCACACCCCCAAACCAAGCCCCGCCCACTCACCTGTACTTCATGCTGCTGTGTCTTCCAATGGCCTCCTTCATGTGAGCGTGGCCCTGGGGCGCATTCCTCGCAGCCGCCGCATCCCTAGGCTTGCTCAGCCCCTGGGTCGCGTGGTGCCCATTTCCACTCTGGCCTCCGACCCCGCTCCCTCCGCCCCCACCTCCTCCTCCTCCTCCCCCACCGCTCCCACTGCCGCCCCCCGGTGGCGGCGCGGTGCGCAGGCCGCACAGCCGGTCCTCGCTGCGGCTCTTCAGGTTATGCTCCGTGCAGGCGAAGGACACCTGCATCCTGGACGCCTTGGCCCCTGTGCCTCAGATCCAGTCCTCCTGCACCGACTGGGAGGGTGAGTCCCAGGGTCCGCTCAGCTCCTCCCCGACTCCACCCGCTCTCAAATCGAGGTGGAGCTGCCCTGCTGGTCCCAGTTGCGGCCGAAAGGTGCCGGCCAAGCAGTCGGACCTATTCTCCACAAGTTGCGCTGGCTGGGGTCCAGATTTTCTGCGCCTGAAACGCCTCCCGGTGAGAGACAGCCCTACCTCCGGCGTGGCGAGTTAAGCGGAGGTCTCAGAGCTCCGGTGCAGACCGGCCCCATGCCGGCATGCCTGCCGTCTTGGCCGTGAATTCTGCAGATATTATTTTAATTTTGCGCGAGGCTGGGGAGCCGCACGCACCGCACTGAACTGCTCCAAGTGGATCGCAGCGCTCCCACGCTCGCAGCGCAACAGAGTCTGCCCAGAAACTGCCTCAGGCGTGGGGCACCGCTGCCCAGGCGACACACTGACTGACTGACACACTGACTGACACACTGACTCGCGGGCGGGCGCGCGGCACGGGTCTCGCGCTAAACGGGCATTAAAGGGACGCTCTGTACAGTGACTGTCACGCGCATGCATACACACACATACATGCATGCACACACGGATCTGACTCACTGCTCGGTAAACGCAGCGCCGGACCTCCGCCGCCGGGACTCCTGCTGCTATGATTAACGGCGACTATATTCATCGTATTAAAGATCGAGCGAGCCTCTCCGCGGGCCGTCGCTTGGCGTCAAACTGGGTGCCATCGACGGCACCCGACAGACTGCAACATCGCGAAAGTAGCGCCGAAAAGGACTAATGAAAGTGATTAAGAAAACGTGGCGCGCCGGTCGCCTAATTGCAGCCCGCCGGTCGCCTCACCGATACGGAGCGACAGGCGCACATCCCGAAAAAGCCGCTGTGTGGCAAGCCAGCGGAAACACCGACGTGCAACATATGCTGCATCGGTGCTTGCGGGGAGAGAGGCAAAAAAAACACCTGCTTACTTCTCTTTCTCGTGCATTTCCCACACTCCCACTTTCTCTTACCCTCTTTCTAATCGCGATGCGCGCAAGAAAAAGCTCTGTTGCATCCAGAAAGCGAGCCCCCCCCCGTTTTTGTTTTAAAGAAAAGCGGATCCGACGCTGCGATGAGACAAAGTCGATGCTCCCCTTTCCCCCCGGTGGTCTCGAGATCGGCGAGCCGCAGTCGCACACATGCGCGCACTGACGGACGCGGACAGACCGGCAGCCTGTAAACACACGCGCGGGCGCACGCAGACACGGTAAAAAGCATCACTTCGGCACAGACCACTCCCTTTTTACCTAAACACTGTCATCTGCCGCTTAGCCCCCCCTTCCCGTTTTAACCTCTCGTATTTATAAATATGTGTCCCTCTGCCGAACTTAGTCCATATGGGTATTGTAGGTGTCATATCTGCATTGGCAAACCTTTGTGTTTGACACGGAAGGTCTATAGGAAATGGCAATGCGACGGAGAAAGCGCAAATGTGAAATAAAACTGAATTATCAAAGTTGAGGGAAACTCATGAACAAACTATGAAGCCGCATAAGATTTAAACCCATAATTTAAGCACAGATCTTCTCGTGTCCCCACCCCCCTCCACTTTTCCTGCATTGAAACGTAAGCACGCGGATGGGCGCGCTCTCCTGCCCCGACTTTCATGTGATGGGATTATTCTGCCAGCTATACGCAGAGGTGGGGGGGAGGGGGGGGGGTGCAAAATATGTGAGAGTTGGTGAGTGAGTGGTTTTGTTCAATTTTCTAGGGAATTTTGGATCTTGCGGATCGGGAAATATCACATACGTAGCTGAATACAATCTCTTTTTTTTCAAAGCCTCAATTTTCGGTATCTGTGCTTTCTCTGAACGCATCTCCTGGGAGATTTTTTTTTTTTTTGAGGGGTGGGGGGGTTGACTGCGGCACACACGCAGGGCTGCCACAGCAAGCCCTGACATGCGCAATACTTGCACGGAGCGCTGGCACCAGAAACTCTACCCAGCGCACCCACCCCCCCAGTGTCACGGTGCGATCCGAAAGAATAGAGCGAGAAACATGACAGAACCCCCACCCAACCACCATCATCAGCACCATCTCCCTTGGTGGCAAGCCACAAAATCGAAATGTCACCTGAGACGGACAGGCAGTCATGGTCAGAACCTTCTAGAGGGAGGAGGATCTGGTGATACCATTACGGGGCATCAGTGCTCTCAGCAGATGACGGGCATATTCTTGGCATGAAGATCGCCTCCAAGCTGTCACTGTTGCCCATAATCGACACAGCCTGAGACCGTGAGCGCAGTGTCAACCACAAAGTGAAATTCCTCAGAACAATTACCCAACAATAATCTAAGTTGGGACTGATGCTGTCCTTGGTTCCCTGGGTTCGGGTCGCTTTGCCCGTTACCACGGCTACAGCCTGGCGTCGCCGATCGCTCCAGGGTGGCCACATAATGGAGGTCGGCACCGCTTCCAGGTGCGCCAGGGAGAACTCTGGGAAAGAGTGGATTTTCAGAGACGGTGAATACCCCCGGGAGATGAATGGGCCGTGGCAGGGAGGGGCCAATAGGGGGCGCTGTTCTGCGGTACAAGACTTCTGGGAAACGTGCCGGCTTCGCTGTCTACCCCAGTCAATCGTCACGGCCCATATTAATATAGCCCCCACCCCGGCCCCCCCTCTCTGCATCAGTGTGAGGCAGACATTAGGGAGACCGGACAGGACGGTGATGTGTATGGTGTCGACACCCCACAGAGCCTCTGCTTGTTCAGCTGTCCTGGGACCAGGTGGCGAACGAAGTGGGGTGGCATGGGGTGAGAGACAGACAGGAACCATATGTGTGAGTGGTCATGTATATATTACATTGTCGGGACCAGATGTCCTCACAATGTGATAAAAAAAAAACCTTGTGTTTTGTTTGGTTACTTATGGTTAAGGTTAGGGTTGGGTGGGGGTTAAGGGTGTCATAGTTAGCATTAGCATTTTTCCCACAGAAATGAATGGACGGTCCCCACAAAGACGTGTGTGTGTGTGAACAGAATGAGAGGATGTTTTATTGATACTGTTATCTGCCTGGCTCCTGCCAGGTGGGGGGTATGTGTGTTTGAATGGGCGCCAACAGGTGGCGTAGTTCACTACCAGATTCAGATCTCCAGGAGGTATAGTGTCTGGGGGACCCGGCTCCCCTCACACCTGACTGCCGCAAGGCCCGATGCTCCAAGCCGCTTCTGATCTGCCGAAGTGAGCATGAACGTTCTGTGTTTCCTAATCAGCATCCTGGTTGGTACCCCGACCTAAACATGGCAGGATCAGGGTGACGGTCGTCTGTTTGAGCTCACGCACTCACCGTGGCCAACACGCCGTCGCTCTTTGACGGTGACGCCTCTGCTCCCCTGAGCTGACATCACAAAAACCGCTTACATCTCGATTAAGGACTTTCCACCTCCCCAGTGAAAACGTGTATATGTGAGCAATTAATGATGACACATGTCTGTAAAGACAGGGGTGCTGTCCCTAGCACCACATGCTGGGGGGGGGGGCGAGGTTTGGTAAATCTGAGTCCTACCTACAGAGAGGCACGCGAATGGGTGTTCGGCACGTGCCACATAACGCACGCGACAGGAGAATAAATATCTGCCCAGCAACACGAACACAGCCCGCAGGACGGAGCCTCCGGACGCTGTGTCCTTTACTACCCTCTGGTGGGGAACGGCTGTAACTGCAGGCCGATCACGGGCTCTGTATGTGTGTGTGTGTGGGCTGTTCGACATATAAAAACCCACAACTTCCTGACTGCACAAATGAGTGTAATGCAGCATCACACAGACGCTGGAGACTGTGTGTGGCTTTTGTACACTGCTGATCTTTCCTGTGTGGAGATTAGAAGGGATTTTTTTAATGGAGAATAAGGATTCTGAGACACACACACACACACACAGAATGTGAGTATTTACTAAAGGAGAAGAAAAGCATTGTGGGATGCCTCCAGATAGATGCGGGCAGACATCACCGCGGCCAGGCAATACGTCTCCCCTGGACTGATTGATTCCACCAGCCTCCAAGTGTCATTCCCTTTCTCTCTTGCTCTCCTTGTGTTTAATCTGCTCCTTTCCGATTTAATCTGCCGCTGCTCCCTCCAACAAGCCAGGCCGCCTCGCGCCATCGCGCCCCGCCACCCCCCCCCCCCCTACTCTCCCGGCCTGGCTCCCCCCTGTCCATTCAGCCTCCGACAGCTGGCAGACCGATGCTCATTAGCACATGTGGTCTCGGCCCTTGCTGTTGCCGCAGAGAGCTGGTGTGTAATGATCACTAAACTGAAAAATGGCCCCTGGACCGACACACATATCTATCTATCAGCACATCCCTTACACTCCCCGTAATGAATGATCCCAGATCGCAAAGAACTAAAGCTGCAAATGATGAACAGGAAGCTTCTTATATTTACTGTTTTTTTTTAGCAAACGCTTTTACCCAAGGAGACTTTTATTTTGAGAAAGTAGGGCCAGTCTGTCCCTGGAGCAACTGGAGGTTAAGGTCCGTGCTTCAGGGCCCGAGGGTGAAATTACTCCACCAACGCTGGGATTTGAACTAGCGACCTTCTGATTACACAGACAGCATACTAATGCTCTGAGCCACACAATACGTGCTGCGCTGGTCTAATAACCATCCATTTTCTGAAGAATGGAACCATAGGTCATCTCAAAAACACACACACCAACACGCGATGTGTGTATAAACATTCCACTGATGGGAATTTCTGTTACAGTTGTGAACAGAACCATTCCCCTCTTAACCCATTTTTTAATTGCACTCTTTTCTGCCAACATTGTTACACAAAGGACCCCCACCATCTGCATCCTTTGTTGCCTTTCTGGAGCATTTGTGTTTAAGTACCTCGATTTGAGGGTTACCATAGCAGCGCCCTCTTGAAACCGGAGCCAACAACCTTCAGGGTTCTAAGTTTGAGTCGTTAACCACTACACCACCAACCTCCACGACCTCAACATGTGGAGCGCGATGCCAAGATGGCCGACCACCGACCCCCCCGCCCCTCTGCGGATTGATGTCACCCCCCCCCGAACCCGCTGCCCCACATCCCCGTTATTTATCTGCTTCTCCTTTGATAAATGCCGCCCCCCGCACCTCCCCGGCCGATCAGGTTTACGAGGACAGCAGATGTTCTACGTCTTGAGCGATTCTATCCATCCCCCATTTGCCAGGATCTGGAGCAAATGAGCTCATTCTTCTCGCCAGTGGCACAGGAGCATATTTGAATATGAATCTGATTTAGTCTCATCGCTGTGTCTGCAACACAAACAGAGTGGATGGTGTGAATGTGTGAGTCAGACTTTACTTGGCTTCATCTATTTTCCCTCCGCCATTGAATGTGCGCCATTTTCCCTCCTTTTTTTTTTTACATCTCAGGTTAATGTGGGAGATTTCTGTCCTTGTGCCACAGCCAGCGTCGGCCAATCAGCAACCTGTCCCATGACCTTTGACCCTGTCGGCGGTATAATGTCATGGCCGTGGACCTTGTTTGGTTCTTGGGGATCCCAGCGCAGTTATCCTGAGTGTGATCCAGTGTATCCGTGTAATCCACCTACCCCCTCTTGGGTGCGTGAACTTTTCATATTGACACCCTGTCGAGAGGATTAGCGACCTCAAGGCAACAGCCGGGCGTGATTCTGCGCACAGACTACAATCTACTGACCGAAATATGCATCAAAGTAGGGAAAATCACCAGCATCATCTGGAAAGTTCTATGCGCTCAACACAACTCCCTAAAACCCCTATGTTAAGTACCTACAATCAGACAGGACCCAGGAAATGTTTAGCAGTTGTTTACATGAAGGAGGGGTTACAGGGACACTGGCCCCAGCTGAAAGCTGATTGGCCACCGCCCCTGTCACTCATCAAAATCCTAGAGACACCCAAGTTCTCTGGCCGGTTTTGCCACACTTCAGCATAGGGAGGGACCAAAAAGTTCACATCCCAAAGAGGCCAGTTTGTAAACTCAGACGTCTCCCGCCTGAGAGCTTTGACAGATACGGTTTACGATTGGTCTGGGTCCTTTAACCAGCCCTGTAAAATCAGGCCTGTCGTCACTCATGAATAGTGACGTGCTATTCTGTGTACCCGATCCCTCGGAGACGGGAAGACCCCCATGACTCGCTGGGGCGGAGCCAAGACGGAACATCATAAATATTCATGAGCACAGCTGATACTTCCGAAACAAGCTGCTGACAAACTCGCAAAGCATTGTGGGACGGGGTCTCAGGTTCGACGCTCACCTGTAGGGCATGGCAGTGCGTTCGGCCACGCAGTCGGCCAACGAGAGGCAGCACTCGCGTAGGAAGGCCTCCAGCCGGCGTCGTTCCATCAGCCACAGCACCCCCTCCAGGAGGGGAGAGGCCAGCACCGGCGATTTATCCCTCGAACCCGGGTTCAGCCAGCTCCGCCCAGTCCTGCCCATCCCTGGGGGGGGCTTGGGCTTCCTGCTGATGCCGTATAGATCCTCCACGGTGAACCTGCCCCCCCTTCCCCCGCCACCTACCGCCGCCCGCCCGGCGAACATCACACAGGACCTTTCTGAAGCCGGAGGATCCCGATCTCCGGAACTCGGTCGACCTCCTAAGCCCCTCCCACGGAAAAAGGAGGAGGACTCTGTAATCCGTAATCTCTGAATGCTCCCCCAGCGCTTAATCCGCCAAATCACCGGGCTGGATCTGCGCGCTCGAATCTCACGAAAAATCGCTACATTCTGGATTTTCTCTAGAGACGCCACCGAACAGCCTGTTGTTGAGGCCCTCGGAAATCACCTGGATCTTTAAGAAACTTACAATTTGTTATAAACTCATTACAAACTCAACTATGCTTTTTTATCAGTTTTTAAATGACCTGTGCCATTTCTAAGACCAAGTGAACAACTGATCTAACCACGCACACATACGGGGGTCACAGAAAGCCTTGTAACCAAGGGCATAATTCTGGGTTGAGTATTGGGGGGGTTGAGGCAGGGGCGCCGTAAGGGGGAGGAAAGCTAGGACGATTCCAAGGGCCCCTGAGTGACAGGGGCCCTAAAAAATTAGGAAAATAACTGGATTGGTTTGGACTGGGGGGCCTAATATGATATGCTTTCATGGGGCCCAAAATCTCTAGCAGCGCCCCTGGGTTGAGGTATTGGGTTTAAGGGGATCCAGGGGGTTGTATAGGCTGATTTTAATTATTGGGGTGCTTACATAATTCTGTAAAAACGTTGCAAATGTATTGGTTTCATAACGAAAATCCATTGACAAGCAACGTTTAACATACTTGCAATTTCTACTCCGCAGACATTTTCTATTCATTAAGCGTCATCAATTTCTTGATTGACTCATTCAGATCATGAGTTCATGAGCGCCATCTTTGAGGAATGGACAATTTGTTATATATGAGAATGTGCAAATATTTCCAACGATACCTCTAATGACCTGAAACATCAAGCAGGGAGTCATTTAAGTAAAAAGCTTGTTTTTATTTTGTGGGTGGAATGCCGATCTTTCCCCAGGACACAAACCAATTAGCACCAGTCAGGATTTCATCTAAATGCAGTTAGCTTGCTTTTCACTTTTAGAGCCCTTTGCAGGGGCATTGTCTGAGTTCTGGTTCGCTCTGGTTTATTCCAGTTTATTCTGGTTTGGGACTAGGACACTTAGGTGTGCCCTGTGACTGGACCTCTGTGAGGAGGCCCCCCACCGCCCCACATCATCCCCACACCACGTCCCTTTGTGTCATATCCTCTCCCCGAAAGCTGCCCCCCCCCATCCTCCCTGGTCCTGCTTCCAAGGGCCAGGTGCAGCGGACTCGGAGAGCTGTCCCGGTTCCTGCGACTCCCCCCCCCCCCCCCCCAAAAAAAAATTCTGTCCTGCATCCTCCTCTGAGAGGAATCCACGCAGATTCATTGGGGGGGGTCAGGATTCTGGACTGCGACACGGTAGCCCCCCCGCCCCCGCAGCGGACAAACAGGCCTCCTTACAGCGGTGTGCAGCTTCACATCCAGATGGGAGCGGAGACCCAGATTCAGCACCAACCGAGAGAGGAAACGAAAGCCTTAAAGGTCACCTCAGAGTTCCTAGGGATGCTCTGCACCTCCAGACATGGCTGTGGCCTTGTGCGTAACGGGGGTGCGTGACGCTGCTGTGCCATATTCAGGCCTGAGCGCACCGCACAGGTGCAAAGCATTCCCCAAATCCCAGTCCACCCCGGTGCATACTGGGTAATGACTTGATTCTCCCAGCATGCATAGGGGTGGGCGGAAGGTGTGTTTAGATTTCTTTTATGTGTGTGTGTCCGCTGCCCAGCACAAGAAGTGTGCCAGTTTTCTGGGGTTTTTGTGTGTGTGTCTGTGTGTGTGTGTGTGCGTGTGTGTGTGTGTGTCTGTGTGTGTGTGTGTGTGTGTGCAGTGACACCTGTTATGAATCGTTTCATTTTGACTCCCACTGGAAATTGCTGTTGGACAGCTGAGAGGGCAGTTAGCTTTATAGATGGTTAAAGAGTTTATCTCCCGTTTGGCTCCGAAGACGCACAGACGGGGGCTAATCGCTGGGGTGTCCATCGCTCTTTCAGGAGACCTTCAGCTTCGCCTGCGTCAGCAAATCTGAACACCAAAGGGTAGCGAGACTAAGTATGAAGTGCAAATCGAGAGAAGCAACTTGTGGGTTCTCTCATCCGGGACAGTGTGGCTGTGCTCGTCCTCACCGTGTTTATAAAAGTCACTCTCCAGGTGCAGCACACTTAGCGACAGCTGGGTTAGCACAGTGCGGGGTCTGCGTTTTCACTGCGGAAAGCCATTTCGGTTAAAAGTCTCTCTTTAGCAGCTAAGTGACTGTAGCTGCCCTCAGAGGTGCCTGCATATGCAGGAAACTCCTGAGGACACTTATCACTCAGCAGGCTGTTAATGACTTAAATACCCATCCTGCCCCTGTGGCACGCTGACTGACCTCGATTCGGGCAGCTTGATGGACACCTATGCTGCCTCAGAAAGGTCCTCAGAGCTTCATGGCCTAAACGACTGAGGGGCAGTCATCCAGGAAGCCAGAGTCCAGCTTTCACTTAAATTAGATGTATGAATATCCTTGTTTAATACATCTGATAAAAACCACCAAACACTTAAGTATTTTTAAACCAGCATGAAGCCATTCTGTGTAATTTTATTAATAATGAACACAGGGGTTAGTTAGCAGTTAGCTCATTACATCTATTACCAGCCCATTAGTTACAGCATGACTCTTAGTAATCCAATTATAATTCAGACAAGACTGCAGTTGAGTCTAATGCAAGAATATTCAGGAAGTGGTAGGATGATTTTTTTTTAGGTTTCAGGTTTTTTGGGCTTCTTTAGGATGCACAACAATAGTGAAGCCAGAAATCATAGCGGTGGGGCAGGAAATCAGGTGGATTAGTCCCCTTTCACTGCACTCGGTGACAAAATCACACTACAAACTCAACTACGTTATAAATGACCCGTGGCATTACTAAGACCAAATGAGCAAAGAGAGAGAAAGATCGATTTGCCTCCCAGCAGAACATTTCCTGCGACTGATCTAACCACGCACACATACGGGGGTCACAGAAAGTCTTGGAACCAAGGGTATAACTTTGGGTTGAGTATTAGGGGGGTTGAGGTCTCCACCCATTTAAGGGGGTCCAGGGGGCTGTATGGCCTGGTTTTGATTGTGAGGGTGGGGGGGTCGGGTTATAACCCCCCCATTTATGCCCCTGCTTGTTGCAGATTTATTGGTTTCATAACACTGACCAGTAGCATTTAACGTACCTGCACACACTGACCAGTAGCATTTAACGTACCTGCACACACTGACCAGTAGCATTTAACGTACCTGCAAATATCTTCCACACAGACATTTTCTTTTTATCATCAGAATTTTTTTTGACAGACTCGTTCATTTCTGTTCTCGCCATTTTGCGATTAATTGCAACTGTAGTCACTGGCTCCCAAAGGGATACTAAACACAAATGTTTGGTGTTTTATGTTGTTGCAAAGCTGTTACTAATTAAGTAGCCCCCAATGAGACTGCTTGTCAACGAACTTTTTAGAAGCATGATTTGGGTTCCAGTCTATTACTACTTGAAATTAATGTGAAACTTCAAAAATTCTGTTTGTTTCTAATGCAATATGTATCAGCAAATGAATGCTGATGCAGAGGGGAAGCTGCTTTAGCAGGGATGCTGACACGACCCGAAGGTTAGTTTGTTTGCCTCCAAGCCCTCTTGGGAGAAGCTGATATATGGATATTGGTCAGAGTGTGACAGACGCCCCTGATCGATTCCGGACCGCAGCGCCCAAGTCGTGATGAATTTACAGCCTGGTGTCCCTTTAAGACTCCGCAGTGTTCAAATCAAACTGTGGTTTGAAGCAGTGAATCCGAAAACTGGAGCAGTGGCCAGCAATGGGAAGGGTTTAGACATGTGAACCTTCGTGATTCTGCCACTGGACTTTGCCAGCATTTAGTGAGGACCAGCTTTGTTTTGTGTGACTTTCTGTCACACCCACCCGATGCAGGGAGTGCTGTGACTCTGGATAACGCTGTGACTCGTCTGCCTTCTGCTGCTGGCGCAGTGACTCAGAGATTTACACATTTCCACATTACATTTGTTTAGTGGACGCTTATATCCAAACAAACAGACTGTCTGACCCTGTTTCGAGAAATTGTCTCTTTAGCGATTGGGGGTTAAGGGTCTTGATCAAGGACCCAATGGTGAAATGACTTTGCCAACCAAGGGATTCGAACCAACAACCTTCTGATCGCAGGCCGCCCCTTTCCCGCTAACAGCTGCGGGGAAGAGCACTGACTCTTCCCTGGGATCAGTGACTATCTTACAACAGCAGTAAATCCTAGCCGTGAATCTGCTCCCGGGTCCCCATCCGGTTTTCCAGAAAGAGGGATTTGTCGGCCATAGATCCTGGGGTATTTTTAGTCGATGTTTTGTTTGGGCCAATGAAAGTCAAGGGGGGGGGGGGGGGCACAGGGTGCAGCAGGGGCTTAGAGGCCTTGATCCAGGATTAAGCTGCTTCCCAAATGTAGGCTTTTAATCGACCGCCGTGTCAGTCAGAGATGGAGCACAATGATCTCGTGTACGACTCCAGTCCGGCTGCTCCATCCTGGGCCTTAATAACAGCCGATAGGCTGATAGGACGTTAACGTCAAAGCTGACTGGACACCGAGACCGAGGATACAGAGGCTGGGATGGTGAATTGGCAAAACACCACATCGAACATCATTTGAAATCACGATGCCAACTATCACGACACTGTATGGCTTCAAGCTGTACACACATCGGGACTCTCTGAGTTTACATACATTTCCCGGAATATCATACGACATTTTTAGAATATTTCATCTGCCGCAGTTAACATGTCAGTTAGCATGTAAGTTAATATTTCACTTACTGTGTCAGTTAGCATGTTAGTGTCATTATGTCAGTTAGCATGTTAGTAAGCATGTAAGTTAGTATGTCACTTAGTGTGTGAGTTATCATGCTAGTTAGCATGTCAGTTAGCATGTTAGTGTGTCACTTAGTATGTTAGTTAGCGTGTTAGCATGTTAGTGTGTCAGTTAGTATGTTAGTTAGCGTGTTAGCATGTCAGTTAGCATGTTAGTGTGTCAGTTAGTATGTTAGTTAGCGTGTTGGCATGTCAGTTAGCATGTTAGTGTGTCAGTTAGTATGTTAGTTAGCGTGTTAGCATGTCAGTTAGCATGTTAGTGTGTCAGTTAGTATGTTAGTTAGCGTGTTAGCATGTCAGTTAGTATGTTAGTTAGCGTGTTAGCATGGCCCCCAGATGAACGTTATGGTTTGAGCAGCTCCAGGTCTGTAGGTAGTGCTGTCCACCATCCTGCCTCCGAAGGCCGCAAAACTGACCGGAGGAACATGACAGAGGTCGTGTGGGAAACCCTCTGCTAACTGCCATCTTGGGGAATCCCTCGTCAGGAGCTGTTAATTAGCGCCGTCGTCTCCCGGAGCTTTCCATAATTAAGCCAGCAGATCCATGTCGTCAAGCCACGGGATCCCGGTCAGGCGAGGGCGGAGTGTTTGGCGGTCAGTTGCGTGACATGGAAAGTGACATGATAATCAGCTTACATATCCCAGCTGTCCCATTAGTGGTGAATATCAAGAATACAGGTGCATTGCAGATTTCAGGTATGTATGCATATAAGCGAGCCCCAGCTCCTTGAAGAAAGGTGGTGGTTCTACAACACCAGGGTTGAGGGTTCGAATCCTGCCTCTGCTGTGTGTGTGGAGGTTGTATGCCTATATGGGTTTTCACTTACAATCCAAAAATGTGCAGACTGATGACCCATAAATTGTGTCCCCTGCCTCGTGGTCTGTGACAGAGACGACTGGCTCACGGGGACCCCGCAGTGGGAAAAAGATGATGTAAGGTTTTTGGTGATAAATCATTGTGAGATGCCACAACAAAAGGTGTCCTCTGCATTTAACATAGCAGTGGGAAGCTATTATTTAGCACCCAAGGAACAGTGTTTGGGAGAGGGGGGGGTAGTTTGCTCAGGGCACCTCAGTGGCTCCTTGCTGGTCAGAGATTCACACCCACAAACATTAAATTACAAACACGCTTCACGAACCATTTGGCTATAACTACCTACTGTGCTGATAGATAGATAGATAGATAGATATTAGTTTTCAATCCTGAAGGACACTGCACATTGTATAACATTGTCCATGCCCAACTTTCTGTCCAATCAGAGGGTCCTGTCTGATGGTCACATGACAGGGCCTCCTCTGGCTCATGGTTTTAAGCCCCACTAATGCTTGCTAGCACTTTAGCGCTGTGGTGTGACATCCTCCGTCTTTAAGGCAGAATGTGTCATGGCGGCGTGGGAGGGCTCCGTGGCAGGCGGCCTGCAGCTCTCGGCACGCGTGCGGCGCTGGTGCCCACACTGGCGGCCATCCCCCCTCTCCGGGGCTTCCGCACGCCTGCCTGCTCGTTTACCTGCATTTGTGAGTGTTTGTGTGTAAGGGGGGGGGGGGGCATCACACGTTTCCAGTTCAGATTTAGAGCTGCTCAATGACCCCCTCGGCCGCTAATTATCCCCAGCAGAGGATCGCAGACCCCCAACCTCCCAACACTCAAACCATGATTTTGCATTTGTGGGGCCCCCTGTTGGCCGCAAGCAGTCACTACACTTGGACATTTTTTAGTGGAGCCCCAGAAACAGCGAACCCATTCCTGTGGCCTCCGCACAGCTAGGACCAGGCGGCGGGGCATCTTACCCTTGTTGATGTCCCTCTGCCCACTGACGGCTAACGCCTGTTAGCGCTGTGACAAGCCCCGCCCACCACTGAGAATTTCCCCACGGGGATTAATAAAGTATCATTATTATCTCCAGAGAACGTTTTAGTCAAAATGACCTGATAGATTATCTACTTGTCTACTACATCATTAATATTTAATAGCTTAATAAAAGTTACAAGTTAGCAGTAAAGGTTTGTATACAAATCTCTATTTTGCATTTTCAACTGGCCCCCAGAATATGACCCCTTTCCCAGTAGTGGGGCGTAGGTGCTTTGACATATTTGGAATGGCAGATAGAGAATATTCTGGAAAGCTGTGTAGTGACAGTAAGTTTCTGGCTCTCTACTGACCCATGGATCATCCCTGTTCCTGACACTTTCTGCAGCCAGGGACAAACACACGAGTGTCATGCTCACACTCATTCAGCCACGCACACACACACACACACACACACACACACACGCACATGTAGGGTAAACATATCCTTATGGGGACCGCTCATTCATTTCAATGGGAAAAATGCTAACGCTAACTATGACAACCATAACCATAAGTAACCAAACAAAATACGAGACGTTTTTTAGTTTCTTGATTGCATTTATAGATCTTTGCGGGACCTGAAAAATGGTCCCCACATTGTCAAAATGATAGGTTTTTATTACATTGTGGGGAATATTTGGTCCCTACAATGTAATATAAACATAATACACACACACACACACGCCACAAATTCACCAGCAACAGTCCATCCGACAGCAGCATGAGGTTTATCTGGAACAACGATAAATCATTAAAAAAAAACAACGACATGGCAAGATTAAAAATAAATCTGGCACAAAAAAAGTCAGCTAAGGACCTCTTTGAGGAAAATGTGGCGACGTCCTCAGTGCTGATGGTGAATACACTGTGTCTACTGGGAATAATTAGCATGCACCCTGTATGCTCGACGGGCATTGTCACACACAAGACGATAATATATTGGGAAGGATCATTGTTCTTCCACTGCTGTGACGTTGGAAAAGTACCAGATTTTCTTTTGGCTCAGGGAAACTGCACAGAACAGGTGCTAGAACATTCCACACTGCAGTGACAACAAAATACCTCGCTTTGTGCCAGTCGCTAGGCTAGCGGTCAAGTTTGCTGCTGCCCCGCCTCTCCTCCACATCCACATCGCCGGTGACGCCCTCTTCCTGTGTGATGTGGCAGGTGGCCAATCGAATTACTGCCAGGTTGTTTCTAGAACTTTCTATAAGCGGCAGGTCAATACAGCAGGTGACAGAATGGCACAGAAGGCATCCGGCTGCCACATTAAGCAATATAAATTTCATTAACGAAAAAAGTTTTAATAAGTTGAGCCACGGCTTTAAAAATGACCCACTTAAGTCTGAGTGGCAGTGCACAGGAAGAGGGGAACTGCAGACTCACAACTGCAGACAACGCGTAGAATGATGATGACATTCATGTAAATGTCATCTTGTGACAGACATTTTTCTTGGGCGAGTCCACAGGGGGAATGTGCCATGCTGAAGTGCATAACTCTGCTGAAAATTCCTCGGATGTCTCAGACCGTTCCGGGGAGAAAATCAATTTGTACTGTCCCTCTGCTCACCGGGCCCCCGGAGTGGTTATCGACCGGTGGCGGCTGGTGGGATTGCGGCCCAAATTACATTTATATGAACTGTTCGAGGGGGCGGCACGGTGGTGCAGTGGTTAGAACTGTTGCCTCTCACCTCCGCCATGATTCCTTGTGTGTGGAGTAGCATGTTCTCCCCGTGTTTTCATGGAGATTCCGCTGGGTACTCCGGTTTCCCCTCGCAATCCAAACACATGCTGAGGTTCATTGGAGTTGCCAAATTGCCCGTAGGTGTGAGTTTGTGAGTAAACGGTGTGTCCATGCCCTGTGATGGGTTGGTGCCCCATCCTGGGTTGTTCCCTGCCTTGTGCCTGTTGCCAAGGGGATGGGCTCTGGATCCCCTACGACCTTGAATAGGATAAGTGGTTACAGAAAAGGGATGGATGCATGCACTGTTTGAAAACAGAGCCGGCTAGAGTCTGCATTGCCTACTAAGGTTGTGGGTTCAATTCCCACCCTCAACTCAATGTGTGCGGCATTTGCCTGTTCCTGTGTTTGTGTGAGTCTCCTGCAGTTTGTCTTGTTTCCCGACATGGTGAGAAAACATGCAGTTTAGCTGAATCAGTGTCCCAAAGTTGCCTTGGTGTGTGTGTATGCCCTGTGTTGGACCGATATCCAGTCCAAAGCGTACCCTGACTCATGCCCTGCGTTTTCTGGGACAGTCTCCAAGCTCACTATGACTCTTCGCTGGATAAGCAGTTCTGAGAAAATAGATGAATGGAATGGTACTTTCCTACACTCATCTCATGCCCCAGCGAATGCCTAGAATACTTGTGGGTCAAATGCAGAATTAACCCAACATAATACCGTAGGTAAGACTACAGTCAGACCACTGTGACAGCAGCATGTGATGTTTTTATGAGATTTGAAGAGAAAAAAAAATCAACACTGCGTGGAATAAACTGAGATAGCCTATTATTCTTGCCGAGCTTGGCGATTCTGTTATGTCCAAAAATTACCTTTTTAAATACATTGGTTTTATACCCCTCTAGATAAGGCAGCTAAATACGGCAACAGAAAAACACTGATTCAGTAGAACTTCATATAACTAATATAAAATATCTTCAAAGAATCAAAATCGTGTAAGACATTTGAACAGCGGTAACCGTTTCGACTGCAAGAACCACCGACGTTTTATATAGTTATGCACCGTTAAATACAGCTGAATTCTCACACACGGAGGAGCAGCCTACAGAGAGGCCGTTAAATGGGAATACTGGGATTGGAGCAACAGCAGAAATAATTTTGTTTGTTTGATTCGTAGAAATAAATCATCTCCGTGCTATTTTATTATTTATTATCATTACATGCAATTTGTTGCATATTTGTGTATTGTTATTATTTATTGGCCAGAAGGCTAAACCTGTCGATTAACTAGGCTCTCCCGCTCTCCCTTTGGAACAGTTCATTCTGTACACAGTGTGCTATTAGTTATGCTAATAGTAATGAAGCTTCATTTAAAAATCCCCCTCCATCTCCAAGGGGCTCATCCTTACGCAAGTCCCAGCGTGTGGAATTTCCCCGTCCTTGTGCTCATTTGGCCTCCGTACCTATAGGGGGCACCATCGAAAAACATTTAGCAATATAGATACTTCGATATGGAAAAAAACTGACCATTCTAGCCCAGTCAGACAAGATGGCGGCGTCTATGACAGCTATGAGAGCTCAGCATCTTTCTTCTGTTAATGATTTGGTACCGGACTGGGTCCGTCAGGAAGTCAGCACCGGGGTGAGATTGTAGCTCGTCAATTCACCAGTGGTTTTTCTTTTAGTTTGGCGAGAAAGCGATTTGTGGTTCGTGTTTATCTGCACTTTTCCTCACGGCCGCCGTTAAATGAGACAGCAGATATACTAGCTTGAAAGCTAGTCTGCCGCCTAACACTTGCAATCAAACCTCATTCAGAAGCTTCAACTAACGTAGTATACAATAGCCGTGTAATTCACGTACAAATTATTCGATTGTTAGTGTATGGTTTTAATACTAGTGTCTGTGATAGAATAACTTTATGGCTCTATGAGAGTAATACTGCCCGGGACGTTTAAAGTCTCTGCAAACGATGTTGTTTATAAGTACGTGCAACGTGGCGGGTTACATAGTATTAATAAACGTAGTATTATGATATCGCACTATATTTTACGAGATGACTGACATTGAGATGCATCCTCTATATCTGTGCAACTTGTTGTCTTAGTTGGCGAATATCCCACAATATAGTCGCTATGTCAATGTAATTATTTTACCAGGTGCTATCAATATCATCATTTTTTCCCGAAGACGTGCCTTGTGATTGAATTGTACTATTTAAATAACTTTGCTTTGCCTAGACAACAATCATGGCAGTCGAATTTGAAGGAGGGGTGGTGATCGGCGCCGACTCCCGAACGACCACTGGGTAAGGGATCTGAATAACACGATCCTCCATGTCCATCAGGTGCTGAATCCCCGACAGCTCCTATGTTTGTAATTGATATTTGCCTCACTTGTATGTGGCATTGGACAAATGCACCCGTTAAATATGTACATGTAACATCAATGTCCTCTGCCTCTTTCCTTTAAACCAGGGGTGTCAAACTGCAGTCCTGGGGGCCGGAGCCCTGTGTAGCTTAGTTCTTTCCCTGTTCCACCACAAATGATTCAGCTCAACTGCTATGTGGTAATTAGCACAAGAAGTTGAATCAGGTGTGTTAAACGAGGGGAAACCCAAAAATGTGCAGGGCTCCGGCCCCCCAGGACTGGAGTCTGACACCTGTGCTTTAAACTGTAATGTATGTAGTAGTGTAAATGATACAGATGCTAATTAATTTTATTATTCTGGAATATGAAGTGTGCAAACGATGTACCCCCCCAGCCACCCAGCCCAGATCACCCTGTCATTGCCAAATTTTAGACACATCAAGGTTGTTACTCAGTGCGTTATCGAAATATATGCTGATGCAAAGACTTAAAATTCCCCAAATAAGCTCATCATTCGTTTGCTGCATTAATGGAAATGTGTCCAAACACATCACGCAGGGTTTGGATTGTTTGAGCCCTTCAGAAGCTGATCATTTGTCTGAAGCGTGTGCGATGGACATTAGTGCAGTGCTCTGTAACGTTCGATCTGGGCAGTAACCCAGCTTTCTGCCCTGTGCTGCTTGGCGTAGGTTCCAGGTCTCCCCGTAACCCTGACCTGGATGAATTTGTTTTGTAATGTTGTATGTCATGTGGTTCTCCAGCCCTCACGTGTGGGTTTACACAGTGTTCCGTGCATCTGCCCCCCCCCCCCAGAGCTTACATCGCTAACAGAGTGACGGACAAGCTCACGCCCATCCACGAGCGCATCTATTGCTGCCGCTCCGGATCCGCCGCCGACACCCAGGCCATCGCCGATGCCGTCACCTACCAGCTGGGCTTCCACAGGTGTGCGACCACATTCCCCCCCCCCCCCACCCCGGCCGGGAAAACCCTCTTATATACGCTAAAGAACTTCCACAAGGCTGACATGTCAATAGTTTGTAGCTTCATGCCATGTGCGTCAGGCTTAGTGCAGCGGGCGACGGAACCTTAACACTTGCACAACGGACATAAATTAGGCAGACGTGGGAAATATAGATACTCCTCACTTATCGACCTACCTGTTTAATGACAGCTTGGACTTATGAACAGCTCTCTGACCAGTCGGCATTGTATGATGTAGAAAAACTTTGGTTTCTGTTCTCTTCTGGTTGTTCTACTCTGTAATTTATTTGGGTTGGCGAAGGATGATTATTTTGATATGATGCATATGCTTTGTACTGTGAGATAGGGAACCGCCATTAGCGCATAAAGCATAGACGTGCGCAAGCTTTAAGTTTTCCTGTATCATACTTTTCTTACGTCTTCGAAAGCAACGGCTGTAACCTTTTTACTTGTTCCATATTTCAGTTAATATGTATAAGTAACTTATTTATTTTCCAGACGCTGTTTTAGTTCAGCAATGTGCAAAAAGACGCTAACGGTGTTTCACTGGATTGCAGTGATGCTAATTTGCGATACATGCCTATATATGTTAGCCTATCTTTTATTTGTAATTCCGTTGATAATTAACATTTGCACTTACCGGCCAGCTTGTTGTAGGCTACCTTTGCTGTGCTAGATGAGAGATCCCCTAAGAATGTTCTGTGTTTGGTTTAGTACAGTTTCACTCATAGATTTTCACCTGTCGCATACGGAGAAAACTCGTAGCGGGAACAGCGCACTGTTTAATACAGTATACAGTACACTACTGTATAAATATACTGAAAATACCAGTACGGTATGTTTGAAATATCAGTACGGGGCAGCTCCTCACTTATCAACCAATTCACTTAACGACCTAGTCGTAGGATTGGAACTCTGTCGTTAAGTGAGGAGTGTCTGCAGATCCAGCTTTGGATTGGGCAGCGGTCGCCGATACTGATTGGTTAAAAAATGCCTGGATCAGCCCCCATTCTGACCGTTGGCTCAGGACATGGCTGATATACGTGCCACTCATTGCCCCTCCTCTCGGCCTCTCCCCCCACTAGTATCGAGCTGGATGAGCCCCCACTGGTGCAGACGGCTGCCAACTTGTTCAAGGAGATGTGCTATAGATACAGGGAGGAGCTGATGGCCGGGATCATCGTGGCCGGCTGGGACAAGCGGTGGGGCGGACAGGTGGGTGTGCAGTACGGATGGGTGATGCCACTGCTACTAGAAGGGCATGCACGTGACGTCACTGCAGCCGAAGTCACTGCAGCCGAAGTCACTGCAGCCGAAGTCACTGCAGCCGAAGTCACTGCAGCCGAAGTCACTGCGCTCACTCCCACTGAGTGGCAAATAGACTGAGAGGCAGCGTTAGCGTTCGGCTTGAATGCTGCAAAAAAAAAAACCAAAACATTGGAAATATAAAAGACCTGTCGTGCGATTGACTGCACATAGATTTAACATAAAATAGGACATATCTTTTTAGAGACTGCCAAAAACGAAATAGGTAAGTATGGCACATGGATCGGTCACATATGGCTGATACCCGATCCATCAATTAGGTCTGGATGGGTGCCGATGCTGATCCAAATACATATTGGATTGGGGCATCGCTTAAAATGATCAGGTGGAAAAAATTGTATATTTTCTCAAAATGAAAGATTCAATACTGAATCGATATTTCGTTACCGATCTGCAGATCCTTAGCGTCCTTCTAAAGCAGTCCCATCCCCCCCCCCCCCCCCCCCAGGTATATACGGTGCCCATGGGGGGCATGCTGGTGAGGCAGCCAGTCTCGGTGGGCGGCTCTGGCAGCTCCTACATCTACGGCTTTGTGGACTCCAACTACAAGTCCAAGATGAGTAAGGAGGAGTGCCTGAAGTTCGTGACACAGGGTAAGTGGCAGCCGACGCATCACTCTGCCGTATTTCTGAGTCCGCTGCCTGGGTTAGGCACCTAGACGGCTCTATCTCTCTGATCTCAAACCTGGTTTCTCTACGTAGAGTTGTCTAGTGGCTGATGAAATGCTCCAGATATTGCAGAAACTAGAGCCACATTGCATAGTTTGACAAATGGAGGCCTTTCTGCACAGCGTGTTCTGCTTGAGTGTACAGATGGATGCGGCCCCTCTGTATGAATCATGGTCCCTTTTATGCCCCCTCCCCACCTTAGAAATCCTAGAATTGCCCCTAGATGAATGATACCCTCCTGATGGTTTTTCATAAACAAGAAGAAAAATCGCCAGCAGTAGTGATACCTGGGGATTGTTAACCTGAAATTTTGATGACTACTGTGTGTACCTTGGTCAGACTTCAACCAGACTGCCTTGCGATCACATGTTCGCTCTGGCTCTGCCCCCTGCCTGCCAGACCGTCCACCTTGTGCATGACTGGTCTGATATTCCTGCCTTCCTCTGACAGCCCTGAGCCTGGCTATGGAGAGGGACGGCTCCAGCGGGGGGGTCGCACGCCTGGCCACCATCACCGAGACGGGCGTGGAGCGACAGGTCATTCTGGGGAACCAGCTGCCGAAGTTATTCAGCGGCTGACCTAGAGGGGGCGCCAGTACCCGACCACTTCACCCCTGTCCCATGTTGTTGTTTAAAAGCCTTTTTTGCTTAGTGTTTCTTTGGCACGATCTGTTGAATAAAACACATTCACGCTACTAATTTTGTTGAGTCTCATTGTGAAGATGTTTGTGGTGGCAACCGTGGAATTAGACTGAAATTATAGTCATTAAACGACCCCACCCAGCACTTAAACCTAAACGCATTTTGTTTTTTCCCAATTATACAGCTGGCTAAGTGTTTTTTCCCCTCGTTTCGGCTTTCATGAGTAAGGCACATTCCCGTTTGGGCTGAGTCTAATTAGCGCACCAGTGCCGCTGCATGATCCGGCTGAGGATCGCATGCTCAGATTTGTTCCCATCTTCGCCTCTGGAGAAATGACTTCATGCCAGTATGTTGGCTCCACACCACAACTTCATCATGGCCATAATAGAACTGTCCCTGCTAATGGAATGTGCTTTTGATAGCTTTGTGAATGGCAGGACCATACAGCTATATAAAAGTACAGAGCTTACTGTTCTTTTTGCATATTAAGAGCTGGTTATTGTTGAGTTGGGTACCCTTGGTTATGGGGTTGTTTTGTGCAATTCAGCTGTATCTTAGTTAGTCATGTTATAACCTTAATCCTTTCAGTTCTATGGTGGATGAACTTCGTGGTACTTCATAATTTTTTTTATTTTATTTTTTTTTAAAAACCCACCTTGTTAGCTCAGTTAAAATATGCCCAGGTCACCAAGTTAAATGTCCGTAATGGGCATGGAGAGAGACCCCGACCCCTGTCAGGTCTGTAGATAATCAGCAATGATGGTGATCTTGAAGATGCTTCTCCATACCTAGTGTAAATGAACAGGGAGGGTAACAGGTCCAAACACACAGCTGTAAGGATGACCCACCCAAACGTACGTTCTTGTACAAACAAGCAGGCGGTCCAAACATTCCCGAGACCGACCCGTTCAGGTTCGCCTTTATTTATGCATTGTCACAAGCTCAAATGACCACAAACTTTACAACAGTCCTGCCTTCTTTCAGACAACTGATAAAATCAATGGGAGAGAAAAAAAAAACATTTAAATGAAGGACTCAAGTAACAAAAGGAAAATGAACATCAGCTCATGGGGCACTGAGACACAGCGGGGGAGGGGGGGGGGGGGGGGACTTATTTTGATATATCCAAGTCCCAAGACACAACTGCGGATCGCCTCGCTCACACTCTGTCTCTCTCTCTCAGCCGGATGTAAAATCCACTCATTAGAAGATAATTCATATTGCCGCCTCTTTTGCTTTGTAAACCTTAGATGGCAAGGAACCTTTTAGGGGCAGGAGGCCTTAAATCGGCAGGCCTTCCCAGCCGAGACACACCGAGCAGCATCAGCAGTGTGTTAGCTCATTAGCATAATTAAAAAGACGAGAGAGATCAAAGAATTACGGAAGAGTGGAGAGCAAATGCAGTGAACGATTAAAAACAACTCCCATTAAAAGTAAGTAAGTAAAGCCAGAGAAGCCTGTTTTGTTTAATGTCAGAAACACAACAGGAAAAAAGTAGAAATGTCAGAAACACACTAACAGATTGTCCTAATACAATAACAGAAAAAAAAAATCAAGAGAATGAAACGGTAATATTTATTTAACGATTAATTTATAACATCTGTAAAATGAGGAAGGGGATGGAGCAGCTGAATTTATTACGGCGAGTCTGTCTCCCCCCCCACGTCACTCTCATCCGCACCTCCGTCCTACCGCACATGTACAGTACTCGTCAAGTCAGTGGGGTGCTCCTATTTAGAAAAGGTCTGATCCTCGTCCTCAGGTTTGCGTTCACGATACGCACATTCCTACACTAATTCCGGAAAAAGCATTAAAAAAAACACCCACTTCAGTCAATGCGAGGGTCTTAGCCAGGAAGACCGGGACAAACCATTTTTATGCCCTGGGGGGTAATTCTCCTGCTGTCTGCAAACCCTTTCTGATAGGTCTGAATCGTGGGACACTGAGGGGAGGGAGGGGGGGGTTTCACATTATCACAACACTTGTTTCAACAGAGTCTCACTCCAGCCTTTTCGCCTCTCCTTGCCTTATAGTTGTGTCAGGCACAAGTCCTGCAGTAAAGTCCTCCACACAGAGGGGGGCGCACTACTATTTCCAGAAACCAGCACATTTTAACAACAAATGGGTAACCTGAGGTGAAGTCAACCTTTGGCAGATAACGCTGACTACCCTAAAGATCACAAACCCCTTTAAAACCCCATACTTATGCCTGGCACTTGTATTTTACTAAACATTCACAGACCAGCAATAACTAACCCATCTCTCATCCTCTGACCAATTACAACTAACCTTTAACACTGATAACTCTCAACAGCATACAGCCACTAATGTATCCTCAGCCCATGACATTTGGCACCATTTCCACTGGCGTATTACACTTTCTCCGTCACATTCTGTGTGCTCTTCAGCCTTAAATGATAGCATGATTCAAACCCACATACCACCCTCTCTCTCTCTTTCATCTGGCTAACTCCCCCCTCTCCCAGCCTGCCTACATGCCCCCGGCATGCAAAACATGGTATACAGCCGTAAAAAAAATTGAGACCACTATATTTTTTTAAACAAATCTGCATTTGTTAATCCTGGTTTAATCCTGGTTCTGCTGGCAGAAGGCTACGCTGAGCAATGAGTTGCTTCCAGGTTCATCATTTGTAAGACAGTAGGACACAAGAACAATGTGAAGCAGGAGACACTGGGAATGACCAGGAACCAGGTCAGGTAGAGGGCGGAAGTGACTTTCTGCCAGAGATGACAACTTATACAACAGTTTCTCAAGAATCGTAGGATGACATCAAGTGACCTTCGAAAGGAATGGGAAACATTAAGTGCAGGTGTGAAGTGCACTGCTAGGACAGTTAATATCAGTCCTTGAAGCAGGACCGAAGACCCATAAAGCAAAGAAGCCCTTTATCAAGGAGAAACAGAGAATCTCCAGACTGCAGTTTGCAAAAAAAAATTGAGAAATGAGTGCTGTGTTCTCAATTTTTTTCTGCGGCTGTATATATGCAAGTGCAAATTGCGGTATCAGTTCCAAATGGACTCTCAGTAAAGTGAATGACCCCAACGGTACAGAGACCTACTGAATGCGAGGAACCTCTATAACTGGCAGCCCACGCCATCGGCCCCGGGTGATGATGTCACCTCAAGGGGACAGTGTGGAGAGGTAGGGCACGATTGCTTGCATCACGCTATAGGTTTGAGTGTGCTGGGAACCTTGTGCGTTTTAGTGTTCCAGAATGCTATATGTCACCATTTCCCGTGGTTTCATTTACGGAAGAGGTTCATCCCATCTCTGTTCTACATCCCCCCTCGTGTTTTATGCTAACCAAACCCAATCACCCACAGTGCAGAGCACGTCAATCAAAGCCCCCACCTGGTATGATGATTTATAACCTAGTGTTTTTTGCCCCAATGGACAGATCAGTGAGATTACCCTATTCATATCCTAATCGTTTGAGGTTTCATTCCTAAACTCTTCAGACTGTCTGAGATATTTCTACAACTCTGAGATCTCCAGAGATATAAAAACCCACCGTCGTGCAAGGCAGCCTGACAGGTTACAGCAGGTTCTCCTCCCAGGCCCCTCCTACAAACGCTTCGCCAAGCTGCTCTCCCACGGATGGAAGCGGCCTGCACTCTGCCACCTGATTGGCTGCCACACACTGAAGGCCTGAACCCTGCTGCCAACTGATTGGCCATGGGAACCACGGCTCCAGAGCGGTCAGAGAACATCTCAAATTCAAAAACACCCTTCCAAATAATATACATTACTAAAAAGATTCAAACAAAAGCTAAAACAAAAGCAGTGACTACTACTGCTGCTTTGAAATAAAATTTCACCATCCTTCCCCTCTCCTACATGCAAACCAGTCCCAGGGACACTAGCTTCAATGATTATATTGTTAATACGAGGATTATAAGGTGCGTCAAGGAGCTGAGGTCTTTTTTTTATTTTTTTTTTTTTAACCTGACCCATCCAACTGCAACCTGAAGGGGGCAGCATTTAACAAAAAAAAAAAAACACGATTAAAAAAAAAGGTTAACATTTTACACAAATGACATGCAGTTTGGTGGCAAAGGGCTGGTTACAAACCGGAGTCCTCTGACACCCCCAAAACTGCTTTCTTTGGGTGCTTCAGTAGCTAAAACTTCAGCGACGGTTTCAACGCTCCCCCTAGTGTCCGCTTCGGACACTTACGTCTATATAAAACACGTATACAGACTGACACGGAGAGAGCTCTCGAGACACACACACACGCGCACACACACACACACGGAATCTGTGTAAGGCAGCACAGTCGCATCACACAGCGACGCTTCTACCTCCCAAACACAGAAACCACAGCGTCCAATCAGTTACAGTGTGAAGAGGTCATGTGTCTGAGGTCGAGGTCCACAGCCCAAGGGGCCGGCGTGCTCCGGGTGCAAGCGTCTGGGGGGGGGGGTAAAGCCAGGAAGTGTAAGTACTGTTAATGTAGAGGAGACACTGAGAGGGCTGTCAATGTCCCACCCCCGCGAGATCCAGGGCCCCCCACCAGGACAGGACAGCGTCAAGTGGAGCCATAGAACTCATTTAAAAACCAAGTTAAAGTCCCCGTTATTTACAAATGCATTCTGCCTTGTTGGTTTAACAGTGAATGGACACAATGCTGCGTGACACGTCGCCCTCTCATGGCCAATGTGAGTGCTGCCCGGGTAAATTAAGTGCTTGGTTTAGATGTGTGGTGAGATCGCTCAAACCTAGCCCCCCCGCCCCCCCTGTTATGACATCATGTAGAGAGAAAAGGAGAAGGGATAATAAGCAGTATATAGCAAAGGGGCAGACCTGCCCACAAATTTGTTGGGGGAGGGGGGTGTGGGGACTGATGATTGCTGTCCGGTGCAGGAGGTTTGGCGTTGGGGCAGGATGGGGAGTGATGGATGCTGGGTGGGGGTGGCACCCTCAGACCGGAGTCTCCCTGTTCTTCAGATCCGGGGCGCTAAACTGCCTCCGCATCCGTGGGGGGGTCGTGTAACCCGGGAATTTCTGGAGCTCGCCCGTGCCAGGGTGCTCATGGGGCGTGTAATTCTTGGGTGGGGGTATGTCCCCATCGAGGAAGCCGGTGCCCCCCCTGTGAACGTGGTGCTGCTGCTGGTGGTGGTTGTGGTACGGGTGGTGGTGATGGTTGTGCATGCCAGGCTTGCGTGGGTTCTGGAAGGATCCATCCTGGAGGAACGGGAGCGAGTCCCGCTCCTGCGGCCTGGGCCCAGGCCCGGGGGACTGCCGGCGGTAGCGCGGGTGCCCCTGGCGGCCATGGCTGAAGTTGCCGTTGTAGTTGTGGTTGTTCAGAGAAGACGAGCTGTCCAAGGAGTTCCGGCGGTACTGCCGCGGCTGCTGCTGATGAGGGAACGGCGGGTTGCCATGGTGGTTGTTGCCATAGTTACGCTGCTGCCATGCCCGATGGGGGCTAGGTGTGCGGATACGGTGTTGGCCTCCGCCCCCCGGCATGGCATTGGGCAGAGGTATGGGTAGCTGGAAGGGGGGAGGGAGGAGGGGCATGACAGGGCCTCCGGGGGGGGTGGAGGCAGGCGGTGGGGGCGAAGGGGCGTGTGGGGCCTCCATTCCCCCAGCCTGGCCCTGCAGCTCCTCTACGGCCTCCCCCTGGCTGTCCTCGCCGCCCCCCAGGCCCAGCATGAATGCGGCAGCAGGGCCCCAGGAGTAGCGGTGCTGCGGGTTGCTCTTAAAGGGGAAGCGCAGCTTGCACTCCTGCGGCGGGATGAAGCGGCCCATTCCTGGCAGGAAGGGCCCCTGCCCACCCACCCCCACCCCCACGCCCACCACCACCGGCCCTGCCCCCCCGCCGCGCCGCAGCCGCTTGGTGATCTGCTGCTGCTGCAGGTTCTGCAGCCGGATCTGCTCCTGCCGCAGCCAGCGCAGGCGGCCTCGCCGGAACGCAGGGTCCTCCTCCATCAGCTTGGTGATGCGCTCCTCCTTCGGGAGGTCTCCCATGGAGCAGTCATGCTGCTCCTCTAGCTCTCTGGGCTCCTGCTGGAACTCCTCTTCCTCCTCAGCACTGCCATCATCCTGCAGCAGGATGGACCAATCACTTACTACTAGAAGTCACACCTTTGCACTGTTCGACACCGAACAGATCAAAATGCATGCATTTAGTAATTTATTTACTGTAATTTAGGACTAAAGGATGCATTTTCACACACTGCAAGATGAGTGAATTGGTGTGTCTAAATTGCAGAGTGTCTGTGTGTGTGTGTGATGTGCCCTGTGATGGACTGGTTATCCACATGAGGGTGTCTGTCAACCCTGTTCTCTCTGTGACCTGGGCTAGGCTCCAGTCCTGCCCCCACAACACGTTATAGCAGCGCTTTTCAACCCAGCCCTCGGGGACCCCTCAGCCAGTCCACATTTTTGTGCCCTCCCAACTCCCAGCACACCTGAACCGAACGATCGAGAACAAAGCGAACGATCGAGAACAAAGCGAACGATCGAGACTGAACTAAACAACACTGAATGCCTGGTATAGGCGTGCAGGGAGGGAGCAAAAAAGATGGACTGAGGGATCCTGAGGGAGTGAATGTGTGTGTGTGTGTGAGCGCGTGCGAGTCCCTGCAGTCACCTGAGTCCCGATGGCGGGGATGATGCTCTCCATCTTGACCATGCGGTCCCTCAGGGCTCGGATCTCCTCGTCCTTCATGTTGTTCTGCAGCTTAACCTCCTGCAGGATGTCGGTCAGCTTGTCGATGTGCGCCTTCAGATCCCCCACGCCGGCCTTGCCGCCCTCGCCGCTCCCCTCGCCCCCGCCGTCCAGGCCTCCGCCCTGCTCGTCCCCAATGCCCACCGTCTCGCAGACGTCCCGCGCCACCAGGCGCCAGTTGTCGCGCTCGCCGGGGTCCCGCTTGCCGTACATGCGGCAGAGCTCCTTCATCTTGACGATGGCCAGTGCCTCGATCTCCTGCCGCGAGTGCCGGAAGTCGCCCAGCGCCACCTCGTAGCAGATCTCCTTCACGGCCTGCAGTTTCAGGTCAGCCATGGTGAGGCGCTGCGGGTCCTTGCTGATGCGCCGCCGCTGGGGGATCTGGTACACCCGGATGGGCTCCCGTTTCTTTCCACTGCTGGGGAGGCCACAGCGTTTCACTATAGTCTGCACCTGGGGGGAGGGGACATGGGGATGGTCAGTTTACTCTTTAAATAGCCCCGGCTTGAAAATCATGGCCATTTGTTGCTTAAGTCCTTCCTCTGATTTATAGTTCATCACTGTTATTGTTTGTCCTGGCCTCAGGGCCTTCCTGGGGACTCCTTACACCTCCCCTATTCAAATCTGGCCCTCAATTCCAAATCCAGGCCTTGTTTTCAGTTCTCCCAGACAGTGTGGCTAATAATTACTGATTCTGATTGGCCAGAGGCTTCACATCAGGCTCGCAGGTAAAGGAAGGCTGGAAAACCAGCAGGGCTTGAGGACTGTGATTTCAAGAGCTCTGCCTTACACACTTGGTACAAGCTGAGTGCCACCAGACTGACCTCCAAACTCTTATTTTTCTTGGAAGGATAGAAGGAGCATGGTGACATGTTGAGATCATTGGCATTTAAGTTTTTCTGCCCGCCTGCCCCCTGCCGGCCGCCCCGCCCCGCCCCCTGCTGCCCGCCCCGCCCCCCGCCGGCCGCCCCCTCCCTGCTGCCCGCCCCGCCCCCCGCCGGCCGCCCCCTCCCTGCTGCCCGCCCCGCGCCCCACGCCCCGCCACTTGCCTTGTTGGCTGGCAGCTTCTCCCTCAGGGAGGAGA
This sequence comes from Paramormyrops kingsleyae, assembly GCF_048594095.1. Taxonomy (NCBI): domain Eukaryota; kingdom Metazoa; phylum Chordata; class Actinopteri; order Osteoglossiformes; family Mormyridae; genus Paramormyrops; species Paramormyrops kingsleyae. Next base: position 7,937,111 of record NC_132820.1, read on the forward strand.
TGAGTCTCCAGCTCTCCTCGCAGGAGCGCTTGTCTGAGTCGTCCCCACTGTCAGAGTCAGCATACTGTCCGGGGGGGGGGGAAGTGGAAGCGACAAACAGGGACTTTATTTTGTTTTGCAAAGATCCAGAAATACCATAAACGGAAGAATGAAAAACTGATGTCATCAACTATATTCAGCATATAGTCTACTATCAACAGACAGGCTCATAACCCTTGTTTTTGTGTGTGTGTGTGTGTGTGTGTGTGTGTGTCCTCTTCTCACCAGTCTCTGCTGCTCCAGCAGCAGATCCGCCTCCTCCTTCTCCCGCCGGTACTGACTCTCCAGGTCCTGCAGCCTGCAAGACACAGAGTCCCTGATCAGTTTGGGGATCCGTCGATCCACCACGGTCCCCTTCCCTGCCATGGCTGGTTACCTTACTTACACTCTTAAAGTGCCATTAGAGTACAAACAGCAGCTCCTGCATCCTTCCCAAATCCACCACAGAGGGTGTGACAGCTTTGGGGGAACCTACACTTCCCTCTCTGCCTCAGAGGCTGGTATCTGATTTTATTAATTGATTTTCCCATTTATCCATCCATTTTTTCATACATTCATTTCCCCATTCATTCATTCCTCCCTTCCTCCATTCATTCCTGCCTCACACCTAATCAGAAACAAAGCTCATCACAAAGCATTTCCCTCCTGCTATAGATCAGGCATAATATTCCAGTTTCGGGGCCAAAGACTGCTTTCAGCACAGTGCACAGACGCAGGAACGGGAACACGGGCGTCTGCGTTTTCAGCTGGGGCCAGAGGAGCAACACGCAAGGACCCATCAAACCAAAACAGGAGGAATAATTCACTCAGAAACAGTCAAACTCTGAAGCCCTTTTTCTCAGTTTAAGTGTCAGTGTAATTATTGCGTTTTGCCTTTGTGGGGCAGTATTCACGTTTTTTCCCAGGCTCTTTCACACACCACACCTGAGGCAGTGGGGGGAAGGGGGGGGCACAACGCTCACCTCTTCTCCATCTCAAACTTGATGTCGATGCCCTGCTTCTCCAGCAGTTCCCGTTGAGCGTAGTTCCAGTCCACTGGCTCCCCCTGCTGCTCAATGCAGGCGCTGCGCTCCCGCTCCAACCGCGCCTGGTCCGGGTGGTTGAAGCGGAACACGTGGTTCTTTCCCATCACAATGCGGTTGCCTGAAGGAAAAGAAAAGAAGGTATGTTTAAGGGTTTTTTTTAAATTTCGGACTAAGAAGCAAGCGTTTGGCTCAGTGGGTTAGGGCCCTGTGCCTGTGATCGGAAGGTTGCCAGCTCGAATCCCGCGGCGGACAGACGTTGGGCCCCTGAGCAAGGCCCTCAGCCCCCACTTATTCCAGGGTCGCTGCACACTGGCTTACCCTGCATTATGACCCCAAAGCTTGCAGTCATCTGTGTGTATGTATATGTATATTATTGCAAAAAGTAGTCAGTCTGGAAGAGATACAGCCCTTGCCAGTGCAGCAGATCCTCTAAACATCCTCCTCAATGTGCGTTTGCGTTTCCTGTCATGTGACTTTTGAGATTATCCATTCCGCCTCCCACCCCCAAGAGCACCAGCACTCATTAGCGTGAAAAAGGTGGTCACACTCCCAACTGTGCCGCCACTCCGGTCCCCCAGGGGGCGCCGTTGTCGCACCTTGTTTCAGCACCAGGGGCTCCGTGATCTGCTTGCCATTGACGTAGGTTTCTGCCCCGTCCAGCGGTTCCAGGGTCACGTCCACTGAAACGTGGGGGGGCAGAGGGTGGTTAGCGAAGGGCTGACAGACAAAGCCAGACAATCATCACATCCTGGATGGAGAGCGAGGACAGGAACTTTGAGAGGATGAGGAGGGACAGGAAATAGGATGGTGGGGGGGGGGGGGGGGGTATGGCTGATGTCAGCATTTTTGAAAGCAAAACAATACCTGACAGATCCCCAGAGCGCTTTACCGGGAGAAACAGAGAGACAACGCGTTACAGCGGAGTGTGTGGCACCCCTACTGGACACCCAGAATACTACAGCCCTGCCACGCATATCTGGGTGGTACAGTTCTCGACAGGTGGTGGGAGGAGAGGGGGGAGCTCACCTCCTCCGCCCTCATTAACGCGGCTGTAGAAGATGCAGTGCTGCTCTTGAATGAACTGTCCGCTCAGGCGGATGTCCACCTCCTTGCGGCCCACTCTGGGGGGGGGGGGGTCAAGGAAAGGGCAGGAGGGGTCAAACCTGGCCAAGGACTATACAGACCACAGAAACCTCAGCATGCATGTGCGCCCGCCCCCTCACCTTGTGACGCCGTCTTTGATGTAATACAGCAGGCATTCTGACATCAGTGGGTCCTCGTTCAGGTTCACCAGGTGTGGCGTCTGTGGTAAACGGGACACGCGGGATAAGCCGGAGAACGGGCACGCCATCCGACCCATCAAGGCGGGGGCGTTCTGACCCCGCCAACGTGCCAGTCACTCACCCCTTTGGGGGAGAAGACCCCCACCGTGCCACCGTCCTCCCTGATTGACACGCCCATCTCCGCCAGCAGAGCCTCCCTAAGATGGGGGAGGCGAGAGTGAGACACCGGCAGGAGGGCAAGGTGGGGGAGGGAAGGATCGTGGGGGGGGTGTTTACCTCTCCAGACGGATGGACTCCGTCTTCCTCAGCTTCTCCTCCCAGGTCTCATTCAGCTCGGCGATGATTTTTTCAGTTTCCTTAAAAAAAACGGAGAAATTAATGGAAACAATGTTTCGGGTTCAGAGAGACCCGGGGCACCAAATTCGAGGACACCGAGGGGACGCCGGGTCGTACCGCCAGCATCTCCACGGCCTCCTCCTTGCTGATGACCACCTGACCTCCCTGGAACTCGTCGGAGGAAGCGGGAACCTCGCCGTCGGCGATGGGTTCGGACCCGGGGGCAGGGGGATGCTCCGAGTGCTCTGCCTTGTTTCCGGGGGAGGGGGCCGCGCTGGCAAGTCCTGCACCTGTGGCCTGGTTGTTGTTCATCTCGTAACCTGATTGGGAGGGGGGAAGTGTGTATTTGTGTGTATTTGTTTGTTTGTTTGTTTGTATTTGTTTGTTAGTTTGTTTACACGCACCAGCAGCAGTGAGGAGCTCGGAGCTCAGGCCCTGGGAGAACAGCAGCTGCCGCAGACGGCTGACTTCCTCCTTCAGCTCGCGGATCAGGCGCGCGTTGGGGTCCTCGTTGATGACGGCGTTGCAACGTATCTGTTTGGCCCGGTCTGCGTATCTATGGCGGGGGGGGCACAGGGGCTGGTGATACAGGATTTACATATAAAAGTGAACACATCTGCAAAAGAGACGGAGGGGGGAGCTGTACCGGAGGGTACTGAGGGTCTCCTCGTAGTTGATGTCCGCTGGGCTGAGGGCAGCAATCATGGCAGTGCGAGAGTTACCACCTGACAGAGAGGGAGAGAGTCAGAGCGGGTGAGGGAGTCAGGCCTGGGGGAGAGGGTCAGAACTGAGAGAGAGAGAGGGGGGGGGGCGAGAGAGAGAGTCAGAGGCGGAGGGGCGAGAGAGAGAGTCAGAGGCGGAGAGGCAGAGAAAGAATGTTTCCTACCAAGGTTTTCTTTGAGGAGCCAGGTTAGTACAGAGTCTCTGTACGGTATGAAATCTGATTTCTTTTTTTTGCTACTTTGCTGAAAAAGAAAAAAAGAAAAGGGTCTTCATAAGAGCGCCGGTAAGAGAAAGAGCTAACATGCTATCACTGCTTGCACCTGAGAACTGGATGTATTTCACTGTATTCAATGCAGCAATCAAATCCAGTGTGTATAAAAGCATCTCGATTTGGCAGGACAGACGATGCTGTGTGGCTCGTTACTCAGAAATGAAGCCACTGCATCCGGCAGCCTCCCCGACATCCAGGGACGACGGGCTGCCCAGATCCATCCATCCATCCACTACCCAGGTCACACTCACCATTTCAGCCAGGGCAGAGATGACCTTCCCCAGGGTCGTGAGGGACTTGTTAATGTTGGCTCCCTCCTGCAGGGGGAGTGACAATAAATACTTTACACACCGTAATCTGACATCAGAATGTAGGTACTGTGGGAAAAATATGTATGATCTACGTTCACGCTAAACTTCACGCAACAAAACATTTACTTCCATAATCAAACCATCTTGATCTGTAGGCCGACAAGCAAGATGAAGTCACCCTGTAGCTTCTGGTGTGTGGAACCGGTCAGTTACCTGCCTTAATCTAATCAGAGCCTGGGTATTACGCCATGGTGAGATATGGTTATGGTGGACGCAGAGGGATCACACAGGAGCAGAACCTCACCTTTAACCTCATGCCTTTCGCTCCAGAGGAGTCAGCGCGTTCACTTCCTGCCAGATCGACCAGGCTTATCTTACTGACCTGAGAGAAGCAAGGGTGAGAGGCTGTGAGCACAAGGGGCGTGACACCTCAAACACACACACACACACACACACACACACACACACACACACACACACACACACACACACACACACACACACACACACACACACACAGACGAATGGACAACCTTCTCCGTGTCCAGGTTGGTCATCTGGTCGTGGCGTCTCTGGGTGAAGACGATGGTGAAGACGGCGTGTGAGCGGCTGCTCGTCTCATTCATGTTGGTAGCAGCCACTGTCCTGAGGGGCGGGAGCGGCTCAGAGTCATTCTAGGGTGATCGAAGGTGTCCCCCCCTACTTCACAGCAGGCAACCATCTTCTTGAGGAATCGTACCTGTCCTCATTAATTCTAGACACTGCATGTGGTCTTTGTGGACTTCACTGGCCACTCCCTTAACTCCTCCCACTTCCCCCAACAGGCCACACCCTCCCTCCCCTTCCAACACCCTCCTTGATTTAGTCCCACCCCCCTTGCATGTTGCACCTGGCCTTGTTCCCACTGTCCATGAGGTCGGCGATGTCGTCGAAGCTGGTGACGGCCAGCTTGGAGAGGTCCTCCACATAGGGGCCCATGATGGGGTGCTCCCTCACCCGCAGGTTGCCCCTACTCTTGGGGTTCAGCAGGTCCCGGACGCGCTCGCAGTAGATCTCCATGTAGGACACCTGCCGACACCGAGCCACCGTCACCAACTGTCACCTACACACGGCTCGGTGAGTCACTTGCCACGTCTCGACGGGTCTGACCTCCACAGAGAAGGAGAGATCGGGGTTGGCGTTGTCCACGGTGCGCTTGAAGAGGTCCTCACAGAGCTGGAACATGACGAGGACAAAGGCACCGACTGTGTTAGAGGATGGGCTCACTGACAGCTAATATACACAGGCTGGACTTGTCCCAGAGGAACACCGGTGTCCCCCCACCCCTCACAATGAGCCTAATGTCAGTTATGTCCCCAACCTGTGGTATGATTCCCTGCTGGTCGGGCTCCTGCTTGCCCATCATGGTGTAGGATTTGCCGCCGCCCGTCTGGCCGTAGGCAAAGATGCAGACGTTGTAGCCCTCGAAGGCGTGCAGCAGCATCTCCTCGCCGATGTCCAGGTAAACCTGCCGCTGGGAGGCGAAGCCCGGCTCCTCGGCCTGTGGTGGGGGGAGCAGCCCCCAAGTCTCAGAGCTGGAGGAGCCCCAGGGTGCCTCCGCGAGCACGGCCATCTGCTCCCCTATACACTCATCTGCCCAACTACCCATCCATCCATCCACTCATCTGCCCATCCAACCATTCATCCACCCACCCACTCATCAAACCACACATCTCTCCATTCATACACCCACCCATTCTGCCCATCCATCCACTCACCTGCCCATGCATCTCTCCATTCATACTCCTACCCCTCCATCCACTAATCCATCTACTCCCTTAGCCACCCGTCACAACCTAAGTGGGACTTCCTTTATCGCGGTGGTGTATACATCCAGGTAAACAAACAATGGCTAATCTCCAAGTCTCTCAGAGACCCCCTCTTCACCTCGTGTGACACGGTCTCTTAGCAACACCAGTCTGGTGACAAACCCACCACCCCGCCGGCCCTTCAGCCCCCGCACAGCTCACCGAGGTGTGAGACCAGTAAGAGTAGTCAAAGGTGAAGGTCTTGGGCGTGTCCTTGGGCTGCTTGGGGTTGGAGATGCCTGTAGCCAGAAAGGGGACAGCAAGTCTGTGATCAGAAGTATTACACGTCGGATGGATCATGCAAATGAGCACAGAAGCACCTGGGCACAATGTTCTCTCACACATCAAAATGCCAGCAGATCATGGGTCTTGGACGCTGCAGCTCTTGAGCTCAGTCTATGAATTAAACAACGGGCCGCATTCCTGAAGGAATATCGTATGGAATGATGGAAAGCACATTACATTTATCTGACACTTTTATCCAAAGCGACTTACAGTAGGGGGCAAGGGTTACGATTTTGAGCGTGCCTCCTAGGATCTGAACCCATGACCCTCTTTTGTTAGCACAATGCTCTCCTTGTTGAGTTACAAGAGCTACAGTCAATGGTTCTCAACATATTTAAAACACAAATGCCCTTTTAATATTGGAACCCAAAACCGCCAACATTCTGGATGCACATTTTTGTCAATGTTGCAGTTTTCTTTTACGTACAGATGTGGGTTTTTCAGGACCAGGAGCATTTACCAAAAAAGGACAGAAAGTACAGGGTCTTTGTGTCCCCCTCTGGGGAGCTGGGTGATGGCATGTCCCATGAAGACAACCGTGATTCGCCTCATTTGACAGGCAGACTGAGAGACGGAAACCAACCAATGGCAGCAAAAGAACTGATAACAGGGAACCCGCCTTGTAGACAGTGTATTTAGGGTGGCAAAGCATATAATTAATGGATGGAAAGCTTTGTGCTCAGATGGCTTATTTATACTGGTGAAAAAAAATGAAGAGGTACATCCCGGAGAACCTGCGGATTCAAGGCTTATTTGGACAGCGAGAAAACACAGATCTGCAAGAAACATGGGGCTTAAACTGCTGGACCAGATCCCGGGTGGGGGGGGGGGGGGGGGGCGCTGTGAGTAAGGTACTTAACCTGAGGCATCCTGGTGAAACACAGCTGCACAAAAATAGGCATTGAAAAGATAAATAAAATGAATAAATAATAAAAATGATACATATTCTTCCTCCTGTAGCTAAACAACTAGAGCACTGCGCTAGGAACACAAAAAGATCAAAAGGTTCGAATCCCGGGGAGTACACACAAATTATAACCCTCTCTCGTATGTCACTTCGCATAAAAAACGTCAGATAAATAATTTAAATTGCTAGGAGGTGCTGAATGTTAACTGGTCCACATCTCAACGGGCAGGGAGCCGAGGCTGTGTGTCCCACAGCCAGCGGAGATGCACCAGTAGCTAGGTGCAGTTATGGATACCAGGGAGGAACTGTTGCGCGCGAGAGGCCTTGTTTTACATCACGTGAAGCCGTCTGGTTATAGTCCGACCCTTTCATCCACAAATAAATAGCATATAAACAGAAGCAGCCTTCCCCGGGTAGGAGCAGACTTTCTGGGTCACAAGCTCCTGGACATGGCGGTCCAGAAGAACCTCAACAGTGAGTGCGTGTCCATTCAGGTCCAAGAGAAGAATTCTAAATAAGGATTTGGCTGGAGTCTATAGGAGAGGCCCTGGAAAGAGTTTCCAGCCAATAGAATGACTGGGTGTGGTGCAGCGAGGCATGCTGGGAGATTAAGCTGGAAGATCAAGGAAGAAGGTAGGTGGGGTGGGGGTTTACAGACGTACGCAGGACTTGAGGCCACTGGAGGGGGGTGGCACTCGCAGTGGCATGCTTCCCAGAATACACGTTTGCTATGTTGAAGCCTGTTTTCATGGAGACGGGACAGCAGAGAGTTCTGGGTTATTTTTAGGTGAGGGGGCACAACTGGCCCCTCTCCCTTCCTCCTTCCTCTCACTCTGGGGCAGTGAAACAACACTGTCTAGCACACAAACCCACCCCGACACACACACCCAGAAGTATGCGGGAAATGGATCGCCGACTTGGAGCAGCCAGAGGGGGCACAGTTTGGCCCACGCTGGTTCCTCACACATGCTCGCCACACGGAGGGAAGGATATGGGCCAGGGCGTCACAGAGGCCGCTCACTCGCCCGCCTCCCTGCATTCCTCTCCGCGCCGCGCCCAGCCAGCCTCCCCTCCCCCTACACACTCCCCTCTCGGCCTACATCCCCGGCATGCCTGCGCTCGCAGGAGAACTCGGCCTTCTGCGAAGCAAACGTCCCGTACCGCGAACGACACATCACGAAGGAATTTAGAGGTTCGCTTCACGGACCCATCCACCGGGCAGCCGGGCTGCAGTTGTTACAGATCGTCTCCATGGGGGCATGTTTTCGCCCCTGCCATTTTTTTTGTCAACATTTCCCATACTTGCTAAAATGAACTTTAGATGTGACATGGCATCTGAATCACTCATCTCTCCATCCTGGCCTTTCCCCAGATCACCCCGAGTCACCGCGCGACATCCGAGAGCTCCGAGGGCACCGTGAGTGTAACAGACACGTGTACCACCAGCCCCGCACAATCTGCATCATCGTTTTACACAAACACTATCCCTGCTCTGTACGACAAAGGCAACCTCCACTTCACCGTAAACAAGACTGCAGCTATTGTTCTTACTGCCCTGCTTGAGACTCCCAAGGAAAGACTACCCAACCCATAACGCAGGGACCTGGCAATGCCAGACAGGAGCGACAGCCCCAGATACACCGGCCTCACCTGCAAACACGATTCTCCGCATCAGTCAAATCATTACCAGGCTTTGACAGGATGTGATGCTCGTTTTTGTAACGCGTCGACTCCGAGTTAATGGGTCGAGTTAAACGCAAGTGGCTTTGTCCTTCGAGGTGTTTCATCATGTGGACAGTGTTGGCCACTGGAATAACCCAAGGTCACACGTTTGAGCTGCTTTTCTCGCAGAGGACACTGGCGTCTGTCTGGTCATATTTTTGTTTTAAAAAGGGGTTTTTAAGACACTTTGCCTCGAGACTTTATTTGGAGCCTCTTGACGACCCGAGTATCAACAAGCGACTTCCACGCACCGAGAAGAGTCAGATGTAAACAGAAGTTTTTGGTATAAATCACAAAAAAAAAAAAAAACTAGGGACACCAATATCTTCTCAAACATGTGATTTGGGAAGATTTTTCATTTCTTTTTTTTTTTTTTTTTTTAAAACAATGCAAGACTTCAAAATACAGACCTTGGGGGTGGGATTCTCCTTTTAACTTTTACGTCGTATTGTCTGGAACGTGAGAAAATGGCATGTCTGGGACCATGGGGAGGGCTACGGCCCGGGCCTTTTCTTTCTGAAGAAATGCCTGGATCGAGTAACAGGGCTTCCCTCTGCCCCCTGGACGTAGCAGATCAGTCACAAAGGGAGAAACTGAGAGCGGGGGGGGGGGGGGGTGTTTCAGAAGCAGAAGCCTGAGAACCTTGGTTTAAAAACAAACAGCCAACTGGATAAAGGCGTGTGTGGGAGCAGTGCCTACACCCTGCCTACACCCTGCCTACACCCTGCCCACGCCTGTAAGAGGCAGGTCACCCCCATACATACTCTGTCCAGGTCCTACAACTTGCACCACCTTGAGCCACTAGGGCACCGGCTTCATGCCAAGTGGTCAGCTGGTATCCATGAGCATGTGGGGTGGGGGGGGGGGGGCAGTCAGGAGGCCTGCAGCTGCCAGGGTCAGCCACAGTCTGTTCTCTGGGCCATAAGTCTGGGATGCCTAGGACTGCTACCCCCACTTTGCACACCCCCTACGTGACCCCTGGCTGAACTGTACCAAGCCAAGTGGGTGGGTGGGTGGTGTGTCACTGGCGCTCTTTAGGGAAAAACCAAGCCAAAAAAAAAGTACAACTTCGGCATTATTCGGACGGCAAGGCATGAGCGGGCCGGGCGAGGCAGCCACCACCGCGTCGCGCCTTCAGCCGCTCGGAAAGAGCGCGGACAGCTGCCGCTTGAGGATCGAAATGCTTCTCCCGCAGCAAGGTTTTTGGGATGCGCTCGGACGTTGATGCAAGCCTCGGACAGGAGCCAGCCTTTCGACATGGTGATGATTCAGCCAGTAAGGACAACTCCCACGTTGCACTGCGAGGTGCCACCTCTGACTGGGCCCTCACCCTCCCACCAACAGGTCAGAGTAAGGGTGCGTGCAGGACGTCAACACTAAGAGGGCCCCACCCTCCTAAAAACAGGTCAGAGTAGGGGTGTGTGCAGGAACCAGAAGACGGTAGGTCCTGTGGTAATAACACAACCTCCTCGGTTGTATAAATGGTAAAAAAATAAATAAAAATCATACAAGAGCCTTTGACAACTTTCTCCATGGAGGAAATAAAATTTGTCGAGGCATGGCATAAGATGAAAGACTAATATGGGCTGTCGCCAAACTACCAATCACAGGACTCATAAGAAATCCACTTATAATTAACAACATCCAACATCCAACCACTTCTAAATTGCCAGTGAGAGCCCTTGTTATTTGCAGAAGCACTTTACCAGTTCCAGACGGCCAATGAGGGAGCTGGATTGCTTACAGAAGCTTTCTTGTCCCAGTTACAAATAGTTCAGATATGGAAGACTCAGGTTCAGAAAGTAGAAATCCAGGCCAAGGTTTTCTTTCAACCAACCAGTTCAGTGTAGAGTCACAGAGTACTCAACTGGTTGGTTGAAACAAAACCTTGGTCTGGATTTGTATTTTCTGGACCTGAACTTTCCACCTCTGGCGAGGTTATAGAGGCCTGCTTTACTTACAGGTTGAATTGTCCTGCATCTGGATGACACACTTGGCGCTGCGACTGGTCTCGCGGGAGTTGAAGGGCCGCACCCTCACCGCCACTTTCACAGAAGAGGCCGCCATCTTCCTCATTAAGGGGTGAGGTTACCAGGAGCGCCGGCTGATGGGGGAGGGAGTCAGGCCTGAGTGAGGAAAGGAAAACAGTAGACTTACCATCTCCAGTATAAGAGTGGACATCCCTACATGGATTTCAGAAACTCTGGGACAGTGTGAGTCACCAGCAGACGCTCAATCGAGCTTCCCTCCGGGATATAACCCTTTTAAAGAAGTTTCCTACATTTGTTCATTCAACAGGATACAGCTTTAACCGAAATGGGCTAATAGCAGGTGTTATACTTCGACAGCTGGTGTCTGACGAGAGCCTTATCTCTGCCTAAACTTTACAGTAGCATTTCACATATTGGTGACCATAAACGCCTGATCAGCAGAATCGAAACTCTCCATCTGCTACAAGCCGGCCTTCCTAGCTTTTAGTTCCATCACTGCAACAAAAGCAGGGGAACTGCACTCTTAATGGCCACGGTAACTGCCAGAACACTTTCTGAAAAACCAGTGAGTGACGATTAGATCCATCAACTCGGTGCAGGGGATCTGACTTTCAGTGGAAAGAGACTTTGGCGTTTTGTTGCTCCACCTCCTACAGAATAAAGGGCACCTTGGAAACTGGAAGGCGACCCAAGTGACCTTTGACCTCCACTACACCAGCCCCATGAGTGATTGATTCACATTTCCCTCTGGCGGAATACCCACAATGCAAAGTGTCGCCACGCTCCCCCCCCCCCGCCTCAGCTTGTTCATCTCTGGCTACAGCACAGTTTTGCCTTGCAAGATGACAACAGGAGGATTGTGTGTCTACAGGGCTACAATTCAGGGAGGGGGATTAAATGAGGGACATTAAAGCAAATTCCCCATTGCCATGGTAACACGGGAGGTACTCTGGGAGTTTGCTGTTCATGGCTGGCACCTTGCACCAATGCAGTTTGCCGTTGAAGCCAAACAGCTCTGCGGGTCACGCTCCCCCAGGTAAAGCCAAACCGAGGAAGAATGCCAATCAACCCCAGCTTTAATGCAAACATGCAGGGGTAAAGCGACCACTGACACAAATAACTCACCAGTTGCTTGGAAGGTGCTAATTATTCTATTAGACAGCAGGACTCAAACCCAACAGACCCTTTGAACCAGCATCAGGGCATTTGTTGAAAAGTCCTATGGAACCAGCAACAAAAGATGGAGAACTGAGACTTTCGTTAAGAAAGTGACCGTGGTACCCAGAGGTCTCTGCTGACAGGACGTGTTTGAGATGTAGCAATGTTAACATTGCAGCATGAACTCCGCCAAACCCCATACACAGACACCGAACCGGTCTAATCAGTTTGGGGAAATGGAAGAGCTCCAGTTTCAGGATGCTGGAAGAACCCTGTCTCCGGCTGTGCCTTGGGGGCCTGATTCCATGGAGAGGTGAAGCTAACTTTCGTCAGGAACAAAGGAAGCTGCTGTTGACTTGTAGTATTCTGTTTGGGCTCTACCGTAATAACTAGGGACCACTGCCCATCCCCGACACAGAGGAACAGAGGCTGTACAAACGAGAATGGGGCAAAATGATAATGGTCTGGAGAAACACATCTGTCCCATATGTAGCAAGTACTTTCCACACCAAGCTGCTAATGGTAAGAGATTCCACAGAAGTCATCAGGGAAATGGTGCTTAAAGTACAGTCCAGATTACAGACACTGACAATTTTAAGGGGACACCTGCAAATCCTGACATCCCCATACCACAAGTGACAGAAAAGAACGGCAACATATTTTATGTTTTGAGTTAGCACAATGGTGCCATTTCTCTGGTAGTTAGTTGACTTACCAGGACAATTAATTTATTCAATTATATCACTAAAAAAAGAACCCACATTTTTTGACAAGAATAAAGAGAGAGAAATACATTTCCCAGAAAGTTGTGTGCATCATAAACAATGCAATAGCACACAGGGATAAGGTTCGTTTGGAAACCAAGCAGAATAAAGGGCAAGGTTTGCGATCCTGTACTGCCATCCAAAAGCAAGCGGCCCCTTTAAACCCGAGAGCGCAGGTGCACCTGCAGAAGACAGGTGCCTCTAACACGCGAGGCGTACAGGTGGAGAAACTGGCAGGTAGCCGGTGCAGCGGAGACAGAGCACCACAGGATACATGGATAATCCCTGATGAACGAGAGCCAGACTGTGCATGTATGCACATGATTGGTCCCTGCTGATCAGAAGCCAAGGGGGGGGGGGGGGGGGGGTAGAGTCAGAGGAGTGCTCACACATGCCCCCATAGACACGATTCATCAGTCACCTCTAATGAGACAAGTCCAACGCGGTCATTTCGCACACATCAAAAAGCAGAACGTTTAACCACTGATGTGCACAGACACTAAACTGGCACAGCACGATGAACACCAAACGACCAACAGATTCCTCATACGCTAAACTCAAAAGATCTGTCATTGCATTCCATTCCAGCACTGAGAACTGCAAGCAGTACAACCCGTCCAAACTGACCTTGTGCACAAAACGACTGATAAAAGTATACAATGTTTCCAGACAGAACAGGGGGGGGGGAAACCATGGGGCTCAGTGGGCTAATCTTCTGTGCCTGTGATTAGAAGGTTGCCGGTTTGGTTGCCCATCTGCGGCTCCTGAGAAAGGCCCTTAACCGCCAGCTCCCTGGGCGCTGCTATGGGTGGCTGCCCTTCGCAGCCACCCATAGGAGGTGTAAAGAGAATTTCCCCATGGGGATCAATAAAGTATCAAATCACTGGGGAAACGCTACAAAGCACAAAGTCGCCCTCGCAGTTCAAGCAAAAGCCTGGGAAACCAAACGTAGATGGGCAACCATAGCATTTATCTAGGCAACATGAAAACACAGAGAAGTCACTTGCATAAATGATAAATCCTTTGCCATATGCACAGCCAGTGTATGGGTTAAGGGCCTTACTCAAGGCCATATAGACATGTGCCTGTTTTACCGAAGCCAGGGCTCGAACTGGCGATCTTCCAATTAAGGGCACAGGGACTGAGCCACTCACCGCATCTGGTCTTAGAAACAAAGGAAGCTGTTTGCTAAACCATTTTTTTGAAGTGCTGCGTACCTCAGCTCAAGTTAAAGCAATACGGTAAGCGTCTAACGTAGCCGTTCAAGTGCATAGCACACACCCCAGTAATCATCCTCATGCAAAAAATAGAAAAATAAATAAATAAACATAAATCAGGCACAACCGGTTGTAAACCTGGAAAGCTGTTGGCTGTTTCACCCCAAGCCATCGTGAACTGCATTCCACCCAAAAATGCAGCTAACGCAACACAAGTGTGCCAACCTGCCCCTTTTCGTTCGTACAGAGGTGTCAAAAATTGCTCCCCATTTTTCCCCGAGCAATGCCAGCGTCCTGTTGTCGCAGGCCGCAGCACCTGAGCTTCGGCGCGATGTTCCTGCAGAGCTGTGATTCCTCAACAGTGACGTAAAGACTCCTGGACGGCAGCCGTGACTCCTGCTTCCCCACCTCGGAGCCCCTCTTCCCCGAAATGCCGCTTTTCCTCAGCCCATTCTGCGAATTACAAGAGGCACGTCCTGTTTGAAGCCGGAGACGGCGCTGAACAAAGGAACACAGACCGGTCTGGTTCCCCTTCTGTGCCCCCCTAGCCCTCATTTGTATTGGGTCAGTCAGCACCGATTGCTGAGGCACCAGATGAACTTTTAAAACAAAAAGGGGCCCAACAAACGCTAACAAATAATAACGGCTCACAGTCACGTAAAAAGTCACTACCAAAGAGAGGAAGATGATCTGAATAACAGCCATGATGACAGGGGGCCCAAAACAACAGGAAGACACTTGATGGATATCTAGTGACCCTGGTTGCTCATGAGGGCGCATGGAACCATAACCTGACAAGCTGGGTGCAGAGACATTCTGCGAACGAGCTGGACCCTCGGGAAGGTTACCCAAAACTACCCATCTAGGCCTACACCTTGACAACGCAGCCAGATTAAACACCAGCTCCTCTTTCCACCATGTGACTGGTCGATTACTACATTTTCAATAAACTCCCCAAGGCATGGCAGGCTGGCTTACAATGGACTTCAGACTGCGCCCCCCCCCCCCTGCAGCCCACTAAAGTAAGGTGTCAGGCTGTGCAAGGCGATGGACCCGCCGGAGAACAGTGACATCTGACACCAAAGGAACACGCAATGAGACTCCCATAAAGGCAGATGAATGTATGGCAGATACCTGTATTGTGTGCAGGGGTGTTGTAAAGAGGGGAAAGATAAGATGATTCCAGGGGGCTCTGAGTGACAGGGGCTCTAAAAAAAACTGGAAAATAACCGGATTGGTCTGGGTTGGGGGTCCAACATAATACACTTTCCCAAAAATCTCTAGTGACAATCCTCTGTGTGTGTGTGTGTGTGTGTGTGTGTGTGTGTGTGTGTGTGTGTGTGTGTGTGTGTGTGTGTGTGTGTGTGTGTGTAACTAGCCATGCATATATCTGCTACTGGAGACTAGGCCAGTTACAACCAAATTACACCTTCACATGGGTTCAACAGGCCCTAAGCAAAAGTAATTTGCCAAGCGTTGTGAGATTCCTGTAGCCAGTGTGCCAAATTCCCCGGCATAAGCTGGGCATAGCCATCAGCAACCAAAACAGAGGAATGAGCCGTTTCACGCTTTACCGTCCATTTTTTTTGAAGTAGTGTATAGTAAAGTGGGTGTAGTGCATTCGGAATGAGTGCATAAGGTCACACCGTGTCATGCCCGTCTCACGCCAGGCAGCCGGAGGGGCTCTGGAGTTGATCTGTGGGGCATGGCCGAAGCTGACTTTGATGAGACAGGACGGCTGGCAGGCCGTCACCCAGAGAGAGAGAGCGAGCACGCTGGCATTGGAGCGAGAAGAACGAAGTCACGTGCGGTGCGTGTTCCATGTTGAACCGTAAACAAAGTGGCGAGAAGGGGCGACACAGGGGGGGGAGGGAGGCTAAAGCAGCACAGATGGACTTAAGTCTTTTTACCCAGCTTCGCCTCTGCTGTTATGTGCGAAACCCCCTCCTTACCCCCCCCCCCACCAGCTGCCATTCCTCAGTGTGAAATGGAACTAGTACCATCAGTTTAATCAATGCAGTAACTGATCAAAGTATGGACAGGAGGTGGCATGCTGAACGCTAGAGAAGACAGCTACAGTTTCTGTCATTTCAGCCCCAGCCTTTGCATTCTGCTTTGTTTTTAAAGATTAGTGCTCACACAGAGATTTAAAGATTTCTGCCTCGAATACGAGTATTAGCCTGGAATGCAGACGGTATGACTGTACCTCCCAGACACTAGTTAAATCTCCAACCCCTGGTATGTGGCCTAGCAAGAGAGAACAAACATCACCTGATTATGTCTGTCTGGCCCACGTCGCCGTGATCCACCCCGGCCAAGTACGGCAACTAAAATGGCTGTCGGCGCGTAGACCTCCCCGACACCAGGAGGCGCTGCAGATCCCCAAACATGGCAGGAAGGTGATATAAACCCCTCGTCACTCAGACCACTGACTCAGCAGGAGGAGACCTGGCGTTAGCTGATGACATCACTGCTCCCGCTTAGGGCTAAGGGGGGGCTTGGTGGGAACGGGCACCAGCATGTAATGACAGCCACAGGAATGTAAACCTCCCACAGACTGACCCACACACACCACCCCAAACTGTCATTTCCTCATGCAGGTCCTCCAGGTGTGGAAGACACCAAAGGGTTTCAGAGGGTGTCATTTTCTCTCATCTTTGCCATCCGATCAGGGCTTGGCCAGCCCACAATCGCTCTGCTGGGACGCTAATCACATCCTCGGCACACCTGACCATACACCTGTTGACACCTTCTCTAAAGATCTCCCTCGCTTTTCCCAGCATTCGCTGATGCTTCCTGCGTAACGGGCAATGGACTAAATAGAGAGATGCTGTGGGATCACAACACCGTCCGCAGACCCTTTCAGCAGAGAGAGGACACATCGAGCTCAGACGTCCTTAAGAGCAGACGAGACTGAGGCTCCTGGGGTGATTTTTCACTTAGCTATCCACCGTCACAGATGAGTTCTACCCATGAACCACAGAATAAAACTCAACGCAGTCATGCTATCGGTGCACAACCTGCGAAAACAGTCAGGCTGAAACGGTAATGCTTACAGTATGACATCACCACATCGTTCAGGTGAACACACAACATGTGCAAATAACACCAGTGCCATGTGACTCACGGCACATAACAGAAAATTCCTGACAAATTGAACGGAGCCCCAGTTAAGGTTTAACATGCGGAGGGAAAGGAGATTACCCATATCTTTGCGTGGAAGAACAGTAGCTGTTTGTTGCAGTTTGACACGTGATGACCAAATCATTCATACTCTGGAAGATCAGATAAAACAAAGACAAGAGCCAACTCAGACCTTACAAATGCTTACTGAGAACCTGGTTTAACCCCAAGTTAACCAAGAGTGCAAGGTTCTAATGAGAAACAAGTTTGCAACTCCCCCCCCCCCCACTATGGGTGTTACAGCCACGCTTTTCCCATCCCTAAGCATAATACAACTTCACAGACCTTTTCCCGTGCGATTTCAATGAAGCCAACGCAAAACATCCGTGACTCAAGAACTGGCTCTCCTTGGCAGCCCTGAGTATCTATAAATCGACTGAAAACTTAAAAGGAAACATTTCTCCGTGTCGGCTCTTGGCGGCATTAAAAGCAGAATATGAAATGCTACCACATTCCAGAAATGCGCTGCAACCCACAGGCTGAAGACTTCATTAAGTAGCGAACAAGACATTAGGAAGGCTGCCATGCGACAAAAGGAGGTGACCACAATCCCCAAAGCCAGAAAACTATAGTGACAAAACAAATGATTTTACCAAACACTATGCCGTAACTCGTGTTGAAGCGTTCCAGTGTGGCCATTTCAGAAACCGAGAACTTAGATGTTTAGCTCCGAAAGAGCCCTGGAGTACACAAAGAGCCATCAAAAGGTCTAAAGATATTAGAAGAAAGTGAGTCCGTCCAGAAAAAGAGGCCACATTTTGTTTAGTATCATCATGCTGAAGATAAAGGATTATTCATATATGCCAAAGTATCTAAAGCCAGAGTACTGAAGATGTCACCAAACTCGAGCCACATATTCAACAAGAAAGACCATCACATGATTCTCATTTCCAACAACCTCCACATGGCCTGTCTGCAGATACCGAGAGACAAAGGACACAACATCATTTTCTATTACCGTGGAATTTCCCTCCTTCACAGATGAGGAGCTTAAATGTTTAGCAACAACATCAGCACAGTGAGGAACCTATTAAAGACGAATGAAGGCCAAGTGTTTGCACCAAGACCGCTGCACGGCCCCCCTTCCTGTCAGAGGCCTTGCTTGCTTTGACTACATGCTGGGGGGGGGTCAGCTCACAGAGCAACTCTGGGGTGTTTGACGGTGCACGTTTCCAAGGGTGTGGGCAGCATGCGGCAAGGAGGTCAGTGCCAAAGCCAGGTTGCTAGGCTGCTGATAAGCAACCAGGAAGAAGAGATGGAGCTTGAGCAGCAGACACACAGACCAGACACAGTCAATAAAAAAAAAATGCATACACAGAAATATTATGATTATTCTGCCAATGCATAAACTCGTGTGCCAAAAGGGTACTGGAAGGTGTCATTTGTTAAGCCATGGAATAATTTTACATTATATTTGTTAAGCAGACGCTTGTATCCAGAGCACTGTACTATTCAAAAAGCAGGGCCAGCCGTCCCTGGAGCAATTGGGGTTATGAGTCTTGCTCAAAGGCCCCAAAAGTGAAACTCTGCCAACCCTGGAATATGAACCAGCGTCCTTTCGATCACAGGCACAATGTTTGGGGGGGTGGGGGGCACAATCTGTATCCATGGGAATCTGAATAAAGGCCTCCTAATCACCCAGAATGCATCAGCCTATTTCTCTGCAGAAAGGGAACCATCAAATAAACAACCACATACTGATATGTCCGCAGCACTGAGCCAGCCCAGCACCAAACCTGCCTTATTTATGCCCCCCCCCCAAATGTAAAAACACCCCCTAAGAAGGCAGCCTATAGGGGGGGCTGAGGGCCCTTATATGGGGTTGGTTTCAAACCAGACTAGCCGTTTCATAACATCTGACATCAAGCCAAAGAGTCGCCCTGCATCTGTCTCCGAGTTCACACACGTGCCGTCCGGAGGGACCATTCGCCATCACAACGCCAACATGCCAAGTAGGCCAGGGGTCTTTCTTCGAAACAATACCCCTCCCCCCACCCAAACACAGAGTGCACAATTCCCAATTTCGCACAGCTTTTTTCACAGATTTAATCTTGTCTCCGCATTATATTAACTACCAATACCTGTGCAACAAAGGAGGAAAAAAAAACTGCCTGTAACCCCCCCCTCCCCTCCCCTCCATACACGTATACTTTCATCAGGCTGGGTGTTTCCAGCCTCACTGAACTCAGCTGCCAGGTCGTCGAGAGGCCACTCATTGTCTGGTAACTTTTTACCTTACATCACAAAATACCTATATATTCACAAAAGATGCATCTTCCTATTCCTCCGGCTCCCCACCGAGGAGACTTCGCGGAATGCTGTTTAATTTTCTGAATGATGCACTGTGACACCACCGAGGTTATTAAAACAAAACACAAACTACTATTATGTGTGTAGCACCCACCTGGGAGTAAGTGTCAATCTCTCTGACAAAAGACAAACTGAGGAGAGCAAACAGGCTGCCAATTCATTCCTCAATAAATAAAACCACGTTTTTACTGCAAGATAGCAGCTCAGGTGTGGAAAACATGGCCGACTTATATTTAAGTCGGAAAAACTGATATCGTTCAGCGGCGGTGTCCAACTCCAGCCCAGCCCAGGACATTTTTGGGTTTCCCCTCATTTAACACACCTGACTTAACTTCTCTGACATTCACCATCCATTTCTTGAGTTGTATCTGGTGTGGTGGAGCAGGGAGAGAACTAAGCTGTCCAGGACTTGAGCTGGAGACCCCTGTAGTACGGCATCATGCCAAAAATTGGGGACACACCAGACAAAATTCTGTTTACATGAGGGCAGTTTTAAGGTACTAGTTCTGCGCTGTTTTCTACGTCGTCCATCTGTCACTATCCTGGGCGCAGGGGCTGCTGTTGGCCTCCCGTCTGGACGTCCTGCGTCCCACGTACAATTGGAAAGTCATCACGCCGCATACCTACACCCTCAGCCTCTGCTAAAGATAGCACCAGCGCCCCCCTCCCCCGGCTTTTCAGCGTAATCCGCAAAACACAGAGAAATGCCAGCCGCCGTCCATAAACTTTGTCCCGGAACTTTTTTTTTTTTTTTTTTTTTTGCGTTTTTTTTTTTCCTGCAGCAAAATCATAACGGTATCAGAAAAACAGAGGGATTTCAGTAAAGGAAACGGGGCCCATAAAGCGGTGTCACTTTCTCATCTCTGTCTCTTGACTGATAATCAGTCATACGGTGGGGGGGGGGCGAGGCCGGCCGGCCGGCTAAGCAGACCCTACTCATACCATCGCGAAACCGGCTGGGGTGGGGAGACCGGCGGCCAGCCCGTCTGGATCACACCTCCCCCCACATCATAACAGCGGAAAGTTTTAAACTCTAAACCGGCTTAAAGAAACTCATGAGTCTTTACTCAATACTATGGAAACTTAAGTCTGGCTTATATGTAATTACATTATACAAAAACTACACACAAAAAGAAATTAGGTACTTTAAAAAAAATCAACTAAAACCACTCACCGCTTTTTGGGTTGAATTTCCTTCCTCTCAGTGCGGTTTAACAGTCCTCATTGTTGCTAAGGGAATAACTCGCCGAAATGTCCTTACGGTATAATAAAAGTTTGCCCCGCTGCTCCCCCGATCGAGCCCAACACCAGCCCGTCTCTTTTTGGGCCGGACAAATCCCTTGGACCACAGCTATCGGTCTGGGGGGGTGGAAAAAAGTTTCATGGGGGCGCTGGCTGTGTCGTTTTTTTTAAAAAAAAAAAAAGAAAGAAAAAAAGGTAAAATAAGGAATTAGAAACTAAAACCTGATCTGGCAGAAAACTTTGAAGCGGATACTTTTGTTAACGCGCACAATTTAAAACAACATCAGAACCGGAACCGATGAAAAGTTGACCGACGGCCCAGAAAATGATTCGGGCCGGGCGGAGGAGAACCCAAACTTCAATCCCCTCTCCGGACAGCCAGCGCAGGTGACCTTTACTCCTCCGCAAGACTGGGGGGAAAGTACGTTCCGGCAGCCGACGGCGATGTCTCGCTGTTAATTATTTTTTTAAAAAAGGGAGAAAAAGTAAATAAAGAAAAATAAAAGAAGAGTTAGCAGCAGCGGCGGCCGCGGTCTCTGCGTGCGGCCCGTCGCTCTCCCTCGCGCCCCCCCTATGAGGTCCCAGCGGCTCGAGCCGGTCGCCATCTCCCGCCTGACGTCACGGCAGCCGGCCCAGCCGGGAGGATTTTAAAGGGCCAATGTCGCTTCCTTTGGGAAAAACTACAGGGACAATTGGGGGGGGATCGATCCTATCTCCTTGCCCCCAGTCAAAACACACACAACACACAGAAAAAATAGTACAGTATCACAACTCTGATTTTATAACGGTTATAAGATTTTTGCCAAATGATGGTGTAGAACAGGTCAGCACAAGTCTTGTTCAGTACTGAATGTGTTAGAATTAAAGGTCCCAGTTTAAAGCTGTGCAGGTGCAATTCCAGCCTGCATTTCTGAGCAATACCATGGTATTTCTGGCGGAATTATATTGGATCACTAAAGTATAAGTTTAACAATGCATTATAGAACACTAAAATGATAACCGAGATCTACATCATAACCTGTTTTAGGACTTCATACTGGATATTTTGACAGAATGGTGAGGAGTTCTACAAGGCTATGTCACCTATAATCATCTAGGACTATACTGCGCTTGTTCTTTTTGTAGGAGTAGATTTACAGTGGACATTGGGATAGGCTCAGTGTGTTAGACTGTACTGCATTACATTTACTTATAAAATTTAGAACGAAATGCAAGGTTCTGACCATATGTCTTCCACTGTCACCATCAATGGAACAAAAGCACAACGTCCCTGGTACTAATTGCAATTACTGTAAAATTTAACTACTCCAATATTTACATACTTCCACCTTGTATAGGCCTATACGTATGCATCCAGAGGCACGTAATATTTTATTTGTTTATATCAATACTTGTATTTTTATTTTGTTATGTGTGTGTAGCTTAATAAGCAGAGCAAACGTATGCGTCGAATCTGTTTGAATACTGTCTTTTATTATACTGTATGTACTATTCAGGGGACACAGTAAACTGGAGGGCAGAGCATGCAGAGGAAGCAGGGCGCTTCCTGATACTGCCCTTAGTTCGCCTTTTCTCCCAGGCAGGATAACAGTTTATGTCCCAGAAATACAGGACTCCCCCACCCAGACACACACCAACCCCGAAACCTGGACCGCGTATTTACTTTCATGGACAAACATTACCGGCTGCTGTCAGTTTCGTATTGGACTCGTTCTCAGAAAACAGCTCCTCGTATATTATGTTTGGCAGACAGCGCATTGATTTGAGATACTGTTACTTAGCATTGGTTTTCTGGTTCGTTATGACACGACATTAAATCAGTGTTTTGTTTTTTTCTCGTTGTTTGGCACCAAAATATCAAGACTACTGTAACGCCTTTGTTTTTGACAGGTAGTATTAACTTGTCATTGAGCTAAATTTAAGTTAAGTCCTTTTAATCACTCCGTTGAAATGAGTAACGCGTATACATCGAAATAATTTCATAATTATATTTAGGTGTATTTAACAGTAGTGTACTAAAATATCGTTGAATAAAGATCGGCCCGGGAACAATTGTCAATCGTCGTAGCGATATTATAGCTTCACAGCTACCATTTTAATATTTTTTGTGTATTAATTTGAACAGACGTTCGTGTAAATGTATAATGTACGCGTATCGTTTTCCCTGGTTCAATATTTTGGTGTAATAACTCGAAAAACATGGTTAACGTAGTAAATATATAAGTGAATACACAGTTGTCATTGTTTTTGTAGCAAGCTAGCTAAGACTAGCCGTCTGTACAGAAAACAACACTAACGGTGTGAATGTTGGAACCAGCCAGGGAAATCAATTAGATTGAAAAAATAATTAGATTGTAACTTTCTTAATTAGCTTCTTTATTGGTTGTAAGTATAAATAATTTTAAAGGAAGCAGAGCGTTTTCTGAACACTGACGGCTAATCGCGTCTACTAATCGGGCCTTCGCCACGGACACGTACGGAAGACATATTGATGTATTCAAGTCATTTATCTATCATTTATCTATCCTTTATCTCTCCATCTCATAACTGCTTATCCTGACCAGAGGTGAATCGTTCAGGTCTGGAAAGTAAAAATCCAGACTAGGTTTTTGTTTCAACCAACCAGTTGAGCACGCCAGTTGAGTACTCTGTGACTCTTTGTGCTCAACTGGTTGGTTCAAACAAAATCATGGTCTGGATTTTTACTATATGGCCATGGACTGTCCACCTCTGACCCTGACCAGGGCCTGGAGCTTGTCTCAGGCAGCCCAGTACAAAAGGTTGGGGTCCACCCTGGGTAGGATGCCAGTCCATCATAGGGCAGTGCGTCACACACATACGGTCACACACTTTAGAGACCCATTCCATCTACACCCTTACAACATGTGCCCAGCCTTTGAGAGCCATCTGCAGTGATTTTCTGTATTTCACAGTGGTAACACTGGAGCTAAATTCAAAATTGTTCCTGGTTTAATCATCTCCAGGACTGATTACAATAATGCTGTAATGAATTTATAAAAGACAGTTTACCAAGAACCCCGAGAGATTTATGTACTTACATTATTTAATTCCCTTATTTATAATTTCCCCCCCCTGTACTCAGGGACCTTGTATCTTATCGTTTCAGGACTGGCAAGCACAACTAAAACGCTATTAACCCGAGTCTCTTGGCCAAACTGAGAATGTTACCTCTTATAACCCCAGGAGCACAGATGACTAACGATGATACCGACAATGACCAATTTATTTCATTCGCTAAGTGAGTAACATAATATATTTTACCTTAAGCTGCTGTTAGCAAAACGTGCACAGAGGCACTGGGACATATATACAGTTGACTAGTCTTGACATTATTGATCCCTTTGGGGGGGGGGGGGGGGATTCCTTCAATCCAGTGGCAGGCATATAGATATAAAGAGAATGACAAAAATACAGTCACAGTAAGGAAAAGGGTATAATAATGTATTTAAAAATATAAATAACTACTAAAAACATATCAACAGCTCAAGCAGGCATATACAATCACATATTATATTGTGCTGTTATTTGTAATGAGCAACGGCAGTGTCACGGGACAGAGTAGATCATGATACAGAGTAGACGTTATATTATGCATCTATATTACACCATGAAACATTATGAAAATGATGTGGATCAAATACATTAGGCATATATATGTAGATATAGCAGACGTACAACTGAATTTGTGCAGAGTGCATAAAGTGCAAGCAACATATTAGTGATACCACAAAAATGTTTGAGATTACTGACTGTTGGGCCTTGGATTTGAGATGTTAAACAGGTGTATTATACTAATATTCTGTATATCCTGAATGATTTCTTTAGAAATATCCAGCTTTATAAATTGATATATAACAGTTAAAAAAGCAAAGCTATTGTATTGCTACAGGCAAAAAGGCTAATAATGTTAGCAGCTAGTTATCAGATGACAGTGCAACCTTTCTATAAAAAAATGAAGGTGATCTTTTTGCTGGCCTTCTTGGGTTTCCCTTCAGGAGGTCCCGTACAGTGTGGAGGAGCTATGAGATGGAGACGTCCTTCATGCCGGCTCCATACTGGAGGCGCTATCCCCCAGTTCATGATCCGTCGGGCATGAGGTTTTTTTTGTTCTTCTCAGTGACAAGCTAATCTGAACTCACTGCCAGCACATCCTACACCCAAAGACGAACTGAGAGACATGGGTGGCCATTTGAAGCTGTGGTGACATTTGTGGAATGTTCTCTCACCCAGCGGTCGCCCTGTAGCACCTGTGCGATCGCAGTAACTAACGTATAATTCCACCGTCACACCCAGGCGGACACATTCGGACACGGGCTAAAATCACCACTTAGTTAAATATGAGTTTGCATAACAAACCATCGCAATCGCAGTGTGAGATTTTCTTAACGCCAACACTGACTTACAATAACCCGACACAAACTTGCATATTAATATGAGGCCTTCGGTGCTTTTGTTAAAAACAGTGGGGTTTCTGAAGCTGAGTTATGTGAATGAGAGCCCTTTTATAACCAATCTGATGCCGTAATTGTAAAAAAAAATGGCACGCTGAATTCTCAAAATGAATTATTCCAAAACGGCACTGCAATTAAAGCAATTCAGATAAACCACCGCTAAAAAAACTCATATAAGAGTGGTTCTATCGATGTCAGTAAAATTAAAAATCTCTAAGTATTGTTGTGGGAATGTTATTTCCCTTTTTTCCCCCAGAGTTCCTTTGCTGTTGCCATTGGTTACTGAAGGCTGCTTTTGCTGTTGCTGGGATAGCAAAATCTAGCTAACAAATACACTTTCCTTTTTTACTGTTTGCGTGTCTGTCATTGCACGCATGCAATCACATGTACGCATAACCTCTGCCCTCATCATTCCACAGCCGGCGGCCTGGCGTACAGCAGTTCCCTCATAATTTTCTCGTGACAGAGAACTACATGGATACGTCTGCAGGAATGGTAGGTGCCGCGCTGGGCGGCAGACACAGGGACCTATAGCGTTATGCTAAAAGCCACCGGCATGTAGATAGCAGGCGATAATCCTTGTCTCAAAAGACGACTTTGAAGTTCTGGCCGCGGGGAATGTCGTGTACTTTTCACATTGCTCATCACAGCATCTAAAGTACATGTGCATAGAACAGAGCAGTACTGGAAATAGGAGATTGACACTTTTATATTTTCAGTGCTTGTTCTTGCCTGAGGTCCTTATAAGCGCTGATGCATTACAGAACAGACCAGAACGAACACTTACCCACAATTATCCAGCTTGCGTTCTTCCTGCAATGATACTGCATATGAGTGTCAGAGACTTAAAGATGAATCTAATAGTAGCTGTGCAACATTTAATTCTTTCGGTATTTCACACCTAATATACTTTGCATGAGGCGTTTGTCGTTTTATTCTTTGTTTTTTTTTCTTTTTTGAAGTCATACTCGGACACCTATACAAAACCGGTAGGATTAGGGAACCGCAAGCTCCGCACTCATTTAACAGAGAAAGGATCAATGTAATAATATCAGTTTCCCTGAAAGTTATAGCTTGGTTGTCCAATGGAAGCCTTCACTTACACACCTGGGTAGAGAGATTCTCATTAAAATCCATTAAGGTCCAGGAATAAAATATTTATTTCGAATTTTATTGGGGACTCTTGAGCATCACAGGAGTCCTTTATGTAACTTATAATCTCGTACTTTGTTTATGGCTTTTATTTATAGTCGTAGTCTATATAGTCGTAGTCATTTTGTATGGCTGGTGCCTGCGTCTACTCCACAGGAGTAACATGAGAGGTGCCCCCTCCAATGGGCACGCAGCAGCATTATGCTGTCTTTTGTCACGCAGGCAGGGTGCGCTGTGTCCCCAAAGCCCCTCCCGGGACAGAGGCTGTCTCAGGCTCCGGAAAAACTGCCCACACCCAGGGAACTGATGGGCCAGCGGAGGAGGAGAGGGATGGGGGAAAGGGTGGGGGGGTTGGCGGAAGACGACGTCGCACGGCACAAGGCCGCAGCAGTGCTGCAGCACATCAGGGACTTGAAGAAGCGGCAGAGCGCCATCGACAAGTAAGCTGGGGAGGACGAGGGCGCCCCCTTTAGGAGGGGCAGAGTATGACAAGCCACAGGTACCTAAAAGGCAGCAGTGATGATGCAGTTACCAAGGAACACTGCCAAGGCACCATGGCACACAGAGCAGCAGAAAACAAACTTAGTCGATTCATTTATATTAAAAACATTTCAGTAGCACATGGAATCTGCCTGCTAACTAACTAGCTGGTGTCCATTTCACAAGAAAAGCAGTAAATGATAAAACTGATGTAAATAACTGTCACAGAATATAAGCAGAGGTATTTCTTATGTTTTTTTAATCATTCTTTTGCGCCCCCCCCTAATCAAATGGTGCCCTAGGCGATCGCCTATAGGGCGGGCCGGTCCTGCATGGCGCTGTATGTTCAGCATTGATATTGTGTTGCATCTCTCTGACTAAGCATAAAAACACTAAAACGATTTTAATAGAGCGGCATTAATCCTCTGAATAATATCAGATGTTAGATTCAGGTCAGTACATGTGCTGGTATGTGTCAGTGACAACATTCACTTCATCACATGGGCAGTTAGGGTGAATCGTTTCATACATGGGCGGATGACTTTTCACCCATAATTGTCCTGTCAGAAAAACAATCAGCACTGGGGATGAGTCGCCTCTTACATATTGCATGGTGTCACCTTTTTATCCCGCCGTTTCACATGTTTGTAATCCGTCAGCCGAAACCGGTGAGTGCTTCTCCTACAGGCTGAAGACGGAGAGGTGGTGGAGCTCAACAAACTGGCAGGACAGCGAGGAGGACTCGTGGTGGCCGGTCGAGGGTTGTCCGCTGCCCCCGATGGCCAAATCAGCACTGCAGGCTGGGGGCACAGCTCCGCCCCCATCCGATTCCCATGGGTCATGTGATCAAGAGGTGGGCACTGACTCACCAAACACGTGGCATGATCCACTGACATGACGCACTGACAGCGCACACATCTATATAGATTAGAACTTTTTTCATGTTTCTGAATATTGTTAGTGTCGTTTGATAAATGCATTACTATTGTTATTGACCGTCCTTTGAGGCTGTCCTACTGCTCTCTAGGAACCCTTAGAGTCCCTCTGTGATACCTCTGCAGGTGACGTTTGGCACACGGTTAGAGAAGCTGAATCTTCCTCCAGGAGAAAACCCGATGATGTCATTCGTCTTGACAACTGCAGATAGACAGGACCACCACAGTCACAATATCCCATTCTGGCGTCGGTTTGGAGGAACTTGGTACAACACAGAGCAATAACTCTTTTTAATACAATATTATAAAACATAATTAATACATTGGCATATATAACACAGTTGTCGAATTTAAAAAACAGATTTGTTTCATAGGCGAAGCTACCTGCCGTATGCTTTCTGTAAAGTGATTTTTTTTTTCTTAAATTTTGTGCTATGGAAAAACGTCCTGTGACACCTATCTTACCATTATAAACGGCAATATATACCTACCTACCACAACAAAACTGACAAATATTTGATTAAAGGCTCATTAAACATGTTCAGCGCACTTAAGCTGCATGACCTTAATTACAGCTACGGTTCTGATGTGGACACAAAAGCATTGCGGTTTTCAAATGAAAACTGACCATGCAGCATTGTTTTCGTACCGTCAGGATCTCGAATGAAAGAAGTTATTGGTTCGCGTTCATCTCCTTTTACGGAAATTTCGAATCAAAAAAAAGTTTGATAGAGTATTTCCTTGTATTTCCTCTGACACGCCTGACACCTACTGGCAGGACGAGGTAACAGATTAAAACTAATTATTTATTGTCGGCGGGGAATGTCTCTGCTGCCGGTGTTTGGTTTGGTGACACCTGGAAGCCTCAGCTGTCAGACACACATTAACGTATATTCCACCTGTGGCATAGTGTTAATTTATTAATTAAGGTCCTGGCCCTTTTTTTAACGCCGCAGCGTCACTGTGTCAAAGTTGTATTTAAACTGTGTTGCTTTTAGCGATAAACTGACGCGATGTCTGTTCGCATTTTTCTGCTGCAAAAGGGATTCACTTGTTGTGTAACACCCAGGTTCGCATTACATGAACATATTCAGATTAAACTATTTGGTTTTATTGGTTTGTTCTAATTGCATAACATGTTAGTCCATGTTTCTTTAATTTTAACCCGTTGTTCTGATGCATTTCAAGGGAAAATTGGCTTAAATTTAGCAAAAGATAAGCTATTTTGCATTTATCCAGCAGAGGAAACTGGTCGTGGAAAGAAAAGCGTATAAATCTTTTAATAATGAATAAAGACGATTCCGGATTAAGGCCTGAAACTTTTCTTGTGCGTTTGTATTTGCGTTAATGTATGCATCCAGACACATATATTAAAGTTATTTTTTTAATCATATAGGCCTGTCCGTCTGTTAGAAATGTCTGAACAAAGTGCAATTTGCGAACATGTGAATGCATATTCCAAGATGAAAGCTTTAATTTCAATTTTCTGTCAAAAAGAAATTCAATGCATTATTATTGCTGTTGTTGTTTTTAATAATAATAAAAAATGTCGGAAGGGTTAGGAGTGTGTCTACTGACATGCAGTGACCCCAGCCTAGAGCAGTGAGGAACCGGTGGTCTTGCCCCTACGCCCCCCCAACCCCGTCGCTTTCACCGCACTCGTCTCTCTCTCTCTCTCTCTCTCTCGCTGTCACTTTGCGCGATGACGTCAGTCTCCGAAAGAAGATGGCGGCGCTTAAGAAGAGGGCGGAAGGTGAGGGCAGATTCGCTGGCTATTTCTTACTGTCTTGCGATGTTTCCTTTTTAAAAAAAAAATTATTAACCGACCGCCGCGTCCATCCTCTCCGAGAGACCCGCTCGCTCTCTGTCGCTCCTTCGCAGACCCCCGTCGCCGTTCTTGCTCTGCGCTGGGGGGGGGGGGGGGACACATTTGACTGGTTAGCGCTGTCGACTTCACCAGCGTTAGCCAGCCGAGCACTGAGTCCGTATGACTGAAATCTGCACGCCAGTGAGCCCGGGCTGTGCATCGCCTTCAGTGGGGGGTGTGTTCGCATACCCCCGGCGACACACCTAGCCGCGCCCGCGGCGCTGTCTGCACGTCCGACCGGTTCCCTGTGCACACTAAGCCGCGATGGGCTCCCGCCTGTCCGTGTCTAGCTTTGCTAAAATGGTCTCTGTCGGTTCCCTGCGAATGGGTAGATGGACCCCCGCTTTGGGGGGGGGGGGCGGACACTTGGGCCGGGATCGCGGGCGTAATTTAAGGTTAGCAGTGGGGGGCACGTAGGTTTAACACACTCAGCTGTCTAGCTGGTTACATTTTCACTTTTCACGCCCCCCCCCCCCCGCCCCCATGATGTCAAATCTCATGGCAACAGCTGGATGTTTACGTGCAAAACACTGGCAAGTTGCTCCGAGGTGCAAGCAGTGCCCACCCGGCTTAGGTGAAGCTGACGGGGAGGGGGCGCGATCTCGCGGCTCCGGGGGCAGATTGTCGCGTGCCGCAGCACCCGTATAGTCTCCCATGAGCCGCGGTTTGTTTTCGGTCGCCACCATGCCCCTATTTCCTCTCCTTTGCCCTGCTACGATGAAAGAGGTGCAGAAGTGCACAGTAGGGACATCTCCCCCCTCCAACATGCGTGTGCGCTCCGTGGCCCGGACGGACGGTTTCATTAGCCCGGAGTGTCTCTGTGTGCATTTTCGGTGTGATCGTCTCTCCCGCTGAATTGAGCTGATTCGCCGGGGCCTCCGGATACCGTTTCAGCCCTGTCACACGAACCGCGCCGAACCTTCTGTACCCCTTGCCCACCATCGATTATTCATTGAAACACATCGGGAGAAGTCCGTATCGAAAGTACATGCCAAGGCGCATCTCCCCCCATCCCTACAAGCTATAAGTCATTCAGGAGAGAGGTGATTCTGTGTCTGTTGCGTTATCAGTGAGATCATGCCTGCGGATGCAATGGGGGATGAATCACAGAAATACAGGCTGAGTAGATCCCAGATCGCAGGGATCCACCTGCGTCTGGCCCGTGGACACGATGCTGGTGACCGTCAGTGGCTTTTGGCATTTGGGTGAATGATCTCTGTCCCCTGTGTTCCGATGACCGTACTTCGTTATTAAATGTTGTATGGGTTTACGGTCGAGTTCCCGCCGGAAGGGTTTACTGTGAAAGGCTTAACGTGAGACTGGGGTTAGGTAACCAGGAGCGATTAGAGAATGCAGAAGTGGAAGTCAAAGCTGCAATCGCTTGTCAAAGTGCAACTGTGATAAGAAGATGCAGGCCGATGGGCAAAGGTCTGTTAATGAGTCACTCTGCACCGGCAGGTTATCGGGTCCTGTCCCTGGTGGGTGTGACCAGATCAAGGACTGTTTATAACTAGGTTATGTAATAACAGATTGACACGTTTGAGTGCATGTTGGGGTGTGCTTGTGTCAGCACTGCCGCTTATTAAAACTCTCCCCTCCAGATCCACTGCTCTTCATTCTCCACATGTACGCAGCCATTTGTTCTTAAACCTGGGACGGAACACACCTCGCGCTCAGCACACCGCTGACCACTTATACTGTCCGAGACCTGTCTCTCCTGTACCGTTGTGTAAACACCGGGGAAAAACAGAGACTTATTATGGAAAAAGGCAGGAGCCCATCTGGGCTGGATGAGTGCCGTGAGTTGAGTGATGTGAATGCTGGTGGTGCGTAAGTTGGGCCCCGAACCCATCCCATCCCGGGAGAAGCAAAGTTCTAAAGCAGTTCAGCGTTGCCCCCGGTGTGGGTTCTGTACCTGCAGTGTGTCCGGTTACACTCCGGTAACCCTATTCCTAGAGAACCCGGGCCTCCTGTGCGCGTCCCACGCCTCCCTCGGGGCCCGGGGCCCTAGCGTCTCTCGAGGGCTCGACTCATGATTGATTTAACGCACTAATGACAGTCAAATTACGCCTGCTCCACTTTTTTAAAGATGGTCGCCGTGGCGGGCGCTCTCTCCCGGCGCTGAGGTAATTACACTTTGGATTAGGGACGTCTCGTATCCGGGACTCCCGCGATGGCCTCCATGTCGCTGTTCGGCATAAACCGAATTAAGGACCGTTTTTGATCCACACGTAAAACATTGAGGCCTGGAATGTATAATTAAGTGAAATTACACGCTGATTTTCCGTTAGCTAGTTATTAAAAGACATGGGAAGTGTAACCGGCTATTTTCAGTCTTCCAAGACGAGTGTCCCAGCCGGAATTTCGCGTGTGTTGGTTCTGGAGAAGGCCGGGCCTTCTCCGCCATGCCGACGTCCATCTTGATTCCTCCTGTGCTGTCGCTCGGTGAGCTGATGTGATTTTTGGCGAGTCAGGATCGCCGTAACAGGCTGCCAGATGAACCCTTAATGGTTTAGTCGTTATTTTGGCCAGCCAGGTCCCACGCCAGCATCCGCATGGAGGTAGGTTATCCAAATTGACAGGAGAACGTTTCCACGTTGTTCTGCGCCACTTGGAACCCTGGCGCAATTGATGTGTTGCGGTCTCATGGTTACGTCTCTCCCTGCTGGTCGCCGATCCGCCGTGGAGCCCCCCCCCCGCCCCCCCATCCCTGCATTGTTATTCTGCGTGGGTATGAGCAACCACCCCCCACCCCCCCCCCATCTCCATCTCATCCTCGCTCACTCCTGGTCGCGGGCGAGCTCCATGGAAGATTGCGCCTGATAATGTGGTATCTAGGCAACAGGAAGAGGAGACGAGGAGGAGGAGATTCACTTGGAAGAGGGGCGAGGAGGGATATCGACACTAGGGGGATGTGAGACAACCGAACAAGAAGTGAGTCCTTGCAAACAAGCAAGCAAACAAGGAAATAAACACGTTTTGAACATGGGGGCAGTTTGTCTCGCCCCCCATCCAGGTGAAGACCAAGGGTGATTTCTCGATGGCATAAGAGGGGCCAAAATTCATACAGGAGGGGTCAGCCTTATCATTAGCCAATGATACGCTTGGAATCGATGAGTGACAGGAGGGCGGCATTCCAGGGACCAATCAGCTTTTAGCAGGGGCCGGCGCCCCTGTGAAGCCCCGTCGGAAGTAGCCCCGGCTGCCGGCTTGGATGTCTCCGTGCCCACAGGACTGCGGGCGAGTTTCGGTCAGCTTGGCCTCACCGTGAACGACCGTGACGCTCGGCGCCTTAAGGTTTCATGTTTCACGTTACATAAAGTGCGTGTCTGTGGGGGGGGGGGGGGGGGGGGCGGGGTGTGGGGGGTGGGAGACGTCCTTACAAAGTTGAGTGTATTTCAAAGACCCCCTTTCTCGCGATTCGCACGCAGACCCGTCTGTCCGAATGGGGTTGTTTGTGCCGGGAATGTGTTCTCACACGCGGTCCCTGTCGCCCCGGTCGGTTCTGCAAACAACTGCGGGTTATGTAAGGTGCGGGTCCGCTGTCGGTACCGATCCACGTGGTCCGCACGGCCTCTCGAGCCTCCCACGGGAACCATATACATCTCTGCTTACAGCGTGGGCGATTTGGGGAGGGGTTCTGCCACGGACATTTCTGTTTTGTAAGAGATGTGTTTCTCTCTTGTAAGAGCCCAGAACCTTCACACAGACCCTCAAGCACGTGTAATGTACCGCTGGACATGCAGGTGTTTGGCATGATTCACACTCCCCCCTTCTTCCTCTGTGGCAGTGACAGCGGCAGTGTGCCGGCGGCGCCGGACCGCGTGAGTGCCCCCTGCTGGTTGGAGGAGCCCTTTGTCGCTGGGGTCGCTTCACCATGAACAACAAGGAGAGCACTACTGAGTCTGGTGAGGCTGGGGGAGGTGGGCAGTCTGGGAGAAGGTACTGGTTTTCGGTGGTGGGGGGGGGGGGGGTCACTTTCGAGCGCCGGGCTCCAGGTGAAGTTGGAGCTGAGCAAACGCCTCCACGCTGAGTGAGAGAGCTCACTCACAGCTCCGCACTACCACCGTCAATCCTTCTCTTTCCATCTCTCCTTCCATCTCTTTCTCTCTCTTCCTCTCTTGTCATCTCTCTCCCTCTCTCCTCCTATCCTTTCCTCCTGTCCCCACTTTGTATCTTTGTCACTCTACTGTCTCCATCTCCTGCTCTCCTATCCCCTCTTTCTATATTGTTCTCTTACTTTTTCAATCTCCCCCTTTCCTGTCCTTCCTTTCCTACTCTGCTGCCTGCTCTCCACCCACCTCTCTCTCTGTCTCTCTCCCTCCTATCATCTCTTTTTCTCTCCTCCTGTTCTGTCTTTCTCTCCCCCTCCTATCCTCTCTCACTCTCTCCTTCTGTTCTTTCTCTCTCCTCCTCTTCTCTCTTTTTCTCCCCCTCCTTTCTTCTTTCTCAGTCTCTCTAATCTATTCTTTCTCTCTCCACCTCTTATCCTCTCCTTCACTCTATCCTTCTACCCTCTCTTCTTCTCATCCTATCCTCTCCCTCTCTCTGTCCCTCTCTCTCTCTCTCCTTCCCTCCCTTCCTCCCCCCTATCCTGTCATCTCTCACACTGTCCCCCCCCCCCCACAGATAATAGCAAGCAGATGAAGGTGTTTCTGCCCAACAAGTTGCTGGAGTGTTTGCCTCGCACCTCCAGCCTGCCCAAGGAGCGACTACGCTGGAACACCAATGAGGTCAGCAGGCTGGGGGGGGGTATTGCTGTGGGGTCGCTGTCGGTGGTGAGCACAGATGTCCGCCGGTCGGATAGAGTCTGAGTCAGCAGATTGTTCAGACCCGTGGAACCCGGGAGAGGCAGAGCGCCCCCAACATGTCATCGTCTGACATTGCAGGGCTTGAGTCACACACCAGTTCACACTGTACTGGTGGATATCAGATGAAAGTGTATATGTGGATAGATCAACAGATCATTTTATTAGGCAGATGTCATTGGAATTCTCTTTAATTAACTATCAAGACTAATTATGCAGCTGGTATCTCGTCCAGTATGTAACCCAGCCTTGTGCTGTGTGCTGCTTTGGACGAGCTCCGGATCTCGCTGTGATCCTGACCAGGATAGCTGCTTAGAAGATGAACACCTGGGGTCATAAATCCGATGGGCAGACGTTACAAATTCCATGCATCTCCTTCGTTGGTGCGCTACTGTAGTTTAAAAAAAGAATGCAGGAATGCGACTGGCGCGGCGAGTCGTCACACATGCGTCTCTCTCCCGGCGCCTGGGCACCCCCCCGGTGCGGGAGTGCAGCTGCGAGGACTCGCGTTGCTGCGAATTCCCGCCTCGTGATGAGACAGCGAGCACAGAGGCGAGGAACAAGCGAGCTGATGAATAAAAAATGCAGCGTGCCTGCGAGCATCCTCAGCTGTCATGCCGATCGCAGTTAATGCGTCGTGATTGCGACGTTTCACTCTTTTTTTCTTTTTTTGAACCTGGTATTTTAATGCGACCTCTTCAGGTGTGTTTTACATGCCGACCGGGTGCTGATAGGATTAGGGGAACGGCACAGGAAAATGGTTCTGAATAGCTCAAATTTAGTATTTTGAAGCTGTTTATTTGTTGGCCACATGATTTTATTAGATTTTTTTTTTCCTCTTCATATCTTGTGGGCAACATTGAGTGTCTGAGTCACGGTGATATTCACTGCTGTTGGTCCCGAAACAGCAGAAATATTCATGTGCTCATTGGTGTTTAAAATCGCGCTGTAACACAGATTCAGCTAATGGGGCTCCTCCGATAATCAGCAAGTGCTGCATTTGTGTTTAATTGCGGTCTAATGTCAGGACTGAGCTTGGGTGTGATCGGATGTCTGAGGTCGTGGTTTTAGACGCGATTCACATCTTGGAGGAGGTGGAGTGTTGGGGGACAAACAGGTGGGAGGAGCTTAGTGTAAAGGGGCGGGGCACAGGTGGGTGAAGGACCCAGCAGAGGCATTGAACCTGTGTATCATTGCAGGAGATCGCGTCCTACTTGATCTCGTTCGACAGACATGAAGAGTGGCTCTCCTGCACCCTGAAGACCAGGTATTGCCCCCCCCCCCCACACTGCCCCCATACCTTGGGGTCAGGACTACATGCCATGAGGCAGCTAACATTTATCTATGATTGATTTTAACCAGTAATGCTGCCCCCCCTCCCCCCCCGAGTGAGGTTTAAGAAAATAATCAATTAAATTTAATTCACTTATTAAATAGTTATTTGAAAACGATATTATTGAAATTTAAAAATGACAGAGAAATGCTGTTAACCCTCATACCTATGAAGACGACGATGTCACACTCATCAGCTCTGATATCCGCTGTTCCAATCCCCCCCTCCCCCCCCCCCCAGGCCCCTCAATGGATCCATCATACTCTACAACAGGAAGAAAGTGAAGTACCGGAAAGATGGCTATTGTTGGAAAAAGAGGAAAGACGGTAAGACGACAAGAGAGGATCACATGAAGCTGAAAGTGCAGGGCATGGAGGTGAGCGCCCCCTAGATGTGTGGATGAGACATGGCAGCCTGTCTGTCTGGTGTATGATTACTGAACCCTGGAAAAAGACAGAATATCACTCTTATAAAGTACGACTGCACTCTCCGTTGTCCCTGCAGTGTCTGTATGGCTGCTATGTCCATTCCTCCATCGTCCCAACATTCCATAGGAGGTGCTACTGGCTGCTGCAGGTAAGGGTGTCCATCGCTCTGCTTTGGTCTGGGCGCTCTGTTTTGATCGGTGTGGAGTAACGCTGAGAGGGCACCCGGCCAACCCGCAGAACCCGGACATCGTGCTGGTGCACTACCTAAACGTGCCGTCCCTGGAGGACTGCGGGAAGGTGAGCCGGCCGCTCCTGTGCGCCGTGGCTGAGCGCCGCGACAGCCTGCGCTGGAGCCGCGAAGAGCTGCTGTCCCAGCTCAAGCCCATGTGTGAGTGCCTGTGTGTCACTGTGTCACTGTCCCTGTGTGTCACTGTGTCACTGTCCCTGTGTGTCACTGTCCCTGTGTGTCACTGTCCCTGTGTGTCACTGTGTCACTGTCCCTGTGTGTCACTGTCCCTGTGTGTCACTGTGTCACTGTCCCTGTGTGTCACTGTGTCACTGTCCCTGTGTGTCACTGTCCCTGTGTGTCACTGTGTCACTGTCCCTGTGTGTCACTGTCCCTGTGTGTCACTGTGTCACTGTCCCTGTGTGTCACTGTGTCACTGTTCCTGTGTGTCACTGTCCCTGTGTGTCACTGTGTCACTGTCCCTGTGTGTCACTGTGTCACTGTCCCTGTGTGTCACTCTGTGTCACTGTCCCTGTGTGTCACTTTGTCACTGTCCCTGTGTGTCACTGTGTCACTGTCCCTGTGTGTCACTGTCCCTGTGTGTCACTGTGTCACTGTCCCTGTGTGTCACTGTCCCTGTGTGTCACTGTGTCACTGTCCCTGTGTGTCCCTGTGTGTCACTGTCCCTGTGTGTCACTGTGTCACTGTCCCTGTGTGTCACTGTCCCTGTGTGTCACTGTGTCACTGTCCCTGTGTGTCACTGTGTTTCACTGTCCCTTTGTGTCACTGTGTGTCACTGTCCCTGTGTGTCACTGTGTGTCACTGTCCCTGTGTGTCACTGTGTCACTGTCCCTGTGTGTCACTCTGTGTCACTGTCCCTGTGTGTCAAACTGGGTCACTGTCCCTGTGTGTCAAACTGGGTCACTGTCCCTGTGTGTCACACTGGGTCACTGTCCTGAATGTGTATGTGTGTGTATGTGTGTGAATGTGTGTGTGTGTGAATGTGTATGTGTGTATGTGTATGTGTGTGAGTGTGTATGTGTGTGTGTGTGTGTGTCTGTGTGTGTCTGTCTGTGTGTGTGTGTGTGTATGTGTGTGTGTGTGTGTGTGTGTATGTGTGTGAATGTGTATGCACACACCCCTCGGTGCCTCGCTATGTGTTCTGAGCCCCCACATCCCGTCCCAGTCCACAGCATCAAGTGGTCCTGTGGGAACAGCAGCAGCAATGGCTCCTCGGATCTCTCCATCGAGCAGCTGGTGCAGCACATCATGGAGTCACAGCAGACCAAGCCGCAGCCCCGCACGCATGCCTGCCTCTGCAGCACGGCCCTGGGTACGCAGGCGGGTCGGGGGGGGGGGGGCACCCTTATGGATATGATGATGAGTCAGACGCACAGGGCCTTATTGCACTCATTCATGCATTTATTCATTTGTTCATTTATTTTTGAGGTGCTCCTTTAATAGATGAAGGATGGTATTTTAATCTTGCATGACTCCAGAGCAAAGTGACGTATCCATGCTCGCACCCCCGCCCTGCCCCTTACTCCCGTTTCTCTTACAGCCTCCCCAGGGGCCAACATTCCCCACCGGTGCAACAGCACCAAGCACCGGATCATCTCCCCCAAACTGCCCCCCCACCCCGCCGATGTGCAGGGCCTGGCCTCCGCCAGCGAGGGAGGAGGCGGCCATGAGGCGGAGGGGAGCGATGCACCGGCGGGGGTGGGAGGCGCAGCGGGTGGGGCCGCGCCGGGAAAGGCCCAGACACCGGTGACGGTGGTGCGGAGGCTGGGCGTGCGGAGCCCGGCGGCCCCCCAGGACAGCGCAGGGGCCTCCCCCTGTTCCGGCGCCGACTCCTCCTCCTCCTCCTCTTCATCCTCCTCCAGTCCCCCGAAGCCGCACCAGGCCTCCCCTCTCACCCTTGGCAGCAACGGTGCTGCCTGCAACGGTTTCTATAGCAACCAGCAGAGCCTGGCAACCGTCACCTTGCCCCAGAATGCTGTCATCGTCATGACAACTGCCATCAGCCGAGCCAAGGACGGCGAGGACGCCAAAGGGGAGCGGGCGACCCCGGCGTCGCCCTGCCTGTCGGTGGCGCAGTCCGGCTGCCTGGTGCTGTCCCCCGTGCCCCCGAACCCCGACACGCCCCCGCCCCCCTCCGCCTCCGCACCTCACACCCCCGTCTCGGCCGCAGCGGCCGCCGCTTCCTGCCCCACCTCTGGGGGGCCCCCCACGCCCCGCACCGCCTGCCCCACCCCAGGCGTGGCCACTCTCAGCCTCACCCTGCTGTCCAGCCCTGTCATTGGTGGCCTCCTCCTGACGGACCGCCTCCTTCCCGGGGCCGACCCCCCTGCTTCCCTGTCCCTCCTCTCCCCACACCCTCCTTCTCCGTCCCCGTCTCCCCTCCCAGTGACATCTGGGCTCTCCCCGTCTCTCTGTGCCCACTCCCCCCCTTCCCTGCCTCCTCCTTCCCCTTCCCCGGGCCTGCCCTCCTCTGACACCCTCGTGGCTTTCGATCCGGACTCCTTCCTGAACAGCCCCAAGCAGGGCCAGACCTACGGGGGCCCCTCCCACCCACGCTCGCACCCCAATCCCTCCCCCACCCTGTCCCCGTCCTCGCAGGCCCCCTCGCTCGCCCTCTCCCTCTCTCCTGCCTCTCCGCCCTCGTCCTCCCCACCTTCCTCACTCTCCTCCTTCTCCTCGGAGGCGGAGCGTGGGAGGGACACAGAACGGGAGTCCGCCCCCCTCATCCCTACCTCCCCACACCTCTCCTTCCCCCTCTCCCCCTCCCAGCCCCCCTCTCCCATGCTCCCCCTCTGCCTGGAACCGTCCTTAAACCTGGACACCCTAAGCACGCTGGAGCCGGTGGACCCGGCCAGGGGGGGCAGCGTGCAGCTGGCGAGGGCTGGAGATGAGGGTGGGGGGCGATGCCTGGAGGGAGAGCCAATTCTGGGCCAAATGCTGTCCCCGAATCCATCAGAGGTGGCCCGAGATCCGGATCTTTCCGAGACGGACCTCAGCGGGCCCAAACGGACACGGGAGCAGTGGCCTGATAACCGGCTCCTGAAGGAGGAGGATCAGGAGCAGCGGCAGCTGTACCTTCTACAGTACAAGCCGCAGGAGGTGCTGAAAAGGGAGGTCCGGCAAGAGGAGTCTGAGCAGGCGGATGGGCCGCAGCGGCCGGCCAATCAGGGCCTGAAGAGGGAGGATCCCGGGCCCCAGCCGCCGGTGCTCCCCAAGAAGCAAGTGCTGCCGACGGGGGATGGGCGGGGTCTCGGGAGCTTGATGGTGAGCTTCAGGAACACCTGCGCGGGGACGGTCGGGCCCTGGGTTCAGGTGAAGGAGGAGTCCGCCTTCTCCTCGTCCTCCTCTTTGTCCACCTCCTCCTCATCATCTTCCCGCTTGAGCGGTTACGAGGCCGAGGAGACTCCCATGGACACCAACCACAGCGGGGACGACGTCGAAAGCGAGCAGGAGCCGGCAGCCCGGCAGTCCCCCTCCGGGCCCCAAGGGGGCGACGGCGGGCCGCTGGAGGCCGGGGCGACGGCCGGAGAAGCCTTCGTCATCTCTTTCGACAGCCCCTTTCCGGACCTCATCTCTGAGCTCATGGCCGAGGACAGCCGGCCTGCCCAGAGCGGTCGAGCCACTTCCCCCTCGCCCCAGGCCCAGTCCCTGCCCTTCTGCTTTTCCTCCCTGTCTCAGCCCGTCTCTCTGCCCACGGCCACCGGGGGGCGCTATGTGGTGGAGTCGCAGGCCTTGCCCACACCATCCTCGCTGCCTTTTCCCTCGTTGTCCCCCTCGGCACCGGCTGGCGACCCTGACACTGACCTCCATGCCCTGGCCACCATCACAGACTTCTCCCCCGAGTGGTCCTACCCGGAGGTGAGGGATGTCCGGGGCTCGTGCCTGAATGCATAAATTAAAAGCATGTGCAAGAATTACAATACACAGTGTTCATAAAGACAATGTGCATGTATATTTAGACAAGGGTAAAACGGTGTTATGCATAGTACCAGTCAAAAGTCTGGACACACCTGCTTTTAATGCATTTGTCTGTTTTCAAGTCAAGTAGGTCTTTATTGTCATACCATTTATATACAATCCACAGCACACAGTGGCATGAAATAATATTTACACTCTTCAAAACAGCCCCCTTTTGCTTCGACGGCAGCGCTGCAGACTCTCGCCATTCATTCACCCAGCTTCCAGATGTAGCCACCTGGGATGCTTCTCCTACAGGCCTGAAGGAGTTTCCACAAGTTCAGTTCAGTTCAGTTTATTTTTATAAAGCGCCCCAAGGCGTTTACATGAGTTGTGATACATTCCTATATCATTTATACGGAGTAATTCAAAAATAGCATGCTAACATTATAGAAAATGCTATAGAAGTAGTTCTGGACACAAGCTTGCTCTTCCCAAACCAGCTCTATAGGGTTCAGGTGGGGGGATTGTGGGGGGGGCAGGTCACCTGTCACAGCACTCTGTCTCTTTTACTGTTCACAAGATAATACAGTGCTTACATAACCTGGAGGGGCGCTTGGGGCCGGTATCTTGTTGGGAAGCAAATGATTTCCAGTAGGTGTGTCCAAACTTTTGATCGGTACTGATAAAATTGTCTGATTGGAGAATCAGCTTTCATAGCATGAGAGGTGAAATGCACTTCCGTCCTCTGCCACAGGGTGGCGTGAAGGTGCTGATCACGGGGCCCTGGACAGAGGCAATGCACCGCTACACCTGCATGTTCGACCACAGCACGGTGCCGGCCTCCCTCATCCAGCCCGGGGTGCTGCGTTGCTACTGTCCTGGTGAGGCCGCACGCGAGATGACAAACTCCCACCAGGCAATGTGTGTTGCTGGCATTAGGGGGCAGTATTGCGTCGCTACACATCAGAGGCAATACATCCAACTCACACTAGGTGGCAGTGCTGCACAGAAATTGCACCCCAGTGTGTCATAATAGTATTTGATTGTGGCTTCAGCGTTACATGTTATGATGCAGCGAGGGCGGACAGTTCCTGCTCTTTAGGGTATGAGGACACGCTGGTCTCCCTTCTAAATGCATCACTCAGTATTTCTGCAGTCCTTATTAGGGCCTTATCCCATCTCACCGGGTGTGAAACTGACAGTGTTTTAAAGGAAACTGCTGGGATTTCTGTCCCGCGTGATCAGTTCAGCTTGGGATGCATCTTAGTAGCAGCTCAGACATCCCATAATGGCAGCGGTTATTTGGCCTCCTTTGCCCTCTCTGTCTCCTCACAGCCCACGCAGCCGGCCTGGTGACCCTGCAAGTTCTGGAGGACACGGTCAGGGTCTCGTCCTCCGTGCTGTTTGAGTACCGCCCGCGCAGCGCCTCCTCCCTGCCTTCCTCCCAGCTCGACTGGCTCTCCCTGGACGGTGAGTTCGCGCCTCCTCATCCTCCTCTTCCCCCCTGCCTCTCCTGCTCCGCACATCTGCCGGCACACCCCGATTTCGGGGGGCCTCGTTTGTGGGAGGTCACAGTGAGGAGGCGTGGCGGATCAGAGGTGCAGGAGGAGGCCGATTCGGGAATAGAGGTGGACATAAGGAGGTGTCGGGAATTCTGCCAAGCTCCCAGCGCCGACAAACGTAGTTACAAGGTTTCCTGCCTGCGCGCTTTAAATGGGAATATCACCCTGAGACTGACACAGTGCCTCCACTGGCTCAGCGAGCGAGGAAATTAATTACCAGGGCAGTGCTGGGCCTAGGCGTTACAGTGTGTGTGTGTATGTGTGTATGTATGTGTGTGTGTGTCTGTGTGTGTGTGTGTGTGTATGTATGTGTGTGTGTGTGTGTGTCTGTGTGTGTGTGTGTGTGTGTGTGTGTGTGTATGTATGTGTGTGTGTGTCTGTGTGTGTGTCTGTGTGTGTGTGTGTGTGTATGTATGTGTGTGTGTGTGTCTGTGTGTGTCTGTGTGTGTGTGTGTCTGTGTGTGTGTGTGTGTGTGTGTGTGTCTGTGTGTGTCTGTGTGTGTGTGTCTGTGTGTGTGTGTGTGTGTGTCTGTGTGTGTGTATGTGTGTGTGTGTGTCTGTCTGTGTGAGTGTGTGAGTGTGTGTGTGTGTGTCTGTGTGTGTGTGTGTGTCTGTGTGTGTGTGTTTCCAGATTTCCCCACAATGCAAATAAAAACCTGTGTAGACGCTGTTGGGGCCATTATTCAAACTCAGTTTTATGAAAAAATCTGTGACTGCAATCAGAAAAGTAAAAATGCCAATAGACTTGTAATTTGTTTGGTTACTTCTGGTTAAGGTTAGGGCTGGGTAGGGTAAGGTCCTCATTGCTGTGTGTGCGTGTGTGTGTGCGTGTGTATGTGTGCGCGTGTGTGTGTGTGTGTGAGCGGGGGCAGGTACTGGCCAGTCGGGGGTGTGAGGTGTCCGCAGCGCAGGGGGGGGGAGTGACAGTCATCAGGCCCATTTAGAGCGAACGGCTTGTTTGGCCTGCGGGGAGGAGGGGGGGGTTGGGGCGGTCGGCACAGATATGGAACATGCCGCCGCCCCCCCCCTTGTACCAGTGGCAGGTTACAGCTGTTCCTTTTGGGTATCTGACCACCCCCTCCCGCCTCGCCCCCAATCCCCCCGTCCCGCCACAGACGGCCAGTTCCGCATGTTCATCCTGGAGAGGCTAGAGCAGATGGAGAGGCGCATGGTGGAGATGGCGGCTGGCAGCGACCAGCGGCAGCAGGCGAGTCAGCGCCCCACCCCCGACATGGAGGAGAAGGCACCTGCCCCCCAGGTAACCCCCCTCCCCCCCAACGCCACTGGTTTAATCCAGACCCACATGATACACCTACAGGGGAGCTTAAGAGTATCAAGGTTGAGTTTCCAGTTTTGGGTTCCAGAACCAGCTGCCTAATGGACAGACGAAGGGGGGCGAATCAGCCCATAACAGCCCCCCCTGTGCCTGAGGAAAAGGGACGTTTATTACAGGCCTGAGTGCCTGGTGTCAAGCAGGAAGTGGCTTGTTTTAAAATAGCAAAGTTTTTATTATAAGTGAAACTAAACACGTCGGGTCAAAGGTGTGATGAAACAAGCAGCTTCTTCCTTTTATTTAGAGAGAGCGGGGTTTATCTCTAGGATTATGCTATTGGATGAAAATAGGTCGTCCCTGATTGGTCGATTCGGTGCCAGTCCATCATAGGGACGGACACAGGTAAATATAGGGAGGCCGATTCATAGAAACTTCTAGTCGGAATGACAAAAAATAGTAGAGCAGGGGGAGCTCACTTCGCAGTCGAACCCGTTACCCTGGAGGTGCGAGCCCGCAGAAGAGGCCATTAAGCCACAACATGCCGGGGCTGAAGAGGTC
Source organism: Paramormyrops kingsleyae (assembly GCF_048594095.1). Classification (NCBI taxonomy): domain Eukaryota; kingdom Metazoa; phylum Chordata; class Actinopteri; order Osteoglossiformes; family Mormyridae; genus Paramormyrops; species Paramormyrops kingsleyae. The sequence goes on from NC_132820.1 coordinate 7,980,740, forward strand.
ACATCAGTATGAAGATCAGGTGTAGAATTTCCCGGCCGGCCCCCAGGGGGCCGGATTCACGGGAAATGACAGCGTGGTGCATTAACTGACGCCATGCGCTGGCTCCCGGGAAGCATCCCAAAAGAAAAAGTTCAAAGCTCGCCTGGCTCACGGCCTAGTAGTTTCTGGAAATTCATCCATTTTGGCACATTAATGAGATTATCGAGTTGAATGTGTGGATAGGCAGCGGCGATGCCACAGCTTTGGCCCGCGGCCGCTAGCTGCGATTTGCACTGTTTTCTGCCACCTGGCAGACTTCCCTGCATTTTTTCAGTTGTGGGTGGTTGTATCTCATGAATCCACTTATTTTGCATCGCTTCTACCATATTTCCATGTATATGATCGCACGGCGAATTGCTGTAGCGCTGACACAATTGTAAGCGAAGACCTGTGAGGTTACTGGTTCGAAACGGGCTCCTGGCTCAGTCTGGGGGAGTTTAGACGGTCTCCCATAGTTCGGGGTTTACGACAGTCTAAGAACATGCAGTTAGTATGTGAGTGTGTGTGTGTGTGATTGATTATATGTACCCTGCAATAGATGGCTGTTCCATCCAGGGTGACTTCTGATCTGTGCCCAGTGCATTCTGGGATAGGTTTCAGGCTCACACTACCTCACACTCGTTAAGTGTTTAATAGAAATGGATAGATGCATATTTTAACGATGGTGCAAAGCTAGCAGGGATCTGGAGTCTAATCTTATGTCTGTTTCCCCCCCCCCTACCCAGTCTGGCCCCTGGTTCGAGCAGAGGATAGTGGCTGTGTGCGACAGCATGATGGCCAGAGGATGCTGGACCGCTGGGCGTGGCGGCGGCGATGGCAGCGATGGTGGCGACAGGCTCCTGCACTCCGCCTGCTACCGAGGGATGACCCTCCTGCACCTGGCGGCTGCCCAGGGCTACGTGCAGCTGATCCACACGCTGATGCGCTGGAGGTGCGTAAGCCGCAGTACTGGACCACTACCCCACCTTCTTTGGCTAATCAGTACCTCGTTGAGTTATTTAACTAATTAAATTCATTAATCGAGCTTTGAATAAATGCTTGTAATGGTTGGGGTGCCCCTGAGGAGAGGTTTGGGAACTGAAGCAGTGTTCATCTCTCCATCTAAGGCAGGGGTGGGCGGTCTTATCCGCAAAGGGCCGGTGTGTGTGCGGGTTTTCGCTGCAACTCCCTGATTAGGTCACTGATTAGAGGACTGATTGGCTGAAGAGTCCTCACACCTGGGTTTGAACAGCTGACCTACAGGTTATCCCAAAAACCTGCATACACACCGGCCCTTTGCGGATAAGATTGGGTACCCCTGATCTAAGGTGATCTCAGTAACTTTTTGGAGAATGGAAGAAATTCGTGTTGGTTATTACTGTGTTACTGTTGTTTTGCATACATTTTAAAGTAGATTTTCTGCACAAATATATACTTACTACCCTGATAAACAGTTTTGAATAGTTTGTTTGACTGCCTAAGTCCGCTGTACGCACCGAGAGATTAGAGACACTGACGTTAGTGAGAAGCCAAGCTGATTTCACTTCTGGTTTTTCTTAATACATTTAATAAATCTGCTTTTACCTTTTCTGTTCCCTCCAGGAACGTGAACTTGGACAGTCTGGACCTGGAGCAGGAGGTGGACCCCCTGAACGTGGACCACTTCTCCTGCACGCCTCTGGTAGGTCTGGACCCCAGCAGGACCCCAAAGGCTCTGCTACTGTTCAGGCCCTGAAAGTAGCAGTGGGGGAGGGGTTTAAGACCCAGCTCCTGACCGTCGGCTCATCGGGGGACCGAGCCTGGGTAGGCATGAGGAGTCAATTGCAGGGGAGGAGGTGCTGTCCAGTCAGCTTGGAGTCAGGATCTGAGCCCAACTAGCTAGCAAACATGATTCAGAGTCCATAAATGTAAGAGCCATAAAAAAACAGAAATTTAAAAAAGAAAAGCAGTTTATTTCTCAGTATAACTTCCCTGTCACGCAAAGACGGGCTTCCTCTTTTTCAGTTAACCCCTCGTGTAGGATGTGTAAGCAGAATGTTAGTATGAAGGCCTCCACACGGGCACATTCGTATTCTCCATGCGTCGTCCTTTGCAGATGTGGGCCTGCGCTCTTGGCCACCAGGGGGCAGCAGTGCTGCTGTATCACTGGAACAGTCTGGCTGTGGACATCCCGGACTCCCTGGGGCGGTTGCCCCTGGCCGTGGCTCGCTCCCGGGGCCACACCAGGCTGGCCAACTGCCTGGAAGAGCTCATCGTTCAATGGGGGGCCGCTGGTGAAGGGGCTGACCTGGGCCAGACCACGCCACTGCCGCCCCCACCCTCGCCGCTTTCCAGCAGCCCTGACACAGGTCTTTGTTCTCTCTTTCCCTGAAAACCATGATATTCCATTTATATTTAAATTTACATTATTCATCTCCATGGTAACCATAAATTACAGTTATCTGAAGGACTATGGTTTGTTCCCTCCTCCTTTCTCCCTCTCTACTTCTCCTCTCTCTGTGGCTTCTCTCACCCAGGTCTGAGCTCCTGCAGCAGCCTCGCTTCCCCCGGCGACCCTCCATCGCGATCTCCTAGCTCCGCTTACTCCAGTGGCTCCGCCCCCCCCAGCTCACCGCTCCACAGTCCCACTGACGCCATGGACACCACAGGACCCTCGCCCTCTGGGTCCTCACCACCGGCTTCACCGCTTGGTACCTCGCCTCGCCTCCGGCTGCCTCTGCCCCTGCCTCCCTGGGAGCCCACCCAGGAGCCGTCCTTCCTCATGGAGTATGAGTCAGCCGGCAGCCCCCCTGGAACGCCTCATTCCAAGCATACCGATTTTGAGGCCGAGCTGCTGGGTTTAGGCGAGGATGCTGAGAATGAGGACTACCTGCCAGCTGTGGAAGACCTTCAGGTGACACCTGTGCTTCCAAATACCTGCACACAGGCTTTATAAACACTTACCTGTTCTGCCCAAACTCCTGCACACGGGCTTTATAAACACTTGCCTGTACTGCCCAAAGACCTGCACACGGGCTTTATAAACACTTGCCTGTACTGCCCAAAGACCTGCACACAGGCTTTATAAAGACTTGCCTGTACTGCCCAAAGACCTGCACACGGGCCTTATAAAGACTTGCCTGTACTGCCCAAAGACCTGCACACGGGCTTATAAAGACTTGCCTGTACTGCCCAAAGACCTGCACACGGGCTTTATAAACACTTGCCTGTACTGCCCAAAGACCTGCACACGGGCTTTATAAACACTTGCCTGTACTTCTCAAACACCTGCACACAGGCTTTATAAACACACACCTGCACTGCCCAAACAACTGTACACAGGCTGCATAGACAAACAAAGCTGTCCCCAAAGTTCTCCTCAACTGGTCTCCTTGTCCAGGTGGACATGGTGACTCTTGCAGAGCAGATCATTGAGGCCACGCCAGACCACATAAAGCAGGAAGAGCTTCCCCGGGAGTCGCCCCTCAGAGAGAGGAGGGATAATGCCGCCATCCCCGACACCATGCCTTGGCTGGCCACCTACCTGGACACGGCAGACACTCTGCCGACACCGTTGCCACCCAGGTTCTGCTTCCCTGTCACTCATGCTTGGCATCTTCTGGGCAACGATTCTGCTGTGGACACTCACTGTCTGCTGTCCTGTCTTCTTCCTGATCCGGGTGGGAGCAGGTATGTCCGATCCTCGGCACTCCCACCCTCTTCCAGGTCACCCCGCTCCCCGCAGCCTCCGTCTCCCCTGGGTGCCCTGGCACTCCAGCGGCTGCGCCCCCACAACAGCGCCGCCTGGGCCGAGTTCCTGGGTGCCTCGGCCAACGGGCGCATGGAGCACGACTTCGCCCTGTTGACGTTGAGTGACAGCGAGCAGCGGGAGCTCTACGAGGCTGCCCGCGTCATCCAGAACGCCTTCCGCAGATACAAGGTGTGTGCCCATTACCCAGCATGCCTTGAGGTTAAATCTGCGAGCCGCTGATCTTCAGATACCCCCTGGGTTTCTCGTCACATGCTGCTGATTACCCAGCATACCCTGGGGCTAAAGATAAATGCTGCTGATTTTCAGGCGTCCCTTGGGTTTTGTGTCACATGCTGCAGATTACCCAGCATACCCTGCGGCTAAAGCTAAATGTTGCTGATTTTCAGGTGTCCCCTGGGTGTCGTGTCGCATGCCGCTGATTACCCAGCATGCCGTGTGTTATGCCCTGTCCACGAACCGGTCCCATGCTGCCCCCCCAGTAGCTCTCTCACCACTCTTTGGCCTCTCTCTCAGGGTCGCAGGCTGAAGGAGCAGCAGGACATGGCGGCCGCCGTCATCCAGAGGTGCTACAGGAAGTACAAGCAGGTACTGCTGTTCGCCAGTAGGGGGCGCCAGCGAGCCGTACCAAATCGCACCTCCATCCTGGGGTGGCACTTTTCCAGACATCCACACACCTGCTGGGGGAATCATTACATGGCGCCACGAAGAAAGGGCTTGTAATTGTGTATGGTTGAAATCTAAGGAGATTTCAGCAGTTTGTTCCTCAGGGCACCTAACCTGAATTGCTATGTTAATCATATTAATTCTGTGCACACATACAAGCCCTGCCAGTTGCTCTGAATGAAAGTGTCAGATAAGTAATTCAATACCGTAAGGTAGCCGTAACCCCGCTCATACCTCAGGGACATTGTCTCTGCTTGCTCATTTGATCATGTTTTCCTTTGTAAGTTGCACTAAGGCCTCAGCAGCATATGCTCAGAGAATTAGCCTGCGTCAGGGTTCCTGGGCCCTCACAGCCAAACCTGTTGCGCCGCAGCCTGTGCTTTCGCTTGGAGTTCGGCTCCTGTCCAGTCGCACGTCGCTGCTCTGAGGTTCATATCTCCAGACTTTTTTTTGGGGAATGAACTTGTTTTGTTTTTTTTTTTTTTTGGTTTGCTGGCCAGTGTCCGAAATTACGACCGCCACTCCGCTCGGACATCGATCAGAGCTCGCCTTCTGCGCACATGTGTGTGTGTGTGTGTGTGTGTGTGTTTGCACAGATCACATTTGGGGACCTCAAAAGTGCAGTAAAACCTGAAACCTCCTTACTTTTGGGGACATTTTTCAGGTCGCCATTTGGATAACCTCAGTTTTATAAAAATATATGTGCAAAAGAATCAGTAATGCAATCAAAATAGTAAAAAAAAGTAGTTAGGGCTGGGTAGGGGTTAAGGGTGTTGTGATTGGGATTAGGGTTTTTCCCCTAGAAATGAATGGAAGGTCCCTATTATGATGGGTACGCCAACATGTGTATGTGTGTGTGTGTGTGTGTGTGTGTGTGTGTGTGTGTGTGTGTGTCAGTCAGTGTGTTCCTTGCTGTTTCTAACTATCTATGTTGGCACATAAAGAGGTTCACAGTGTAGTTCCGGAATCCATACTAACATCTGCATTTTGTCTGACGTGATCGTTAAACCACAGGCACTGATGAGTCGATGTTCTTCTATCCTGCCTTTTGCCGGTCAGCAGCCTCAGTGTCGAAACCGCTCATCTCTCTTTGTGTAAACACCACGCAATTCACTTTGAACCTTTGTCCGGTTAAACAGATCTCCTTTGTTTCTGCGCGTGACTAACCCAGACTAACAGTTCCTGTATCTCTCTCTCTCTCTCTCTCTCCCCTTCTCCGCTTTTCATTACTCTTGCTAGCTTACATGGATAGCCCTCAAGGTAATGACTCCAGTGGATTTTATTTTTTTCTTGCCTCCAAATGCAGGCTGGGGGCGAAACCCCCACCCATCCTGTTACAGACCCACACACCCGCAGAAATGTGTACATTTGCAGAAAGTCTCAGTTGTGTCGTACAGAGTAGGAGATCAGCATGCCAGCAGATTTACGGGGATCTCCTGCCTCGACGTTAAAAAGAAAACAGTGTCGTGTGGATTTTTCTGTCTACCCCCTCCGCCACCCCAACCCCCCCCCCCCCCCCCCCCCGTATGAGTGTGTGCATGTAATTATGTGGAACTCTCTCTGAGGTCTATGAGTACTCAAACAAACACAACCACCGCCCACTGCTTCCCTCTAGTACGCCCTCTACAAGAAGATGACGCAGGCGGCCATCTTGATTCAGAGCAAATTCCGCAGCTACTACGAGCAGAAGAAGTTCCAGCAGTCGCGGCGGGCGGCCGTGCTCATCCAGCAGTACTACCGCAGCTACAAGGGGTACGAGCGGCTCAAGCAGGCTCACCGGGGGGCCGGCCCGCTCAACGCCAAGATCAGGTACGTCAGTGAGCCGTTTCCTCATCATACGGCTCGCAGAGCCACGTGGGAACTGTCGCCCCCTAGGGGCGGATTAATGCATAGGCCATCCAAGGCTGTAGCCCAGAGCCCAACCTTCAGAAAATTGGAGGAGATAGTTAAATCAGCAACACCTGAGTGTCCATGCTGATGTCAGCCTAGGGAACCTGGATATGTCAATCCTACCCGGGTCGCCCAGCACCACAGGGTTCTGGGTGTGTCACCCCAGGGATTCTGAACCTAAACCATTCCCAGAAAATTTCAGTTTTCTGGAAAATGACCCATCAAACGAGCATTTTCACAATGGGGTCCAAGGAAAAGTGTGTAGAGGCGTGTGTGCTGTCTGTACCTGAGGTTAGACTAGCGTGACACCACCCCCTTCCCCCTGCTGTGCGTGAGAGGTACCCCCCCCCGCCACCATCAAATCAGAGACAAGACTTTGGTTTGTACAACCACAGGGGGTCATTCCTGACGAAGAAGCAGGACCAGGCGGCCCGCAAGATCATGAGGTTTCTTCGTCGCTGCCGGCACAGGTAACCCCTCCCTTCTTGATTCCAGCCGTCTTAGCTACCCTGCCCCCCCCCCAACATTTCTGGTAATTTACCCCCCCCCCCCCCCAAAAAAAAAAAAAAAAAAAAACATGCAGGATCAAGGAGCTGAAGCAGAGCAGAGAGCTGGAGAGGCTGCAGAAGCGAGGCCTGGCCTCTTGATGGCGCTGTTTCACACCTCTGCGGTCGCTCCTCATGTATGGTGGGGTTGTGGGCTGGGGGGAGGGGGGGCATGGCTGCAAATTTTCATACAGACGTTTTGCTTCCTGGGCAAACACACTCACGCACAAGTTCCCTCGTGTCATGGAGTCCACCCATGCTTCCTCCTTCCTGTGCGACCCCCCCCCCCCCGCCACCCACATGATTCACTGGGACGGCTGCCGCCATCCTGTCCCTCTCGCTTCCCTCTTTCTCTTCCCCGTTGTCATCCTCTGCCTCTTCATTTCTTGAGAAGGAGAAAGGAGGAGGCCAAAGGGGGGGTGGAGGGAAACATCTGCCTTATTTTCTTTTAATCTTTCTGCCCCGAACAGAAGGAGTTTACGCGATTGGGTCATTTCTTCACTTCAGGCGATTTTTTCTTTTTAAATGTTTATCTTTCCTTTCGCAAAGCAAGAAAAATGCTTTTTTCAGAATGTATTGTACTGTTGTGGTATTCTTACAGACTATATATACAAAAATATATTACATTGTTAATGTCTAACATTCTTATTTATTGGATATATACCTTTTTTGAGGCATGTTTTTATATTACTGTACCTTCAGATGGGGAAAAAATAACTTTATGAAATGACTGAAGAATCGACTCTCTTAACTTGAACCTGTGACGCACCGACAGATATTACAAGTCATAAAGTCTTAATCCAGAGAGGTTTTCAATGTTTACTCTGCCTTTTTGTGCACCCCCAAAAGTTACAAATTAGCGCGTTCGTTTTTAGACTTGGACCAATGCCAGATTTAGCAGGAGACTGTACCATTTGAGGCTGGGGGGGGGGGGAGAGGTTGATGGGAGCTGAAATGAACTGATGAGGTCCCGAGGGTCTGCCAGTGACGTCAGTATGGGAGACAGTAGAGCCATTACTGTCACGCCAGTTGTATTTTTACTTTTTTTTTATTTCGATTTTCGAAGCGTAATCGACTGTCATGTGTGAAGGCCAAACGTGGAGATCCGAGAGACACTCATACAGGCGTCATGAGATGTGACCTTTGTGTGGCTAAGTGCTGGATTTGTGCATCCGCTGCCGCTGGTCTGATTGGTCCAAAAAGCGTCGGTTCCTCGCTCACCCGCTCGGTTTGGTTTGGACCTGTTTATGCTCTACAGTCGTTTCTAACAGATGACTGCACGATAGCACCACAGGCTACCTGTACTTATTCCTCAATGTGCTATTTTTATTTATTTTATTATTTTTTTAAATTCATTAAGTGCTCGATTATGGATGCTGCAGGCGAACGTGCAACCTGGCTCAGTATGAGAAGGACTTGAGATTGCACACGCAGCGCTGTTTTGGTACGTGTGTGTGTGCCTGCGTTGTTACCCGTGCATGTGCCTGTTTATGACGACTTGTAGGTTGACTCTTCCGTCGGGCTGCAGTTTGTGTTCAGGTATTGGTGATGGATAGTAGGGAGGGGGGGGGGGGGTGTCAGGCTGACAAACGTGACAATCCACATAGGCCTGGTTATGGGAAGAAGAGGAGATCCGCATGCGGATGAACGGAATCCGATAATCGGTGCTCTGATCCCTGGAGAGATGATTCGGTTGAAGGGGTTAAAAGGGGAATATGGATTGTCAAGTTTGTGCAACTGAGAAAATTACAGTAACGTGCCTTTATGCTAAGGGAAGAAGCAATGTCAAGTCAGATTTAGAGCGGGAAAGGGTTTGTATTTCCCTAAAAAGGAAGCCTACAAACACGCAGATGTGGCCTACAGTCTTACCCACGTTTATAGGCTACATTCAGCGATTGGTTCTGACTGGGGGTGTCGCATATCAGTTGGTGATTGTGTTGACCAGGGAGGGTCTCCTTTCTCCATCCCTGTCCGCCCAGTAGTCCACTATGGGAGATCTGGTGAGGTATTCTTGAGCAGCAGATATGTTAACGACAGACACTAACACAATGTCCTTAATTTCATCGTTTGTTTTTATTATTTTTAACTGCTAGCCTATTTCACGGAGCCAGTTATAAGTTGTATTGCTGAAAAAGTTTCAGGTAATAACAAAGAACTTGTATATGTGATGTATGTACAAAATGATATTTTACTCATTTTAAATGTGCAGTGCCTTAAATTCTTATTTTGGTAGCTGCAGAATCTTACTCGGTAGAAATGTCATATATGAGCGTATGATGCAATGTTTTTACGTGTCAAACCAAGACACCGCGTGCAGGACAGTTCCTATACGGTATATTCCTGTTTTAAAGGGAATTCGGATCCAGCATCGTATAAGGACTTTAGGTGTTTTGTCCCGGTCCTTCAGACGCGGTGGGAAAGCTGATAGCTGATGGTGAGTCGAGTAATCGTAATGATTTTGCTCCAGGGGAATCCATTTAATGCACATTCGGTTTGCGTCAGGGTTCCGGTGTGGTCTTGAACTAAAGTTTACGCCGCGAGAGTTCGCTAGGCACTGCACTTTTAAAAGAAGCCAATAAAATCCACGGAAACAAATATTTCTCAAAAACAATTACTTTTTTAACACTAACAATCAGTCTAGGACTTAGCTCGAGGAGGACTGAATTTAATAATTATGCATTAGTCTGTAAATAATGTAAAATACGAGACAGCTGAGAATATATTTAAAAAATAACGAGCTTTCTGGATTAATGTGGAGAAAATATTATTCCGCATTTGAAATATACTGGTGTCTATGATGGAATTGCATGTTCATATCCAATTTTATTTTAAAGTTTGTTTTTTTCTGTCCCCCTCTGTTTTTAAAGACCGCGTGATCAGTGGCTACGGCTTTGTTATTTAAATTGCTCTGCATGAGTTTCAATCTTCTGCATCACTTACAAAATATTACGTATGTGACGTGTCCACGTCATTCACTACTGGTGTTTAAACGCTTATTTATATATAAAGTCATTTAAGATTTTTTTTCCTCCTGTGCTGTAAATGTTTTTATTTTCTTGATTTTCGGATCTGTTAATATTTCTTAAGAATGAAAATAAAATGAACATTGAAACACCCATGTGTCGCGATTTGTATTGCTTTGTAGCCTATACATTTTAATTTAATATCATCACCCTCATTGTGCTTGTGTGGTGCAAGTAAACATGGAAAATGGGTCAACGTTAGCGGAAAGAAATTTCAGTGATTGGTTAGTTTCTTTGTTGATTATTGGTTGCTTATTTTCCTTTATACAATGAATGTTAAAACTTTGATTGTCCACAGTATTTGGTATTTTCACCCAAGACTGTCTAGACATTCCTGCTTTAAATGCTTAAGGAAACCGAGTTTAAATCGATTGAGCCTAAGTAAATTCTCGGGGGAAAATGTTATATGTGATTAGATTAATATTCGTAATATTGCAAATTAGGTGGTTTCGAGGTGCTGCTCTCACTACAAATACAAATGCAGAGATTTGATTTCTACTGGTGCTTCATACATACTCTGAATGTATTCATTCTGGGCAGTTTTCCGCCGGCCATGCAGAGCTGACATTTAAGCCTTGCCAGCTGGTTCCAGTTAGTCACTGAATTACAGTAGCGTCTCTCCAAAAGAAACGCTTCATAGGCAAAACATTTCAGCCGCCCCCCGCCTCCCTATGCAATCTTACAAAAAAAAAAAAATTGCGAAAGTTAAATGTAGGCTATTCGTTTATTAAGAGGGGACGGAGGGCAAAATAAAAGTCCTACGATCGCCATTTCGGTTTGTGCTCTGTCGCATCCCTTTATGTGCGGTCCGAGGAAAGGGGTCATGGCGCCCCCTGATTCGCCACGTTTACCGGGCACATTTACGCCATGGGCCGCCTGGGTGGCCGCCACCTGCACCTGCCTTGGTCTGCTTCTCTTACAATGCGCCCACATCCGGGAACTTCGGCTGGAGCTGTGGGAGCTGCAGCACCGCGTCGGGTCTCTGTGTGGCGAGGATGCGGGCGCGCCGCCGCGCTGCGCCCTAGGTGAGTGCCCGGGTACGGCGGCGCCGTGTGCCGGCAGCAAGCCGCCGCGCCTCCCCGCTGTTTCGCTTCCGATCTCTATTACTGAAAATAACATTTCCCTTTGAGTAACAATACTTATCTCTTTTACAAATTAGCCGATGCTGCAGTTCACGCACAACCACGCGCTACTCGCCATATCGATAATGCGTGCAGATTTTTCAACAAAATGCCCTGGCAGCGCATTTTATAGGGATAAACCTCGACTTACAATAGATGGAAAATACCACGTGTACAGTGCATGTAAGCCTATGCAGGTAATGCATTATATCGGTAATGTCAAGAACAGGCCTACGTTTCATTTATTCATTTGTTTTGAAAAATACGAATAGTATCGACAAATGGGGATATTAACATTAGTTAGGCTACATGCCTACAATATTGCAATGACCATTATACTGCACATCATAGGATCGATTCTTTAGTATGTACCTATTTTGTATATCAGATTTTTTTTTAAGTCTTACCGCGAGATACTGTTACTCCTTCCCAATTCATCACAGTTGCAAGTGATTTATAAGTTGTGGGGTGAGTCTATTGGACGAATCTTGATTTGCCTCTTAAATGCCCACGGGACAGACCCGAGCAGATGCCAGTGCCCAGTTCTTGGTCAGGATGCCAGCCGGACAAAGAGAGACCTTACCTCTAAAACACCGCGTAAGCAGCGCCAGGTGGGACAAAGTAAGTGACCCCCCCCCCCCCCCCTTCCACGCACCTGGTGTTTCGCTCATGGGCGTCGCCGTCATTAAATCTGAGGGGGAGGTGTCCCCCTCACATTTTATAATTATTCCTTTGGACCCCCCCACATTTAACATAAAATATTAGTTTTATGCCAGTGTGTCCCACCCCATTCAAAATGCTTCTGACGCCCCTGGTTTCGCTGCTATGACATAAACCAAAATGTGTCGGCAATGCACATATACTAACGCTTTACGATGACGCTCATGTTTGGCTCCGGCCGTGATCATTATTAAAGGCATTAGAGTTAAGCTTCAAGACTGATATCTCTGTGGTAAATCCTCAATGCTAAAGCAGATACAATAACATTGTTTTTTTTGTAACTTAAGTCCCCGTCCTGGGAAAATCGCTTGTTTGTCAACATTACGTTTTGTTTTAAGGGCGGCGTGCGTTTCTGCACCTTCATCCTGTCTCGACCCATTCCTATGGCAAGTCTGAATCCAATTTTTCTCTTTAGATTTCGTTTCCCTCGCTACAGCTCATTTAGACCTCTCCTTCTTGGAATGCCTCACAATGCTGTCCTATTTTAGACTTCCCGTTAAATGCATGTTCCCCCCCCCCCTTCCCTATCGGATTTCTCTCCTAACGTAATTTCCTTTGTATTTTTTCCTTGTATGGTGCTGCTTCACCCAGGGTCACCCGTACTCGTATCTTACATTTAAGAAATGGTGGCTATTTAGAGCTGAGACTAGCCAAACCGCATGTGGGTGTTAGTGATTGACGTGGCTGCCACACGTCCGTGCCCATCTCGCTGTCCTCTTCTCTTACCTTTTCTCTGTCAGACGAAGATGACAAGACGCTGGTGAAATGGATTGTGGGACAGAGTCAAGGTGAGGGACTGCAGGTATCTGGGGAAACCGTTACCGTGACGAGAGGAGGGCTTTACTTCATCTACAGTCAGGTAGATAAACAGAAAAGTTGACGGATTAAAATAAAATGCATAATTCATTTCTGGAGTTTCGTTTTGAATTATGTTTTTTTTTTCTCTTATGAGAGAAAAAACAAACAAGCAACAAAACAAAAACAAGTACAAGAAATGTAAATATTTCGTGTGTCCTCGTTGAGGATTATTTGTTGTTGTACAAAGGTGAAAATGTTACTCGGATGGTAGGTCTTGTATGAGGACCCCACGTTCGTCATGGGCCACGTGATCAAGAAGTACCGCGAAAACAAGGAGAGCAGCTTGATGAAGTGCGTTAAGTGGATGCCCAGGAACAACAGCGAAGCGCTCAACACCTGCTACACTGCTGGTCAGTCCCAGCCACTTATATACAAGAGTGCTTTATTACCTCTGATTCTACTCAATTTTGATTGGTGGTCAAATTATTTATTTATTATTTTAATTGGATAATAATTGAACACTCTGACCCCGCCCACCATAGGTAGATCATACCATTTCACCCACTCCCCTATTTACCCACTCCACTACAGGTGGCCACAATCTGGAGTCGGGCTCCGTCCTGGAGCTCTCAATTCCCCGAAAGGATGCAGGTATTGGCCTCCTTCCCCACGCCACCTTCCTGGGCATCTACAAGATCTGATCTGTGTGCGAGGCATAAGTGGCCTGTGGGGGGCGCCACTTGGACCACCCACTTTGACCTATGGGACAAAGCCATAAGCTAAACCAAAAAAATAACCAAAGAGCCAGCAGATTTTTTTTTTTTTGTCACATGAAGACAGTTGTTTTCTGATATGAAAAATGTTTGATACATTCAGATGACACTGTTTTCTGGCCGCGCGCTTTGGCACAAACCTCCTTTCTCTTTAAGAAACCGAGCGCGTTAGGCTCAAATTCAACACACCTGCTGAAACTTCTAGATGAACCACTGAAGCCTGACGGGGTGGGATTTTTGGGGGGACTGAGGGACCTTCAAATGAGAAAATTTATTTGGCGATGTTTTTCACACCCTTAGTGAATGCATATTAAAATCATTATTCATGCTGAGTGCCGTCATACTTACTAAGTGCTATAAAACCCATCAAAATTCATCCGCACAGCACCCATTTATACATTTTTATTACTTTAGGTCTGTCCTTTATTTATGAAACAATATCCATAATAAAGTTTTCTCTCATCATGCAAAAACGTAACTTCCTTTTTCTTTATTTTACACACTGAAATGTGGATTTTTCTGGTTCCCAATAGATAGCTGGCTGAGTCTCATTTAAATATATGTCGAAGATGTGGATCACGGTGCATCAATCATTACTGACAGAAAGGAGAACTTTCAAAGTAAAATAGGCCTACCACTGACAAGCAAAAAGCGCCCTCTAGTGTGGGGAAGAAGCAGTTTTTTAAATCGTGCTCTGAGTTATATCACGTGGTCTCTGGTAACGCTTGGCTGCGGCTAAAATTCTTTCTATTGCTTTGACCTTGCTTTTAGTGTAAAGATAGGTGTTAAATGAAAATTGCCTCAAACCCATTGTGAACAACTCATTTACACGAACTTGGTGTCACTTAAAATATATGAGCTCTGCTTTTCATCATTTTCAACCCCCCGCCCGAAAAATCCTGATTAATTCCTGTTCGGGAAGTTGCATGGTCTATCTGACTTTTAGAAGCACTCCTGTATGGTGATATTTACTTTTTTTAAACCGCGTTTTTACATATTCTGCTTTTCATTACCCGTTTTCCCATGAAACTCCGGTCCCATGAAATGTTTGCTCTGCTTCGTGTGGCGATATTATGTCATAAACACTCAGAGGAACTATAATTAAATTAAATACGAGTTATTTATTGTCAGTCCACACAACATTATTCAGGCAGGTATTTTTGGGCAAGACCGTGCCGGGCCAAATCAAGTAAGCGAATAAAGAACAAACGCAATACTTCATAGGGACCTATACGATCGTTACGCCCATACACTAATTGCGATTGCGAAACGGTTTATTAATCTGAAAGTTAATTTTATTTCTATGCCATTAAAAACATCCCTATCTGCTAAAATGTGAACAATTTAATCCTGTGTATTAGCTGTGTCTATTTAAAGCCCCGCCAACGCAATTTTCTACGTTAGCCTCTGGTTAATCCAACGGAACTAACATTTACAAATGATGGTGCATTTATTTAGTAAAAAAAATGCCCTGCGTTTGTTTAAATTCGTAGTGTTACCGTTGTTTTTTTTGTTTTTGACTTAACAAGTGGTAGCGAAAATCAAAACACTGCCCAGAAGCATGGATGACGGAAGTGACGAGGATGAAGCCTAAATGTTTCCCAGGGATGATCCAGCATGATAATAAACTTTTCCAGCTTTAAGTTTTTCGGGCTCCATTATCTACATATTATTACTCACATTATAGGCTACTAGGTGAAATGTAATTGCAAACTTCACGGCAGAATGAAAGAATTTAACTGGAAATGATTAAAAGCAAGAGGCATTTAAGAACTGCCAAATAGTAAATATTAGAAGTCATATTTTTTAAATATAGACGTACGGTAAATTGAAGTGCCAGATTAATTTATTTTTAAATTAACTTATGTATCATTGAGGGTCATAAATCAGATGTGTGACAGTTCATTGTTCTCATAAGTAAAGCAAAAGGACGACTTCTCCTCTTGTAGTGGTGCAAACAGGCGCGAGCCCCGGGGACTTCAAATGAAGTTCCTCTCTCACTCCTCCCACCTTCCTCGCTTTCTTGTGGGAAAGCGACTTCCCTTTCCCAGTGCTAATGATGGTCATACCTTGCAGTTCCCAGCTTGTTGCGTATCACAAGTGTTGTTCTGCAGCGTTGGCATCATCGCAGTGACATGTGTGCCGCAATCATACAAACGAGATGCTAAATTAAATCAATCACAAAGTTTTCCTTCACACTCTTTGAGGCTTTCTGCCTGGAATGGGTCCGAAATATAATGTACTTTGTACATTTTCTTAATAATTACACCCGTGGCTTCTGAGATCTCATGGGATCATCATGCTAGGGCATGTTGACTCAGTTCAGCAGCAGTGATTTCCGTTACACTGTATGCTGCGTTGAGTTCAATATATTTTTGGTCACGCTTCTTGATTTCCGTGTGATGTTCGCTTTTCTGGACGTCCGTCTCGCTACGTGCTGCAGTCGCGGTTCCTGCGATCGGAGGGGCAAAGGTCGCACGAATAGCTTCTTCCGTCAGCTTTACGTAACCTTTATTGTGAGGCTTTATTGTGAGGTGGGTCGCGGCTGTTTGTAGGGCGCCGATAAGGATCGCGATGCCGAGGGACATGCCGGGTGGGGTTTCCACGGTGGTCCTCGCTCTCCTTTGTCCGGCGTGGGGGAAGGGATGGGGAGGGGGTTGGAGAAGTAGGGCATAGGCCATCCTGCTTCGCTTCAACTCATTATTTTGGAGAGCAGGACTGGCGTGGGGTGGGAGAGGGCAGCCAAGAGCAGATATCGAAGGAGAGGGAGAACTCTGCTTACAGCCTGTAACAGATGCTCTCATTCAGAGTGTTGCACACTGTCAGACGTGCCTGTGAAAATGACATTGGAAGGTATTCAGGTCGACTGCTAACAAATATGAGTAATTAGAGGCTCTGTAGTGATCGGAAAAAAACCGCAAAGATATATCGGCGGAGGGGCTACGTCTCGGTTCTGCGCTAAGGGTCCTTTACGCCTCCGTTTTTCCGTCTTAGAAGACGTTATTATGGGCTGAAACGCACAAGCCAGGTGCAGATCGGAGAGACCTAAACGAGAGAGGCAGGGGAGATAGGGGGTGATGATGGGACCGGATCTGTGCGGCAGAATCTAGCTGTGAGTGACATTTACATCCGTCCACACCGAGATGTGTAGCTTTTTCAGATTTACATTTGGTAAATGTCACGCGTTTTTACCGACATAACTAAAGCCGAGTACCCCGCAACGGGGCACCCCCTCCCCCTCCCGCGCCAAATAAAAAAAGCTCTTGAACGGCTAGGCTGCTCGCACCTTTCAATCTTGAGTGCTAAGTGGAAATAGAAATGAAGAGGAGTGAGATTGTGTTTGTGTTTGGGGGGGGGATGGGTGCATGCATTGTCTTATGGGTGCCCAGGCAGCACCTGTGACGCAATGCAACACTCGTAGTCAGGAACACATGGATACTGCACGGCTCCAAGTCCTGACCCCTGCCCGCTTTCCCACCAGAGCTGACGCTGTTGCCAGGGTCGTTCATGACCGATGACTCAGCAGAACGGAACACAAATTGGGGGGGGGGGGGGCGAGGGTCCGTGCACCAAGCACATTCATCACTCTTAACAGTCAAACAGCTCTGTGTCCACACAGAGACATTCAACCACAACCGCCTTCATACAAAAGCCACTGCCGGAGTAAGCTTTTTCTTTGTGATTTAGAAAAAGATTTTCCACCGCGTGAGACGGGTGAACTATTGAAGTTAATCTCGGGGAACAAGTAACGTAAGCGCAGATAAAGCGGCACTAAAAGTAAATACAAATAA
This sequence comes from Paramormyrops kingsleyae, assembly GCF_048594095.1. Taxonomy (NCBI): domain Eukaryota; kingdom Metazoa; phylum Chordata; class Actinopteri; order Osteoglossiformes; family Mormyridae; genus Paramormyrops; species Paramormyrops kingsleyae. The sequence continues at coordinate 7,997,833 of NC_132820.1, forward strand.
ATCCATCATAATGTAACTGCGAGTTACTGGGCCTTGTCCATGAAAAGCTCACTGCTGTAAGAAGGATAAACCATTACGCAAGCACTCTGTCCGAAGCGGTTATTTTTTTTTTTTACCTGGGTGTGAAAATAAGACGACAAGAGTTTATATGTTTATGTAAGGCTTAATATTTTCGACTCTGTTGAAATGGTAAATGTGACTGAACAGACCTATTACAGATAATTAATGCACGGATCGGCACCACGGCGTGATGTTTTGACTGCAGCTGTCAGAACGTTTGTTAGCCGCAAAATTATCGGACTAATTACAGCCTATCACACGCTTAATATCCATTATGTGGCGCTGGTAGGAATGAAGCAATTCCAGAGTTTGAACACTAGAGTGTGCTGTAGATCCAGGTCTGCGTTACCGGGCGAATCCATTCTCAGCCGGGTGCATTTAACTATCGCGGACTTGACCGAAAAATATTATTTTTTCCATCTGGAAAAAAAGCTATATACCTTGTGCTCAAGGGCAAGGGAAAGTGAACCAGCGATGTTTTAGGTACGAATCCAGCTCTTTCTGCACCACACTGCTTCACTGCTTGCTGCCCATAGATGCATTTTATTTATGGTTGAGTGTTCGTGGTAGGAGGGTGGAGAGGTCACACGATGCCCCCCCGTGCCCGGTGGAGACTGGGAGGGCTGCTGTTGAAATGAAGTGGTCTCCACTCGTGGTTTTGAAGAACCCAAATCAGTTTGATTTTCTTTGCTGTCTCTTCGACAGATGATGAACTGCCTCTGTTCCCTAAGCAATAACGAGGAGATAAACTAGGTTTCTAAACCCATTGTGGTAGCCACCACTGGGCGCCATTAGTACCTGTTTAGTTTAACTCAATGAGAACGAGTGGTAACTGGGCCAAACCAGGCGTAGCGGAGAGTGCTTGGAGTCTGACCCAGAATTGGTTTTGAAGCATTTCCCTCATTACGTCGCATCATTACCCTAACTGGAGTAATCACTGTGCTCTGGGCGGATTATACAGTTACTCGCGCCTACTTCACGCTCGTTATTTTAATGGATTATGTCCGTCGTTTCTGAATGACTGAATGACCGTCCGTGAGCCACAGGTGGTCCGTAATACTGGCGTAAAAACGGGCGATCGCGGGTATCCCGTGAGTCCGGGTACCGAGGCTGCCGAGTTCCCTCCGAGCGAGGCTGATCCTCGGATCACGCAGTCCCCGAGGGGCGCGTGCCGTGGCGCCTTTGATCTCGACACCCCCCCCCCATGTTTATCGACACCAGTGCTACATTTATTATGCCTACGTATTTTTCCTTGGAGGGGTGCGTTAATTTGCACCCCCCACCGCCAAAAAAAAACAAGGGAATTTTTCTTTTTGACTCTCTCGGCTTAGACCAGTCCCGAGAAGTGGGTCTCGAGTGCGTTATGCGTGTGTGGGTGGGATACTCGGCGTTTCTGCATGCGTGGTCTTTTTCCAGGCCAGCACGGTTCATGTTTAGAGCACATAAAAGAAAAAAACTACCTTGATTTGCTGTTGATAAGAACAGGCATCTCCGGTAACGAACAGTAGTAGTAATTACTGTCCGTGGTAGTACAATGCGAAACTCTGCCTCTGAAATTTTGCTCCGTTTCCTATGACTGCCCCCCCCCCCATTCCTTCATTCCTTCTCTGTTTTCATTCACTCCTGCCCCCACTTGTTCCTTCTCCCTTGGGTAATTTTCAGGGTCTAGTACAGCCAGCCGTACATAATAACCCCCCGTCCCCCCCTCCCCACATTCTCCCTCCCACCCCAATTACCGTCAATTAAAGGCACTCGGTGGTGAGGTGTAGAGAGGCACAAAGAGGCAGTGGAATTTGTACATTGTGTGTGTGTATTTGGGGGGTGGGGGGGCGCAGGAGACGGGGTGTTGAATGAAGACTATGGAAAGTGCGGGTGAGAGGCAAGGTGTGCCTCGTGAATAGACGGAGACCGAGAGGGTACAAAGGAGGGAGATGTAAAAAGACGACAAGAGTCTTTAAAAGGGAGGCGATGATGAAAGGATGAAAGAGAGGTATGCAACCCCCCCACTGCCGCCTCTTTTCTGACCAGCCTCTTGCTCCATCTCCCCACCGCCTTCACAAGTGTCCCTTCTCTCGGTCACGTGACGCCGCTGGCTAATTGGTCCGGTGAATTAGTGACTCCTGTGAACTTAAGAAGGTCCGCATCGATCGGATGAGGTAGGATCTGCGCGTCATGCATATGCAGTCAATATCGTAATGAAAAAATCCCAGCTGCTATAACGACCGTGGGAAGGCCGCGGCAGATGTGGAGGATTTGTGAACCGCACCCCCCCACACACACCCCACGGCAAATTCCCGGGTAGAGCTGACATGTTTGGTAGGGAGTGTTTTTTTTAGCTGAAATTAGCACGCCAGATCAACTAGCATGACGGTTCATTAAATTTAGACGTATCGACTGAGTTCCTTGTTATAATCACTAGTATATTGGCGATGTCGTTTCTTGTAGGGGGTGATTCTTTCATGTGACCATTACCTCCGTCGCCATAATGATTTTGAAATAACTGCGAGGACGGCATAGCAATCAATGTGTGGAAATCCCGACAGCAGAGCTGTCCTCTGCTTATATTAGTCGCGGTCCTCCGTATTACTGGCTTTTATCCTGATAACCGCATACAGATGTTCCCCATCAGCATGACGTCCAGGGAGAGAGATGTCTTCCTCCCACTGTGAAACTCTACGACATTAAAGTGTTTCAGTCGGGGAGTACGGGTGCCTCTATCCGCTTTCTCAGACGAACATACATCTTTGCAGATAGACATGAGGAGGAGAACCTCTCTCGTATCAACAAACTCGATGTTCGAATTTGCATGAAGCAAAAAGCCTCTGTGCGCGATAAACCTAGAACAGCGTCTCCGGTACCGAAGATTAAAGTCTGTCAACGTTATCTCCCTTTCATCCCCACAGAGAAAACAAATTAGCTTTCAACATGACGTGTATCTCATTTTCTCCACGTTGTACCCTTTTGTTAAATGATTAATTAAAGCAAATGCACGTTCTCTGCATACAGAACAGTGTAAGAACCCAAGTCACCCTCGCATCACACTTACGAAGTGTTGTTTGGAAAACTCATCGCACTCCAGTATATTTGCGGTTCGCATTCAGTGTCCAAAAGCTGCAGTTACCAAAATCTTTTCCTCCTTTTTAAAAAGCAGAATCCTGCTAATATATATTTATAGTGAAAATGGGCCCGTGCTTTATTGTAAGACCAGCCTGATCATCGCATTTGGTTCGCAGCAAATAAGCGGCTTGAAGAATAATGCTGACCTCAAAATTTTGACATTACGATAATATCAATCCCCTCAAAACCAGTAAATATAAAATCGTTGTCATTTGCATCTTTTTCACCATTGTCTTAAATCACCCTCGTTCCTTGTGTAGAGGTTTTCCGTCCGGTCTAATTTTAATGCATAATAACGCGGAGGAAAATACCAAACACGCTTCTCTGACCTCTAAAAATAATTGCGCAACGATACCTCCCCCGGTTTCTGCCAGCTTTGATAAATCTCATTAGATCTTTCCCATGAAGTCATTTGCATTAATCCTGTCCTATATATCTTCGCGTTCGCATTTATTTAACCAATTTATAACATCCAGCATTACGCATTAAATTAAATTCTGTTTAATTTGACGCGGCGCTCGGCAAAACACGGTGCTGCAAGAGGTTTTACAAGTTTCAGATATTTCAGATGTGATTGAATTAGTTGAGTCACTTGGATCGCCATCGCTCTCATTAAATCACGCACCATTTCAGGAAATGTGCCCGGCTGGATGCGGCCCACGTCGGCCGGCGTGGCGCGCCGGTGACCGCTAGTCAAGCGCCGACAAACTCATGTTAATGTTAATTTTCTATTCCGTTTTTCCTGCAATATTAAATAAACGGCCTTTCCTGGAGCCAAGGAATCGTTTAACCTCTCTGACCGTGTTTTTTCCGGTGTATTTCCTATCGTGAATACATTCTACCGTGATGTTTAATTGCAATAGACTTGGAAGAACGTGCTTCAGCTAATAACCTTAGATGGATTTATTAAATATTATAAAATGCTGCTAGATGGGACTCATTTTAAGCAATTTTTGTATGAAAATTTACGGGTATGTCTGAAAAATGATGAAATTGATTCGTTTTGGTGTATTAGAGTGACTCTGGTATAATTTCCAACACAAATTTGATAAATTATATATGCTAATTGCATAAAGTGACCATATCTACAGTTGAGAATCGGGGGAGAGAGTCTGTAGTCTAGGTTAAGGGGGGACACCAGCATTTGAAGACAGCATAAAGTGACCCAAGAGTCATTTTGAGTCTCTTATTATGAACTGTGATCCTCCCCATTAAGGGTTAACATGTCCAATGGCCTTCCTTGTTTTTTTTTTATTTTTATTTTTTTAAATACTGAAGTGCTGAGATGTATGAATTATGAGGAATATTAAAAACCACCTAAAGTTTGAAAGCATTCAGCTCGCTATTTTGCCCATGGGCGGGGCTCACATCCACAAATAACGGCCTTGAGTTTAGTGGGTTCTTCGCGGAAGGTCGTTGGATCTAATGGCGCTCTGGCATGGTTATTGTTGTGCTTGCTCTGCCCCCGGCTGCTCTCGTGCCTGTGTGTGTTTTCGGGCAGGTCTGTGTGCTGAGGGTTTTTCTTATGACTATATTTAACTTGAGGTCATTCCCCCTGGTTTCTCCGGTGGGGATTCCGGTAGACAGCGCGAACGCCAGCGGATGGGTATTTAGCGGTGCGCGAGTGTGTGTTCGAGCAGCAGGTCCGCACCCTCTGAACAAGCACTTAAATCTGGTTTCCATCATGACTCTGCTCACTCTCTCCCCCCCCCCATTCCACATCACATTCTCATTGTTCTGTGGAACAAGATCTTGCACAGCGTATCCTGTCAGTAAACTCTTGTCCAACGTCCAACACACACAGCTCTTTATTCTCTCTCTCTTTATACATATATAATTCTTTCCATTTTCTATCCCAATGCTAATGTCTTCCAGATGTGCCAGAGGGAGTCAGTGTTTCTGCATGTATGTTTACCGTGCTGATGTATATGCCATTGACCCGCAGTATAGGACTCTCAGTTGGGTACTATGCAGTACGGAGCAGGTCTGTGGACTCAGGAGGGTCGTTCTGTCGTACCTTTAGTGAAATCGGGGCATTAAATGCACAGCTGTGTAAATGCTGTAACACGCATTGAACGCAGGTGGCTTCATGTCTTAGTGCTGATTGGAGGAGCCGGGCTCAAAATTCCGGAGTGGGCGGGGCTGTTGTGCTCTGCCAATCACGGAGAGGCTTAAGCTTAACCTAGTTCTTGTTTGCTTTCCCCTCAGCTAAGCTGAAGTGGTGACTGACTGTACAGTAAATCCTGCTCACCGTGGGGGGGGGGGGGGTTCTTGATGTCTCATCGCTGAGCATCTGAAGATCATAAGAACGTGGAACGGGGTAAAGGACCGATCCTGTGCAGAGGATTCTGTGAACTGGACAGGTCAGTCAGCCTGCTGGATTGGGGGGGGGGGGGCAGTGATGATCTATAGCCTCTTTTGGCAGCGTGGGGGGGCAAGACAAAGCGGAATGAAAGATGAGTGTTTCCTCCCACTCGGACTGCAGACATTGGTGTTGGATGGGGGCTGCACCCACATCATGCCTCACCGTGAACCCTGACCCGGCCTGGCTCGACAAGCCACCCCCCCCACGACAGCTTCAGCCTGAGCTTAGGCGGGCAGAATGCTCATTATAGCACGGGTGGGCCGTAACGGCCAGGCTCTGCCCAGAACAGCCACGGCCGTATTTTATTCACAACCTCTTGCGTTCGCAGACTCCCAAACTGGTAACCTTCTCCCGCTTATTTAGCTGGAAATTCCACTGATTCAGTCAGACTCCAGCTCCTCGCTTAAAGGGACAGTAGTGGCTGCCAACTGGTAACGTCTTGCACCTTTAACTGCGACGCCTCCTGCTGGTCATGTATGTTGAGAGAGAAGGAGAACAACAGATGTGGACGCAACATGACGGACTATAAGGCCCCTGAGAAAATGTGAGATGCAAGGTTTGGGGGGGGGGGGGGGGGGGGGGGTGGGGTAGTGCATATGGACTCATTTCCTGGAACTTTAATAGCAACAGGAAGTGAGGAACAGGAAGTTACCGGGTCATTAACAAGCGCCTCAGTTTTCCTCCTTTTGTGGCCGTAAAGAGCATTTCGCTGTTAGCTTCTCTTGTAACGAGTTTCCGAAAGTGTATGTATTTGTTTGTGCATGTGTGCAATTATTTGTAATTAAACAGTCCAGGCAGTGTTAGCGTAACAGACGCGGAGCTCAAGCCGCTGGCCCTGTACTTGGCAGCCATATTTCACGTCCACGCTAATCCTTCGTAGAGGAACTCACGGGGCCTCGTAGGGGGCTCTCTCTCTCTCGTTCTCTGTGTCCCGCCCTCCCGCCAAACCACATGGACACACTACAGCCCCGTGCCTGTCAGGGAGGTGGGGGACGGCCCCCCGGGATGCTGACGGCTTGTACTGGCCAGAGGATGGCTCCCCCTGGAGGGCTGCGCTGGAAATCGCTCGCCCATCCCTCGTGCCCCTGAGCCTCCCAGGGCGCCTCTCTCTCCTGTTCCTGATGAATACTCGTACCGTCAGCAGATGTTGGCTTGCCGTAGGTTGTGACAAACCCCCGCGCGCCTCTTTCATTCGCTCATTCGCTTTATTCTATTGTCCTAAACGTACACAGCTTTTCCAAACCCGCCCTCCGCGCTTTCCAGCAAAATTGGGTCGAAAACGTGTATTTTGTCAGTGTGACCCCCCTCCGCCCCCCACCCCCCACCCCCAAACGCTGGGCAGGTCCCTCAGGATGTTCCCCGGCCATGTTGACAATTCGCTTTACACATCCCTGGCCTTCCAGTTTGGGCCGGTTGGGCGGTGCCAGTCATGGGGGGGGGGGGGCTCTGCCTTTTGTTCAGTAGGCACCTGGATGCCCCCCCCCCTCCACCCACCAATAATGACATCACCAGTGTCATCGCAGTCCAGTCTTTCTGTCATTCTCTCCTTTGCGTTAATCCCGATATTTTCTTTTAGAGATTAACGGTTGAAGACATACTGATAATGATCCCGCAGTGCCTCTCAGTAATTCCTGCTGTTTTCCCCGCCTTCCTCCTCCTCCGATACACCACCTGGATATCCACCGTGCCGCGAATCCGGCCCGTCAAGCCGAGGGTTAACAGTCACTTTTAAAGTTTCATGGCTGACGCTGGCGAACGCGGCCCGTCTGTCGGAGCTGTGATATGCCACAGAGAGCTGGGAAATTATATTCCTGACAAAGCGGCACTTTAACTGAAGGGAGGGAGCTTAGACTCTAGGGGGGGGAGTTGGGAGGGGGGGGCAAGCTTCTTTGGTGTTTAATGTTGGTCGTTCTGGATTAGAGAGGCTTTCGTGATTCCCCCTTAAAACGTGAGTAAACGAACGAAAAACGGAATTTATTTTTTCGGCCGAGATATAAATTGACTCGTCAGTGGAAATTGTTGGCGAAATTAGTTTTTTTTTCCTCCTCCACCCCCATCGACCTTTGCCTGGCTTTTGTGTTGTAAACTGTTCCCTGGTTGTTTGCTGTAACTGGTCGCACGCTAAACAAAAGTAATACGGCTGCTCTTTCTTTTTTTTTTCTACAGAAGGTTTCGCCGGTTAGCAGGAGCGCGTGATTTTTGTTTCGCTCGTGATTTTTGTTTCGCTCGTGATTTGAGTGCTTAATTGGATTCTTGTGCTTGCAGTTTTGATTTATTGTTTCTGCAAATCTTCCCAAAGTTTGCAGAAGGTGAAGAGGATTTACTGCCTCTGTTTTCGTTTAGGCCTGAAATGCCGCCATGGTCCTTTGTAACCCTTTCATTAGTTTGTTAGGACACTTGACTGATGTTGGGCGTGATGGACAAAACGTAGATCGCAGCTGTTTTCATTCGTTTTACTTGTGTGGCTCTGATTGGTTTTGATTGGCTAGTTTAGTTCTGATTGGCTAGTATAAGTGTTAGACGCTGGTTCTGATTGGCCGGTTTGCTTCATTTTGGCCAGTTTATATGTGTGGTCCTGATTGGCCAGTGGATTTCCCCTATGGGTACCAGTGCCGAAACCAGAATGGCAAGGCTTCAGGCTGTCGGATAATAAGACGAGGTCATGGTTAACGGGAGAGAGGGCGGAATGGCGAGAAGTGCGGCTGGAGTAATTAAGGCGGCATGCGGGTGGGGGGGGCGACTCCCACCGTCCGCGGTGGTGTCTGGGCGGCGGGTGGGAGATGGATTACTTTCCTCGCTGACCCCAGATCAGGTTGTGCTGCACTTGATTTACTGGATGAGTGGCTGATTGTTAGAAATAAAAGCACCCCCCCGCGTTTGTGTTCTCCATGTTCAGGATGTTGTCCTACACGCAGGGCCTTTTCCGTCTGGTCGTTTTTAAACCTCTCCTCACACCAGCTGGGCCATGGCAACTCCTGTCCCTCCCAAAAACGACCCCCCCCCCCCCCCGCACTTTCCTCTGCCTTCCTTTGTCCCTTTGCTACTTCCCGCACAGCTGGCCTAACGGGTCGGACTGGCGCTATGTACCCGGACACACGCTCATGTGGTAGCACATCTGGGAGTGCACACCCGCCCCCCCCATGGGGGGGGGGGCCTGACGCACTTCTCACGTGCGTGAGCTGACCCGGCGCTAAATAGCTCCCAGAGAGACCTAATGAGCGCAGATGAGGGGCAGCAGCGTCGGGGAATTGTTCTGATGCAGATCCATTCATAATTAATCAGCTCAGATTGGACGGCCTCCGCTTAATAGGGGAACGCTAATTAAATATTAACCAGCCTGACACACATACGTAGAACTCGCCGGTCCTGATCCGAGGTTCGAGTCTCGGCGCCCGGCTGTGGCGATGATCCCCGACGTGGGTGTTTGTGCCCGTCTTCCCTTCTCGTCTGGTATCATCCGGGTAACAGGTTCGCTTCTAGTGCCCGTCCTCGGAAACTGGGCCGGATCGGGTTTTACGTAATGCCGCTGTGGGGAGGGGGGGGGGGACGTGGTGTTTGGCTAATTAAATGAGTCGGTATGTTAATGTCTTTCGTATTGTAACTGTGAAGATGGTGAGAATGTGTGTCAGGTAGAGGGGGAGGGAAACTGTAGGGGGGGGGGGGGTGTAGACAGATGGAGGGAACAGAACACACAAGATCCCCCCCAGTGTCACTGAAATTGCTGAAATATTTGCCTAGGCTTCATGTCAGACCCGGGAGCTGTGAAGAGTGGTACCAGACATAATTACCCCCCCACCCTGCCGCCCCCCCCGCCTCTCTGACCCCACATTCTGTCTCCCAAACTGTTGCCCCCTCTGGGCTCCCCCACCCCCGTAGAGGAGGTAAATGAGTGCAGATCGATGATCTGCGTGTGCCCCCCCCTTCCTCCGGCGTCGTCCATATGGACCCGGGTGCCGCAACTCGGACCGGTCCAGCTGCCGGACAGATGTTGCCACATGGCTGGTGGGGGGGGGGGGGGAGGCAGACTAAACGAGGCCCGCATGAGCTCTTCGACCTTCCGGAGACCCCAGCGCCCCCCCCCCCCAGTTCCCTGGGGGCCTCCAGGAAGAGTGCATCCCGTTTGGCCCCCGGAATCCGGCTCAGAATGCAGTGCCAGTGCAGCCGGATTGGGCTGAACCCCCCCCCCCCCCTAAATGGGGAATAACAGCCAGAAGCCACCATCTTGTGTTAGATACTTTGGGGAATGCATCGAACTCCACCATCTACAGGGATCGGACTCTCATGGTGCTCCACATCGCCCCCTGCAGCAAGGGGAGAGGGGATGCGGTTTCCTCTGAACATGGTCGCAGAAACACACTGAAACGTTTAACTAAATGTTTACATTGCCCCTTTGATTTGGAAAAGAGATTTTTGGAGTTTGGGTGGGACGGGTGGGGGGTTAAACCGCATGCCAGTGTGACCACAAAAAGTGTTTTCTTGTGTCCGTGCCTTCATTTCAGCGTAGGTCAAGCTCATGGTGAGTACGACTGGCTGCATTCACTTTTTCAATCATCCTCCCCCATCCCTGCCCCCCCCATTGCCTCTCCACCGAGATCCTAGTTTATCTGGGAATCGTCTGATTTTTCTCCCCATCTTGCCATCATGTAATATTCAGCATGCGCCGCTCGCTCCCATGCGCACATGCGCCGGCGTCTCGCCCGCAGCCAGCCAGGGCGCGCTGCACTGTAACGAGTCCATTTTTAAAACCGCATAATTAGCAGCATGCTAATCAGATCCATCGGCTTCTGTGTCATCCGAATTTCAGCTTCGCGGTTTCTAATTTTACCTACCTTTGGGCCGGGACCGGGGGACTGTGTGGGGACAGAACCGCGGTCGGTAACCGGGAGTCAGCGCCGCCCCCCCGGCCTGGCACAGACGCTGCGCGCCAAACACCTTTTCACATCGCCATGGTGACTCGCCAGTGTTTGTTTGAAGCCGGGAGCTAGACGGGGTGGGGGGGGGGGGGGGGCGTCCCTGATGATGAGGAGTCATGTTGATGTGATAGAGAAGGGAGAGTGTCCGGTGAGGGGTGGGGGGGGCATTATGGGAGGTGAAAATGCAGAGGGGGGGCGGCATTTCTATCATAGACACGTGTGAGAGCAGGACCTTGCCTGTAAATTTGAGCTTAATCATTCTGTGGTTGGAAATGTGGATTCAGGCCAAAAGTTTGCTGGTTCGACATCAAAAAGAAAAGATGTGTGTGTGTGTGTGTGTGTGCGCGCTTGCGTGTTCAGTTTGGTACGACCGGGAGCTGTGTACATTTTATTTAGGTCAGATTCATCAGATGAGGGGGGAAAAAAAATCCAGCGCACCTTGTAAACGGAGCAGATTTTTTGGAATTTCATTCCCCTCTTCATTGATTTTGCCTCCGTTTGATTAATTGGGAAGTTCCGCCGGCCTTGGATTGGTTCGGAGGCCCGGTGGTTTCTCGTGGTGAAGCACATCCATTTTGCTAAGCAAAACAATATCCTGGATGAGAGAAACACGGAGCCCTGTGAAGCCTGTTTTCTGATGATTACACTTCTGCTGTTCATCACTTTTGTGATGCTTCCACTTGTTTTCTGCTCCCCCCCAGTCCTCACTACATGTCACCCTTTACTGTATTTCTTGTGATTTTAAGCATTGTGGCCTGTAAACACATGGTTGGCTGGGTGGTGCTGTGTTTCGGGGTGGGGGGGAGGGGAGGGGATTCACAATTTGGGGTCAGCCAGTGTACAGAGCCCCCGGAGCTCGGGGGTTAAGGACTTTGCTCGGCGGCCCAAAAGCAGCATTGGTCTGCTGGCCCTGGGATTGCTCCCCCCCCCCCAGTGGTCCTTTTTTGGTTCAGGCCTTTTGGACAGGTAGGTGTGTATGTGAGCAGGTCTCAGGCCGGTCCTGTCTGCCGGACTGTACCACTACAAGTGTCAGGCCGGGGGGGGGTTTCAGCGGGTTCCCGACTCAGCACTGCGGTTTCAGTCTTTGAATGCAAATCCACATCGACCATCGAGTTTAAAAAAAACTCACATCACTCACTCCAGCTTCAGACAGAGATCTATCCGGATCTGAATTTGACGTGGCCAAGAAGCAGGAAGAGTTGTTATATTCATGTTATGTATTTATTATGAGTTTGGAATTATGCGGGACTCTCGGCCAAATGGTGACAGAGCAGGGGAAGCGGGGGTGGATGGGGAGGGGGGGGGACGGGACGGACGCATATCCAGTTACAGCATAAAACTGCGATCCTGGCACCAAACATACAGCATGAAACATTAATGCAGACGGCGGGGGTAGGGGGGGGTAATAATTCTCTTGAGTTACGAGGTGAGTTTTTGCTTCAAGAGGTGGCTTAGAATCTTAGAATCCACCCCCCCTCCCCAAAGGATTGAGTCTATCCAGTTAGCCGTGTCTGCCGCTTTCCCGATAAATGAAAGCCGACTTTTCCGCGATCGGTGCTGGCCGAGCCGGCGGTAATGGTGACAAATGGTTAAATCGCAGGAGATAGCAGCGCGCGATGGAAAGCGTCCATTTCGGAAAGACGGGGGTCTCGCGGATTAGGTCAGATCCCGTAAATGAGGCTTGAAGTCCCACATCAGGATGGAGAAAATGAA